>NC_141874.1:76751514-77376514 GCF_056163025.1 Triticum urartu
AGGAATTTCAAAGTAAACATTTTCAGTAGGTTCAGTAGGTTGAGGAGCAACTCTTTGCTCTACTGGTCGGGGTGAAGATACCCCGAACAAGCCCCTCAAAGGATTATGTTCCATAGTAACAAGTGACAGTAAATTTCAGCACACTATATAAATTTTTCCTTACCAAAGGCGCTTCACTCCCCGGCAACAGTGCCAGAAAAGAGTCTTGATGACCCACAAGTGTAGGGGATCTATCATAGCTTTTCAATAAGTAAGAGTGTCGAACCCAACGAGGATGAGAAGGAAATGATAAGCAGTTTTCAGTAAGGTATTCTCTGCAAGCACTGAAATTATCAGTAACAGATAGTTTTATGATAAGGTAATTTGTAATGAGTAGCAAGCAATAAAAGTAAATAAGGTGCAGCAAGATGGCCTAATCCTTTTTGTATCAAAGGACAAGCCTGGACAAACTCTTATATGAAGGAAAGTGCTCCCGAGGACACATGGAAATTATAGTCAAGCTAGTTTTCATCACGTTCATATGACTCGCGTTTGGTACTTTGATAATCTGATTTGTGGGTGGACCAGTGCATGGGTGATGTCCTTAATTGGACAAGAATCCCACTTATGATTAACCCCCATTTCAAGCATCCACAACTACAACATAAGTATTAAGGTAAACCTAAACATAGCATGAAACATATGGATATGATCCAAATCAGCCCCTTACGAAGCAACGCATAAACTAGGGTTTAAGCTTCTGTCACTCTAGCAACCCATCATCTACTTATTACTTCCCAATTCCTCCCTCTAGGCCCAAACAATGGTGAAGTGTCATGTAGTCGACGTTCACATAACACCACTAGAGGGATGACAACATACATCTCATCAAAATAACGAACGAATACCAAATTCACATGACTACTAATAGCAAGACTTCTCCCATGTCCTCAGGAACAAACGTAACTACTCACAAAGCATATTCATGTTCATAATCAGAGGGGTATTAATATGCATAATGTATCTGAACATATGATCTTCCACCAAGTAAACCAACTAGCATCAACTACAAGGAGTAATCAACACTATTAGCAACCCACAGGTACCAATCTGAGGTTTCGATACGAAGATTGGATACAAGAGATGAACTAGGGTTTGAGATGAGATGGTGCTGGTGAAGATGTTGATGGAGATTGACCCCCTCCCGATGAGAGGATCGTTGGTGATGATGATGGTGATGATTTCCCCCTCCCGGAGGGAAGTTTCCCCGGTAGAACAGCTCTCCCGGAGCCCTAGATTGGTTCCACCAAGGTTCCGGCTCGTGGCGGCGGAGTTTCTTCCCCAAAGCTTGCTTGTGATTTTTTTCTCGACGAAAGACCTCATAGCAGAAGATGGGCATCGGAGGGCCACCATGGGGCCCACGAGGCAGGGGGCACGCCCAGGGGGGTAGGGCGCGCACCCACCCTCATGGACAGGGTGTGGCCCCCCTCTGGAACTTTCTCCGCTCAGTATTTTTTATTAATTCCAAAAAGGACTTCCGTGAAGTTTCAAGACTTTTGGAGCTGTGTAGAATAGGTCTGTAATATTTGCTCCTTTTCTAGCCCAGAATCCCAGCTGCCGACATTCTCCCTCTTCATGTAAACCTCGTAAAATAAGAGAGAATAGGCATAAGTATTGTGACATAATGTGTGATAACAACCCATAATGCAATAAATATCGATATAAAAGCATGATGCAAAATGGACGTATCAGATCGTCACCGAACGTTAAGCATCCGAACCCGACGGGTTCGAGAACTATGTAGACATGACCGAGACACATCTCCGGTCAGTAAACAATAGCGGAACTTGGATGCTCATATTGGTTCCTACATATTCTACGAAGATCTTTATCGGACAAACCGCATAACGATATATGTTGTTCCCTTTGTCATCGTTATGTTACTTGCCCGAGATTTGGTTGTTGGTATCTCAATACCTATTTCAATCTCGTTACCAGCAAGTCTCTTTACTCATTCTGTAATGCTACATCCCGTAACTAACTCATTAGCTACATTGCTTGCAAGGCTTATAGTGATGTACATTACTGAGAGGGCCCTAAGATACCTCTCCGACAATCGGAGTGACAAATCCTAATCTCGATCTATGCCAACTCAACAAACACCATCGGAGACACCTGTAGAGCACGTTTATAATCACGCAGTTACGTTGTGACGTTTGGTAGCACACAAAGTGTTCCTCCGGTGTTCGGGAGTTGCATGATCACATAGTCATAGGAACATGTATAAGTTATGGAGAAAGCAATAGCAACAAACTAAACGATCATCGTGCTAAGCTAACAGATGGGTCAAGTCAATCACATCATTCTCTAATGATGTGATCCCATTAATCAAATGACAACTCATGTCTATGGTTTGGAAACATAACAATCATTGATTCAACGAGCTAGTCAAGTAGAGGCAACCTAGTGACACTTTGTTTGTCTATGTATTCACACATGTACTAAGTTTCTGGTTAATACAATTCTAGCATGAATAATAAACATTTATCATGATATAAGGAAATATAAATAACAACTTTATTATTGCCTCTGGGGCATATTTCCTTCAGTCTCCCACTTGCACTAGAGTCAATAATCTAGATTACATTGTAATGATCCTAACACCACTACAAAAAAATACACTTTCGTGGTGATACGTGTTTGTCACAGTAGGTCACGTTTTCTGTCATGCATGTACATCCATGACAGTTTTATGACAGAATCAAGATAGTCATACCTGTGCTGTCGTAGAAGTGTTCCATGACATTACCAATATTATCATCATGGAAGTGTCCACTTCCATGACGATAAATCGCGCGTCACAGAAGTGCTTTCATCAAGGGTGACCGACACGTGGCATCCACCGTAACGGAACACCGTTAAGCTACCGGGTCCGGTTTTGGATCCGATAACCCGTTAACAGCCCCGACCAATGGGGATTTTCCACATGTAAAATCATCATTGGCTGGAGGGAACATGTGTTGGCTCGCCGTTGGGACAAATGTCATCCACCCATTGGACCCAAAGCAGCTATGATACATCGACACGTGGCACGGCCCAACAGAGGCCCATTCCTGTGAAAAGGCTGGCCCATTTGACTTGGTCAAAAGGTGGCTGTCGGTGTCAAAACCGGAGGATCTCGGGTAGGGGGTCCCGAACTGTGCGTCTAAGGCGGATGGTAACAGGAGGCAGGGGACACGATGTTTTACCCAGGTTCGGGCCCTCTTGATGGAGGTAAAACCCTACGTCCTGCTTGATTAATATTGATGATATGGGTAGTACAAGAGTAGATCTACCACAAGATTGGAGAGGCTAAACCCTAGAAGCTAGCCTATGGCATGATTGTATGTTGTCCTACGTACTAAAACCCTCCGTTTTATATAGACACCGGAGGGGGCTAGGGTTACACAAGGTCGGTTACAAAGGAGGAGATATACATATCCGCATTGCCTAGCTTGCCTTCCACGCCAAGTAGAGTCCCATCCGGACACAAGACGAACTCTTCAATCTTGTATCTTCATAGTCCAACAGTCCGGCCAAATGATATAGTCCGCTGTCCAGAGACCCCCTAATCCAGGACTCCCTCAGTAGCCCCTGAACTAGGCTTCAATGACGATGAGTCCGGCGCGTAGTATTGTCTTCGGCATTGCAAGGCGGGTTCCTCCTCCGAATACACCACGGAAAAATTTGAATACAAGGATTGTGTCCGACCCTGCAAAATAAGTTCCACATTCCACCGTAGAGAGAACAATATTTTCACAAATCTAATCTGCTGACTTGTTTGGGCAACATGACATTATGCCATGGCCTAGTAATTATTTGAACCGTTTCCTTTAACTAGCCCCGCACATAACGCAAGGCAGTTTTTTGACATGTCTTGTCAAAGCAGAGATCGTGTCCCCTTATCATGGGATTCTCATCAATACGGGCGTGGGTAACCCAACCGCGCCATCGATTACGGCACTTGGGGGATAAGCGAGTTTTACCAGGCTAGTGGGGACGCATAGTTTCGTCCGCCCATATAAACGGATAAGGATTCGCCTTTTCATCCACGCCTTCTTCCTCCTTTGCTCATCCATTTTTGCACACTCGATCTCCAGCGCCCAAGTCCGCATTTCCCACCTAAACCTTCTCCAACCATGTCCGGAGCAGGAGGCAGGTGGATGGTCTCCTCCGTCACGGAGGGACACATCAAGAAGCTGAGGAGAGCTGGATACCTGCCCGACGACATCGCGCACCGGCTCCCAGATGAGGGGCAGCTCATCCCCACCCCCAGGCCCCATGAGAGGGTAGTGTTCCTTACCCATTTCCTCCGTGGACTTGGATTCCCTCTCCAACCATTCGTCCGGGGGCTCATGTTCTACTACGGCCTGGATTTCCACGATCTGGCCCCGAACTTCATCCTCAACATCTCGGCGTTTATCGTCGTGTGCGTGGCCTTCCTCCGCATCAAGCCCCACTTTGGCTTATGGCTGAAGACCTTCAATGTCAAGCCGAAGGTAGTGAGCGGCCGCCAGACGGAGTGTGGAGGCGCCATGGTGGGCAAGATGCCCAACGTCACATGGCTCGAGGGCTCCTTTGTGGAGACCATAAAGGGGTGACAATCGGGGTGGTTCTACATCACCGAGCCGCGTGACCCTAAATGGGTAGCGGCCCCCGAGTTCCGATCTGGCATCCCCATGTGGCTCACCTCCTGGCAAGAGAAGGGCCTGTCCTGGGGTAGTTCAGGAGAGCTGACCGGACTCCAAACATGTATTCAAAACATGGTGAACAAAAATCTCAAACTTGTCAACGTAGTCCAGGTCATGCTCATCCGCCGGATCCTCCCGTGCCAACAACGGGCTTTCAACTTGTGGGAGTTCGACCCGGCCTAGCACCGAACTCTGAACAGGCTCTTCGACACAACACATGAGGATGCCTGGAAGGTGCTATTCAAGGGTGCCGAGGTTCCCCCTCCCACTACCGAGGATCGCGGATTCAGCACGAAGTGCCAAGCCAGCGCGGTAAGCTGTTTTACCTCTTACAGGATACTTGTTTTTCATAGTTTGACTCCATGCGGGATCTAAGCTCCCGTACCTTTGACAGGACTGGCAGGAGACGGCCGGACAGATCGACTGTCCGGCTCCTTTGCCCGAAGGCCCAACAGACGCTCTTCTGACGAAGATGCTGACTCCGGCTCCTTACAAGGTGCCGGAGAAGACCAAGAAGGCCAAGGGAACCCGAAAGAGTTCCCGGCGCCAGGGGGTATCGGACTCATCGTCCGAAAACTCCGCGACGCATTCCCCCCCCCCCCCAAAGACGAGGATGAAGATGAAGATGCTCCCCCTCCAGTCGGGGGAGACAAGAAAAGGAAGGCCGCCCCAACTGGGGAGGCCGAAGGATCCAAGAAGGGAAGGACTCTCCTTCTGGACTACTCCACCACCGCCGCCGAAGGCGAAAATGAGTGGCTACTCAGGGACAAGCCCCTGGTGAAGTCGTAAGTATTCGGATACTAGAGTAACTCATAGCATCCCTTTGTCGCACTACTTCTCCTAACGCCGAACTATGACTATGCAGACCGCCACAAGCCCGTATCGACGTACCGTCGGACGGCTCCCTGGGCTCATCGGATATGGATAGCGATCCACTTCCGACCGCCACCTCCCCTGGCCCTACGGACAATGCCGAGGTATTGTCTCAAGAGGCACCAGGTTGAGGGGAGACAGTCCTGGAGGCGCCTCAAGGCGACCTTCCGGACTCTGGGAGTGGAGGGAGCAAGGCTCCCGAGGGCTCCGGGTTTGGCCCTCAGCCGAACACCATGCCGGAACCCCTAGTGGTTCCGGACTCGGGCAGGCAGCCTCCTTCCAAGAGGGGCAAGACGCCTGTGCCGGTGACCTCTGTCCATCCAGAGGCACCGGACAATCTGCTGGGAGCGCTTCGCAGTGCTTCCATCGACGAGGAGCATCACACTATTATGAGTGCGGTGATCCAGAAGGTTCAGTCCGCCAAGAGCGGACTGACTGAAGCCTGTGCCAGCCTTCTAACAGGCTTTGAGGTGAGTATTTAAAATATACGAAAAATATTACCGCATAGGTAGTAGCCCCTGATGCTCTGTTCGGTGTTCACAAAGAAAAGCCGAACAAAGGATCAAACAATATCGCAGGAGTCTAATGTATGTCTATATGCGTATGCAGGCTTCGCTACTGGCCTCTGCCGCACTAACTGCGGAGGTCTCCGTACTGAAGCAGGACCTGAAAGGGTCCAAGGAAGAGCTCGTCCTTGCCAAGAGGTAGCTCGAGGAGAACAAAGGTAAGTAGTACCTAGTCTATGGATATGTATAAGGAGAATGCGATTGCAAAATGACAGGATTATCGTAAATTTTCCAAGGGCGACGAACGAGGTGGCGACCCTGAAACAAGCGCTATCCGAGGCCGAAGATAAAGCGGCCAAGGAGCGCACCGAGCGGGAAAGGCATGAGGCGCGGGTGGGCGAGGTGCAGCAAGAGCTCCAATCACTCGTGACGAAGCACGAGGCGTTGGAGCTTGACTCGAAGACTCGAGAGTCCGAGCTTGCCGCGGCCCTTGAGAGCGCAAAGAATGCCAAGGCCGAAGCCCAAATGGCCCTCCAGGAGATTGATGTGATGAAGAAGATAGCGGCGGGTAAGGCATTCTATATGCAAAGCAAGCATGTGAAAGTAAATTACCTGTTACTTACCCGGATCCGGAGCTCTCCAGGAGCATTCGCAGATTTGCCCCGCAGCGTGTCGGATGCCGCATAGTTTTACCAGGCCGAGGTGGGAAGCTCAACGGAGAAGTTGTTCTGGTCTCAGTATACCGGGACGAACACCCGATGTCTCTGAGCGACCAGCTGAAGCAACTGGTCGAGCTGCACAAGGCGGCCGAACATGCCATGAAGGACTTTATAGTCCGGCTGTGGCCTGGCGACGCCCTTTCGAACAGCTACTTCGGCCTGGTGAGGCGGCTTGTGGATGCCTGCCCACGGCTGGAAGTCGTCAAGCGGTCTATTTGCATCGAAGGTGCACGCCGGGCTTTCGCCCGTGTGAAGGTGCAATGGGCCAAGCTAGATGCCGTGAAGCTAATCAAGGAAGGGCCGCTGGAGGGCAAGGAGCATCGCACCCCCAAAATTTATTATGAGGGTGTCCTGAAGGGTGCCCGTCTTGTAGCGGACGAATGTTCAAAGGATGTAATATTTGAGTAAACTTGCTCGTGTGATCCTGTATGATGAAAAACTTGTTTCATATGCGCTATGCAACGCTTGTTTGAATTTAAAATATTATCTTCTGTTTGGCTGTTTATCCAATCTGAGAGATGGCCAATCCTCGGCTTCTGCCCCCATGCCGCGAGTGCTGGGGTGTTCGGGATAAACCTGAGCACTCTTGTTCCCAGTTTTGGGTCCTTCGAGGGAGGTGCTCAGCACAACGAACAAGGCAACCGGACTAACAATGCTTTATCACTCCCACTTAGCCATAGAATTCTATAATTTTAAATTTCGGCGAAGCCCCTGGTATTCGGAAGGCCGAATTCGGGGTGCGATACACGCCTTTAAGCCGGACAGGACCGGCTCCTCGCTCTAAGCGGCATAAGTCTTTAGGGACTCGAAACCTCGCCGAATAGCGACCAGTCTCTCGCCTTATTAGGACAGTCAGTTTTAGCTTTCTCTACTGAGGTGCTTAGCCCAGCAGAACCGGGGCACAATCGCAGTAGTTCTCCTAGTGCTACCTTAGCCGATAGAGCTGAACGTAAGGTACCAAAACATAGGAGCCGGGCAAACCCAACATTTGACCAAAGACATGATTCGGAGCTGATGCATATAATGCTATAAGTTCAGGGTGCCGCACTTGTGAAAGTGTTCGGACTTCTCACACCATATTGTGGGGTATTTAAGCCCCTGATGTATTGGCCGTACCAAAGTGTACGGTTGCAAGGCGTCATTAATGAACACATATATATATATATATAAAAAGAAGAATGCAACAATAGTCTTAATGCTATGCATTGTTTATTCAAAAAGGTGCGTTAAAGCAGAATGATACAGATAGTGCGATAAGCAAAAAGTAGGACTATGTCCCTTCCAAGGGCAAGCTGAGGAATAGTATTAAAGCAAATATTTCACTCGTTATCGTAATCCACCTGGGAGTTCTGTGGTGTGACGTAGCTTTCTGCCTCCTTGGTTGCTGCATCATGTGTTCTGCAATCATGCCGCTGGACGGGGTTTTCAGAGATTAAAGTCCTGAAAAGAGAAATATAAGAAAGTGGGAAGCCCCTAGTGAGGTTTAAGCCACGTCTTGGGGCGTGCCGTAGTTGTGCCCCCCTCCTCACCTGTGCCCATGGTATTTTTAATGCGTAATTATGTACGCGTGGCACGGATTTCGCCATTTGGCTGGGACTGGGGTGGGGGCCGCATCACTACGTGAGCTCAGATCGTGCTAGGCGGTCTAGTTGCCGATTACTCCGAGCGTGCTTGAAGGTGTACAGGTCTTGAAACGCCGAACTGGTGGATTGCCTTGAGAGGCTGCTTTGCGCTTCTGCTGCAAGGGCCGCAGTGTGCTCCTCTGTGCGGAGAGAGCGCTCTGTGTTTCCATTAACTGTGATGACCCCCCGAGGTCCTGGCATCTTGAGCTTGAGGTATGCATAATGCGGTACCGCATTGAATCTCGCAAATGCGGTTCGCCTGAGCAGTGCATGATAGCCGCTGCGGAACGAGACTATATCAAAGATTAATTCTTCGCTTCGGAAGTTATCCGGGGATCCGAAGACCACTTCCAGTGTAATTGAGCCTGTGCAATGGGCCTCTACACCTGGAATGATGCCTTTAAAGGTCGTTTTTGTGGGTTTGATCCGTGAGGGGTCTATACCCATTTTGCACTGTGTCCTGGTAAAGCAGGTTCTGGCGGCTGCCTCCATCCATAAGGACTCGAGTGAGGTGAAATCCGTCAATGATTGGGTCTAGGACCAGTGCGGCAAATCCGCCATGACGGATACTAGTGGGGTGGTCCCTGCGATCGAAGGTGATCGGACAGGAGGACCATGGGTTGAACTTTGGGGCGACTGGCTCCAACGCATATACGTCCCTGAGCACACGCTTCCGCTCCCTCTTGGGGATGTGGGTTGCGTATATCATGTTCACCGTCTGCACTTGTGGGGGAAACCTCTTCTGTCCTCCGGTGTTCGGCTGCCGGGGCTCCTCCTCGTCATCGCTATGTAGCCCCTTATCCTTGTTTTCGGCAATTAACTTGTCGGCCTGCTTGAACACCCAACAATCCCTGTTGGTGTGATTGGCTGGCTTGTCTGGGGTGCCGTGTATTTGACACGAACGATCGAGTATACGGTCCAAACTGGACAGGCCCGGCGTACTTTGTTTGAATGGATTTCTCCGCTGACCGGGTTTAGAGCCTTTGAATCCGGCATTGATTGCTGTATCCTTAGTATTATCGCTGTTAATGCGGCGCTTATGTTTGTTGCGACGTGACCTGCTATTGCCGTCCTTGGTATCTGAAGTACCATGGTTCTTTGATATGGTATTACTGCGAGCCAGCCAGCTGTCTTCTCCCGCACAAAAGTGGGTCATGAGTGTCGTGAGGGCTGCCATAGATTTTGGCTTTTCCTGACCCAGGTGCCGGGCTAGCCACTCGTTGCGGATGTTGTGCTTGAAGGCTGCTAGGGCCCCTGCATTCGGACAGTAGACGATTTGATTTTTCTTTGTTAGGAACCATGTCCAGAATTGCCTGGCCGATTCCTCTGGCTGCTGAATTATGTGGCTCAAGTCATCGACATCTGGTGGTCGCACATAAGTGCCCTGAAAGTTGTCGAGGAATGCGGCTTCCAGATCTTCC
Source organism: Triticum urartu (assembly GCF_056163025.1). NCBI lineage: Eukaryota > Viridiplantae > Streptophyta > Magnoliopsida > Poales > Poaceae > Triticum > Triticum urartu. The sequence continues at coordinate 76,761,365 of NC_141874.1, forward strand.
CAACAGCCGATGGACTCTGCTGGCAAGCTATTGAGCCAATGCCGAGCTGGTCCCTTGAGTTTGAGTGGGAGCTATTTAATGGCGTGTAGGTCATCACCGCGTGCCATGTGGATATGCAGGAGGAAATCCTCAATCCATACCACAGGATCCGTTGTGCCGTCGTATGATTCTATATTTACGGGTTTGAAACCCTCTGGGATTTGATGATCCATTACTTCGTCTCTGAAGCATAAAGGGTGTGCGGCGCCTTTGTACGGGGCTATATCGCGACGCAGCTCCAATGAGTCCTGCCCGCTGTGCTCGGCCCGGCCAGATTTACTTTTACTGTACGCGGCGTGACGATTATCGTCTCGCGTAGTGGCATGCCCTCGTGATCCGTAGATCGATCTTGCATGTTTTGCTTTGTCCTCCAATACGTCTTGCAGGTCTGGCGTATTTCCCCATGCCTTTGAATGGCGTCAGGGTATGGGTTGAGCTTTTGGATGGAATGCCTCTCTGTCGCGGCCACGGGGTGGCCGATCAGCCGCATCATACGTTTCTTCCTCCAATCGGGGTAGCAACCTGCATTTTGGGTAAATCTTGGAGGGGCGTTCGATTTTATATTCCTCAGCCGCCAGGACTTCACTCCATCTGTCAGCTAGCAGATCTTGATCAGCTTGAAGCTGCTGCTGCTTTTTCTTAAGGCTATTTGCCGTGGCTATAAGCCGGCGCTTGAAGCGCTCTTGTTCGACGGGATCCTCTGGCACGATGAATTCGTCATCGTCGAGGCTTGCCACGTCTTTGGAGGGAGGTATGTAATTATCATCCTCCTTATCTGCCGCTCTCTCAGGAGGGCTGGCCTTTCCATCCTCCTGTCCTAAATCGAGCTGGAGGGGATTATTGCCATCTTCGGCACTATCCGGAGTACTATTATCTCCTATGCCGGTATCACCACTTTTGCTTTGGCGGGACTTAGAGCATCGCTGCTGACGTCAGCGCTTGGGTTGCTTCTTGGAGGGGTCATCCTCCATTGTCTCGTCGCCATTGCCTTCTTTGGGTGTGTCCACCATGTATATATCGTATGATGAGGTGGCTGTCCAGTGCCCTGTGGGCAGTGGTTCCTCTTCGTCTCTCGCATCGTCGTCCATATCGTCGATGTCTTCGGAGTCGAAGTCGAGCATGTCGGTTAAGTCGTCGACAGTGGCTACGAAGTGGGTGGTGGGTGGGCGTCGAATTTCTTCGTCGTCCGCATCCCAATCCTGCCAGTCATAGTCCGGCGGGATCCTCCTGACAAGGAGAGAGACCTTAATGAGTTCAATATGGCGCCAAAGGGCGAGTGCTGAAAAATATCCGCGGAGGTAAACTCCATGATCGGCACCCAATCGGATTCGCTTGGCTTGGGCGCAAGCGGTTCAGAGTCTATGGCCGGAGAAGGATCCGGCAGTTCGACAACACGACTCTCGTGCAGGGTAAGGTCGATGTTCGGCTCGATCCCCACTGAGGATAAGGCCTCCGTGGCGGGGTCCATCCACCCTTCCATGGACGGCGCAACTGGCTCCGAATTGAGGGCCGGAGCGACTGCCGGTGCGACCTCCTAAACACTGTCCGATGGTAGAGCTAAATCTTGTATCTTCATAGTCCAACAGTCCGGCCAAATGATATAGTTCGGCTGTCCGGAGACCCCCTAATCCAGGACTCCCTCAGTGGCGGGCCAGCACACGACAAGCCTGTTAACGGCCTGTTCGCATATAGCCCATTTACAGCCCGCTAACCCAGGGCCCGTTTACGGTCTATCCGAATTAGTCCTAGTAGCGTCATGTGGGCCGTCCAATATAATTCCATCCCGTTTTAACTTCCGGCCCATGTATGGCCCATGACGTTTTTCGGCCCATATGAGGCCCTTAGTAACCCTCGGCCCATTAATGGCCCGTGGTAAAACTGGCCCGTAATGAACAGTGTATCACTTTATACCCATTAACGGCCCATTATTCCATTGGGCCGTTTCCAGCCCATGTTATCTTTCGGCCTTCTCAGGGCCCATTTATTCTTGGGCTCATTTCCAGCATTCGTTTACTTTCAGCCCGTTACTGTCATTTTCTGCTTGTGGGCCAAATTCAGCCCGTGGTTATAGCCGGCCCGTTTGTGGCCCGTTAATACATTGGACCGTTTTCATAGCATCATCAAATACGGCCGATTAACAACGGCCCGTTATGGCCGGCCCATGAACGGAAGATTTCAACTCTAGCCCATTTATGGCCATAATGTGGTCTGTTATTGGCCCATGTTTGGCCAACCGATCATATGGCCCGTAGAAGGCCCATTGTTGATACGGCCCATAGAAGGCCCATTGTGTCAACGGCCCGTATAAGGCCCATGGTTTCTACGCCCCGTAGAAGACCCATTGTTTCTACGGCCCTTAGAAGGCCCATTGTTTCTACGGCCCTTAGAAGGCCCATTGTTTCTACGGCCCGTACGAGGCCCATGTTAACTACAGTAAATATGTAGCCCATGGTTAATGTGGCCTAGTTTTAAAAAATAGGTTATTGTGGCCACTAGAAAACCGCGGAAAAAGAACTGCACTGACTACAAGAAAACAAATAAACAAGACAATATGGAAATAAACATGCAAGCAACTTACGCTAGGCTATCACGGCTATTACACATATTACACCCACTAGGCATCAAAGTTCGCCACGAGTGCAAATATAGGGAACAAAGCAGCATATAAACGCCGCAACAAAAAAAGTCCAGAACTGAAACCACTTCATAAGAGCTCAAGAAACAATATCCTGGGTACCCATAATGCTGGCAAGATGCTTAGCAAGCTTATTAACTTTCTCTTGTTCGGCGCTTAAATCCTCCAGCACTTGTTGTTGCACTAGAAAGTATGCATCTGAATTCTGCAGGGACTTCCTCAGTCCTTCGGCATCCTGTCGCATAACATCTGATCGTTGTCTTTCAACTTGAAGTTGAGACTCAAGAAGCTGAACTGATTCAGGCAGCGAGTTTGAAGAGCTGGTGCCAGCAGTAGTAGCCAGTATCTTGAACACTACATCAAGACAGGATTTTGGGGTTGTCTTAGTGTCTTCAATATAGTTTTTATCAGCTTTCTTGGAGACCAACAGGGATGTCTCACTATCTTGAACCTTATCTGCATTACCTCCTGTACCATTGCATAACGGGGTACTCTTCTCCAATATTTTATCCGCATTCTAAAAGAGAAACAAACAAACACATCACAGGTTTACAATGTAGTATATGAAACTCATTTTGGTAAACCAGTTCAATAGTAAGGTGGACAGGATAACATCATGAAACAAACATATATCTATGTAGTATGGTCACTGTATGGTCTATATCATTCTAGTTTATGTTGCCAAATCAAGATAGATATCGTTCGAATCATATCTATTTAACACAAAGCAGCTTAGACAGAATATAAGTGTGGGAAACTACACAGCAATAACAACACTTGTAAGGTGCATGGCATGAGAATATAACTGTTTATTCAATTGAAACTAAAATCAACATAGAGCAAGTTACAACAGCAAACACGTTAAAGAAACAGGTTTAAAACATACCTGTTGCGCCATTGGAGTTTCAATTGCATCCTTCAAATTTGAAATTAGTTGGTATGAGTAAATACAGTGATGCAAGAGCAAAGTAGTATGAACCATAGCTACGGAACCTTACCTGAGAACAATTCTTCTTCTGCTTCAAGCATTGACTTGGGGTTCGGAGTGGTGGTCCTCGTGCTTTGGGCACTGCAGTTGTCTTACTAACTGCTCGTGTTCGGGTGCTCTGTGGTGGAGACGGTGCTGTGTCAACAGGAACTGGGTTACTATGTGCTGGGGTTGGGGTTAGAAGGGGTGTAGCTGGTTCTCTGTCCAACTGGGTAGGGGTACAATCTGCGTGAGTCTGGGTTATGTGTGGTGGGGCTGGTTCTTGGGCAAGTACAACCGTGGTTCTATCTCCATCGACGGGTAGCACAATCTTTTCTGAAGACCATGTTTTTACTCCCACAGATACTGCCATCACCCCCTCCAATTGAAATGGCTGATAAACAAGAAAAGTAATTGAACATACAGACATTGTAAGATAGACAGGTGCAATGGATAGTAGAGAAGAAAACAGGGCATGAAATAATTCACATTTATGTTGTCTAACCAAATAGAATAGCAGGACATAATTTCACATATATGACTGCTAATTAAACATGATAGCATGTCACAATTTCACATGTATGATGGCTAACTAAACATGATAGAATGACATACTTCAAAATATGATGACTATGTAAACAGATGACATGATATAACTATATGATGTGTCTATTAAAGTGGTTGGCATGCCATAAATCACAAACATGCCGTCGATGGAAACATGATGGCATGATATAATTCACGGATAGAATGACATAATTCAAAATATGATGACTATGTGAAGTGTGAACAGGATGAGATGATATAACTATATTATGTCTTTAGAAAATGGGTTGGCATGCCATAATTCAGATACATGCTGTCTATGTAAACATCATGGCATGATATAATTCAAATATATGATTTATATACTAAGGAAGTGAGCAGAGGGCAATCACATATATGATGTGTCAACTAAGGAGATGGCATTCAATATCGTGTATATGATGTAAAAACTAAGCATTGCAATACAACATATGCATGATATGAGTAATATAACCCTGCCAAGTTTGAGCATACACCTCAGGGGGATAATAGGACTGGTGATCTGCCTCTGAATCCTCCTTTGAAGAGCTATCTGTAACCAGCAAGATATCTGCTTCACCAGGTAGCATTGTCTGCTCTGAAGACCTTGTTTTCACTCCAGATTTCTCCATCACCAATTCAAATGCCTGATGCACAGGAAGATCAGTTGAATATACAAACATTGTCTACAAAAGCAATGAGAAATACAAAAAAGGACGGCATGATATAATTCACATATATGACGCTTGGCTAAACAACATGGCATTGCATAATTCACATATATAATGTCTTGCAACAAGATAGCATTGCATAATTCACATATATAATGTCTTGCAACAAGATGTCATTGCATAATTCACATATATGGTAATTAGACACTAAACAGGTGGCATTCACACAAAGCATGTCTAAACTAAGCAAATGACATAGCAATGCAAGATACCATACGCACGATATGAGCAACATAACCCTGCCAAGTTAGAGCATGCACCTCGGGGGGGATAGGACTGGTCATCTGTCTCTGAATCCTCCTCTGAGGAGCTATCTGTAACCAACAAGACATGCACTTCGTCAGATAGCATTGTCTGCTCTGAAGACCTTGTTTCCACTCCAGATTTTTCCATGACCGTGCCGAATGGCTGATGCACAGGAAGAGTAATTTAATATACTAAAATTGTTGACAAATTTAACACGTAATAAAAAATGATGTCATGATATAATTCACATATAAGATGACTGGCTAACCAGGGTGGCATTGCAAAATTCACATATATGATGCCTGGCTAAACAAGATGGAATTGCATGATTCACATATACGATAAATAAACTAAACATATGGCATCGACACAAAGCATGTCTAAACTAAGCAGATGACATCTTTGATGTATATAGTAAGCAATGCAAGGCACCATATGCATGATTTTACCAACATCAGCATGCCAAGTTAGAGCGAAGACCTCATGGGGTAAATAGGAGTGGTCTTCTGCTTCTGAATCCCCCTCAGAACAGTTATCTTCCTCTTGATTATGATCCAAAATGGGTGGAGGGGGGCTGACTTTGCGCCCACCATGGAGCGACGTCTGCATGAAATTTTATTGCCACGCAAGGCTCGTCTCTTTTGCTCCACATGTTCAGTTCCATTGTGTACAATAACTGACATGCATAGGAATAAAACATAGTGAGATTATGTAAGGAGTGCATGCACAAATCCAGAGTGATGGTAGCAAACTGTTGATAGACCCAAAACAAATGATAGCAGCCAGATAGTAGCTTTAGTTAAAAAATATAGATAATGGCTCCTTTAATGTTTGTTTGCACCCAACATGAAACTCATAGTAGACACCCGAGATTAACCAGATAGTAGACAGATAGTACTGATTAGTGCCCCAATATGTACCACACAACAATTAAAAACTCAAGTTTGAGCATAAGTTTGGACCTGAGTCGGAGTCTAATAGGTGAACACGATGATAAAGTAGCATGTCATCATATTAAGCAATGCATAACGTAAGCAGACACGGAAGAGTGCGACCTCTCTTGCGGACCCGTGTAGTCCTCAAGGTCATCTGCTCAGTTGATGATGGTAATGTAGTTGTCGTGGCTGCCGGCGATGGGGAAGATGTGAGGCGGCGAAAGACAGTCTGGAGAGCGGATCCCTGCTGTGGTGAACCCTTCCTTCGTTGGATCAGCTGAGCTGGGGTGGAACACAACACCACAGGAGCAGGATGTGACGCCCCAAGACCAGAGCTTCAGGTGCCTTCCAGGGTTTTCGGGTTTCGTCGTGTGATTTGTTTGGTTCATTTCATTCAGCATTGCATCATGTCATCATACCATCATGTCATTTCTTTTCTTAACTCAACTAAATAAATGGCATGGATCTTTGATCCATTTATATCGAGGGAGTTCACATGGTGAAATTCTCTTTATAACATATAAAAGTCTCCTACTATTATTAGGGAGCTATTGTAAATATTCCATTAACTTGGAATCACCCATCACACAATTGCATTACTCTTCAACTCTTCTTGTATCCGACTTCATATATTTTCCTTGTCATCTCTCTCTCAAGACATACCCATGCATCATCACTTCTCACTTACTTCTTCTTTCATGTCTTTGCAAGCGACCTTATTCCTCCTGCATTAATGTTCATCTTTTCCCTATAAATCTTGCCTTTTTCCTACACTCTCTCTGTCAGATTTCATCCCATTCGAAGTTGTTTTGGTCAGGTTCAAAAATGATTGAAATTTGAGAATAATACAAACTCTAATTATTTTCTACCTTCTAAAAATGCAAGAGCAATTTATTCAAACCCTACATAAATCCAGGGTTCCAGATATATATTTATATATCTCATATTCCTAACCAAAAACCCCTGGATTTTCCCCTTTGTTGGTTGTTTATTTATATAAACAATAAATTAAGAAAGGAAAGAATTTGGAAAGGAGAGGGAGCCCAGCAGCCGCACCGGTTGGCCAAGGCCCAGGTGGCGCCCTTCCCACTGGGCCGGCTCCAAGGCCCACTCCCCCGGCCCACCCACCTAATCCTAACCTAGGCACAACCCTCTCTTTTGACCTCTCCCTCTTGCTCCCACCAGCGCCGCCAGGAGCCGAGACCCATCTCCCTCGCACAGCAACCTCCCGATCCCATCGCTCCCACACCCCTCGCTCCCTTTCCCTGATCCACCGCGCGCCGCCTCCCTTCGTTCTCCTCCTAGCGCTGCCACTTGCAGGGAGAGAGAGCTGCTTCATCTTGTTCCCCTTTGCCACTCCTCGTCACTGGAGTCCAGCCACCGGACCAGCCGGAGGCCGCCGTTGCCATGGACGCCCACAGGAGCGCCAACACCGTCTTGCGCTGCCCGCTTCCTGCAGCCGCTGCAGCCCCTGCCGACGACCAGCGCCCGCCATGGCTGTTCCCTCTGTCGTGTTGTGCAGGAGCTCTGCCGCAGCCGCCAACCTCCCGCGAACCCTGCCTCCGCGCCCGAGCTGCTCAGCCCTGCTTCGCCTTGCCACCGCGAGCACCGGATGCTCCGGTGAGCCCGCGCCAGCCAGCAACCTCCTGCTGCCCTTGCCACATGCTCCTACCACTCCTGCGAGCACCCCATCTGCGAAACCTGCCGCCGTCGGAGGCAACCAGTTCATCGTGTCCTTTTGAACGCTATCAACTGAGGCCTTTTTGTGCTGTTCTGGATCTCGCCAAGGCCTTCTTGTTTTTGGATTTCGGCAAGCAGCATGAGGACCAAGGACTCGGAGCAACCGGTCCTTCAAGTTTCTCAGAGACCATGCGGATTCGCCAAGTACCACGACATCCGGAGCCCCTTGGAAACGTCAAGTTTGACTACCGTAGCGCCGAAGACCTTGGATGATCGAACGAGTACCGAACGAAACACCAAGTACCACTATCGCCGAGTACGACTACTTCCACGATGATACGAAAACAACTACCATCGACCCTCGAAGCCTCCGTGGACGTCAAGTCCCTCGTCGTGATCCCGAACATCTACGAAAAATTGTGCAACTAAGAACGTGAACGACTACCGCCGCCAAGATCACGAGTACCTCTACCATCGTCATGTACCCCTACTTCCACTACGAACGTCCCGAGAATGCCTACTTCCTATACTTTGCACCGAACGAGAACCGTCCCGATTGCACGCTTTGAAGGTATAACCCCGAGACGACAGCCCGTGAGTGAATGCATGTGTTGTTTGAGGTGCATGTTTGGATGTTGTATCCTCCCGTGATCGTTAGATGTTTCCCTCGCTTGGCACCGTCGTCGACCCGTGGGAACTCGTTATATGAGATCACCCCACTATTCATCGCATGGCACGCTCCTGTCACACTTGTTCCTTTCCACCGGCATCTCAATCGAGTTTCCGGAAACGGAACGTTGCTGTGGCACCATTTCCGTTATCGTCGCCATGGCACCCTTTCTTTCCGCCACAATGACAAATGCCTCATATCTTATCATGTCAACGTTTTCATAATTACTGCATAAAACTTGCACATGTCATTTGCATCATGATAATAACTTTTAGATGTTTAAAATTGTTGTTTGCCTTAAATTGCTAATGCGCATAAGGATTTACCGGAATTGTTGTTTGTTAGTTCCGGCCTCATTTAAACTTGCCTAAATAGATAATTTCTTTATGCTTCTCCTCTTGCCATGTTTAACAACATTTAATATTGTTGAGTACATAATCGAGAGGGAGCTAAATAATTGTTGTGGTGTTCCGTCAATATGCAACTCGTTGCATATTGAGCTCCACTTAATTTGTAGGATTGTTTGTGCACTTTGCCATGCCATGCTTCATTAAACCGGACGTGCATCATACTTGGTTGTGCATCATGCCATGTTTATGTGTTGGTTGTTTACTATGTTGTTTGCTTCTTTCCGGTGTTGCTTCTTCGGGTTGGTTCCGATAACGTCACGTTTGTGAGGATCCATTCGACTACGTCCGTTTGTCTTCTTCATGGACTCGTTCTTCTTCCTTGCGGGATCTCAGGCAAGATGACCATACCCTCGAAATCACTTCTATATTTGCTTGCTAGTTGCTCTCTCTTTTGCTATGCCTATACTGCGATACCTACCACTTGCTTATCATGCCTCGCATATTGCCATGTCAAGCCTCCAACCCACTTTGTCCTAGCAAACCGTTGTTTGGCTATGTTACCGCTTTGCTCAGCCCCTCTTATAGTGTTGTTAGTTGCAGGTGAAGATTGGAGTTGTTCCTTGTTGGAACATGGATATTTGTTGGGATATCACAATATCTCTTATTAAATTAATGCATCTATATACTTGGTAAAGGGTGGAAGGCTCGGCCTTATGCCTGGTGTTTTGTTCCACTCTTCCCGCCCTAGTTTCCATCATACCGGTGTTATGTTCCTTAATGTTGCGTTCCTTACGTGGTTGGGTTATAATGGGAACCCCTTGACAGTTCGCCTTGAATAAAACTCCTCCAGCAAGGCCCAACATTGGTGTTACCATTTGCCACCTAGCCTTTCTTTCCCTTGGGTTCTACAGACTCAAGGGTCATCTTTATTTAAACCCCCTCGGGCCAGTGCTCCTCTGAGTGTTGGTCCAACCTGTCAGCTGCCGGTGGCCACCAGGGGCAACTCTGGGCTGGCCTACCGGAACCTTGGACAATCCGGTGTGCCCTGAGAACGAGATATGTGCAGCTCCTATCGGGATTTGTCGGCACATTCGAGTGGCTTTGCTGGTCTTGTTTTACCATTGTCGAGATGTCTTGTAACCGGGATTTCGAGTTTGATCGGGTCTTCCTGGGAGAAGGAATATCCTTCGTTGACCGTGAGAGCTTGTGATGGGCTAAGTTGGGACACCCCTGCAGGGTTTTGAACTTTCGAAAGCCGTGCCCCCGGTTATGGGCAGATGGGAATTTGTTAATGTCTGGTTGTAGAGAACCTGAAGTTTAACTTAATTAAAATGGATCAACCGCGTGTGTAGCCATGATGGTCTCTTTCCGGCGGAGTCCGGGAAGTGAACACGGTGTTTGAGTTATGCTTGACGTAGGTTGTTCTAGGATCACTTGATCATAGTTTCTCGACCGTGCTTTGCCTTTCTCTTCTCGCTCTCATTAGCGTAAGTTAGCCACCATATATGCTAGTGCTTGCTGCAGCTCCACCTCATACCTTTTACTTTACCCATAAGCTTAAATAGTCTTGATCGTGAGAGTGTGAGATTGCCGAGTCCCCGTGACTCATAGATACTTCCAAAACCAGTTTGCAGGTACCGATGATATCGTGCAGGTGACGCAACCAAACTCAAGGAGGAGCTCAAAGAAGTTCGTGTTCGTTATGTTGTTTCGTTTCCAGTCGATCAGTAGTGGTGCCCAGTTGGGTCGGGGACTTTGTTGCATTTGGGGTTGTTCTTTATTTTGGTTCCGTAGTCGGACCTTGATTGTATCTGGATGAATGTAATGATATTTATGCTATTTGTGTGACGTGGCGAGTGTAAGCCAACTATGTACCTCTTTTCCTTATTTCATTACATGGGTTGTGTGAAGATTACCCCACTTGCGACATTGCTTACAATGCGGTTATGCCTCTAAGTCGTGCTTCGACACATGGGAGATATAGTCGCATCGTGAGCGTTACACAGGACATACCACCCAAGGTTTTCTTTGACACATATCTGTAACAGAAGTAATTGTGTAAGGGCTTGTTTGAATTTGAGGATTCTAACAAGGCAAGGATAGGAAATAGACAGGAATAGGATAGGAATGCACGTGCAAAACAGAGAATTTAAAAACACATGATTTCTGCCAATCTGGGTGTTTGGTCCACAAGAATTGGAAGATCACATGATGCAGAGAAGCACGGTGAGATTAAGTCAAACCACAAGAAGTGTACAACCTCTTTGGCGAAGCCATGTCAATCTCAGCGTGATTGGGTTGGCCGGTGAGGATGCTCCGGCTGACTTGGCTGTCGGAGGAGGGGAAGAAGATCTTAGACGTCTGGAGATGGAGCCCGAGGTACTGCTCCGCTGTGATGGAGGGTTTCATCGTTGGAGAAGCTCCGGTGAGTTGTACGACGCCGAGGCTGAAGCAGGACAAGAGAGACAACGTTAACCTGAGTGGAATTCTAATAGCATCTCCAATAGATGGCGTAAAATGCATAACCACAAAGTTCTAGATGTATACATCAGCCGCTCATCTCTGAACTTAACTGTTGAAACTGAATTTAAATGTCGAAACTGAACTTAACTATCGAAACTGAATTTTGCTGTCGAAACTGAATTTTACTGTCAAAACTGAACGCACTAGAGGTGAGGCTACACGTCAGTCGACTGACTTTTTCATCTCTGGTCAGTCGATTTTGTAGCCGTTAGATACTAAATCAAGGGCCTGCAGTTCATCTTCAACCTCCACCCCCCTGAGCCGCCAGCCAACACCGGCCAAACAGCCGCCCCCGCCGCCCGCGGTCGGCAGTGCGCCGCCCCGCCCGCCCTAAAAACACTCCCCACCGCCGGTCTGCCGCCGCCCCGGCCATCCCTGTAGGCCCCCTCATGCTGAGCTTTTTCTTCAGCGATCCCCACGCCACCGCCCCATCCCCGCAGGCGACCACCACCCCGCCCCTGAACCCTAAGATAGATGTGGGGTACCTCTCCGGCGAGCCCCCTCCCCGCTGTGGCTGGTTCTTCCTTAACTCCGGCGAGCCCCCCCACCCCCTGAAAATCGACTGACCCAAAAGTTGATTCAGTTGACTGAAGTGTAGCTAAATCGGAGTAGCATCGCAAGCAAGAGCAAGAGCGAGAGCAGCAGCACGAGCAAGAGCAGACCAGGCAGGGGACTGAGAGCAAGAGCAGAGCAGCAGCGCGAGCGAGAGCTAAAGCAGCAGCAGCTCCTACTAATGTGGACGTCGCCGCCGAGGGAGCGACACCGTGGAGGAAGTGGCCGGTGACGCCGCCGTGGATGGAGCCACGCCATGTCGGCTCGGGACCGAGCGCTGGCAGCACCGTGAGATCGAATCAAGAAGAAAATGCAGCAATTAGTGTACAACCTCTTTGGTGGTGCCGATTAGGGTGTAGCTTCATCTGAGGAAACAGTGATGATGATGCTCTCCCGGTGGTGCAGGTGAAGACGGCGGTGTGGGAATGGAGGTGGCGCGAAAGATGAGGGGAACGTCGGGGCAACTCCTTGGAGGTGGAGGATGGGGTGGCTGAACCAGCGGGACGACCAGAGCAATGATGGATCCTCATCCAGTATGGTGAATGAGGGACGTCGGGGTGTTGCTGTGGACAACATCGTCGGGGAAGAGGCTCCGGCTGGGTAGCGGACGGAGGAGGGTGTGGGGCTTTGCGGGTTTTTTCGGCCTCGGTGTATGAATGGGTGGGCGGATGGGATGGGAGTGGGGGAACCATGGCTTAGGGACGCGCTTGTCTGAAATGTGGGGTAAGTTAAGAAAGTACCCCCACCAATTAGAGGCGGTTCTTTCGGTTCAGGGGTATCACGGGCATTTCACGTGTCGGGATTTCACAGGAGGTGGGAGTTTTCGTGCGTGTTGTAATTTTGGAATAGCAAGGCGCGGGTTGAGATGGAGGGAGTTGTCGGAGCACAACGAGACAAAGATTTATCTTAAATATTTCGGGGTAACAAGGCGAGGGTTGAAGAGGCGGGAGTTTCGTAGCACGATAGACAGAGACGCTAGCTTGAAATTTCGGCATAACAAGGCGCGGCTTGAAATTTCGGGAGAACAAGCTTAACGTGTACCCAAAAGAAAAAAGACAATTTAGACTAGTATGATATACTACGTACAATGTGTTTAACACGCACAACACACACACAACACCATTTAGACTAGTAAAGTACATGTGCATTCCACGCATGAGGTTTGGCAACGAAATTATGAATAAATACCACATTATAGCATGTAAGCTTTGGGTCATATATGCATGATGTAGATGTTCGTTTAATTCTTATATTTCATTTCATTCAAAATCATCAAGTTTTTATAAGAAAGCTAATCTATTTTAAGATTCATGGAATTGTGTGTTGTAAGGCATAAAGTAAAAACAAATCATGTAGAAAAACATTTGGGCAATTATGATACGGAAGATTCTAGAACAAAGAATAAGTGCTTGTGTTTTGATGTTTGTGCATTATGCTTAAGTTCAACCATAGAGTCCTCTAGATTGTACATGTGGCAAAATCTAGTGAAATCTAGATGATATCCAACGGCCCGTGATACCCCTTTTTGGAAAATATAAAAAACACTTTTGCCCTTGTTTTGGACTCTAACTTGCATGATTTGAATGGAACTAACCCGGACTGACGCTGTTTTCAACAGAATTACCATGGTGTTATTTATGTGCAGAAACAAACGTTCTCGGAATGACCTGAAACTTCACGGAGCAACTTTTTGGAAAATATAAAAAATACCTGCAAAAGATGAAGGCCAAGGGGCCCACCACCTGTCCACGAGGGTGGGGGGCGTGCCTGCCCCCCTAGGACGCGCCCCCCTGCATCGTGGGCCCCCCGAAGCTCCTCCGACTCCAACTCCAACTCTATATATTGTGTTTCGGGGAGGAAAAATCAGAGAAGAATTCATCATGTTTTATTATACGGAGCCGCCGCCAAGCCCTAAAACCTCTCGGGAGGGCTGATCTGGAGTCCGTTCGGGGCTCCGGAGAGGGGAATCCGTCGCCATCGTCATCATCAACCATCCTCCATCACCAATTTCATGATGCTCACCGCCGTGCATGAGTAATTCCATCGTAGGCTTGCTGGACGGTGAGGGGTTGGATGGGATCTATCATGTAATCGAGTTAGTTTTGTTAGGGTTTGATCCCTAGTATCCACTATGTTCTGAGATTGATGTTGCTATGACTTTGCTATGTTTAATGCTTGTCACTAGGGCCCGAGTGCCATGATTTCAGATCTGAACCTATTATGTTTTCATCAATATATGAGAGTTCTTGATCCTATCTTGCAAGTCTATAGTCACCTATTATGTGTTATGATCCGTTAACCCTGAAGTGACAATAATCAGGATACTTACCGGTGATGACCGTAGTTTGAGGAGTTCATGTATTCACTATGTGTTAATGCTTTGTTCCAATACTCTATTAAAAGGAGACTTTAATATCCCTTAGTTTCCGTAAGGACCCCGCTTCCACGGGAGGGTAGGACAAAAGATGTCATGCAAGTTCTTTTCCATAAGCACGTATGACTATATTCGGAATACATGCCTACATTACATTGATGAACTGGAGCTAGTTCTGTGTCACCCTAGGTTATGACTGTTACATGATGAACTGCATCCGGCATAATTCTCCATCACCGATCCATTGCCTACGAGCTTTCCATATATTGTTTTTCGCTTATTTACTTTTCCGTTGCTATTGCTATCATCACTACAAAATACCAGAAAACTACTTTTCCTACTGTTACCTTTTCCTACCGTTACCAGTACTATCATATTACTTTGCTACTAAATAATTTGCTGCAGATATTAAGTTTCTAGGTGTGGTTGAATTGACAACTCAGCTGCTAATACTTGAGAATATTCTTGGCTCCCCTTGTGTCGAATCAATAAATTTGGGTTGAATACTCTACCCTCGAAAATTGTTGCGATCCCCTATACTTGTGGGTTATCAAGACTATTTTCTGGCACCGTTGCCGGGGAGCATAGCTCTATTCTTTGAGTCACTTGAGATTTATATCTGCTTATCATTATGAAGAACTTGAAAGATCCAAGAACCAAGATTTATCCCTCAACTACGAGGGGAGGTAAGGAACTGCCATCTAGCTCTGCACTTGATTCACCTTCTGTTTTAAGTAAGCTTGCGATACCTAAACCTGCTTCTGCTATTCATTCTGATATGTCGCATGTTATTGATGATGCTACTTCTTCTATACATGATACTTATGATGAAACTACTTCTATGCTTGATACTACTGTGCCACTTGGTGAATTTCTTGATGAACAACTTGCTAGGGCTAGAGAGATTGAAAATATTGAATCTGATAATACTGATGAAATTGATGATGAAGACTTGCCTGTTATTCCTGAGGGTCATGTTTTTGATAAAGAAGCTTCTTTAGCTATTTTAGCTTGCAAATATAGATACGAACTTAAGAGGTTATTAGCTAAATGGAATAAGCAATCTCTAAATGCTAGGATGAAACCTGACCCTGCTTTTGCTGCTTCACCTATCTGTGTTACTAATAAGGATTATGAATTCTCTGTTGGTCCCGATATAATTACTTTGGTTGAATCTGATCCTTTTCATGGCTATGAATCTGAAACTGTTGTGGCACTGTCGGCGTTCTGGGAACGGGGGTCCCCAGACTTGCCTGCCTGCGGCCCGCGGCGTGGCTGAGCCAGCAGGCCGTACGGTCTATCTTCACCAGCAAAGGAGTCAAGACCCTCGCGAGGGGCCAAGCCTCGCGAGGCGGACGACGCATGACCTCCTCCGGAGCGGCCTAACTGGGCAGGCTCACGAGGAGCGGAGATATCAAGGCAGGGCGAACCTCATGAGGTTTTCGTGACGTGAGCCGTGATGATCGACACCAGGCGGGCACCAAGCGGGCGCCAGCGCACACATCGTCCTTGTTTCCTCTTTGGTGCAAAGGGGGCAAGCGCAACCGCGGAGTACTGAGGCATCAGTCAAAAGCTGCCATTTCGGTGCAACAAGACCAAGACCAAGGACTGCAAGACGGAGGTCATCATGGAGCCCGGAGCAGCGTCACCACCAGAACTTTGTGCAGGCAAAGACTACTTTTGTCAGGATAGCTTGTACTAGTTGCCCCCCTTCAAATTAGCCCGCCATTGTTGGCTCCCTTCCCGCTCAATATTTGGGAAGAGGACCAGGGCCTCTATAAATAGGACTAGCCACCACAGTAGAGAGCGACGGTGGGACAAACAAGCTCACCGAGCCCAAGAACACCTCAACCTCAGGAGGCCGTCCTTCCCTTGTATTGTCATCATCAGCCCAAGAGGCAATACACCGCCACCACACTTGAGTAGGGTGTTACACCGCAACGGTGGCCCGAACCAGTATAAACCCTGTGTCCATCTGTGTTGTGAGTTCGTCGAGTTCGTCCGCGAGATCCTAGCAAGCTGGAGCGTAGATCGGTTGGCGGGATAGACTTCGCACGCACCCAAGTGTTCGAACCTTAAGGGTTTGCCGGGACCCCAACCCCGACATTTGGCGCGCCAGGTAGGGGTGTGTCGGAGCTTTTCTCCATCAACCAGCGCCCCGTACCTCTGCACCGCGCTCCCATGACAGGTACCTCGACACCGACCTCCTCGGCCGCCGCCTGCAGCGGGGAGTCTGGGTACCGAGCCTTGGCCCCCGCTCTCCGGCGGGTGCACTGGCCGGTCAAGTTCAAGCCGGAGATGCCGCTGTGTTACGACGGCGCGGTAGACTCGGCGCTCTTCTTGATAGCATATGAGGAGGCTGTCCTCGAAGCCGGAGGTGACGAAAAGATCATGGCCAACTTGTTGGGGAACGTTGCAGAAAACAAAAATTTTTGTACGGTTTCACCAAG
Organism: Triticum urartu; assembly: GCF_056163025.1. NCBI lineage: Eukaryota > Viridiplantae > Streptophyta > Magnoliopsida > Poales > Poaceae > Triticum > Triticum urartu. Next base: position 76,778,081 of record NC_141874.1, read on the forward strand.
ATCCATCTAGGAGTTCATCTAGCAACGAGTGATTGGATTGCATCTACATACCTTTGTAGATCACGCGCGGAAGCGTTCAAAGAACGGGGATGAGGAAGGCGTACTCGACGTGATCCAAATCACCGGAGATCCTAGCGCCGAACGGACAGCACCTCCGTGTTCAACACACGTACGGTCAGCGCGACGTCTCCTCCTTCTTGATCCAGCAAGGGGAAGGAGAGGTTGAGGAAGATGGCTCCAGCAGCAGCACGACGCCGTGGTGGTGGTGGAGCTGCAGTACTCCGTCAGGGCTTCGCCAAGCTCTACGGAGGAGGAGGAGGTGTTGGAGAGGGAGAGGGAGGCGCCAGGGCTTAGGTGTGGCTGCCCTTCCTTCCCCCCACTATATATAGGGCCAAGGGAGAGGGGGGGGCGTAGCCTTGGCCCTTCCTCCAAGGAAGGGTGCGGCCAGGGAGGAGTCCATCCTCCCCAAGGCACCTAGGAGGTGCCTTCCCCCTTTAGGACTCTTCCTTTCCCTTATCTCTTGGGGCATGGGCCTCTTGGGGCTGGTGCCCATGGCCCATATAGGCCAAGGCGCACACCCCTACAGCCCATGTGGCCCCCCGGGGCAGGTGGCCCCACCCGGTGGACCCCCGGGACCCTTCCGGTGGTCCCGGTACAATACCGGTGACCCCGAAACTTGTCCCGACGGCCGAAATAGCACTTCCTATATATAATTCTTTACCTCCGGACCATTCCGGAACTGCTCGTGACATCCGGGATCTCATCCGAGACTCCAAACAACATTCGGGTTACTGCATATACATATCCCTACAACCCTAGCGTCACCGAACCTTAAGTGTGTAGACCCTACGGGTTCGGGAGACATGTAGACATGACCGAGATCGCTCTCCGGTCAATAACCAAGAGCGGGATCTGGATACCCATGTTGGCTCCCACATGCTCCTCGATGATCTCATTGGATGAACCACGATGTCGAGGATTCAAGCAACCCCGTATACAATTCCCTTCGTCAATCAGTATGTTACTTGCCCGAGATTCAATCGTCGGTATCCCAATACCTCGTTCAATCTCGTTACCGGCAAGTCACTTTACTCGTACCGTAATGCATGATCCCGTGACCAGACACTTGGTCACTTTGAGCTCATTCTGATGATGCATTACCGAGTGGGCCCAGTGATACCTCTCCGTCATACGGAGTGACAAATCCCAGTCTTGATCCGTGTCAACCCAACAGACACTTTCGGAGATACCCGTAGTATACCTTTATAGTCACCCAGTTACATTGTGACGTTTGGTACACCCAAAGCACTCCTACGGTATCCGGGAGTTACACGATCTCATGGTCTAAGGAAAAGATACTTGACATTGGAAAACTCTAGCAAACGAACTATACGATCTTGTGCTATGTTTAGGATTGGGTCTTGTCCATCACATCATTCTCCTAATGATGTGATCTCGTTGTCAATGACATCCAATGTCCATAGTCAGGAAACCATAACTATCTGTTGATCAACGAGCTAGTCACCTAGATGATTACTAGGGACATGTTGGTGTCTATTATTCACACATGTATTACGATTTCCGGATAACACAATTATAGCATGAATAAAGACAATTATCATGAATAAGGAAATATAATAATAATGCTTTTGTTATTGCCTCTAGGGCATATTTCCAACAGTCTCCCACTTGCGCTAGAGTCAATAATCTAGTTACATTGTGATGAATCGAACACCCATGGAATTCTGGTGTTGATCATGTTTTGCTCTAGGGAGAGGTTTAGTCAACGGATCTGCTACATTCAGGTCCGTATGTACTTTACAAATATCTATGTCTCCATCTTGAACATTTTCACGAATGGAGTTGAAGCGACGCTTGATGTGCCTGGTCTTCTTGTGAAACCTGGGCTCCTTGGCAAGTGCAATAGCTCCAGTGTTGTCACAAAAGAGTTTGATTGGCCCCGACGCATTGGGTATGACTCCTAGGTCGGTGATGAACTCCTTCACCCAAATTGCTTCATGCACTGCCTCCGAGGCTGCCATGTACTCCACTTCACATGTAGATCCCGCCACGACGCTCTGCTTGCAACTGCACCAGCTTACTGCCCCACCATTCAAAATATACACGTATCCAGTTTGTGACTTAGAGTCATCCAGATCTGTGTCGAAGCTAGCATCGACGTAACCTTTTACGACGAGCTCTTCGTCACATCCATAAACGAGAAACATTTCCTTAGTCCTTTTCAGGTACCTCAGGATATTCTTGACCACTGTCCAATGTTCCTTCCCGGGATTACTTTGGTACCTTCCTATCAAACTTATGGCAAGGTTTACATCTGGTCTGGTACACAACATGGCATACATAATAGACCCTATGGCTGAGGCATAGGGGATGACACTCATCTCTTCTATGTCTTCTGCCGTGTCGGACATTGAGCTGAGCTCAATTTCACACCTTGCAATACAGGCAAGAACCCCTTCTTAGACTGATCCATATTGAACTTCTTCAATATCTTATCAAGGTATGTGCTTTGTGAAAGACCTATGAGGCGTCTTGATCTATCTCTGTAGATCTTGATGCCTAATATATAAGTAGCTTCTCCAAGGTCCGTCATTGAAAAACTCTTATTCAAGTAGGCCTTAATGTTGTCCAAAAGTTCTATATCATTTCCCATCAAAAGTATGTCATCTACATATAATATGAGAAATGCTACAGAGCTCCCACTCACTTTCTTGTAAACGCAGGCTTCTCCATAAGTCTGCGTAAACCCAAACGCTTTGATCATCTCATCAAAGCGAATGTTCCAACTCAGAGATGCTTGCACTAGCCCATAAATCGAGCGTTGGAGCTTGCACACCTTGTCAGCATATTTAGGATCGACAAAACCTTCCGGCTGCATCATATACAATTCTTCCTTAAGGAAACCATTGCCATATATCATAATCATAGAATGCGGCAATTGCTAACATGATTCGGATGGACTTTAGCTTGCGATACCGGTTAGAAAGTCTCATCGTAGTCAACCCCTTGAACTTGTCGATAACCCTTAGCGATAAGCTGAGCTTTATAGATGGTCACATTACCATCCGCGTCTGTCTTCTTCTTAAAGATCCATTTATTTTCTATGGCTCGCTGCTCTACGGGCAAGTCAGTCAAAGTCCATACTTCGTTTTCATACATGGATCCTATCTCGGATTTCATGGCTTCCAGCCATTTGTCAGAATCCGGGCCCGCCATCGCTTCTTCATAGTTCGAAGGTTCACCATTGTCTAACAACATGATTTCCAAGACAAGGTTCCCGTACCAATCTGGTGCGGAACGTGTCCGTGTGGACCTTCGAATTTCAGTAGGAGCTTGATCAGAAGTATCTTGATCATTATCATTAACTTCCTCTCTAGTCAGTGCAGGCACCTCAGGAACATTTTCTTGAGTTGCGCCATTTTCCGGTTCAAGAGGCAATACTTCATCAAGTTCTACTTTCCTCCCACTTACTTCTTTCGAGAGAAACTCCTTCTCTAGAAAGGATCCATTCTTGGCAACAAAGATCTTGCCTTCGGATCTGAGGTAGAAGGTATACCCAATAGTTTCTTTAGGGTATCCTATGAAGACGCATTTTTCCGACTTGGGTTCGAGCTTTTCAGGTTGAAGTTTCTTGACATAAGCATCGCATCCCCAAACTTTTAGAAACGACAGCTTAGGTTTCTTCCCAAACCATAATTCATACGGTGTCGTCTCAACGGATTTCGACGGAGCCCTATTTAAAGTGAATGCGGCAGTCTCTAAAGCATAGCCCCAAAAATATAGCGGTAAATCGGTAAGAGACATCATAGATCACACCATATCTAATAGAGTGCGATTACGACGTTCGGACACACCATTACGCTGAGGTGTTCCAGGCGGCGTGAGTTGTGAAACTATTCCACATTTTCTTAAGTGTGTGCCAAACTCGTGACTCAAGTATTCTCCTCCACGATCTGATCGCAGGAACTTGATTTTCCTGTCACGTTGATTCTCAACCTCACTCTGAAATTCCTGAACTTTTCAAAGGTCTCAGACTTGTGTTTCATTAAGTAGACATACCCATATCTACTCAAGTCATCAGTGAGGGTGAGAACATAATGATAGCCACCACGAGCCTCAACACTCATTGGACCGCACACATCAGTATGTATGATTTCCAATAAGTTGGTTGCTCGCTCCATTGTTCCTAAGAACGGAGTCTTGGTCATTTTACCCATGAGGCATGGTTCGCACGTGTCAAATGATTCATAATCAAGAGACTCTAAAAGTCCATCAGCATGGAGCTTCTTCATGCGTTTGACACCTATGTGACCAAGGCGGCAGTGCCACAAGTATGTGGGACTATCATTATCAATCTTACATCTTTTGGTACTCACACTATGAACATGTGCAGCATTACGCTCGAGATTCATTAAGAATAAACCATTCACCATCGGAGCATGACCATAAAACATATCTCTCATATAAATAGAACAACCATTATTCTCGGATTTAAATGAGTAGCCATCTCGAATTAAACGAGATCCTGATACAATGTTCATGCTCAAAGCTGATACTAAATTACAATTATTAAGGTTTAAAACTAATCCCGAAGGTAAATGTAGAGGTAGCATGCCGACGCCGATCACATTGACCTTGGAACCATTCCCGACGCGCATCGTCACCTCGTCCTTCGCCAGTCTCCGCTTATTCCGCAGCTCCTGTTTTGAGTTACAAATCTGAGCAACCGCACCGGTATCAAATACCCAGGAGCTACTACGAGTGCTGGTAAGGTACACATCAATTACATGTATATCACATATACCTTTCGTTTTGCCGGCCTTCTTGTCCGCTAAGTATTTGGGGTAGTTCCGCTTCCAGTGACCAATTTCCTTGCAATAAAAGCACTCAGTCTCGGGCTTGGGTCCATTCTTTGGCTTCTTCCCGGCAGCTTGCTTGCCGGGCGCGTCAACTCCCTTGCCGTCCTTCTTGAAAGCTTTCTTTCCCTTTCCCTTCTTGAACTTAGTGGTTTTATTCACCATCAACACTTGATGTTCCTTTTTGACTTCTACCTCTGCTGATTTCAGCATTGCAAATACTTCAGGAATGGTCTTTTCCATCCCCTGCATATTGAAGTTCATCACAAAGCTCTTGTAGCTCGGTGGAAGCGACTGAAGGATTCTGTCAATGACCGCGTCATCCGGGATATTAACTCCCAGCTGAGTCAAGTGGTTATGCAACCCAGACATAGTGAGTATGTGCTCACTGACAGAACTGTTTTCCTCCATCTTATAGCTGAAGAACTTGTCGGAGACTTGATATCTCTCGACCCGGGCATGATCTTGGAAAACCATTTTCAGCTCTTCGAACATCTCATATGCTCCATGTCTCTCAAAACGCTTTTGGAGCCCCGGCTCTAAGCTGTAAAGCATGCCGCACTGAACGAGGGAGTAGTCATCGGTACGTGCCTGCCAAGCGTTCATAACGTCTTGTTCTGCAGGGAGAACAGGTGCGTCACCTAGCGGTGCTTGTAGGACATAATCTTTCTTGGCAGCTATGAGGATGATCCTCAGGTTCCGGACCCAGTCCGTGTAGTTGCTGCCATCGTCTTTCAGCTTGGTTTTCTCTAGGAACGCGTTGAAGTTGAGGACTACGTTGGCCATTTGATCTACAAGACATATTGTAAAAAATTTAGACTAAGTTCATGATAATTAAGTTCATCTAATCAAATTATTCAATGAACTCCCACTTAGATAGACATCCCTCCAGTAATCTAAGTATAACATGATCCGAGTTAACTAGGCTGTGTCCGATCATCACTTGAGACGGACTAGTCAACATCGGTGAACATCTTCATGTTGATCGTATCTTCTATACGACTCATGCTCGACCTTTCGGTCTTCTGTGTTCCGAGGCCATGTCTGTACATGCTAGGCTCGTCAAGTCAACCTAAGTGTTTGCATGTGTAAATCTGTCTTACACCCGTTGTATGTGAACGTTAGAATCTAACACCCGATCATCACGTGGTGCTTCGAAACAACGAACTGTCGCACCGGTGCACAGTTAGGGGGAACACTTTCTTGAAATTATTATGAGGGATCATCTTATTTACTACCATCGTTCTAAGTAAACAAGATGCAGAAACATGATAAACATCACATGCAATCAAACAATAATAGTGACATGATATGGCCAATATCACATAGCTCCTTTGATCTCCATCTTGGGGCTCCATGATCATCTTGTCACCGGCATGACACTGTGATCTCCATCATCATGATCTCCATCATCGTGTCTCCATGAAGTTGCTCGCCAACTATTACTTCTACTACTACGGCTAACACGTTTAGCAATAAAGTAAAGTAATTTACATGGCATTTCTCAATGACACACAGGTCATACAAAAAATAAAGAAAACTCCTATGGCTCCTGCCGGTTGTCATACTCATCGACATGCAAGTCGTGATTCCTATTACAATAGCATGAACATCTCATACATCACATATATATCATTCATCATTCATCACAACTTTGGCCATATCACATCACAGAACACTTGCTGCAAAAACAAGTTAGACGTCCTCTAATTGTTGTTGCAAGTTTTACGTGGCTGCAATAGGGTTCTAGCAAGAACGTTTTCTTACCTACGTGAAAGCCACAACAAATTGTGTTCTACTCGTGCAAAAGAACTACGCATAGACCTAGCTCATGATGCCACTTTTGGGGAACGTTGCAGAAAACAAAAATTTTCATACGGTTTCACCAAGATCCATCTAGGAGTTCATCTAGCAACGAGTGATTGGATTGCATCTACATACCTTTGTAGATCACGCGCGGAAGCGTTCAAAGAATGGGGATGAGGAAGGCGTACTCGACGTGATCCAAATCACCGGAGATCCTAGCGCCGAACGGACGGCACCTCCGTGTTCAACACACGTACGGTCAGCGTGACGTATCCTCCTTCTTGATCCAGCAAGGGGAAGGAGAGGTTGAGGAAGATGGCTGCAACAGCAGCACGACGGCGTGGTGGTGGTGGAGCTGCAGTACTCCGTCAAGGCTTCGCCAAGCTCTACGGAGGAGGAGGAGGTGTTGGAGAGGGAGAGGGAGGCGCCAGGGCTTAGGTGTGGCTGCCCTCCCTTCCCCCCACTATATATAGGGCCAAGGGAGAGGGGGGCGCAGCCTTGGCCCTTCCTCCAAGGAAGGGTGCGGCCAGGGAGGAGTCCATCCTCCCCAAGGCACCTAGGAGGTGCCTTCCCCCTTTAGGACTCTCCCTTTCCCTTATCTCTTGGCGCATGGGCCTCTTGGGGCTGGTGCCCTTGGCCCATATAGGCCAAGGCGCACACCCCTACAGCCCATGTGGCCCCCCGGGGCAGGTGGCCCCACCCGGTGGACCCCCGGGACCCTTCCGGTGGTCCCGGTACAATACCGGTGACCCCGAAACTTGTCCCGACGGCCGAAATAGCACTTCCTATATATAATTCTTTACCTCCGGACCATTCCGGAACTCCTCGTGACGTCCGGGATCTCATCCGGGACTCCAAAAAACATTCGGGTTACTGCATATACATATCCCTACAACCCTAGCGTCACCGAACCTTAAGTGTGTAGACCCTACGGGTTCGGGAGACATGTAGACATGACCGAGATAGCTCTCCGGTCAATAACCAACAGCGGGATCTGGATACCCATGTTGGCTCCCACATACTCCTCGATGATCTTATCGGATGAACCACGATGTCGAGGATTCAAGCAACCCCGTATACAATTCCCTTCGTCAATCGATATGTTACTTGCCCGAGAGTCGATCGTCGGTATCCCAATACCTCGTTCAATCTCGTTACCGGCAAGTCACTTTACTCGTACCGTAATGCATGATCCCGTGACCAGACACTTGGTCACGTTGAGCTCATTCTGATGATGCATTACCGAGTGGGCCCAGTGATACCTCTCCGTCATACGGAGTGACAAATCCCAGTCTTGATCCGTGTCAACCCAACAGACACTTTCGGAGATACCCGTAGTATACCTTTATAGTCACCCAGTTACGTTCTGACGTTTGGTACACCCAAAGCACTCCTACGGCATCCGGGAGTTACACGATCTCATGGTCTAAGGAAAAGATACTTGACATTGGAAAACTCTAGCAAACGAACTATACGATCTTGTGCTATGTTTAGGATTGGGTCTTGTCCATCACATCATTCTCCTAATGATGTGATCTCGTTGTCAATGACATCCAATGTCCATAGTCAGGAAACCATGACTATCTATTGATCAACAAGCTACTCACCTAGAGGCTTACTAGGGACATGTTGGTGTCTATTATTCACACATGTATTACGATTTCCGGATAACACAATTATAGCATGAATAAAGACAATTATCATGAATAAGGAAATATAATAATAATGCTTTTATTATTGCCTCTAGGGCATATTTCCAACACAACTTGTTCCCCCTAGCCCTCGCCGGCGAGCCGCGCGCCTGGCTGCTCGGCCTCCCGGGATCCACCGTGACGTCCTGGGGGGAACTCTGCGACCTCTTCACTGCGTGCTATGCGACACCGGTACACCACGCAGTCGCGGAGCTGCTAGGCGGCTCCCAAGCACCTCCTTCAGATCGCCACTTCAATCCTTTCTTCCGCCAGATTGGGGCCGCCTGCAAGCGCCCGGGGGCTCCGCCAGGTTGGGCCACGCCGGAAGCCGACCTCACCTTCGACTCGGAAGACCATCCCCGGCTCCACCGCTGGCTCAGGGATGCTTCCGATGCTCTACACGCCCACCATTTGCAGCATGGCCGTCACCAAGACCCTCATCGACGGCAGCGCTGGTCTCAACCTGCTCTCCGTAGAAGCTTTCAGCCTTCTTCATGTGCCGCTCGAACGGCTCGGCCTCAGCAAGCCCTTCACAGGGGTGGGCGGTGGAGCTGCTTACCCCTTGGGGCAGATCCGCCTCCCTGTCACCTTTGGCACGCGGGATAAGTATTGCACTGAGCTGGTGGACTTCGACATCGCCCGCATCGGTCTCCTGTACAATGCCATCCTCGGGTATCCGGCCCTCGCTCAGGTCATGGCTGCAACTCACCCGGCTTACAACCTCATGAAGATGCCAGGGAGCAAGGGCGTCCTCACCATCCAAGGGGATGCTAAGGAGGCCGTGATGGCACTCAGGCTCACCTTCAAGATTGCGGCAGCGGCGCAGCCAGCCGGTGCCGACGCGCCGGAGGCCAAGGAGGGTGCGCCCACCAAGAAAAAGCAGCTGTTCACCCAAGACAAGGTAGAGACCAAGCAGGTGCCGGTCAACGAGGATGGGTCTTCGGGAGCCACCTTCACCATAGGAACCGACCTTAACCCGGGGCAAGAAGAAGCTTTGGTGAGGTTCTTGCACGAACAAGGAGATATTCGTGTGGGAGCCCGATCAACTGGTAGGGGTCCCGAGAGAGGTAATCCAGCATCATCTAACGGTGTGCCCCAACGTATGTCCTGTGAAGCAGCGAGCAAGACGGTAGTCCACCGAGAAGCAGGCCTTCATCGTCCAAGAGACACGCAAGCTGGAGGCGGCAGGTACAATCCGAGAAGTTCGATACCCCGAATGGCTGGCGAACCCCGTCGTAGTGCCGAAGAAAGGCGGGAAGGAACAGATGTGCTCGACTTCACCAACCTAAACAAGGCCTGCCCCCAAGACCCGTCCCCCCTTCCGTGCATCAATCAAATCATCGACTCCACCACCGAGTGCGACCTGCTGTGTTTCTGGGATGCGTTCTCTGGATATTATCAGATCAAGATGGCGGTGGAGGATGTGGAGAAGACGGCCTTCTTGACACCGTGTGGGGTGTACTGCTACACCTGCATGCCTTTCAGCCTTCGCAACGCGGGCGCAACCTTTCAGCGGCTGATGCACATCGCCTTGGCGCGGCAGCTCGGCAGGAACACAGAGGCATACGTTGATGACATAGTGGGTAAATCTCGCGAGGCGAGGACGTTGATTCAAGACTTGGAGGAGACCTTCGAGAGCTTGCGCCAAGTGAATTTGAGGCTTAACCCGGAAAAGTGTGTGTTTGGTGTCCCATCCGGCAAGTTGCTAGGGTTTCTCGTATCCCACACAGGGATCGAGGCGAATCCGGAAAAGATCAAGGCCATCGAAGACATGAGCCCACCGCAGACCCTCAAGGAGATGCAAAAACTGGCAGGACGGGTAACCGCGTTAGGGCGTTTCATCTCTAAGCTAGGCGAGCGCGCCCTGCCCTTCTGTAAGCTCATGAAGAAGAAATGCCCCTTCAAGTGGACCCCGGAGGCCGACCAGGCCTTCCGAGACCTTAAGAAATACCTCACCAGCCCCCCGGTGATGGTGGCACCGCGGCCTCTCGAGCCTCTCTTGCTCTACCTTGCCGCCACCCTGTACTCTGCCAGCGCGGCGTCGGTGGCGGTTCGGGAAGAGCGTCAAGATAAGGGTAGAATTGATACAACACCGGGCCGGAGAGGTGCAGCGATGCCATCAGCGGCGGAAGACCTACCTCAGCAGAGCAACATCGCGAAGGCTCCCAAGGGCAGTAAGGTCTCAGGAGACCCATCACTTCAGGATATGCCGCAACCTACACGGGACCCAAGACTCAACGGTGTACCGGCCCTCGTTGAGCACCCAGTATACTTCGTCAGCACTATACTGCGGGACGCGAGGGCGCGCTACCCCATGCCGCAGAAGCTCCTGCTCGCACTTTTGGTGGCCTCGCGCAAGCTGCAACACTACTTGCAGGGACACCCCATCAAGGTCGTCTCATATTACCCGTTGGAGAGGATACTCAGGAGCCCAAACTCAGCCGGAAGGGTCACTGAATGGAACATCGAGCTGCAAGCATTTCAGCTGGAGTTTAGCACCACCAGGGTCATCAAGGGAGCCGCGCTTGCCGATTTTGTGGAAGAATGGACAGATGCCCCGGCTCTTGAGGACGGAGAGGACCGGTCCACTTCCCCAGGAAGCGAGGCGCCAGACGGCTAGGTCATGTATTTTGACGGTGCCTTTGCACACCAGGGCGCGGGGGCTGGAGCAGTGCTCATCTCGCCCACCCAGGACAAGCTTTGCTAGGCCGTGCAGCTCTGCTTTCAGCACGGTGAGACGGTCTCTAACAATATTGCAGAATACGAGGGCCTCATAGCCGGCCTAAAGGCTGCGCCGACTATGGGGGTGAGACGCCTTACCGTCAAGGGCGACTCGCAGCTCCTCGTCAACTTCTCCAACAAAGTGTACGAGCCAAAGGACGAGCACATGGTGGCCTACCTTGCTGAGGTGTGCAAAATGGAGAAGCAGTTCACAGGCTTGGAGCTGCAGCACGTGCCCCGGGGCACCAACAAGGAAGCCGACGACATCGCCAAGAGAGCATCCAAGCGGCAACCGCAGGAGCCCGGCGTCTTCGAAGAGCGGCTCTTCAAGCCGTCAGCTACGCTGCCTCTTCCAAGCACGACTCGTCCTCGGGAAGAGCTCCCTCAGCCCCCGGCCTCGGGAGCCCCAGAATGTGGCCCGACCTCAGGAGCTCGCCTGCTCTTGGCGCTCGAGCCCCAGGGGGAGTGCTGGACCAAGGAGTTCAGGGAGTACATGATGCACGGGACATTGCCGGAGAAAGAAGAGGACGTGGAATGTGTGTCCCAACAGGCCACGACATACTGCATTCAAGACGGCGAATTATACAGGAAACGACCGAACAACGTCACGCTGCGCTGCATCTCCAGTGATCAAGGGAGGGAGCTGCTGACTGACATACACGACAGGGACTATGGACACCACTCGTCATCACGGACCCTCATCGGCAAGGCCTTCCGCAGTGGATTCTATTGTCCTATAGCACTTAACGATGCAGCCGAGCTGGTGGAGTCCTGCGAAGCTTGCCAATTCCACGCCAAGCAAATCCATCAGCCTACTCAGGGCCTCCAAACCATCCCACTCACGTGGCCGTTCGCGGTCTGGGGGCTGGACATCCTAGGCCCGTACCCGCGAGCGCCTGGGGGCTACCGCTATCTCTACGTCGCCATCGATAAGTTCACTAAGTGGGCAGAGGTGGAAGCCGTCTGAACCATTCCAGCCGGCTCTGCCGTCAAGTTCATCAAGGGCCTCGTGAGCCGCTTCGGGGTCCCCAACCGCATCATCATAGATAACAGCTCGCAGTTCACTAGTAACCTCTTTAAAACCTACTGTGCCAACCTTGGAACGCAGATTTGCTACGCTTCGCGTAGCCCACCCCAGGAGCAATGGTCAGGCCGAGCACGCCAACACAGAGGTCCTGAGGGGCCTCAGGACCTTCAAGAAGAAGCTAGAGGCCTGCAGCAGGGGCTGGCACGATGAGCTCCAGTCCGTGCTGTGGTCCATCCGCACCACCGCCACCAAGCCAATGGGCGAGACTCCATTCTTCCTTGTCTATGGAGCTGAAGCAGTCCTCCCTCACGAGGTCAGGCATCGCTCCGCACGGGTCCTGGCATTTGACAAAATGTAGCAGGACGCCATGTGGGGGATGGATCTCGTGCTGGGGGAGGAACGACGTCACGAGGCTGCATTAAGGGCAGCAAGGTACCAGCAAGCGTTGCGGCGCTACCACTACCGCAACATTCGCTCTAGGGCGCTCAAGACGGGTGACCTGGTCCTAAGGTGGGTCCTTTCCAGGGACGGCTTGCACAAGCTCTCACCCATGTGGGAGGGCCCGTTCAGGGTCGTTCACATCGCTAGGCCTGGCGCCGTGCGCTTGGAGACGCAAGAGGGGACACCCATCCAAAACACCTGGAACATCCAGCACCTCCGGAAGTTCTACCCATGAAGCAAGGCCCAGAGCCTGAGAAGGAAGGCCTAGAGCCTGAGAAGCAAGGCCCAGAGCCTGTGAAGCAAGGCCCGGTGCCTGTGAAGAATCGCCGCCCGTGACACTCTCACATAATAATGAGTTGGGGCTGTACACGCCCCGGAGTCTCAGGAGCGCCGGCCTCAAGCCCTGGGGCTCCCTCCCACGCCTAGTGGACATCACTTAGCTCCGCGCTGGTGAGAAGACTCGAAGACTAGATTAGGTGCCGGACATGGCTTTTCATTTGCTTTCCGTAGTTGGCTTGCTTTTCCTTAATCGAATTTGTCTTTGGCGTTCCTTGCTGATTTGGTTCCTTCGCCTTTTACCGCGTTTTTTCAGCTCTGGTTTACTCGTGATCTCTCTCTCTCTCTCTCTCTCGCATACCTCGCGAGGGGGCTAGGTAGGCAGGTGCCCTCGCGAGCTTTCCCTTCTCTCTGCCTTCTCGCGAGTCACCCTCGTTCGAGCCTGGAAGCTAGCACAACTCCCCTAAATATGTGCCCCTCGGGTACTGCGATGCAAAGCGCTAAGTCAAGGTTCAGGTAAACGACAAAATCCCCTAGCGCACCCCTAACAAATTTTTGCAGTTCTTGAGCAAACGCAGATATCTTGTGAAGGAAGGGGCGTCCCAAACACGCCAGGTTAGGTTATCTCTTCACAAAATAATCGCATGGCACGGTAATAACTCGCATTTTGCATTAACCAAGAACCATAGTTCGATACATGCCCCTCTAGGCCCATACTGGTTTCATTTCCTAGTGCAGGGAAAGAAAGGGAAAAACCAAACAAAGCGGTGTTTCAACAATCTGTGGGGGCAGGCCCTTAGCGACGCCCAAGCCTAACCGGACCCCTCCTCGCGCTTCACGGAGGAGCGGCGACGAGATGACCCGCTGCCTCCTTCGAAGCGAGCGCGGTGGCGTGGCGGCTGATCGTAGCCACTGCTGCTGGAGCTGTCGCAGGAGGGAGAGCCACTGTAATTGGAGGAGATGCGGTCGCCGCTAAGGGCAGGCTCGCCCTCACCCTCGTCACGACCGTCGCCAAGGCCAAGCACCTCCTCGCCGTCGTTCATCTCGGGGCAGCATCCGGTGCGGCGGCCATCTTCCCCGAACACCCTCACAAGAGGGTCGACCTGCCGTCATACTTGAAGTGGAGTGTGCACCGCCTGCCCAGGCCGCGCGCACGGGCGAACGTCTGCCAGCCGCAGGCCAGGGCTATGTTGCCCACGGCAGAAATCTCGACCGCAACCCATGAGGCCTTGCTGCAGCAACCATACGCCTTCAACCAGAGCCCCCTGGCCCAGGGGCCGGAAGCTCATCGACAAAGAAGCGCGGAAGCTGGAGCCAGTTGTCGGCCGGGTTTTCCGACCAAACAACAAACTCCGGCGACGCCTCCGCTGCATGGAAGCGCGGGCGAGGAGGCCTCGTCGCCATCGCGCACCTCCCCCCGTCAGCTGGACCGCCACGGTTGGGACGACCCCCTCCGCGTGCCGTGGCGCCGCCTCGACGGTGGGCCGCAATGGGGGTCGCAGCGTGCTTGCGCGGGCGGTCGCGACCGCGCTTGGGCACCGGGGAACCAGGGCCCTCACGAGGGGCCTTTCCCTTCTCGGTGGCAGAGAACTTCCTTTGAGGCACCATCAGAGGCACTGCAAGCAATGGAGCAAGAAGGAGGGAGCAAGCAAGGAAGAGATGGGCAACGGGGGCTTCGCCCCCTCCCCATTTATAGCAAGAGAAGGCCAACCGGCGTCTCCCACGATCATAGGTAATGATGGTTTCCCTTGCATGTCGCAGGGACTTGTCAAGTCGTGCAGTCGTTGATGCAGCATGGGGAAGCGGAGACGCCCATGTTCCATCAACTGCCATGCGTCAACCGAGGCCGCAGGCTTTGGGGCCCTGCGGCGCTTCGAGCTTGACCCTTGGCTTCGCTGCGAAGCCAAGCCCACGCGCACCTTGAGCCCGGGGGCTACTGTCGGCGTTCTGGGAACGGGGGTCCCCGGACTTGCCTGCCTGCGGCCCGCGGCGTGGCTGAGCCAGCAGGCCGTACGGCCCATCTTCACCAGTAAAGCACTCAAGACCCTCGTGAGGGGCCAAGCCTCGCGAGGCGGACGACGCAGGACCTCCTCCGGAGCGGCCTAACTGGGAAGGCTCATGAGGAGTGGAGATATCAAGGCGGGGTGAACCTAACGAGGTTTTCGTGACGTGGGCCGTGATGATCGACACCAGGCGGGCGCCAGCGTGCATAGCGTCCTTGTTTCCTCTTTGGTGCAAAGGGGGCAAGTGCAGCCGCTGAGTACCGAGGCATCAGGCAAAGGTTGCCATTTTGGTGCAACAAGACCAAGACCAAGGACTGCAAGACGGAGGTCATCGTGGAGCCCGAAGCAGCGTCACCACCAGAACTTTGTGCAGGCGAAGACTACTTTTGTCAGGATAGCTTGTACTAGCTGTCCCCCTTCAAATTAGCCCGCCATTGTTGGCTCCCTTCCTGCTTGATATTTGGGAAGAGGACCAAGGCCTCTATAAATAGTACTAGCCACCACAGTGGAGAGCGACGGTGGGACACACAAGCTCACCGAGCCTAAGAACACCTCAACCTCAGGAGGCCATTCTTCCCTTGTATTGTCATCATCAGCCCAAGAGGCAATCCACCAGCACCACACTGGAGTAGGGTGTTACACTGCAACGGTGGCCCGAACCAGTATAAACCCTGTGTCCATCTGTGTTGTGAGTTCGTCCGCAAGATCCTAGCAAGCTAGAGTGTAGATCGATTGGAGGGATAGACTTCGCGCGCACCCCATGGTTCGAACCTTAAGGGTTTGCCGGGACCCAACCCCGACAGGCACATCTTACTAAATTTAATGATATAGCCACCATGTTCACTACTGATGAGAGAACTCGTTACTTTTATATCCTCAAAATATTTCCGTTCTCATTAAAGGGTGATGCTAAGATATGGTTTAATTCTCTTGATCCTGGTTGTGTGCGTAGTCTCCAGGATAAGATATATTACTTCTCTGCTAAATATTTCCCTGCTCATAAGAAACAAGCTACTTTAAGGGATATATATATATAACTTTGTGCAAATTGAAGAAGAGAGTCTCCCACAAGCTTGGGGAGGCTTCTCCAATTACTTAATGCTTTGCCTTATCATCCTCTTAAGAAAAATGAATTACTTGATATTTTTTATAATGGACTAACCGATGCCTCCAGAGATTACCTGGATAATTGTGCTAGTTCTGTTTTCAGGGAAAGAACACGAGATGAAGCTGAAATTCTATTGAATAATATGTTGACAAATGAAAATAATTGGACACCTCCGGAGCCAATTCCTGAGCCTATTCCTAAACCAACTCCGAAGAAGAGGGGTATTCTATTTCTCAGTCCTGAAGATATGCAAGAGGCAAAGAAATCTATGAAAGAAAAAGGTATTAAAGCTGAAGATGTTAAGAATTTACCTCCTATTGAAGAAATACATGGTCTTAATTTACCGCCATCTGAAGAAACATATGATCTTAATCCATTACCTATTGAAGAAACTCATGGTCTTGATAACCCGACACAGATAGTAAAGGTAAATTCTCTCTATAGATATGATAAAGCTGAAATCCCATATACTAAGTTTGCTAGCCCATGCTTAGATGAGTATGATGAATTTATGCCTAAGCAAGAAGACTTTAATGCTTATTTTGGTAGACAATTGAAATACAATTCAAATATGCCTGAACACTTGGGTGATTATATGGCTAATGTCAAAGGTGAACTTAAACTTATTAGTAAACATGCTTCTATGGTTACCACTCAAGTAGAACAAGTACTTAAAGCTCAAAATGATTTGCTCAATGAATTGAATAGTAAAGATAATGATAATGTTGTTAGAGTTATGACTAGAGGTGGTAGAATGACTCAGGAACCTTTGTATCCTGAAGGCCATCCTAAGAGAATTCAGCAAGATTCTCAGAGAAATAATGTGGATGCACCTAGTCCTTCTAAAAAGAAGAAAAAGAAAAATGATAGGACTTTGCATGCTTCTAGTGAACCTATTATTGAAACACCTGAGAATCCAAATGATATTTCTATTTCTGATGCTGAAACTCATTCTGGTAATGAACCTGAAACTAGTAATAATGTTAATGATAATGTTCATGGTGATGCTCAACCTCGTAATGATAATGATATAGAAATTGAACCTGCTGTTGATCTTGATAACCCACAATCAAAGAATCAAAGTTATGATAAGAAAGACTTTGTTGCTAGGAAACACGGTATAGAAAGAGAACCATGGGTTCATAAACCCATGCCTTTTCCTCCCAAACCATCCAAGAAAAGGATGATGAGGATTTTGAGCGCTTTGCTGAAATGATTAGACCTATCTTTTAGCGTATGCGATTGACTGATATGCTTAAAATGAATCCTTATGCTAAGTACATGAAAGAAATTGTTACTAATAAAAGAAAGATGCCGGAAGCCGAAATTTCCACCATGCTTGCTAATTATACTTTTAAGGGTGTAATACCGAAGAAACTTGGAGATCCAGGAGTACCCACTATACCATGCTCCATTAAAAGAAACTATGTTAAAACTGCTTTATGTGATCTTGGAGCCGGTGTTAGTGTTATGCCTCTCTCTTTATATCGTAGACTTGATTTGAATAAGTTGACACCTACTGAAATATCTTTGCAAATGGCTGATAAATCAACTGCTATACCTGTCGGTATTTGTGAGGATGTGCCTGTTGTAGTTGCACATGTTACTATTTTAACATACTTTATATTCTTGATATTCCCAAGGACGATAGTATGTCTATTATTCTTGGAAGACCCATTTTGAATACTGCAGGGGCTGTTATTGATTGCATTAAAGGCAATGTCACTTTTCATGTTAATGGTAATGAGCATATGGTACACTTTCCGAGGAAACAACCTCAAGTTCATAGTATCAACTCTATTGGAAAAATTCCATCGATTATATTTGGAGGTTTTGAATTTCCTCTTCCTACTGTCAAGAAGAAATATGATATTCTTATTATTGGGGATGTTCATATCCCCGTTGAGGCAACATAGTGTTATTCGAAATTTCTCCGGTTCCATGTTATTCGGAATGAGTTCGTTAACAAGACTTGATCAACCTTGTTAGTGGATTCCTTTTGATGATCATGAGATGGATGAAACTAGAAGGCACAACCTTCTGTACCCTCCTTTTACATTCTGTTATTTATATTAAATAAAATAAAAATAGTATTTTTCTGTCTGTTATCTGATTATCCGTGCAATATAAAAATACCCTGAAAATAAAAGTTCTCCAAATGCCCTGAAATTTAAATATGATTTTTTCTGAAATATTTGTGAATATTTGGCACTGAGAACATAGTAGGGGGGGGTCAACCACCTGCCCACGAGGGTGGAGGGCGCGCCCTACCCCCTAGGCGCGCTCCCCTGCCTCGTGGGCCCATGGTGGCCCTCCTCCACTTATCCTTTCACCCGCACACTCCTTCTTCCTCCCCCAAACACGAATAACCAGCTCAAACCCGAGTCCAAGCTCGTTTTGCTACCATTTTCGATCTCCTTGCTCAAAGCACCTCTTACAAAACTGCCTGGGGAGATTGTTCCTTGGTATGTGACTCCTCCATTGGTCCAATTAGTTTTTGTTCTAGTGCTTTATTCATTGCAAATTTTTGCTGCTTAGGTAACCCTGTTCTTGAGCTTGCATGTCAAATTTATATGGTCAAAAGTAGTTTTGATGCATGACATAGGCCCTAGGCACTTGTAGGAGTAGTTGCTATCAATATTATTGAGTTTGGTTTACTTTTATTTTGAAGTTACTAAAAATTCCAGAATTTTTTAGAAAATGATGAAGAGACTTTGGAGGGGCTCATCGAGCCGAAGCTCGAAGGAAAAGGCACCGAAGCCTAAGTATAATCTGCCTCGCACCGCGGAGGTTCGGTCGTGTGAATGGCCTTCCGATGATTTCTTGAGATCAGCCGGGATTTATGAAGATTTTTATGAATTGGCTAAGAATGCAGGCCTCACCGCTTTCCTCCACGACCAACGCGGTCAGTATCTCTTACTCACAAATATCTTTGTGCAAAACTTTCATTTCCATTCCAGGAGCTCACCACCTATGGTGGAGTTTCATTTATATGATGAGCGTAAGGAGATGTCAGTTTTTGATTTTTGTCGGGTTTGTTTAGTCCCTTTCGAGGGCAAGACAGAGGAACCACATCATGAGGATGTGGATGGGTTTATTGATACTATCACTGTAGGGGAAACAAGGAAGGTTTCTGATGCACGAATCACTAGCATACATTTTCCTGTTTTACGCTATTTTGCATTATTTGCTAGTCGTTGTTTAATTGGTTGCGGAAACTGTGGAAACCTTAGTGTCCCTGATATTATTATTTTTCTCCACGGTTTATACGGTGATAACTCTGTTAGTATGGGCGGCATTATTGCTAAACGGTTAAGTCTAAACCGTACCAAGGGCCCCATCTTTGGAGGCATCTATGCTTCACGCCTAGCTACACATTTTAACATACCTATTAGGCATTATGAGAAGGAAGAAAAAGTGTTGCCTTGTGTTTATTTAGATTATAAAAGTATGGTGGCACATGATTTTATTGTTAACAATAGGGAAGGAGAGCTTAAATACAAATTGTTCTTTGATAAACATCATCCTGAGACTATTACCCTGCTTGCTCCTTCTTTGTTTGATTTATCTGCAGGCTAGTACCTTGTTCCGTTAGAGGCTATTCACGCCTACCAGAACCTTGCACCAGCCATGGAGCCAGAGCCGAAACCACAAGTTGATCCTTCACGACAGTCTAATTACCAGTGGGAACCGGAGATGATTGCCTGCCAGTGGCAATCGGAGTCTTCTTCTTCATCGCAGTATGACCCGAGCTACTATTATGGATATCCGCCAGGCCAGCCGTGGCCATAGACCAACTTAGTCCAAAAGCCTAAGCTTGGGGGAGTACGTATTTCCCACCGACATTACATTTATGTTCACACACTCATTGCTAGATGTCGGTGCTCATACTTTTTCATTTGTATCATCCATGCTAGTTTATTTCCTTTTTATGCTTTCTTCTTGTGTGTTAGTAAACCTTAAAAAAACAAAAACAAAAATATTTTGTAGCTTTTAATTAGTTTACTTTCCATGCTTGTAGTAGTAATTAAAAAGAAAACCCAAAAAGATTTCTTGTTCTTCTTTTACTTGTTGGGAGCTCTCCCGTGTAAATAGTTTTATTTCTTTCCTTTTCCTTGGGGTCGATAGGAGAAGACCATAATTAAAATGTTGAAGCGGCTCTTGTATGCATTATTGTTGATTTGACAAAAGAGCCCATATTGCCTTGTCTTCTCCTGTCTATTGAATGCTTGCAGATTCTAGCTTAGTCCAATGCACATGCACTATTATTATTATTCACATCATTCTGTCGTGCAAGTGAAAGGCAATTATGACGATATATGATGGACTGACAGAGATGAGAAAAGCTGGTATGAACTCGACCTCTTTTGTTTCTGTAAATATGATTAGTTCATCATTCCTGATTCAACCTATTATGAATAAACATGTTTGCAATGACAACTAGAGATCATAGTTTCTTGTGCCATGCTTGATTAGCTATGAGTTATAATGGTTTACGTTGCATGCCAACATGCTATTAAAATGGTTGTGATGTGGTATGATAGGGTGATATCCTCCTCTGAATGATTTAAGTGACTTGACTTGGCACATGTTCACGCATGTAGTTGAAACAAAATCAACATAGCCTTCACGATATTTATGTTCATGATGAATTATATCCTACTCATGCTTGCATTCGGTGTTGATTAATTTTAATGCATGTTCATGACTGTTGTCGCTCTCTAGCTGGTCACTTCCCAGTCTTTTGCTAGCATTCACCTCTACTAAGCGGGAATACTGCTTGTGCATCCAATCCCTTAAACCCCAAAGTTATTCCACATGAGTCCACTATAACTACCTACATACGGTATCTACCTGCCGTTCCAAGTAAATTTGTATGTGCCAAACTCTAAACCTTCAAATAAATATCCTGTTGTGTATGCTCGAATAGCTCATGTATGAACTAGGGCTGTCTGTATCTTCCATGTTAGGCGGGTTATTCTCAAGAGGAGTGGACTCCGCTCCTCACTCACGAGAAAGTGGCTGGTCACCGGGATGCCCAGTCCCATGGTTTATGCAAACTAAATCAAAATAATTGCAAACAAAACTCCCCCTGGGACTCTTGTTAGTTGGAGGCACTCGTTGTTTCGAGCAAGGCATGGATTGATGCTTGTTGGTGGAAGGGGGAGTATGAGCTTTACCATTCTTTTTGGGAACCGCCTATAATGTGTGTAGCATGGAAGATACCGCCATCTCTTGGTTGTTATGTTGACAATGAAAGTATACCGCTCAAAAATATTATTCACCTCTATTTCAAAACCGAGCTCTGGCACCTCTACAAATCCCTCCTTCCCTCTGCGAAGGGCCTATCTATTTACTTTTATGTTGAGTCATCATCCTCTTATTAAAAAGCACCAGTTGGAGAGCACCTCTGTCATTTGCATTCATTACTGTTAGTTTACATTGTGTATGACTTGACTGGATGTCTTTTACCATGAATTACAATGTCTAGTCAGCCCTTGGTCTTTAAAGGTGCTCTGCATTTATGTTTTGCGGTCTCAGAAAGGGCTAGCGAGATACTATCTTGTTATATCATATTATGATTGTTTGGAGGAAGTGTTGTCATCCGAGATTTATTATTATTGCTCGCTAGTTGATTATGCTATTGATATGAGTCAACTTGAGACCTAAGCGTTATTGCGAATGTGGTTAGTTATAATCTTTGCTGAAAACTTGAATGTTGGCTTTACATATTTACAACAACAAGAGCAAACCGAGTTTGTAAAAGTTTTTCTTTATCTCTTTCAGTTTATCAATTGAATTGCTTGAGGACAAGCAAAGGTTTAAGCTTTGGGGAGTTGATACGTCTCCGTCGTATCTACTTTTCCAAACACTTTTGCCCTTGTTTTGGACTCTAACTTGCATGATATGAATGGAACTAACCCGGACTGACGCGGTTTTCAGCAGACTTACCATGGTGTTATTTATGTGCAGAAACAAACGTTCTCGGAATGACTTGAAACTTCACGGAGCAACTTTTTGGAAAATATAAAAAATACCTGCAAAAGATGAAGGCCATGGGGCCCACCACCTGTCCATGAGGGTGGGGGCGCGCCCCCTGCCTCGTGGGCCCCCTGAAGCTCCTCCGACTCCAACTCCAACTCTATATATTGTGTTTCGGGGAGAAAAAATCAGAGAGAAGAATTCATCGAGTTTTATGATACGTCTCCAACGTATCTACAATTTTTGATTGTTCCATGCTATTATATTATCAACCCTGGATGTTTTATATGCATTTATATGATATTTTATA
This sequence comes from Triticum urartu, assembly GCF_056163025.1. NCBI lineage: Eukaryota > Viridiplantae > Streptophyta > Magnoliopsida > Poales > Poaceae > Triticum > Triticum urartu. The sequence goes on from NC_141874.1 coordinate 76,800,323, forward strand.
TGATTTTTGGGACTAACCTATTAACCCGGAGCCCAGTGCCAGTTTATGTTTTTCCTTATTTTAGAGTATCGTAGAAAAGGAAAATCAAACAGAGTCCAATTGACCTGAAACTTCACGGAACTTATTTTTGGAAGGAAAGCAACCCGGGAGACTTGGAGTCCACGTAAGGGAAGCAACGAGGAAGCCATGAGGCAGGGGGGTGCGCCCACCCCCTGGGCGCGCCCTCCACTCTCGTGGGCCCCTCCTGGCTCCCCTGACGTACTTCCTCCGCCTATATATCTCCATATACCCTAAAACAATCGGGGAGCACAATAGATCGGGAGTTCCGCTGCCAGAAGCCTCCGTAGCCACCGAAAACCAATCTAGACCCGTTCCGGCACCCTGCCGGAGGGGGCAATCCCTCTCCGGTGGCCATCTTCATCATCCCGGTGCTCTCCATGACGAGGAGGGAGTAGTTCTCCCTCGGGGCTGAGGGTATGTACCAGTAGCTATGTGTTTGACCTCTCTCTCTCTCTCTCGTGTTCTTGAGGTGGTACGATCTTGATGTATCGCGAGCTTTGCTATTATAGTTGGATCTTATGTTTCTCCTCCCCCTCTACTCTCTTGTAATGAATTGATTTTTCCCTTTGAAGTTATCTTATCGGATTGAGTCTTTAAAGATTTGAGAACACTTGATGTATGTCTTGCCGTCCATATCTGTGGTGACAATGGGATATCACGTGATTCACTTGTTTTGGTGATCAACTTGCGGGTTCAGCCCATGAACCTATGCATAGGGGTTGGCACACGTTTTCGTCGTGATTCTCCAGTAGAAACTTTGGGGCACTCTTTGAGGTTCTATGTGTTGGTTGAATAGATGAATATGAGATTGTGTGATGCATATCGTATAATCATACCCACAGATACTTGAGGTGACATTGGAGTATCTAGGTGACATTAGGGTTTTGATTGATTTGTGTCTTAAGGTGTTATTCTAGTACAAACTCTAGGGCTGTTTGTGACACCTATAGGAATAGCCCAACGGATTGATTGGAAAGAATAACTTTGAGGTGGTTTCGTACCCTACCATAATCTCTTCGTTCGTTCTCCGCTATTAGTGACTTTGGAGTGACTCTTTGGTGCATGTTGAGGGAGAGTTATGTGATGCAATTATGTTATTATTGTTGAGGGAACTTGCAGTAGTGAAATTATGAACCCTAGGCCTTGTTTTAACGCATTGCAATACCGTTTACGCTCACTTTTACCATTCGTTACGTTGCTGTTTTTATATTTTCAGATTACAAAAACTATTATCTACTATCCATATACCACTTGTATCACCATCTCTTCGCCGAACTAGTGCACCTATACAATTTACCATTGTATTGGGTGTGTTGGGGGCACAAGAGACTCTTTGTTATTTGGTTGCAGGGTTGCTTGAGAGAGACCATCTTCATCCTACGCCTCCTACGGATTGATAAACCTTAGGTCATCCACTTGAGGGAAAATTGCTACTGTCCTACAAACCTCTGCACTTGGAGGCCCAACAATGTCTACAAGCAGAAGGTTGTGTAGTAGACATCAAGCTCTTTTTTGGCGCCGTTGCCGGGGAGGTGAGTGCTTGAAGGTATATGTTTAGATCTTGCAATCGAGTCTTTTAGTTTCTTGTTTTATCACAAGTTTAGTTTGTAAAATAAAATTACAAAAAAATATGGAATTGAGTTTGCCGCATACACATCATCTTTTTAATATATTTCATGAGTATGATGGAAAGGAAAATTGTGCCAAAGTGTTAGAAGAAGAATGCATTAAAATGTTTGGCACTAAATATTTCAATGATGAGCATGATTGCAATGTTGTTAGTATGAACTCCTTGAATATCCATGATACTAATGATATGCAAAGCCACAAACTTGGGGAAGCTATGTTTGATGAAGATGATATTTTTCCCCAAGTTTTGATGAGAAAATTTATTATGATGAAAGCATGCCTCCTATTTATGATGATTATATTGATGAAAGTGGATTTGGAGAGGTCATGACTTTATTTTGTGATGAATCCACTATTCCGGAAGAGGTTCCAATTGATTATGAGAACAAAGTTGCTATCAATGATGATTATTGTGATGACTTGTATGCTATAAATAATAATGATATCCATGAAACTTTCATCATGATTTTAGTTTTCAATTGGATTATGCCTCACATGATAGTTATTTTTGTTGAGTTTTCTCCCACTATTATTCATGAGAAGAATTTTGCTTGTGTGGAGAGTAATAAAAATTCTATGCTTATGCATCATGAAAATAATGCTTTAGGTGCTGGTTATATTGTTGAATTCATTCATGATGCCACTGAAAATTATTATGAGGGAGGAATATATGCTTGTAGGAATTGCAATAATATCAAGTTTCCTCTCTATGTGCTTAAAATCTTGAAGTTATGCTTGTTTTATTTTCCCATGCAAGTTGATTCTTGTTCCTACAAGTTGCTTGCTCAAAAAATCCCTATTAATAGGAAGTGGGTTAGACTTAAATGTGTTATTAATATTATTCATGATGCTCTCTTTATGTTCCAATTCTTATCCTTTATGTGAGCATCATTGAAAACATCGTGCCTAGCTAGGAGCGTTAAACGATAGCGCTTGTTGGGAGGCAACCCAATTTTATTTTTGTTCCTTGATTTTTGTTCCTGTTTAGTAATAAATAATTCATCTAGCCTCTGTTTAGATGTGGTTTTATGTGTTTAATTAGTGTTTGTGCCAAGTAGAACCGTTGGGAAGACTTGGGGAAAGTCTTGTTGATCTTGCTATAAAAACAGAAACTTTAGCGCTCACGAGAATTGCTGCCATTTTTTATTGAAGAGTGATATTTAGTTAATTATTTTTGCAGATGATTAACAGATAAATTCCTCACGTTCAGCAATTTATTTTAGAATTTTATGAGTTCCAGAAGTATACATTTGATCCAGATTACTACAGACTGTTCTGTTTTTGACAGATTCTGTTTTTCGTGTGTTGTTTGCTTATTTTGATGAATCTATGGCTAGTAAAATAGTTTATAAACCATAGGGAATTTGGAATACAGTAGGTTTAAAACCAATATAAATAAAGAATGAGTTTATTACATTACCTTGAAGTGGTGTTTTATTTTCTTTCGCTAACGGAGCTCACGAGTTTTCAGTTAAGTTTGTGTTGTGAAGTTTTCAAGTTTTGGGTAAAGATTCGATGGACTATGGAATAAGGAGTCGCAAGAGCCTAAGCTTGGTGATTCCCAAGGCACCCCAAGGTAATATTCAAGGACAACCAAGAGCCTAAGCTTGGGGATGCCCCGGAAGGCATCCCCTCTTTCGTCATCGTTCATCGGTAACTTTACTTGGAACTATATTTTTATTCACCACATGATATGTGTTTTGCTTGGAGCGTTAATTTATTTTATTAGGATTTGCTTGCTGTTTGAATAAAGTATCAAGATCTGAAATTCTTAAATGTTAGAGAGTCTTCACATAGTTGCATAATTATTCGACTACTCATTGAGCTTCACTTATATTTTTCGGAGTAGTTTGTCGTTTGCTCTAGTGCTTCACTTATATCTTCTTAGAGCATGGCGGTAGTTCTATTTTATAGAAATAATTGATCTCTCATGCCTCAATTATATTATTTTGAGAGTCTTTAGAACAACATGGTAGTTTGCTTTGGTTATGAAACTAGTCCTAATATGATAGGCATCCAAGATGGGTATAAAAAAAACTTTCATATCGAGTGCATTGAATACTAAGAGAAGTTTGATACTTGATAATTGTTTTGAGATATGGAGATAGTGATATCAAAGTTGTGCTAGTTGAGTAGTTGTGAATTTGAGGAATACTTGTGTTGAAGTTTTCAAGTCCCGTAGCATGCACGTATGGTAAACGTTATGTAACAAATTTGAAACATGAGGTGTTTTTTTGATTGTCTTCCTTATGAGTGGCGGTCAGGGACGAGCGATGGTCTTTTCCTACCAATCTATCCCCCTAGGAGAATGTGCGTAGTGCGGAGTTTTTTGATGACTTGTAGATTTTTGCAATAAGTATGTGAGTTCTTTATGACTAATGTTGAGTCCATGGATTATACGCACTCTCACCCTTCCATCATTGCTAGCCTCTTCGGTACCGTGCATTGCCCTTTCCCACATTGAGAGTTGGTGCAAACTTTGCCGGTGCATCCAAACCCCGTGATATGATACGCTCTTTCACACATAAACCTCCTTATATCTTCCTCAAAACAGCCACCATACCTACCTATTATGGCATTTCCATAGCCATTCCGAGATATATTGCCATGCAACTTTCCACCATTCCGTTTATCATGACACATTCATTATTGTCATATTGCTTAGCATGATCATGTAGTTGACATAGTATTTGTGGCAAAGCCACCATTCATAATTCTTTCGTACATGTCACTCTTGGTTCATTGCATATCCCGGTACACCGCCGGAGCCATTCATATAGAGTCATCTTTTGTTCTAACATCGAGTTGTAATCTTTGAGTTGTAAATAAATAGAAGTGTGATGATCATCATTTAATAGAGCATTTTCCCAAAAAAAAGAGAAAGGCAAAAAAAGAAAGGCCAAATAAAAAAGGGAAGGCCCAAAAAAAGGAAAAAAAATAAAATAAAAATGGGCAATGCTACTATCCTTTTTCCACACTTGTGCTTCAAAGTAGCACCATGATCTTTATGATAGAGAGTCTCTTGCTTTGTCACTTCCATATACTAGTGGGAATTTTTCATTATAGAACTTGGCTTCTATATTCCAACAATAGGCCTCCTCAAGTGCCCTAGGTCAAGCAAGTTGGATGCACACCCACTTAGTTTCTTTTGTTGAGCTTTCATACATTTATAGCTCTAGTGCATCCGTTGCATGGCAATACCTACTCCTTGCATTAACATCAATCGATGGGCATCTCCATAGCTCATTGATTAGCCTCGTTGATGTGAGACTTTCTCCTTTTTGTCTTCTCCACATAACCCCCTCATTATATTCTATTCCACCCATAGTGCTATATCCATGGCTCGCGCTCATGTATTGCGTGAAGGTTTATGAGTTTGAGATTACTAAAGTATGAAACAATTGCTTGGCTTGTCATCGGGGTTGTGCATGATGAGAGAATGCTTGTGTGACGAAAATGGAGCATGACCAAACTATATGATTTTGTAGGGATGAACTTTCTTTGGCCATGTTATATTGAGAAGACATGATTGCTTAGTTAGTATGCTTGAAGTATTATTATTTTCATGTCAATATTAAACTTTTGTCTTGAATCTTATGGATCTGAATATTCTTGCTACAATAAAGAGAAATACATGATGAATATGTTAGGTAGCATTCCACATCAAAAATTCTGTTTTATCATTTACCTACTCGAGGACGAGCAGGAATTAAGCTTGGCGATGTTGATACGTCTCCAACGTATCTATAATTTTTGATTGTTCCATGCTATTATATTATCAACCTTGGATGTTTTATATGCATTTACATGCTATTTTATATGATTTTTGGGACTAACCTATTAACCCAGTGCCCACTGCCAGTTTTTGTTTTTTTCCTTCTTTTAGAGTATCGTAGAAAAGGAAAATCAAACGTAGTCCAATTGACCTGAAACTTCACGGAACTTATTTTTGGCAGGAAAGCAACCCAGGATACTTGGAGTCCACGTAAGGGAAGCAACGAGGAATCCACGAGGTAGGGGGCGCGCCCACCCCCTGGGCGCGCCCACCACCCTCGTCGGCCCCTCGTGGCTCCCCTAACGTACTTCTTCTGCCTATATATCTCCATATACCCTAAAACGATCGGGCAACACAATAGATCAGGAGTTCCGCCGCCAGAAGCCTCCGTAGCCACCGAAAACCAATCTAGACCTGTTCTGGCACCCTGCCGGAGGGGGTAATCCCTCTCCAGTGGCCATCTTCATCATCCCGGTGCTCTCCATGACGAGGAGGGAGTAGTTCTCCCTCGGGGCTGAGGGTATGTACCAGTAGCTATGTGTTTGATCTCTCTCTCTCTCGTGTTCTTGAGGTGGTACGATCTTGATGTATCGCGAGCTTTTCTATTATAGTTGGATCTTATGTTTCTCCTCCCCCTCTACTCTCTTGTAATGAATTGAGTTTTCCCTTTGAAGTTATCTTATCGGATTGAGTCTTTAAAGATTTGAGAACACTTGATGTATGTCTTGTCGTGCATATCTGTGGTAACAATGGGATATCACGTGATTCACTTGATGTATGTTTTGGTGATCAACTTGCGGGTTCCGCCCATGAACCTATGCATAGGGTTTGGCACACGTTTTCGTCGTGATTCTCCGGTAGAAACTTTGGGGCACTCTTTGAGGTTCTATGTGTTGGTTGAATAGATGAATCTGAGATTGTGTGATGCATATCGTATAATCATACACATGGATACTTGAGGTGACATTGGAGTATCTAGGTGACATTAGGGTTTTGATTGATTTGTGTTATTCTAGTACGAACTCTAGGGCTGTTTGTGACACCTATAGGAATAGCCCAACGGATTGATTGGAAAGAATAACTTTGAGGTGGTTTCGTACCCTACCATAATCTCTTCGTTCGTTCTCCGCTATTAGTGACTTTGGAGTGACTCTTTGGTGCATGTTGAGGGAGAGTTATGTGATGCAATTATGTTATTATTGTTGAGGGAACTTGCACTAGTGAAAGTATGAACCCTAGGCCTTGTTTCAAAGCATTGCAATACCGTTTACGCTCACTTTTATCATTCATTACCTTGTTGTTTTTATATTTTCAGATTACAAAAACTATTATCTACTATCCATATACCACTTGTATCACCATCTCTTCGCTGAACTAGTGCACCTATACAATTTACCATTGTATTGGGTGTGTTGGGGACACAAGAGACTCTTTATTATTTGGTTGCAGGGTTTCTTGAGACAGACCATCTTCATCCTACGCCTCCTACGGATTGATAAACCTTAGGTCATCCACTCGAGGGAAATTTGCTACTGTCCTACAAACCTCTGCACTTGGAGGCCCAACAACGTCTACAAGAAGAAGGTTGTGTAGTAGACATCATTTTACGATACGGAGCCGCCGCCAAGCCCTAAAACCTTTCGGGAGGGCTGATCTAAAGTCCGTTCGGGGCTCCGGAGAGGGGAATCCGTCGCCATCGTCATCATCAACCATCCTCCACCAATTTCATGATGCTCAGCGCCGTGCGTGAGTAATTCCATCGTAGGCTTGCTGGACGGTGAGGGGTTGGATGGGATCTATCATGTAATCGAGTTAGTTTTGTTAGGGTTTGATCCCTAGTATCCACTATGTTCTGATATTGATGTTGCTATGACTTTGCTATGCTTAATGCTTGTCACTAGGGCCCGAGTGCCATGATTTCAGATATGAACCTATTATGTTTTCATCAATATATGAGAGTTCTTGATCCTATCTTGCAAGTCTATAGTCACCTATTATGTGTTATGATCCGTTAACCCCGAAGTGACAATAATCGGGATACTTACAGGTGATGACCATAGTTTGAGGAGTTCATGTATTCACTATGTGTTAATGCTTTGTTCTGGTACTCTATTAAAAGGAGGCCTTAATATCCCTTAGTTTCCGTAAGGACCCTGCTGCCACGGGAGGGTAGGACAAAAGATGTCATGCAAGTTCTTTTCCATAAGCACATATGACTATATTCGGAATACTTGCCTACATTACATTGATGAACTGGAGCTAGTTCTATGTCACCCTAGGTTATGACTGTTACATGATGAACCGCATCCGGCATAATTCTCCGTCACCGATCCATTGCCTACGAGATTTCCATATATTGTTCTTCGCTTATTTACTTTTCCGTTGCTATTCCTATCATCACTACAAAATACCAAAAACACTACTTTTACTACCGTTACCTTTTGCTACCGTTACCACTACCATCATATTACTTTGCTACTAAATACTTTGATGCAGATATTAAGTTTCCAGGTGTGGTTGAATTGACAACTCAGCTGCTAATACTTGAGAATATTCTTTGGCTCCCCTTGTGTAGAATCAATAAATTTGGGTTGAATACTCTACCCTCGAAAACTGTTGCGATCCCCTATACTTGTGGGTTATCATTGGTGCCGTGTGCGGCCCCAACATTCATCAGTCTTGCTATAAGTCGCAGTAGATGCTATATAGGTTCGTCGGATCTTACATCAAGATCCGTGCAAAATTTTCTTTTCAGATTTTCTTTTCTCTCTCTTAAATCTCAGTCGAGCGAGACATTGCCACGCCATTAAACAGAGGCTCGGGCACCATTAATGGAGACCTTGGGAGAGAGGTGGATGGCAGATGGAGGTCAAAGGGCTCGCAAGCCTCCCATACTCAAATAGCTACCCTGCATGACGCCTCCTAGCTAATAAAAAAAGGGGATGCATGGCGGCACGTAAATGGTAAATAGAACGCCCACGGTTTCAATAATACTTGTGTTTCCGATTGTAACGTGACTGCACTTGTTCCAAAAATCACTTTGTTGATTGTTAATGTGTGCGCCTTCACAAATTGGACAGCAAAATTACAACAGCATGTTGGTGCCATGTCATGACACCAAGCCAAGTTTCATGATTTTCATGTGTGTTTCATATTTACAGGAAAAAAACAAGTTTCTCAATGTTTCCAGCTGAGCCATGACGCCCAGATGTTTGAATTGCATTCCCATTTCTGGCATGGGACCTAGAAATTTACCCAAGGACACACATGTGATTTTTCAACCAGCTTTGGTGCACTGGAGCATGTGCTTGTATTTAAAATTTGAATTATGCACACAAAGGTGACACGTTCCCTCTCAGAACCACGAGCCTTCTTGAGAGAAGCTCCAGTTTGCAAGAAACTTATACCAAAACTTGTTCCTATTCTGCAAAAAATTTACCACGGCATGGTAGTACCATGACATGACACCATGCCAAGTTTCATGATTTTCAGGCGTGTTTTGGATTTACAAGAATTTTAAAACCAAGCTTCTCAATGTTCTCGGTCGAACCACGATGCCCAGATGTTTGAATTTCATTCCCATTTCTTGCATGTGACCTAGAAATTCACCCGAGGACACACATGTGATTTTTCAATCAACTTTGGTGCACGGGAGCATGTGCTTGTAGTTCAAATTTGAATTATGCACATTAAATGACCAGTAACTCAATTAATGTATAAAAATGGCCAAATGAACCTGGAATAATTCCAAAATTTAACAGGGCACTCATATAGTTCTATGTTGCCTCTGTAAAGAAAATCTTGGGGGAGGCAGCGTATATTAGTAATGCCATTAGACTTTGTTATTTTCACATCAAACCCGTTGAACATGTTACATGACAAAAGAAGCCGATTCTCACAATGATAAGTTAATGGTCTCCAGCAAAACACACCCCTCAAATAAAACTAAGCACCCTGGAATTCTTTGACAAAACTAAGCACCCTGAAATTCTTTGACAACTAAACTGTTGGCTATATGATGTTGGCCATATATATTGTACGTATATAATGTGAAGAAACGAGTGGTATTACTATACCAACTAAAAAATGAAATGTACGAAATATAACGAGAAGAAACATAACATAGTTCTGCTGGGGGCTCAACACAACACACCCCTCAAATAAAACTAAGCACACCTGAAATTAAACTAAGCAACTAATCCGGTAGACACAGCATTAGAACCACCCTGAGCAACAACACTGCCACCTTACTCGGACTCCTCATCCACGTCCTCGACTTCGTCCTTGTCCCTCTTCCTCTTGGCTGATACTTCTTTGCTTGAACCGCACACTTGGCTCTTGCTCTTCATCCAACCCTTGTAGATATTGAAGCAAAGGTAGCCATCCATTGCAGCGTAGTGGATGTGGTCTATATCTAGTACATTCCACTCCCATGCATGATGAAACCCGAACGGAGGTTTCTTTAGTGTACCGTACGAAGGATGAACCATGGCTCCAGCCAGGGTCAGCATTGAAGGCTGATCACGGGAGGGCACCAGCCGTTTATTCTGGAGGTCGAAGGGGTCGCCTACAACGAGGCCTATCCGACCCAGGATTTACTTGTCGTTCCTAAAGTCTACAGTAACAAATTTGACTCGGCCGTCCTTGAGGAAATTCTTAAAATCCTGTCACTCAACGTCGGCATGGCATACGTGGTAGACCAAGCATAAGTCATGCACGCAAACCTGGATCAAGGCGGGCTTCTTCTTCTCTGCCTCCTTTAGATTCTTCCCGCTTCCCAGGACTGTGGTGTACTCAACATTTAGCCCAGCGACCCACTCATCATTTGAGTTTTCGAACATGCGTTTGAAGCGAGCAAGGCATTCTTTCACCGTTGCGGAAGAATGGGTGTAGATGACGTCGAACTCATTGCCGGTGATGGTTCTAACCTTGTACTCACCGCTGATCATGGAGATTTGGGATGCCATGGATTTGGGAGGAGGGTTAGGATTAGTGGAACTGCCGTAATGTGAAAGGACGAGACGACTAGGAGCAGTTATCGATTGTAAAAATGTCGAGTGGGGGGGGCGTGCGAATGGCATGGTAGTGGCTTGCCTGGTGGATAAATGGATTCATGCACAGTACTATGGGGACCCAATTAGATGTCATGTCTACTCGACGCCCAATTAGATGGCTTTCGATGTCATGTCAAGCGTCGGGAAAATTACAGGTGATATGAAGCTTTCCATTCTCCCATGATACGGGCTTCCGAGAGCCCATGGATCTCAGATCGAACGGCTGCATGGCGTGATTCTAGACCTATGGGTGAATATCCTATCCTGGAGGGTTATTCTGCAAATTTTCAGCAACTTAGCATGCGACCGTTCGATCTCAGATCCAAGGGCTGCCAGCAGCCCGTATCATGGTCGCACCTACCACAACCATCGCCTCGCTCGCGTGGCCGCGCCCTTGGAGATTTAACACGGTGCGTTAGGCTATCTGATGTTGGTGTTGGAAATATGCCCAAGAGGCAATAATAAATTAGTTATTATTATATTTCCTTGTTCATGATAATCGTTTATTATCCATGCTAGAATTGTATTGATAGGAAACTCAGATACATGTGTGGATACATAGACAACACCATGTCCCTAGTAAGCCTCTAGTTTACTAGCTCGTTGATCAATAGATGGTTAAGGTTTCCTAACCATGGACATTGGATGTCATTGATAACGGGATCACATCATTAGGAGAATGATGTGATGGACAAAGACCCAATCCTAAGCCTAGCACAAGATCATGTAGTTCGTATGCTAAAGCTTTTCTAATGTCAAGTATCATTTCCTTAGACCATGAGATTGTGCAACTCCCGGATACCGTAGGAGTGCTTTGGGTGTGCCAAACGTCACAACGTAACTGGGTGGCTATAAAGGTACACTACAGGTATCTCCGAAAGTGTCTGTTGGGTTCGCACGAATCGAGACTGGGATTTGTCACTCGTGTAAACGGAGAGGTATCTCTGGGCCCACTCGGTAGGACATCATCATAATGTGCACAATGTGATCAAGGAGTTGATCACGGGATGATGTGTTATGAAAAGAGTAAAGAGACTTGCCGGTAACGAGATTGAACAAGGTATCGGGATACCGACGATCGAATCTCGGGCAAGTATCGTACCGCTAGACAAAGGGAATTGTATACGGGATTGATTAAGTCCTTGACATCGTGGTTCATCCGATGAGATCATCGTGGAACATGTGGGAGCCAACATGGGTATCCAGATCCCGCTGTTGGTTATTAACCGGAGAGTCATCTCGGTCATGTCTGCATGTCTCCCGAACCCGTAGGGTCTACACACTTAAGGTTCGGTGACGCTAGGGTTATAGAGATATTAGTATGCGGTAACCCGAAAGTTGTTCAGAGTCCCGGATGAGATCCCGGACGTCACGAGGAGTTCCGGAATGGTCCGGAGGTAAAGATTTATATATGGGAAGTCTTGTTTTGGTCGCCGGAAAAGTTTCGCGCATTATCGGTATTGTACCGGGAGTGCCGAAAGGGGTCCGGGGGACACCGGTATTGTACCGGGACCACCGGAAGGGTCCCGGGGGTCCACCGGGTGGGGCCACCTGCCCCAGGGGGCCACATGGACTGTAGGGGGTGCGCCTTGGCCCATATGGGCCAAGGGCACCAGCCCCAAGAGGCCCATGCACCAAGAGATAAGGAAGGGAAGAGTCCCAAAGGGGGAAGGCACCTCCTAGGTGCCTTGGGGAGGAGGGATTCCTCCCTTGGCCGCCGCCCCCCTAGGAGATTGGATCTCCTAGGGCCGGCGCCCCCCCTTAGGCTCCCTATATATAGTGGGGGAAGGAGGGCCTCTCAATCCACGCCTTTGGTGCCTCCCTCTCCCTCTCCAACACATCCTCCTCCTCTATAGTGCTTGGCGAAGCCCTGCCGGAGTACTGCAGCTCCACCACCACCACGCCGTCGTGCTGCTGTTGGAGCCATCTTCCATCAACCTCTCCTCCCCCCTTGCTGGATCAAGAAGGAGGAGACATTGCTGCTCCGTACGTGTGTTGAACGCGGAGGTGCCGTCCGTTCGGCGCTAGGATCATCGGTGATTTGGATCACGACGAGTACGACTCCATCAACCCCGTTCTCTTGAACACTTCCGCGCGCGATCTACAAGGGTATGTAGATCCACTCCTCCCTCATTGCTAGATGACTCCATAGATAGATCTTGGTGACACGTAGGAAAATTTTGAATTTATGCTACGTTCCCCGACAGTTGGCATGTCATACATAGTCATCACTTAGTCACTCATACAATAAGGTTAGCTATAAGGTTGGCTATAAGAGTATTTTTTGTTTACTTCTCTCTATCTCTTTCTTCATAGTATTTATTGCATTAGCCAAGGAGTGAGCTCTTCCAATGAAATGGTGCTTAGATGAGGTGCTATGGGCATTAAATGGCTTAGCAACTCAAGTCCCCAATGCATAGGTGCTTAGTTTTTTGTTGCTAAGTTTGCTTCATCTAGGTACACGCGCTTATCACCGTTTCTTCCTGGGGTCACCAAACTAGTCTGTCTCTTCTTAATTAACTTGCCACACCAGACTTTATGCCTATGTGGTAGGCTTAGCACCTGTAGGATCAAGTACAATAGTGGGCTATAAGCCCACTTTACATGGCATTTTTGCATATCTGGGGGAAAGAGGCAAGGAGAAAGTGGAGGAGTGGCCTCTCAAGCAAGAGCCAGCCTCTACATGGTGGAGCATCGGGAGAGGCACCTGTATGGAGGTGGTCAGGAATCGGGAGACTCAAGTCGGTCGTAGCGCCGCAGTTAAAATGATAATGGCAAGTAAAATCACCGGGCCCCACCTGTCCAGCAATAACTCACTGTCAAATCACACGGCCCTACGTTTGCAGCAGCCTACTCCCTCATCTTCTCGTGTCTTTGTCGAACCGAGTAGGCGGAACTGCCCCGCCTACCGAGCGGGAAAAGCCCCGCCCTCGACTTTTAAATAGTACAGTATACTAAATATGTATCCATGGATTGCGCCATGGAGCAAAGCCTCAAGAAAACGGCGGTACACATGTACGTAGTATACAACACGCCTGTCACGTTCGCGTCGCACCCCAGACGGCCAGTCAGTCTGGCACGCCGCTCTTTGAATGGAACGCGCGTCATATTGTGTTTGCACACACATGTGAGACCGCAATTGAGAACCGACCATAGGCACACTCCCCGGCCCTGCCAGTTGGATGAGTTAATAGAAGTAGTACATACATTGGTACTTGGACGATCCCTGCAAGACACGAAAGATCAGTTCGTCCATGCATGTGACCAGACTCCAGCAGACACGCCTGGATTGGCTATTGTCTACATATCGTGCAGGCTGTGTTGTACATGGTTGTAGTTTTGGTAAGAAATCTAAAAAAAGGTTTCTTGTCATCTCGCAAAATTAGGTGTCATGTGCTTCGGATCACTGCGAGGGTTAAACAGCGACAACTGAGTTGGGCTAGTCATTGGGGGCACATGCACGAAGACTACTCGGCTGCCATCTTGGTCAAGCCAACTATGTTAATTAGGACATCTATCAACGGACCCCTTTTCTACGAGTTTATCTTTAATTTGAGCTTTGATCCTTGTCTAGTTTGTCCGTCGGGATTCATCTTATCTCCTTTGGGCAGTGAGGTTATCATCTCTTGTCATGTGGCATTTTTTCATGTTATATGTTATAATCCGGTGCTTCAGATCAAAGTGACAACAACTGCGCCTCCGGGGCACGTGCATGAAGACTTCTCGATAGTCATTGCCGAGGTCAAGCCGGCTCTGGCCGGTAGACAAAAGAAAACTAGTACTCCACTATATAGGCAGGAGCCTCCGCGCTTGCTTGCTAGTGTTGCTCTCTTCACACTGTCTTGTCCTCTCCAGATCTAAACACGACAGCGGTGGCCACACACACTCTCTCTCTACTTACCGCTGGTCATAGATCCAGCCGGATCCTCTCCGCCGGGGAAGGTGAGAAGGTGCAACGTTCACGCGATCGTCCTCGGCGACGGCTCTTACCCACTGCCGGCGCGTCCCGATCAGCGTGCCTTGTCGTTCTCTCCCAAGCATCGCTGGAGAGGGAGGGCCTCCCACCCCTTCTTCCTCGCTGCCGTAGTGTGGGCAGATCCGGCCTCCCGCCGCCCACCTAGCGACATCCCGACGACCCTCAGGTATAACTTCCTTCAAAATTGGCCTTGCTCTACTTCCCGAGCTCCTAACGTCGCTGCATTTGTATCTTTTACTATTTCTCAGCCCCTCATGTAGATAGGATTGATTGGCTGTTCGAAAACCACCTAATTTTTAACTATTAAGAGGTAAAAATAGTTCATGCACTCGAATCTAGTAGTACTTGGTTCAAACAAGGAAGAAAGGGGGTGGGGTGGGGAAGATTTGTTACCTGAATCTAGGACTTGGTCGAAAGAGGAAATAATGGGGGCGAAAAGTAGCAGAGACTGGCTATCCAACTAGTCTCTAGGTCTAATAGGGAAATAAAGGGAACGCAGTACAAACTCGATATAAACCCGATCTATTGGTTGAAAAAGGAAAGAAAGTAGGGACTGGGGGACAAGTCAACAGAGTAAGTCCAGCACTAGATTTGCTAGCCTCACACAGTATAAGGTGGATATATACTGACCAAAAATGGGACCAACCCAGATATCCTCTTCTAATGTTTGTTGCCCCGAGCCGCTCTTATGTAATGCCACTAGTAAAATATAGCAGTCGCACTGTTAAAAGTAAGGACACGTTTGCTACCTCTTAAGCACTGCGTTGGTTTTCCCTTGAAGAGGAAAGGGTGATGTAGCAAAGTAGCGTAAGTATTTCCCTCAGTTTTTGAGAACCAAGGTATCAATCCAGTAGGAGGCCATGCATGAGTCCCTCACACCTACACAAACAAATAAAATCTCGCAACCAACGCAATAAAGGGGTTGTCAATCCCTTCACCGTCACTTACGAAAGTGAGATATGATATGATAATATTTTTGGTATTTTTATGATAAAGATGCAAAGTAAATAAAGCAGAATAAAAACGGTGCAAGAAATAGCTTGTTGATGGAAGATTAATATGATAGAAAATAGACCCGAGGGCCATAGGTGTCACTAGTGGCTTCTCTCGAGAGCATAAGTATTACGGTGGGTAAACAAATTACTGTTGAGCAATTGACAAAAATGAGCATAGCTATGAGAATATCTAGGTATGATCATGTATATAGGCATCACATCCGAGACAAGTAGACCGACTCCTGCCTGCATCTACTGCTATTACTCGACACATCGATCGCTATCCAGCATGCATCTAGAGTATTAAGTTCAAAAGAACAGAGTAACGCTTTATGCAACATGACATGATGTAGAGGGATAAGCTCATGCAATATGATATAAACCCCATCTTGTTATCCTTGATGGCAACAATACAATACGTGCCTTGCTGCCCCTACTGTCACTGGGAAAGGACACCGCAAGATTGAATCCAAAGCTAAGCACTTCTCCCATTTCAAGAAAGATCAATCTAGTAGGCCAAACCAAACTGATAATTCGAAGAGACTTGCAAAGATAACCAATCATACATAAAAGAATTCAGAGAAGATTCAAATATTGTTCATAGATAAACTTGATCATAAACCCACAATTCATCGGTCTCAACAAACACACCGCAAAAGAAGATTACATCGAATAGATCTCCACAAGAGAGGTGGGAACATTGTATTGAGATCCAAAAAGAGAGAAGAAGCCATCTAGTTAACAGCTATGGACCCGAAGGTCTGAGGTAAACTACTCACACATCATTGGAGAGGCTATGGTGTTGATGTAGATGCCCTCCGTGATCGATGCCCCCTCCGACGGAGCTCCGGAAAAGGCCCCAAGATGGGATCTCACGGGTACAGAAGGTTGTGGCGGTGGAATTAGGGTATTGGCTCCGTCTCTGGTAGTTTGGGGGTATGTAGGTATATATAGGAGGAAGAAGTACGTCGGTGGAGCAACGCGGGCCCCACGAGGGTGGAGGGCGCGCTTGGGGGGTAGGAGCGCCCCCTACCTCGTGCCTTCCTGGTTACTTTCTTGACGTAGGGTCCAAGTCCTCTAGATCACGTTCGTTCCAAAAATCACGTTCCCGAAGGTTTCATTTCGTTTGGACTCCGTTTGATATTCTTTTTCTGCGAAACTCTGAAATAGGCAAAAAAACAATAATTCTAGGTTGGGCCTCCGGTTAATAGGTTAGTCCAAAAAATAATATAAAACTATATAATAAATCCCAATAATGTCCAAAACAGAATATAATATAGAATGGAACAATAAAAAATTATAGATATGTTGGAGACATATCAAGCATCCCCAAGCTTAATTCTTGCTCGTCCTCGAGTAGGTAAATGATAAAAACAGAATTTTTGATGTGGAATGCTACTTGGCATAATTTCAATGTAATTCTCTTAATTGTGGTATGAATATTCAGATCCGAAAGATTCAAGACAAAAGTTTAATATTGACATAGAAATAATAATACTTCAAGCATACTAACTAAGCAATTATGTCTTCTCAAAATAACATGGCCAAAGAAAGTTATCCCTACAAAATCATATAGTCTGGCTATGCTCTATCTACACCACACAAAGTATTTAAATCATGCACAACCCCGATGACAAGCCAAGAAATTGTTTCATGCTTTTGGTGTTCTCAAACTTTTTCAATCTTCACGCAATACATGAGCGTAAGCCATGGACATAGAACTATATGTGGAATAGAATGGTGGTTGTGGAGAAGACAAAAAAGGAGAAGATAGTGTCACATCAACTAGGAATATTAACGGGCTATGGAGATGCCCATTAATAGATATCAATGTGAGTGAGTAGGGATTGCCATGCAACGGATGCACTAGAGCTATAAGTATATGAAAGCTCAAAGAAAGGAACTAAGTGGGTGTGCATCCAACTCGCTTGCTCACGAAGTCCTAGGGCATTTTGAGGAAGCCCATCATTGGAATATACAAGCCAAGTTCTATAATGAAAATTCCCACTAGTATATGAAGGTGATATCATAGGAGACTCTCTATCATGGTGCTACTTTGAAGCACAAGTGTGGTAAAAGGATAGTAGCATTGTCCCTTCTCTCTTTTTCTCTCATTTTTTTGGGCCTTTCCCTTTTCTTTTTTTATGGCCTATTTTTTTATTTAGTCCCGAGTCTCATCCCAACTTGTGGGGGAATCATAGTCTCCATCATCCTTTCCTCACTTGGGACAATGCTCTAAAAATGATGATCATCACACTTTTATTTACATACAACTCAACAATTACAACTCAATACTTAGAAAAAAAACATGACTCTATGTGAATGTCTCCGGCGGTATACTGGGATGTGCAATGATGCATGATTGACATGCATGAAAGAATTATGAACGGTGGCTTTGCCACAAATACAATGTCAACTACATGATCATGCAAAGCAATATGACAATGATGGAGCGTGTCATAGTAAACGGAATGGTGGAAAGTTGCATGGCAATATATCTCGGAATGGCTATGGAAATGCCATGATAGATAGGTATGGTGGCTGTTTTGAGGAAGGTATATGGTGGGTGTATGATACCGGCGAAAGGTGCGCGGTATTAGAGAGGCTAGCAATGGTGGAAGGGTGAGAGTGCGTATAATCCATGGACTCAACATTAGTCATAAGGAACTCACATAATTATTGCAAAAATCTATAAGTTATCGAAAAAAAGTATTACACGCATGCTCCTAGGGGGATAGATTGGTAGGAAAAGACCATCGCTCGTCCCTGACCGCCACTCATAACGAAGACAATCAATAAATAAATCATGCTCCGACTTCATCCCATAACGGTTCACCATACGTGCATGCTACGGGTATCACAAACTTCAACACATGTATTTCTAAAATTGACAACTACTCAACTAGCATGACTCTAATATCACTATCTCCATATCTCAAAACAATTATCAAGTATCAAACTTCTCTTAGTATTCAGCGCACTCATAAGAATTTTTTTACTAATCTTGAATGCCTAGCATATTAGGATTAAATCCCCAGTTTAAGTAAATTACTATGCTATTTAACACTCTCAAAATAATACAAGTGAAGCATGAGAGAATAATAGTTTCTATAAAACAAATCCACCACCATGCTCTAAAAGATATAAGTGAAGTACTAGAGCAAAAACTATATAACTCAAAAGATATAAGTGAAGCACATAGAGTATTCTAATAATTTTCAAATCATGTGTGTTTCTCTCAAAAGGTGTGTACTGCAAAGATGATTGTGGCAAACTAACAAATAAAGACTCAAATAATACAAGACGCTCCAAGCAAAACACATATCATGTGGTGAATAAAAATATAGCTCCAAGTAAAGTTACCAATGGAAGTAGACGAAAGAGGGGATGCCTTCCGGGGCATCCCCAAGATTTGGATTTTAGGTGTCCTTAGATTATCTTGGGGTGCCATGTGCATCCCCAAGCTTAGGCTCTTGCCACTCCTTGTTCCATAATCCATCAAATCTTTACCCAAAACTTGAAAACTTCACAACACAAAACTCAAAATAGAAAATCTCGTGAGCTCCGTTAGCAAAAGAAAACAAAACACCACTTCAAGGTACTGTAATGAACCCATTCTTTATTTATATTGGTGTTAAACCTACTGTATTCCAACTTCTCTATGGTTTATAAACTATTTTACTAGCCATAGATTCATCAAAATAAGCAAACAACACACGAAAATCAGAATCTGTCAAAAACATAACAGTCTGGAGTAATCTGTAGCTAACGCAAACTTCTGGAACCCCAAAAATTCTAAAATAAATTTCTGGACGTGAGTAATTTATCTATTAATCATCTGAAAAAAGAATTAACTATATAGCACTTTCCAAATAAAAATGGCAGCAATTCTTGTGAGTGCTAAAGTTTATGTTTTTTACAGCAAGATCAAAAAGACTTTCCCCAAGTCTTCCCAACGGTTCTACTTGGCACAAACACTAATTAAACACAAAAACACAACCAAAACAGAGGCTAGATAAATTATTTATTACTAAACAGGAGCAAAAATCTAGGAATAAAAATAAAATTGGGTTGCCTCCCAACAAGCGCTATCGTTTAACGCCCCTAGCTAGGCATAAAAGCGAAGATAGATCTAGGTATTGCCATCTTTGGTAGGCAATCCATAAGTAGCTCTCATAATAGATTCATATGGTAATTTAATTTTGTTTCTACGGAAGTGTTCCATACCTTTCCTTAAAGGAAATTGGAATCTAATATTCCCTTCCTTCATATCAATAATTGCACCAATCGTTCTAAGGGAAGATCTACCAAGAATAATAGGACATGAAGGATTGCAATCCATGTCAAGAACAATAAAATCTACGGGCACATAATTCCTATTTGCAACAATAAGAACATCATTAATTCTTCCTATAGGTTTCTTAATAGTGGAATCCGCAAGGTGCAAGTCTAAAGAGCAATCATCAAAATCACGGAAACCTAGCAAATCACACAAAGTCTTTGGAATCGTGGAAACACTAGCACCCAAATCACACAAAGCATACCATTCATGATCTTTAATTTTAATTTTAATAGTAGGTTCCCACTCATCATAAAGTTTTCTAGGGATAGAAACTTCCAACTCAAGTTTTGCCTCATAAGATTGCATCAAAGCATCAACGATATGTGGAGAATTTAGCACGGATTGTAACAAGGAAATACAATCTATCAAAGAGCAATTATCATAATTAAATTCCTTGAAATCCAAAATAGTGGGTTCGTTGCTATCTAAAGTTTTGACCTCTTCAATCCCACTATTAACAACTTTAGCATCAGGATCTAAAGACTCTGAATTTTTGGAACGCCTTCTAGGTAAATGTGGATCATATTCAGTCCCATCATTATCAAGATTCATATTGCAAAACAAAGATTTAATAGGGGACACATCAATAACTTTTAGATCTTCATCTTTATTTTCATGGAAACTAGAAGAACACGCTTTCACAAAACAATCTTTCTTTGCACTCATCAATGGAAATTCTCATGGCTTTGATAGACTCATTGATATCATACTTAGGTGGAATAGATCTAACTTTCAAAGAATCAACATCAAGAGAAATTCTATCAACGTTCCTAGCCAATTCATCAATCTTAAGCAATTTTTCTTCAAGCAAATTATTGAAATTCTTTTGCGAATTCATAAACTTTAGAGGGCAAATAAAACGGCAAGGGTGAATTGGGGGAGAGGAAAACGAGAGGAAAATGGCAAATAATGTAATGCGGGAGATAAGGGTTTGTGATGGGTACTTGGTATGTTGACTTTTGCGTAGACTCCCCGGCAACGGCGCCAGAAATGCCTCGTTGACGGGAGATAAAATTTTAACTTGGCTTTGCGTGTGCCTCCCCGGCAACGGCGCCAGAAATCCTTATTGCTACCTCTTTAGCACTGTGTTTGTTTTCCCTTGTAGAGGAAAGGGTGATGCAGCAAATTAGCGTAAGTATTTCCCTCGGTTTTTGAGACCCAAGGTATCAATCCAGTAGGAGGCCACGCACGAGTCCCTCGCACCTACACAAACAAATAAAATCCTCGCAACCAACGCAATAAAGGGGTTGTCAATCCCTTCACGGTCACTCATGAAAGTGATATCTGATAGATATGATAAGATAATATTTTTGGTATTTTTATGATAAAGATGCAAAGTAAATAAAGCAAAATAAAAACGGTGCAAGAAATAGCTTGTTGATGGAAGATTAATATGATAGAAAATAGACCCGGGGGCCATAGGTTTCACTAGTGGCTTCTCTCGAGAGCGTAAGTATTACAGTGGGTAAACAAATTACTGTTGAGCAATTGACAGAATTGAGCATAGTTATGAGAATATCTAGGTATGATCATGTATATAGGCATCATGTCCGAGACAAGTAGACCGACTCCTGCCTGCATCTACTACTATTACTCCACACATCGACCGCTATCCAGCATGCATCTAGAGTATTAAGTTCAAAAGAACAGAGTAACGCTTTAAGCAAGATGACATGATGTAGAGGGATAAACTCATGCAATATTATATAAACCCCATCTTGTTATCCTCGATGGCAACAATACAATACGTGCCTTGCTGCCCCTACTGTCACTGGGAAAGGACACCGCAAGATTGAATCCAAAGCTAAGCACTTCTCCCATTGCAAGAAAGATCAATCTAGTAGGCCAAACCAAACTGATAATTCAAAGAGACTTGCAAAGATAACCAATCATACATAAAATAATTCAGAGAAGATTCAAATATTGTTCATAGATAAACTTGATCATAAACCCACAATTCATCGGTCTCAACCAACACACCGCAAAACAAGATTACATCGAATAGATTTCCACAAGAGAGGGGGGACATTGTATTGAGATCCAAAAAGAGAGAAGAAGCCATCTAGCTAATAACTATGGACCCGAAGGTCTGAGGTAAACTACTCACACATCATAGGAGAGGCTATGGTGTTGATGTAGAAGCCCTCCGTGATCGATGCCCCCTCCGGCGGAGCTCCGGAAAAGGCCCCAAGATGGGATCTCACGGGTACAAAAGGTTGCGGTGCTGGAATTAGGGTTTTGGCTCCGTCTCTGGTAGTTTGGGGGTACGTAGGTATATATAGGAGGAAGAAGTATGTCGGTGGAGCAACGTGGGCCCCACGAGGGTGGAGGGCGCGCTGGGGGGGTAGGCGCGCCCCCTACCTCGTGCCTTCTTGGTTGCTTTCTTGACGTAGGGTCCAAGTCCTCTGGATCATGTTCGTTCCAAAAATCACGTTTCCGAAGGTTACATTCTGTTTGGACTCCGTTTGATATTCTTTTTCTGCGGAACTCTGAAATAGGCAAAAAAATAGCAATGCTGGGATGGGCCTCTGGTTAATAGGTTAGTCCCAAAAATAATATAAAAGTGTATAATAAAGCCCAATAATGTCCAAAATAGAATATAATATAGCATGGAACAATAAAAATTATAGATACGTTGGAGACGTATCAACGTTAAATCAATGTTGTTTTCAATGTAATGCCTCCAGTAATATGAATCAATGGCACTTTTTTCATGTCCTGCTAAAATTCCCATTAAGATAAGTTGCTTCTTTTCATTACAGATGCAACTATCCTAGTCCGCCTACTCTCCAGGACCTTCACGACCAACCTTGATGTTGCTCAATTTTGTTGCAACTAAGGAAGAAGAAGCTCTGTGGGTTTTGTTTTCTGATGGAAATGGAACCGGGGTTGGAGCCCTTTTCTTAAAAAAAGAATTAGAAGAAGCTGGTAGCTCATGGGACATTGCTTCATTTTAGGTGAACTGCACCAAAAGGTCCCATGAATTGAATCATCCATGTTGGTGACTGGTGTCAGCCCTTTTACGATGGCGTTGACTACAGATATGGTTCCCATCATGAGGTATGTTCCTTTTTGGTCTGAACGTTTGCCAAAGATCCTGCATGTTGATCCTGCTCTTGTGCTACTGTTTTGGCACTGCCATGATAAAGCAGTAATGTTATTATTTTGCACCTTAATCTAGTGGCACTATTAATTTGAGGCAATGTTTTGGCTCCGCTAGTGCCACTATTTTTAATATATCGAAAGAGGGGGTTCCCTCCGATTTCATTGAAGAAACCCAACCATAGAGAACCATTATCCGACAACATCTCAGTGTAAACAGGCAGTTATGCAACTACTACTAGAACAAACTGAGTACTAGCAGGAGACAAGTTCGCCACATAAGCTAGGCAGGTAGGGGGACGCAGCACCAGCTCGACTAAGTTTGGATTACAACCCAAATGGTAGCACAAAAACATCAGGGGGAAGATAGGGACTGAAAGAGCCAACTTCAGCGTCCCAGTCTAAGCACCCCCAGCCTTCATCCTTGCGACGCACGGTACACCTCATTTGCCACCTGCTTGACCCTAGTGTCACTGATAAAATGAAGTAATAATACAGTTAAAATAGAGCGAGTGTCCTCTCTATCATTTCATTTCCAAAGTAGATAAAGAAAGTGATTCTCTTTGTTAATGTATGTTTTATCAACTAGTCCATTGTTAATGTTTAAGCGTTTCTGCAAACTGGGGTGCTTAATTTTAGTTGATCTGCACAAAAATAGAGATTTGAATGTCTCAAGGCCACTCCTTGTACTACCGCTGTACACTGATGTTCATCACTAGCAGAAGCTGTATCGGGGAGACTTGGGTCAATTTCCAGTATGATGTAATATTTTCTTATGTTTATTAGTGTATGTTTCATCAACTAGTGCCACTATAATGTAATCACGTCTTTTCATTATCTGTGCAAACAGGGTTATTCAACTGCATTTTGGTGGAACTGCACAAATGTATGGATGGAACCGGCATATATGCAGAGTGCGAGGTGCCAAGTAAAAATTACCAACACCAACCCTGCTCCATCTAAGCATTGGCATCCACCACCATCAGTGGGATGTGTGGCGCTCACTGTGGACGGATCTTTCTCGGCAACAAATCCTCTAACCAAATACTAGTAGCTTAGACTTAAAAAAATACTAGTAGCTTACATTGGCAGTTTTCTAGGGGTGTACTCTTTTCTAAAAGAAGCACCAATCTATTTTTCTTTATTTGTACACAGTGTCAAAACTTTGACCCAAAGGTCCAGAGCTATTTTAGGGTGATTGGCATAGTACTCGGAGACTGATTGTAAGCATGATTTTTATTAGTTGTCACACTGATTGTAAGCATGAGCAGATGGAAGATTAGGTTAGTGCGAAGCTTACCTTAAACCCTACCTATGCTGTTGAAACGAGGCGAGCATCGAGGGAACCGTGGAGAACAGCGGGGAAGCGATGTCGCGCCATCTGGCCTCCTCTTGCGGTGGGAGAACGAATACTCCTGTGGCTTCGGCTGGCTCTGCACCCTCACGAATGGCACACCGTACTCGATCGATTCGTTATCCTCTGGGTGCTCGACCTTCGACCTCTACGCCCACCACCTCCGCCTGACTTTCGCCTCGGGCGAATCTGTCTGCTCCATCGCCCAGAGGAGATACTCGATGAACTCGAAGGACTGCGGCGTAACTACCGCCGAGGAGTACATTGCCGCCCTCATCGCCATCGTCTCGCTCTTTCACATACATTGCCACATGGCCCTCACCGTCCTCGAAATCACCCACTCATTGTCAAACCAAGTAAGGATCTCCTTCAACCCGGCTAACTTTGCCCGGTCGCCGCCGGCGATCTGCCTGATTCACTGATGCATCCCCTCCATAGATGTCCTTCTGAGTGGTCCGGTGCTAGCTTTGGAAGATGGGAGGTTTTGGAATAGAGAAGAGGGAGAGGTGAGATGGTGGTTTTGGAATGGAGATGATGGAGAGGAGAGGGGGTGGTTTTGAAATGGAGAAGAGGGAGAGGCGAGGCGGTGGTTTTGGAATGGAGATGATGGAGAGGAGAGGTTCCCCTGCCTTTCGGTCGCTGACAGGTGATTCTCAGAGAAGAAACTGCAAGTTTCAGTTTCAGATAAGAAACTCCAAGTTCAGTTTCAGATAAGAAACTGCAACTTTCATAGGCAAGGCATTTACATTAACACGACCTTTTCAAACAGTGTTAACATCATGTTGGAAGTTTTATTCATGGTCAAAACTGGAACTACGAGCCTGTTAACATCATGCTGATCAACATTCATGCATAGCACATCTTCATATGATGCACAGTCAAAAAGATATGATATTTTCAAGATGCCCACACAATGTCGAGTGTGCAAAAAACAGAGAAAACGAGGGACAAAGTTTTGGAAAGTGTTGGGAGTGGTGTGCGTAGATGACAATTGGGACCCACATCTATATATATACCAATATAAAAAGACCCAAAAGGGCAGATCCAAACCATCTCGGCCATCAAATCATTTTATCTATCGGTTCAAATCACTCCAATGTTGAGCACCAAACATGTTTAATGCTCTAATTACCCACCACCGCCATTGTTTATAAACATGTTTTGACACAATGATATCCCATGAAATCTACCATGTAATTAATATCCTACCATTCCTGTGTAAAAAGTAATTGATATATTACCAAATACCAACGTGCAACATATCTTACCTAATATAACGTGCAACTAATATCCTACCAAATATAAACGTGCATTGCACGTACATTATTACTAGTGTCAATAAAGGCAGAGGCAAAAAATTTGGAGATATTTTCTCTGCACAGGTGGAATCGAACCCGGGCAGGACAGCTGTCGGGTAGTGTCACTCGGCCACTAGGCTAGTTTAGTTGTTTCATTACTACTAAGGCACTTACTTAGGTGGTCGGATCTTCTCCTGCGCCTTTGTGTGCTTGCTCCGACGCCGCTGTCTGCTGTTGTGAACATGTTGAACAAACGAGAGGAATCTGGAGAGGATTGTACGTGGAGAGGCGGACAGTCGGGACCCACCAGGTCTATGGCCGTACGCAAGCAAGTGCCTCATCGAAAAAAATACTTCCTCCTAATGCTATACTGATGTTGGGGCCCACGGTTTGTCAACATAGTTACATTTTTTTAGGTGCTTCAACGTAGTTACTATAGGAGATAAATTCACAACGAAGCCGGGGAGCTGGCAGGTATCATTTATTATCACTGGGGCAGCAAGTATCAGCTGGGTTTTGGGCTGCCCCGTCTAGGCTTTCTTTTCTAACATGCGCAGCCCACGACCTTGGATGGAGGTCCATGGGCCTGTTTTGTATTTTCTTGAGGGTCGTCATGTATCGACCAGCCTATGGACCTCCCATCCGAGGTTTTATTTTTCCTCAAACATCGGCAGCCCAATTTATGTTTTTTTGAAGAAAACGCAGAGTTCTGTTCTATTTTTCTATATAAGAATAGGAACACCTGGTCCAACTTATGTTTCCCTTCTAACTATATTATATATATTTAAATTATTTTATATGTTATTATATATTATTGTTATTGTCATCATATATTTAACAGATACTTACATATGTAAGAAAACAATATCCCACATCTTATTAACTTATAAAAATTATTTCCTAACAATAAAATCCTGGATTTTTTTGGCAACGAAAATCCTGGTGATTGTGTACAAAAGCTTGGTAAGATTTAATGACCAATGTAATAATAAATCACTTATTATTTAAATATATATATATATAACAAAATGCTCAGCCCCTGTTTATTTTTTGATAACATTGCTGCACCCACCCCAACATTATAATTATAATAAGCCTAGCAAAATCGTGTATTTCAAGAAAGTGCAAATGGCCTATAATTTTTTAGGAAAAACATAAATGGGCCGCATGGACGCTACATTATTTGTTCACCCAGCCCAGCTAATGGACTGTAAATTCTACCCCGCAAAAAATACTGTAAATTCTGGAAAAAAATGGGTTGAATACGTGCCACATTTTTGGAGGCTGAAATGTGGGCCAATAGGTCAAAGCCAATGCAAGTCATTGTCAACTTAGTCAACAAATGATTCTGACATCGTTAGTCGTTGGATTTACATCCAACGACCGGCATCCATCTTCAATCTCTTGTCTTCTTCCTCCAGCGTCGCCAGGACCACCTGCTCCCGCCTCCACCGCTCCACACCTCCTGTTCTTCTCCACGGACTGCCAAACCACACCGCACCAGAACCAGTTAACCCTCGTACACCTCTCCGTCCGCGACTCTACTCCCGTGTCTTCCCATCTTCAGCTCGTTGCTGTCCGGGGCCTCGCCTCGTCCACTACCTTGGATGCGCTCGGCGCGGAGTGGTCAACGTGGTCCATGAATGACACCATCGGAAGTAGACTGTGTGTGGAGAGGCTGACAGCTGGGTCCATGGCCGCACGCAAGGAAATGCCTCCTTATTACACGCAAAATAATGATTCCTCCACCTGATTGCTGGGACCCACCGGAAGGGCCTCTGTATTTCACGAAAAATGTTCCCACCACTGATAGGTCGGATCCACTAGCTATATCTTCGCACGCAAGGAAGTGCCTCCTTATTACGCACACAAAAATGAATACCCCCTGCTAGCTGGGACCCACAATAGTGGGAGGCCGACTTGTGGGCCAACTAAGTTGACGGGGACGGAGGGCTTTGTCAACTTAGTCAATATGAACGATTCTAGCTCCAGTGACCGTACGATGTCCATCCAACGGCCGTAGTGCTTCTTCAACCTCTGGTCTTCTTGCTCCAGCCGCCCAAAGCAGCGCCGGTCGTGCCTCGTGCTCCTGCCTCCCGTGGCTAGCTGCGATGCCATAGAGGCCTCACCACCCCTACTACTCCCACCGCTGGCCAGGCCATCCCTCTACTCACCCACACCCCATGTTATTCTGCGGCGACGGCAGCCTCACACTGCAGCGAACCAGCGAACCCTCATACTCCTCTACGCGTGGGCATCCACTGATGCGTCTTCCCTGGCTCGACGTCGTCCCCTTCCTAGGCCTCGTCATTGTCCACCGCCCTGGTGCTCTCAGCGTGGCGTGGTCAACATGGTCAAGGAATGACTTCCATCGGAAGTGTACTGTACGTGAAGAGGCTGACAGCTGGGTCCACGGTAGCCGCAAGGAAGTGCCTCCTTATTACGCGTAAAATAATTATTCCAACACCTGACAATAGGGACCCACCGGATGGGCCACCGTATTTGGCGAAAAAATGTTTCCCCCCTCACTGCTAGGACCAACTGGACGGGCCACCGTATTTCACGAAAAAAATGTTCCCCCCGCTGTCAGCTCGGACCCACCGGAAGTGCCTCCTTATTACGCACAAAAAAATGAATACTCCCCCTGCTAGTTGGGACCCACCTTGGTGGGTGGCTGACTTGTGGGCCTACTAAGTTGACTGGGACGGAGTGCTTTGTCAACTTAGTCAATATGAACGATTCTAGCTCTAGTGACCGTACGATGTCCATCCAATGGCCGTAGTGCTTCTTCAACCTCTGGTCTTCTTGCTCCAGCCGCCCAAAGCAGCGCCGGTCGTACCGCATGCTCCGGCCTCCCGTGGTCGGCTGTGCTGCCGTGGAGGCCTCACCGCCCCTACTATTCCCATCGCTGGCCAGGCCCTGCGGTGACGGCAGCCTCACACCGCAGCCGAACCAGTGAACCCTCGTACTCCTCTCCGCGCGGGCTTCCACTGCCGCGTCTTCCCCGGCTCCGCATCATCCCCTTCCTAGGCCTCGCCGTCATCCACCGCCCTGGTGCTCTCGGCGCGACGTGGTCAACGTGGTCAAGGAACGGCTTCCATCGGACCTGGACTGTACGTGGAGAGGCTGACAGCTGGGTCCACGGCCGCTACAAGGAAGTGCCTTCTTATTACGCGCAAAATAATTATTCCTCCACCTGACAGCGGGGACCCACCGGACGGGCCACCATATTTCGTGAAAAAAAATGTTTCCCCCTGACTGCTGGGACCCACCAGCTAGATCTTCGCACGCAAGGAAGTGCGTCCGCGCAAAAAACGATTCGCCCCCTGACTGCTGGGACCCACCAGCTACATCTTCGCACGCAAGGAAGTGCCTGACAGTCGGGACCCACCTGGTCGAAGCATACGTAGCATTGTCATTCTGGTCACGAACGTGTACGTAAAAACTGGTCGATGTAGAGGCGTGCACATGTCGTAGCAGAGGCGCGCACGTAGCATGTACACGTACGTACATCGGCCAGGGTGCAAGAAAGTAAATACGACCACGTACGTACATACGGGCGGGGTCTCGAACGCCTACTCGCGCGTACGTACGGCCAGGGCTCGTGTACATGGCTGGGTCGGAACGAAGAAACAACGTTGTCGTCGTGTTCATGGGGAGCCAACCGGCTGGTTCGGAACGGAATGTGTCGTCGTGTTCATCGGGAGGGCTAGCTTGGATGGAATAGCCGATGGAAATGAGGCCTGGCGTACCACAAAACTGAGCAATGGCCTTGTGTTCAACCGGCCACGGTCGAAACGGGATCATGTTCATCGGAAGGGGTCTGGCGTACCGCAAAATGGAGGAAACATACCTCCTACAGTCGAAACGGGGGTCCTGTTGATCGGGAGGGGTGTGGCATACCGCAAAATGGAGGAAACAGACTTGCGTTGGAGCGCTACAGTCGAAACGGGGGTCCTGTTCATCGGGAGGGGTGTGGCGTACCGCAAAACAGGACTCCACGGGATACTGTTCATGTCCACCGTCAACCCCCTCCAGCCTCCACGAGCTACTATTCATCCACCGTCGACCTCCTCCAGCCTCCACCTATGACTGTTCATCCACAGGCTCCTGTTCATCCAGCCTCCACCGCGCGCTACTCCACTGGCTACTGTTCAACCAGCCCTCTCCACGGGCTCCTATTCAACCACCCCTCCACGGGCTACTGTTCATCCAGCCCTCCACCGTCTACTGTTCATCCAGCCCTCCACGGGGTCCTGTTCATCCAGCCCCAACCGGCTCGATCGATCGGGGTCCTGTTCATCCAGAGGCAACACCACGGGGTCCTGTTCATCCACCCCCACCGGGAACTGTTCATCCAAACCCCCGAGCAATGCTCACTGTTTATCCAGAGGCAACACCACAGGGTCCTGTTCATCCACCCCCACCGGGAACTGTTCATCCAAACCCCCCAGCAATGCTCATTGTTCATCCAGAGGCAACATCGATCAGATTCAGTTAGCAGCAGTGGCGAAGGAATCACTCGATCGGGTTCACTTAACACCCATCGATCGATCGATCGGGTTCAGTAACGTGTAGCCTGCAGTGCAATCGCTCAGGTTCAGTTAGAGCCCAACGCCTCGCTCGGGTTCAGTTAGAGCCCAATGCCTCACAACCACGCGCGTGCGTGTATGAGAGAAATGCGCATCGCCCGGCCCCGACCACCCACCATAACTGGGAACACCCCGATATTTTCCTTGCCCTCTCTTCTACCATGGTTTTTTCCGTCATGGACAGCCCAAAGAATGTCATGCAGCTGCGTCTTCGGCCCGCCCAGGACGAAAAGCCCATTTTCGGTCATGATTTTTTGTCATAGAAGTAGGACCCCACTACATCTATGATGATACCATGTTTTGTCACAATTATTGTCATAGAAGTGTCATAAGTATGACAGAAAAAAATTCGTTCGGCCCAAAATGTCACGGATGTGTCTTTTTTTGTAGTGCACCCATGGAGTCTTGGTGCTGATTATGTTTTGCTCGTGAGAGAGGCTTAGTCAATGGGTCTGCAACATTCAGATCCGTATGTATCGTGCAAATCTCTATGTCTCACTCCTTGACTAGATCGCAAATGGAATTGAAGCGTCTCTTGATGTGCTTGGTTCTCTTGTGAAATCTGGATTCCTTTGTCAAGGTAATTGCACCAGTATTGTCACAAAAGATTTTCATTGGACCCGATGGACTAGGTATGACACCTAGATCGGATATGAACAACCTCATCCAGAATCCTTCATTTGCTTCTTCCGAAGCAACTACGTATTCCGCTTCACACATAGATCCCGCCACGATGCTCTGCTTGGAACTGCACCAAGTGGCAGCTCCACCATTTAATAAAAACACGTATCCGGTTTGTGACTTAGAGTCATCCGGATCAGTGTCAAAGCTTGCATCGACGTAACCATTTACGACGAGCTCTTTGTCACCTCCATATATGAGAAACATATCGTTAGTCCTTTTCAGGTATTTCAGGTATTCTTGACCCCTGTCCAGTGATCCACTCCTGGATTACTTTGGTACCTCCCTGCTAAACTGATAGCAAGGCACACATCAGGTCTGGTACACAGCATTGCATACATGATAGAGCCTATGGCTAAAGCATAGGGAACACCTTTCATTTTTTCTCTATCTTCTGCAATGGTCGGGCATTGAGTCTGACTCAACTTCACACCTTGTAATACAGGCAAGAACCCTTTCTTTGCCTGATCCATTTTGAACTTCTTCAGAACTTTATCAAGGTATGTGCTTTGTGAAAGTCCAATTAAGCATCTTGATCTACCTCTATAGATCTTGATGCCCAATATATAAGCAGCTTCACCGAGGTCTTTCATAGAAAAATTCTTATTCAAGTATCCTTTTATGCTATTCAGAAATTCAGTATCATTTCTGATCAACAATATGTCATCTACATATAATATCAAAAAGGCTATGGAGCGCCCACTCACTTTCTTGTAAATACAGGCTTCTCCAAAAGTCTGTACAAAACCATATGCTTTGATCACACTATCAAAGCGTATATTCCAACTCCGAGAGGCTTGCACCAGTCCATAAATGGATCGCTGGAGCTTGCACACTTTGTTAGCACCTTTTCGATCGACAAAACCTTCTGGTTGCATCATATACAACTCTTCTTTAAGGTGTCCATTAAGGAATGCAGTTTTGACATCCATTTGACAAATTTCATAATCCTAAAATGCAGCAATTGCTAACATGATTCGGACGGACTTAAGAATTGCTACGGGTGAGAAGGTCTCATCATAGTCAACTCCTTGAACTTGTCAAAAACCTTTTGCAACAAGTCGAGCTTTGTAGACAGTAACATTACTTTCAGCACCAGTCTTCTTCTTGAAGATCCATTTATTCTCTATGGCCTGCCGATCATCGGGCAAGTCAACCAAAGTCCATACTTTGTTCTCATACATGGATCCCATCTCAGATTTCATGGCCTCAAGCCATTTTGCGGAACCTGGGCTCACCATCGCTTCCTCATAGTTCGTAGGTTCGTCATGGTCAAGTAACATGACTTTCAGAACAGGATTACCGTACCACTCTGGTGCGGATCTTACTCTGGTTGACCTGCGAGGTTCGGTAGTAACTTGATCAGAAGTTTCATGATCATCATCATTAGCTTCCTCACTTACTGGTGTAGGAATCACTGGAACTGATTTCAGTGATGAACTACTTTCCAATAAGGGAGAAGGTACAATTGCCTTGTCAAGTTCTACTTTCCTCCCACTCACTTCTTTCGAGAGAAACTCCTTCTCTAGAAAGGATCCATTCTTAGCAACAAATATCTTGCCTTCAGATCTGTGATAGAAGGTGTACCCAACAATCTCCTTTGGGTATCCTATGAAGACACATTTCTCCGATTTGGGTTCGAGCTTATCAGGTTGAAGCTTTTTCACATAAGCATCGCAGCCCCAAACTTTAAGAAACGACAACTTGGGTTTCTTGCCAAACCACAGTTCATAAAGGGTCGTCTCGATGGATTTAGATGGTGCCTTATTTAACGTGAATGCAGCCGTCTCTAAAGCATAAACCCAAAACGATAGCGGTAAATCAGTGAGAGACATCATAGATCACACCATATCTAGTAAAGTACGATTACGACGTTCGGACACACCATTACACCGTGGTGTTCCAGGTGGTGTGAGTTGCGAAACTATTCCTCATTGTTTCAAATGAAGTCCAAACTCATAACTCAAATACTCACCTCCACGATCAGATCGTAGAAACTTGATTTTCTTGTTACGATGATTTTCCACTTCACTCTGAAATTCTTTGAACTTTTCAAATGTTTCAGACTTGTGTTTCATTAAGTAGATATACCCGTATCTGCTCAAATCATCAATGAAGGTGAGAAAATAACGATATCCGCCGCGAGCTTCAATGTTCATTGGACCACATACATCAGTATGTATGATTTCTTGCTCGCTCCATTGTTCCGGAGAAGGGAGTTTTAGTCATCTTGCCCTTGAGGCATGGTTCGCAAGTACCAAGTGATTCATAATCAAGTGATTCCAGAAGTCCATTAGAATGGAGTTTCTTCATGCGCTTTACACCAATATGACCTAAATGGCAGTGCCATAAATAAGTTGTACTATCATTAGCAACTTTGCATCTTCTGGCTTCAACACTATGAACATGTGTATCACTACTATCAAGATTTAGTAAAAATAGACCACTAATCAAGGGTGCATGACCATAAAAGATATTACTCATATAAATAGAACAACCATTATTCTCTGATTTAAATGAATAACTGTCTCGCATCAAACAAGATCCAGATATAATGTTCATGCTCAACACTGGCACCAAATAACAATTATTTAGGGCTAAAACTAATCCCGAAGGTAGATGTAGAGGTAGCGTGCCGACGGCGATCACATCGACTTCGGAACCATTTCCCACGCGCATCATCACCTCGTCCTTAGCCAATCTTCGCTTAATCCGTAGCCCCTATTTCTAGTTGCAAATGTTAGCAACTGAACCGGTATCAAATACCCAGGCACTACTGCGAGCATTAGTAAGGTACACATCAATAACATGTATATCAAATATACCTTTCACTTTGCCATCCTTCTTCTTCGCCAAATACTTGGGGCAGTTCCGCTTCCAGTGACCAGTTCCTTTGCAGTAGAAGCACTGAGTCTCAAGCTTAGGTCCAGACTTGGGTTTCTTCACTTGAGCAGCAACTGGCTTGTTGTTCTTCTTGAAGTTCCCCTTCTTCCCTTTACCCTTTTTCTTGAAACTGGTGGTCTTGTTGACCATCAACACTTGATCCTCCTTCTTGATTTCTACCTCCGCAGCCTTTAGCATTGCGAAGAGCTCAGGAGTCGTCTTATCCATCCCTTTCATATTATAGTTCATCACGAAGCTCTTATAGCTTGGTGGCAGCGATTGAAGAACTCTGTCAATGACACTATCATCAGGAAGATTAACTCCCAGTTGATTCAAGTGGTTGTGGTACCCAGACATTCTGAGTATACGTTCACCGACAGAACTATTTTCCTCCATCTTGCAGCTATAGAACTTATTGGAGACATCATATCTCTCAATCCGGGCATTTGCTTGAAATATTAACTTCAACTCCTGGAACATCTCATATGCTCCATGATGTTCAAAACGTCGTTGAAGTCCCGGTTCTAAGACGTAAAGCATGGCACACTGAACTATCGAGTATTCATCAGCTTTGGTCTGCCAGGTGTTCAGAACATCTGGCGTTGCTCCTGCAGCGGGTTTGTCACCTAGTGGTGGATGTAATTCTTCTGTGCAGCAATGATGATAATCCTCAAGTTACGGACCCAGTCCGTGTAGTTGCTACCATCATCTTTCAACTTAGCTTTCTCTAGGAATGCATTAAAATTCAACGGAACAACAGCAAGTTCCATCTATCTACAACAACATAGACATGCAAAATACTATCAGGTACTAAGTTCATGATAAATTAAAGTTCAATTAATCAAACTACTTAAGAACTCCCACTTAGATAGACATATCTCTAATCATCTAAGTGATCACGTGATCCATATCAACTAAACCATGTCCGATAATCATGTGAGATGGAGTAGTTTTCAATGGTGAACATCACTATGTTGATCATATCTACTATATGATTCACGCTGGACCTTTCGGTCTCAGTGTTCCGAGGCCATATCTGCATATGCTAGGCTCGTCAAGTTTAACCCGAGTATTCCGCATGTGCGAAACTGGCTTGCACCCATTGTATGTGAACGTAGAGCTTATCACACCCGATCATCACGTGGTGTCTCGGCACGACGAACTGTAGCAACGGTGCATACTCAGGGAGAACACTTGTACCTTGAAATTTAGTGAGATATCATCTTATAATGCTACCGCCGAACTAAGCAAAATAAGATGCATAAAGGATAAACACCACATGCAATCAATATAAGTGATATGATATGGCCATCATCAACTTGTGCCTTTGATATCCATCTCCAAAGCACCGTCATGATCACCATTGTCAGCGGCTTGACACCTTGATCTCCAGCGAAGCATCGTTGTCGTCTCGCCAACTATTGCTTCTACGACTATCGCTACCGCTTAGTGATAAAGTAAAGAAATTACATGGCGATTGCATTTCATACAATAAAGCGACAACCGTATGGCTCCTGCCAGTTGCCGATAACTGTGTTACAAAACATGATCATCTCATACAATAAAATTTAGCATCATGTCTTTGACCATATCACATCACAACATGCCCTACAAAAACAAGTTAGACGTCCTCTACTTTGTTGTTGCAAGTTTTACGTGGCTGCTACGGGCCGAGCAAGAACCGTTCTTACCTACGCATCAAAAACCACAATGCGGTATAGTGATTGCTTTTTGATCTTCAGAAAGAACCATGTTCATTGTATCTGATTCAACTCAAGTTGGAGAAACTGACACCCACCAGCCACCTGTGTGCGAAGCACGTCGGTAGAACCAGTCTCGCGTAAGCGTGCGCGTAATGTCAGTCTAGGCCGCTTCATCCAACAATACCGCCGAATCAAGAATCAATTAGTGACGGCAAGAAATATGTATATACCCACGCCCACAACTCCTTTTGTGTTCTACTTGTGCATATAACATCCATAAACCTTGCTCGGATGCCACTGTTGGGGAACGTAGTAATTTCAAAAAAAATCCTACGCACACGCAAGTTCATGGTGATGCATAGCAACGAGAGGGAAGAGTGTTTTCTACGTACCCTCATAGACCGTAAGCGGAAGCGTTATGACAACGCGGTTGATGTAGTCTTACGTCATCACGATCGATCGATCCTAGCACCGAAGGTACGGCACCTCCGTGATCTGCACACATTCGGCTCGGTGACATCCCACGAACTCACGATCTAGTAGAGTGTCGGGGAAGAGCTTCGTCAGCACGATGGCGTGATGACGGTGATGATGATGCTACCGGAACAGGGCTTCGCCTAAGCACCGATACGTCTCCAACGTATCTATAATTTTTGATTGCTCCATGCTATATTATCTACTGTTTTGGACATTATTGGGCTTTATTATCCACTTTTATATTATTTTTGGGACTAACCTATTAACCGGAGGCCCAGCCCAGAATTGTTGTTTTTTGCCTGTTTTAGGGTTTCGAAGAAAAGGAATATCAAACGGAGTCCAAACGGAATGAAACCTTCGGGAACGTGATTTTCTCATCGAATACAACTCAGGAGACTTGGACCCTACGTCAAGACACGTAACAGGAGGCCACGAGGTAGGGGCGCACCTACCCCCCCCCCAGGCGTGCCCTCCACCCTCGTGGGCCCCCTGTTGCTCCACCGACGTACTCCTTCCTCCTATATATACCCACGTACCCCCAAACGATCAGATTCAGAGCCAAAACCCTAATTCCATCGCCGCAACTTTCTGTATCCACGAGATCCCATCTTGGGGCCTGTTTCGGAGCTCCGCCGGAGGGGGCATCGATCACGGAGGGCTTCTACATCAACACCATAGCCCCTCCGATGAAGTGTGAGTAGTTTACCTCAGACCTACGGGTCCATAGTTAGTAGCTAGATGGCTTCTTCTCTCTTTTTGGATCTCAATACAATGTTCTCCCCCTCTCTTATGGAGATCTATTCGATGTAATCTTCTTTTTGCGGTGTGTTTGTTGAGACCGATGAATTGTGGGTTTATGATCAAGTCTATCTATGAATAATATTTGGATCTTCTGTGAATTCTTTTATGTATGATTGGTTATCTTTGCAAGTCTCTTCAAATTATCAGTTTGGTTTGGCATACTAGATTGGTTGTTCTTGCCATGGGAGAAGTGCTTAGCTTTGGGTTCAATCTTGCGGTGTCCTTTCCCGGTGATAGTAAGGGCAGCAAGGCACGTATTGTATTGTTGCCATCGAGGATAACAAGATGGGGTCTTCTTCATATTGCATGAGTCTATCCCTCTACATCATGTCATCTTGCTTAAGGCGTTACTCTGTTTTTAACTTAATACTCTAGATGCATGCTGGATAGCGGTCGATGAGTGGAGTAATAGTAGTAGATGCAGGCAGGAGTCGGTCTACTTGTCTCGGACGTGATTCCTATATACATGATCATACCTAGATATTCTCATAACTATGCTCAATTCTTTCAATTGCTCAATAGTAATTTGTTCACCCACCGTAGAATACTTATGCTCTCGAGAGAAGCCACTAGTGAAACCTATGGCCCCGGGGTCTATCTTTATCATATCAATCTCCTACTACTTAGTTATTTACTTTGCCTTTATTTTACTTTGCATCTCTATCATAAAAATACCAAAAATATTATCTTATCATATCTATCAGATCTCACTCTCGTAAGTGGCCCTATAGGGATTGACAACCCCTATTTGCGTTGGTTGCGAGGATTTATTTGTTTTGTGCGGGTGCGAGGGCCTCGCGCATAGCCTCCTACTAGATTGATACCTTGGTTCTCAAAACCTGAGGGAAATACTTGCGCTACTTTGCTACATCATCCCTTCCTCTTCGGGGAAAACCAACGCAGTGCTAAAAGAGGTAGCAAGAAGGATTTCTGGCGTCGTTGCCGGGGAGGTCTACGCAAAAGTCAACATACCAAGTACCCATCGCATACCCTTATCTCCCGCATTACATTATTTGCCATTTGCCTCTCGTTTTCCTCTCCCCCACTTCACCCTTGCCGTTTTATTTGCCCTGACTCTCTCTATCCTCCCTCTATTTGCCTCTTTTTGCCCGCTAGCTTTTTTGTTTGCTTGTGTGTTAGTTTGCTTGCTTGTCACGATGGCTCAAGATAATACTAAATTGTGTGACTTCACCAATACCAACAACAATGATTTTATTAGCACTCCGATTGCTCCTGTTAGCGATGCCGAATCTTGTGAAATTAATGCTGCTTTGCTGAATCTTGTTACGAAAGATCTGTTCTCCGGCCTTCCTAGTGAAGATGTCGCTACCCATCTAAATAGCTTCGTTGATTTGTGTGACATGTAAAAGAAGAAAGATGTGGATAATGATATTGTTAAACTGAAGCTATTTCCTTTTTCTCTTAGAGATCGTGCTAAAGCTTGGTTTTCATCTTTGCCTAAAAATAGTATTGATTCATGGAACAAGTGCAAAGATGCTTTTATCTCTAAGTATTTTCGTCCCGCTAAGATCATCTCTCTTAGAAACGATATTATGAACTTTAAGCAACTTGATCATGAACATGTTGCACAAGCTTGGGAGAGAATGAAATTAATGATACGTAAGTGCCCTACTCATGGTTTAAATTTATGGATGATTATATAAAAAATTATGCCGGATTGAATTTTGCTTCTAGAAATCTTTTAGATTCGGCCGCGGGAGGCACTTTTATGGAAATCACTTTAGGAGAAGCTACTAAACACCTAGATAATATTATGGTTAATTATTTTCAATGGCATACTGAAAGATATACTAATAAAAAGGTGCATGCAATAGAAGAAATTAATGTTTTGAGTGGAAAGATGGATGAACTTATGAAATTATTTGCTAATAAGAGTGTTTCTTCTGATCCTAATGATATTCCCTTGTCTCTTTGATTGAGAATAATAATTAATCTATGGATGTGAATTTTGTTGGTAGGAACAATTTTGGTAATAACGCGTATAGAGGAAATTTCAACCCTAGGCCTTATCCTAGTAATCCCTCTAATAATTATGGTAATTCCTACAACAATTCTTATGGAAATTATAATAAGATGCCCTCTGATTTTGATTCTAATATTAAAGAATTTATTACTTCGCAAAAGAATTTTAATGCTATCATTGAAGAAAAATTGCTTAAGATAGATGATTTGGCTAGGAACGTTGATAGAATTGCTCTTGATGTTGATTCTTTGAAACTTAGATCTATTCCACCTAAGCATGATATCAATGAGTTTCTCAAATCCATGAGAATTTCCATTGATGAGTGCAAAGAAAGAACAGCTAGGATGCGTGCTAAGAAAGATGCCTTTATAAGAGCGTGTTCTTCTAGTTCCTATGAAAATAAAGATGAAGATCTAAAAGTTATTGGTGTGTCCCCTATTAAATCTTTGTTTTGCAATATGAATCTTGATAATGATGGGACTTAATATGATCCACCTTTACCTAGAAGGCGTTCCAAGAATTCAGAATTTGTTGATCTTGATGCTAAAATTGATAAAAGTGGGATTGAAGAAATTAAAACCCTAGATGTTGCTAAACCCACTATTATGGATTTCAAGGAATTTAACTATGAAAATTTCTCTTTGATTGATTGTATTTCCTTGTTGCAATCCGTGCTAAATTCTCCTCATGCTTATAGTCAAAATAAAGCGTTTACTAAACATATCGTTGATGCCTTGATGCAATCTTATGAAGAAAACCTTGAATTTGAAGTTTCTATCCCTAGAAAACTTTATGATGAGTGGGAACCAACTATTAAAATTAAAATTAAAGATTATGAATGCTATGCTTTATGTGATTTGGTTGCTAGTGTTTCCACGATTCCAAAGACTTTGTGTGATTTGTTAGGTTTCCGTGATTTTGATGATTGCTCTCTAAACTTGCACCTTGCGGATTCCACTATTAAGAAACCTATGGGAAGAATTAATGATGTTCTTATTGTTGCAAATAGGAATTATTGTTGGAAATATGCCCTAGAGGCAATAATAAATTAGTTATTATTATATTTCCTTGTTCATGATAATCGTTTATTATCCATGCTAGAATTGTATTGATAGGAAACTCAGATACATGTGTGGATACATAGACAACACCATGTCCCTAGTAAGCCTCTAGTTGACTAGCTCGTTGATCAATAGATGGTTACGGTTTCCTGACCATGGACATTGGATGTCATTGATAACGGGATCACATCATTAGAAGAATGATGTGATGGACAAGACCCAATCCTAAGCCTAGCACAAGATCATGTAGTTCGTATGCTAAAGCTTTTCTAATGTCAAGTATCATTTCCTTAGACCAAGAGATTGTGCAACTCCCGGATACCGTAGGAGTGCTTTGGGTGTGCCAAACATCACAACGTAACTGGGTGGCTATAAAGGTACACTACAGGTATCTCCGAAAGTGTCTGTTGGGTTGGCACGAATTGAGACTGGGATTTGTCACTCCGTGTAAATGGAGAGGTATCTCTGGGCCCACTCGGTAGGACATCATCATAATGTGCACAATGTGATCAAGGAGTTGATCACGGGATGATGTGTTACGAAACGAGTAAAGAGACTTGCCGATAACGAGATTGAACAAGGTATCGAGATACCGACGATCGAATCTCGGGCAAGTATCGTACCGCTAGACAAAGGGAATTGTATACGGGATTGATTAAGTCCTTGACATCGTGGTTCATCCGATGAGATCATCGTGGAACATGTGGGAGCCAACATGGGTATCCAGATCCCGCTGTTGGTTATTAACCGGAGAGTCATCTCGGTCATGTCTGCATGTCTCCCGAACCCGTAGGGTCTACACACTTAAGGTTCGGTGACGCTAGGGTTATAGAGATATTAGTATGCGGTAACCCGAAAGTTGTTCGGAGTCCCGGATGAGATCCCGGACGTCACGAGGAGTTCCGGAATTCTCCGGAGGTAAAGATTTATATATGGGAAGTCTTGTTTTGGTCGCCGGAAAAGTTTCCCGCATTATCGGTATTGTACCGGGAGTGCCGAAAGGGGTCCAGGGGTCCACCAAGGGGGTCCACCTGCCCCGGGGGGCCACATGGGCTGTAGGGGTGTGCGCCTTGGCCTATATGGGCCAAGGGCACCAGCCCCAAGAGGCCCATGCGCCAAGAGATGAGGGAAAGGAAGAGTCCTAAAAGGAGAAGGCACCTCCTAGGTGCCTTGAGGAGGATGGACTCCTCCCTGGCCGCACCCTTCCTTGGAGGAAGGGCCAAGGCTGCGCCCCCCCCTCCCTTGGCCCTATATATAGTGGGGGGAAGGGAGGGCAGCCACACCTAAGCCCTGGCGCCTCCCTCTCCCTCCCATGACACAT
Organism: Triticum urartu; assembly: GCF_056163025.1. Lineage (NCBI taxonomy): Eukaryota > Viridiplantae > Streptophyta > Magnoliopsida > Poales > Poaceae > Triticum > Triticum urartu. The sequence continues at coordinate 76,841,411 of NC_141874.1, forward strand.
CTCCCTCCTCCCGCAGCGCTTGGCGAAGCCCTGTTGGAATCCCGCTACTTCCACCACCACGTCGTCGTGCTGCTGGATCTCCATCAACCTCTCCTTCCCCCTTGCTGGATCAAGAAGGAGGAGACGTCGCTGCTCCGTACGTGTGTTGAACGCGGAGGTGCCGTCCGTTCGGCGCTAGGATCATCGGTGATTTGGATCACGACGAGTACGACTCCATCAACCCCGTTCTCTTGAACGCTTCCGCGCGCGATCTACAAGGGTATGTAGATCCACTCCTCCCTCGTTGCTAGATGACTCCATAGATAGATCTTGGTGACACGTAGGAAAATTTTGAATTTATGCTACGTTCCCCAACAGTGGCATCATGAGCTAGGTCTATGCGTAGTTTCTATTCACGAGTAGAACACAAAGTAGTTGTGGGCGTTGATTTTGTTCAATATGCTTGCCGTTACTAGTCCAATCTTGATTCAGTGGCATTGTGGGATGAAGCGTCTCGGACCGACCTTACACGTACTCTTATGTGAGACTGGTTCCACCGACTGACATGCACTAGTTGCATAAGGTGGCTAGCGGGTGTCTGTCTCTACCACTTTAGTCGGATCAGATTCGATGAAAAGGGTCCTTATGAAGGGTAAATAGCAATTGGCATATCACGTTGTGGTTTTTGCGTAGGTAAGAAACGTTCTTGCTAGAAACCCATAGCAGCCACGTAAAACATGCAAACAACAATTAGAGGACGTCTAACTTGTTTTTGCAGGGTATGCTATGTGATGTGATATGGCCAAAAGGATGTGATGAATGATATATGTGATGTATGAGATTGATCATGTTCTTGTAATAGGAATCACGACTTGCATGTCGATGAGTATGACAACCGGCAGGAGCCATAGGAGTTGTCTTAATTTATTTATGACTTGCGTGTCAACATAAACGTCATGTAATTACTTTACTTTATTGCTAACCGTTAGCTGTAGTAGTAGAAGTAATAGTTGGCAAGGCAACTTCATGGAAACACGATGATGGAGATCATGATGATGGAGATCATGGTGTCATGCCGGTGACGATGATGATCATGGAGCCCCGAAGTGAAGATCAAAAGGAGCAATATGATATTGGCCATATCATGTCACTATTTGATTGCATGTGATGTTTATCATGTTTATACATCTTATTTGCTTAGAACGACGGTAGTAAATAAGATGATCCCTCACTAAAATTTCAAGAAGGTGTTCCCCCTAACTGTGCACCGTTGCGAAAGTCCGTCGTTTCGAAGCACCACGTGATGATCGGGTGTGATAGATTCTTACGTTCGAATACAACGGGTGTTGACGAGCCTAGCATGTACAGACATGGCCTCGGAACACATGCGAAACACTTAGGTTAACTTGACGAGCCTAGCATGTACAGACATGGCCTCGGAACACAAGAGACTGAAAGGTCGAGCATGAGTCGTATAGAAGATACGATCAACATGAAGATGTTCACCGATGTTGACTAGTCCGTCTCACGTGATGATCGGACACGGCCTAGTTGACTCGGATCATGTAATCACTTATATGACTAGAGGGATGTCTATCTGAGTGGGAGTTCATAAGATGAACTTAATTATCCTAAACATAGTCAAAAGGTCTTCGCAAATTATGTTGTAGCTCGCGCTTCAGTTCTACTGTTTAGATATGTTCCTAGAGAAAAATGTAGTTGAAAGATGATAGTAGCAATTATGCGGACTAGGTCCGTAAAGTGAGGATTGTCCTCATTGCTTCATAGAAGGCTTATGTCCTTAATGCACCGCTCAGTGTGCTGAACCTCGAATGTCGTCTGTTGATGTTGCGAACATCGGACATACACATTTTGATAACTACATGATAGTTCAGTGCGTAATGCTAAATGGTTTAGAATTGAGGCACCAAAGACGTTTTGAAACGTCGCGAAACATATGAGATGTTTCGAGGGCTGAAATTGGGATTTCAGGCTCGTGCCCACGTCAAGAGGTATAAGACCTCCGACGATTTTCTTAGCCTGCAAACTAAGGGAGAAAAGCTCAATCGTTGAGCATGTGCTCAGATTGTCTGAGTACTACAATTGCTTGAATCGAGTGTGAGTTAATCTTCCAGATGAGACAGTGATGGTTCTCCATAGTCACTGTCACTAAGCTATTAAGCTTCATGATGAACTATAACATATCAGGGATAGACATGATGATCCTTGAGCAACTCGCGATGTTTGACACCGCGAAAGTAGAAATCAAGAAGGAGCTTCAATTGTTGATGGTTGGTGAAACCACTAGTTTCAAGAAGGGCAAGGGCAAGAAGGGAAACTTCATGAAACAGCAAATCAGCTGCTGCTCTAGTGAAGAAACCCAAGGTTGAGCCCAAACCCGAGACTAAGTGCTTCTGTAATAAGGGGAACAGCCACTTGAGCAGAATTACCCTAGATACTTGGTAGATAAGAAGGCTGGCAAGGTCGATAGAAGTATATTGGATATACATTGTGTTGATGTGTACTTTACTAGTACTCCTAGTAGCACCAGGGTATTAGATACCGGTTCGGTTGCTAAGTGTTAGTAACTCGAAATAAAAGCTACGGAATAAACGGAGACTAGCTAAAGGTGAGATGACGATATGTGTTGGAAGTATTTCCAAGGTTGATCAAATATCGTACGCTCCCTCTACCATCGAGATTGGTGTTGCGTTGAGCATAGACATGATTGGATTATGTCTATCGCAATACGGTTATTCATTTAAGGAGAATAACGGTTACTCTGTTTATTTGAATAATACCTTCAATGGTCTTGCACCTAAAATGAATTGTTCATTGAATCTCGATCATAGTGATACACATGTTCATGCCAAAAGATATAAGATAGTAATGATAGTACCACCTACTTGTGGCACTGCCACTTAAGTCATATCGGTATAAAACGCATGAAGAGGCTCCATGTTAATGGATCTTTGGACTCACTCATTTTTGAAAAGTTTGAGACATGCGAACCATGTCTATTGGTGTATATGCATGAAGAAACTCCATGCAAATGGACCGTTTGGACTCACTTGATTTTGAATCACTTGAGACATGCAAATCATACCACATGGGCAAGATGACTGAAAGCCTCGTTTTCATTAAAATGGAACTAGAAAGCAACTTGTTGGAAGTAATACATTTTGATGTGTGCAATCCAATGAGTGCTGAGGCATGTAGTGGATATTGTTATGTTCTTACTTCACAGATGATTTGAGTAGATGTTGAGTATATTTACTTGATGAATCACGAGTCTGAATTATTGAAAGGTTCAAGTAATTTCAGGGTGAAGTTGAAAGATCGTCGTGACAAGAGGATAAAATATCTATGATATGATCATAGAGATGAATATCTGAATTACGAGTTTGGCATAGAATTAAGACATTGTGGAAATTGTTTCACAACTAATACAGCCTGGAACACCATAGTGTGATGGTGTGTCCGAACATCATAACTGCACCCTATTGGATATGATGCATACCATGATGTCTCTTATCGAATTACCACGATAGTTTATGGGTTAGGCATTAAAGACAACCACATCCACATTAAATAAGGCACCACGTAATTCCGATGAGATGACACCGTATGAACTGTGGTTTAGAGAAACCTAAGCTGTCATTTCTTAGAAGTTTGGGGCTGCGACGCTTATGTGAAAAAGTTTCAGGCTGATAAGCTCGAACCCAAAGCGGATAAATGCATCTTCATAGGACACCCAAAACAGTTGGGTATACCTCCTATCTGAGAACCGAAAGCAATAAGGGATTGTTTCTAGAATCGGGTCCTTTCTCGAGGAAAAGTTTCTTTTGAAAGAATTGAGTGGGAGGATGGTGGAGACTTGATGAGGTTATTGAACCATCTCTTCAACTAGTGTGTGGCAGGGCACAGGAAGTTGTTCCTGTGGCACCTACACCAATTGAAGTGGAAGCTTATGATAGTGATCATGAAACTTCAGATCAAGTCACTACCAAACCTCGTAGGATGACAAGGATGCATGTTACTTCAGAGTGGTACGTAATCCTGTCTTGGAAGTCATGTTGCTAGACAACAATGAACCTACGAGCTATGGAGAAGCGATGGTGGGCCTGGATTCCAAAATGGCTCGAGGCCATATAATCCGAGAGAGGATCCATATATGAAAACAAAGTGTAGACTTTGGAAGAGCTACTAGATGGTCGTAAGGCTGTTAGGTACATATGGATTTTAGAAGGAAGACAGACAATGATGGTAAGTGTCACCATTGAGAAAGCTCGACTTGTCGTTAAGATGTTTCCCGACAAGTTCAAGGAGTTGACTACGATGAGACTTTCTCACACGTAGCGACGCTAAAAGTCTGTTGGAATTATATTAGCGATTACTGCATTATTTATGAAATATTGCAGATAGGATGTCAAAACATTGTTTCCTCGATGATTTTCTTGAGGAAAGGTTGTATGTGATACAACCGGAAGGTTTTGTCAATCCTGAAAGATGCTAATAAGTATGCAAAGCTCCAGCAATCCTTCTAAGGACTGGAGTAAGCATCTCGGAGTTGGAATGTATGCTTTGATGAGATAATCAAAGATTTTGGTGTATACAAAGTTTATGAGAAACTTGTATTTCCAAAGAAGTGAGTGGGAGCGCTATAGAATTTCTGATGAGTATATGTTGTTGACATATTGTTGATCAGAAATGATGTAGAATTTCTGGAAAGCATGCAGAGTTATTTGAAAAGTGTTTTTCAATGGAAAACCTGGATTAAGCTACTTGAACATTGAGCATCAAGATCTATAAGGATAGATCAAAACGCTTAATGGTACTTTCAAATGAGCACATACCTTGACATGATCTTGAAGGTGTTCAAGATGGATCAGTCAAAGAAGGAGTTCTTGCCTGAGTTGCAAGGTATGAAGTTAAGACTTAAAGCTCGACCACGGCAGAATAGAGAGAAAGGACGAAGGTCGTCCCCTATGCTTAAGACATAGGCTCTACAGTATGCTATGCTGTGTACCGCACCTGAAATGTGCCTTGCCATGAGTCAGTCAAGGGGTACAAGAGTGATCTAAGAATGGATCACAGGACAGCGGTCAAAGTTATCCTTAGTAACTAGTGGACTAAGGAATTTTCTCGATTATGGAGGTGGTAAAAGAGTTTGTCGTAAAGGGTTACGCCGATGCAAACTTTGACAATAATCCAGATTATTCTAAGTAGTAAACTGGATTCGTATAGTAGAACAGTTATTTGAAATGGCTCCAAATATAGCGTAGTAGCTGCATCTACAAGATGACATAGAGATTTGCGAAGTACATACGGATCTGAAAGATTCAGACCCGTTGACTATAACATCTCTCACAAGCATAACATGTTCAAACCCAGAACTCATCGAGTATTAATCACATGGTAATGTGAACTAGATTATTGACTCTAGTAAACTCTTTAGGTGTTAGTCACATGGGGATGTGACCTTGAGTGTTAATCACATATCGATGTGAACTGGATTATTGACTCTAGTGCAAGTGGGAGACTGTTGGAAATGTGCCCTAGAGGCAATAATAAATTAGTTATTATTATATTTCCTTGTTCATGATAATCGTTTATTATCCATGCTAGAATTGTATTGATAGGAAACTCAGATACATGTGTGGACACATAGACAATACCATGTCCCTAGTAAGCCTCTAGTTGACTAGCTCGTTGATCAATAGATGGTTACGATTTCCTGACCATGGACATTGGATGTCATTGATAATGGGATCACATCATTAGAAGAATGATGTGATGGACAAGACCCAATCCTAAGCCTAGCACAAGATCATGTAGTTCGTATGCTAAAGCTTTTCTAATGTCAAGTATCATTTCCTTAGACCATGAGATTGTGCAACTCCCGGATACTGTAGGAGTGCTTTGGGTGTGCCAAACGTCACAACGTAACTGGGTGGCTATAAAGGTACACTACAGGTATCTCCGAAAGTGTCTGTTGGGTTGGCACGAATCGAGACTGGGATTTGTCACTCATGTAAACGGAGAGGTATCTCTGGGCCCACTTGGTAGGACATCATCATAATGTGCACAATGTGATCAAGGAGTTGATCACGGGATGATGTGTTACGAAACGAGTAAAGAGACTTGCCGGTAACGAGATTGAACAAGGTATCGGGATACCGACGATCGAATCTCGGGCAAGTATCGTACCGCTAGACAAAGGGAATTGTATACGGGATTGATTAAGTCCTTGACATCGTGGTTCATCCGATGAGATCATCGTGGAACATGTGGGAGCCAACATGGGTATCCAGATCCCGCTGTTGGTTATTAACCGGAGAGTCATCTCGGTCATGTCTGCATGTCTCCCGAACCCGTAGGGTCTACACACTTAAGGTTCGGTGACACTAGGGTTATAGAGATATTAGTATGCGGTAACCCGAAAGTTTTTCGGAGTCCCGGATGAGATCCCGGACGTCACGAGGAGTTCCGGAATTCTCCGGAGGTAAAGATTTATATATGGGAAGTCTTGTTTTGGTCGCCGGAAAAGTTTCCCGCATTATCGGTATTGTACCGGGAGTGCCGAAAGGGGTCCGGGGGTCCACCAAGGGGGTCCACCTGCCCCGGGGGGCCACATGGGCTGTAGGGGTGTGCGCCTTGGCCTATATGGGCCAAGGGCACCAGCCCCAAGAGGCCCATGCGCCAAGAGATGAGGGAAAGGAAGAGTCCTAAAAGGAGAAGGCACCTCCTAGGTGCCTTGAGGAGGATGGACTCCTCCCTGGCCGCACCCTTCCTTGGAGGAAGGGCCAAGGCTGCGCCCCCCCCCCTCCCTTGGCCCTATATATAGTGGGGGGAAGGGAGGGCAGCCACACCTAAGCCCTGGCGCCTCCCTCTCCCTCCCATGACACATCTCCCTCCTCCCGCAGCGCTTGGCGAAGCCCTGTTGGAATCCCGCTACTTCCACCACCACGCCATCGTGCTGCTGGATCTCCATCAACCTCTCCTTCCCCCTTGCTGGATCAAGAAGGAGGAGACGTCGCTGCTCCGTACGTGTGTTGAACGCGGAGGTGCCGTCCGTTCGGCGCTAGGATCATCGGTGATTTGGATCACGACGAGTACGACTCCATCAACCCCGTTCTCTTGAACGCTTCCGCACGCGATCTACAAGGGTATGTAGATCCACTCCTCCCTCGTTGCTAGATGACTCCATAGATAGATCTTGGTGACACGTAGGAAAATTTTGAATTTATGCTACGTTCCCCAACAATTATGTGCCCGTAGATTTTATTGTTCTTGACATAGATTGCAATCCTTCATGTCCTATTATTCTTGGTAGACCTTTCCTTAGAACGATTGGTGCAATTATTGATATGAAGGAAGGGAATATTAGATTCCAATTTCCATTAAGGAAAGGCATGGAACACTTTCCTAGAAATAAAATTAAATTACCTTATGAATCTATTATGAGAGCCACTTATGGATTGCCTACCAAAGATGGCAATACCTAGATCTATTCTTGCTTGTTATGCCTAGCTAGGGGCGTTAAACGATAGCGCTTGTTGGGAGGAAACCCAATTTTATTTTTATTCCTTGATTTTTGCTCATGTTTAGTAATAAATAATTTATCTAGACTCTGTTTTGGTTGTGTTTTTTGTGTTTAATTAGTGTTTGTGCCAAGTAGAACCGTTGGGAAGACTTGGGGAAAGTCTTGTTGAACTTGCTGTAAAAAACAGAAACTTTAGCGCTCACGAGAACTGCTGTCATTTTTATTTGGAAAGTTCTATTTAGTTAATTATTTTTGGAGATGATTAATAGATAAATTCCTCACGTCCAGAAATTTATTTTCGAATTTTTGGGGTTCCAGATCTTGCGCTAGCTGCAGATTACTACACACTGTTCTGTTTTTGACAGATTCTGTTTTTCGTGTGTTGTTTGCTTATTTTGATGAATCTATGGCTAGTAAAATAGTTTATAAACCATAGAGAAGTTGGAATACAGTAGGTATAACACCAATATAAATAAATAATGAGTTCATTACGGTACCTTGAAGTGGTCTTTTATTTTCTTTCGCTAACGGAGCTCATGAGATTTTCTACTTTAAGTTTTGTGTTGTGAAGTTTTCAAGTTTTGGGTAAAGATTTGATGGATTATGGAACAAGGAGTGGAAAGAGCCTAATCTTGGGGATGCCCATGGCACCCCCAAGATAATCTAAGGACACCTAAAAGCCAAAGCTTGGGGATGCCCCGGAAGGCATCCCCTCTTTTGTCTACTTCTATCGGTAACTTTACTTGGAGCTATATTTTTATTCGTCAAATGATATGTGTTTTACTTGGAGCGTCTTGTATGATTTGAGTCTTTGTTTGTTAGTTTACCACAATCATACTTGTTGTACACACCTTTTGAGAGAGCCATACATGATTTGGAATTTGTTAGAATACTTTATGTGCTTCGCTTATATCTTTTGAGTTATATAGTTTTGCTCTAGTACTTCACGTATATCTTTTATATCATGGTGGTGGATTTGTTTTATAGAAACTATTGATCTCTCATGCTTCACTTAGATTATTTTGAGAGTCTTAATAGCATGGTAATTTGCTTAAAATCCTAATATGCTAGGTATTCAAAGTTAGTAAAATTTTCTTAAGAGTGTTCTGAATACTAAGAGAAGTTTGATGCTTGATGATTGTTTTGAGATATGGAGGTAATAATATCAAAGTCGTGCTAGTTGAGTAGTTGTGAAATTGAGAAATACTTGTGTTGAAGTTTGCAAGTCCCGTACCATGCACGTATGGTAAACGTTATGCAACAAATTTGAAACATGAGGTGTTATTTGATTGTCTTCCTTATAAGTGGCGGTCGGGGACGAGCCATGGTCTTTTCCTACCAATCTATCCCCCTAGGAGCATGCGCGTAGTACCGAGGTTTTTGATGACTTGTAGATTTTTGAAATAAGTATGTGAGTTCTTTATGACTAATGTTGAGTCCATGGATTATACGCACTCTCACCCTTCCATCCTTGCTAGCCTCTTTGGTACCGTGCATTGCCCTTTCTCACATTGAGAGTTGGCGCAAACTTCGCCAGTGCATCCAAACCCCGTGATATGATACGCTCTTTCACACATAAACCTCCTTATATCTTCCTCAAAACAGCCACCATACCTACCTATTATGGCATTTCCATAGCCATTCCGAGATATATTGCCATGCAACTTTCCATCATTCCATTCATCATGACACATTCATTATTGTCATATTGCTTAGCATGATCATATAGTTGACATAGTATTTGTGGCAAAGCCACCGTTCATAATTCTTTCATGTCACTCTTGGTCCATTGCATGTCCCGGTACACCGCCGGAGGCATTCATATAGAGTCATCTTTTGTTCTAGTATCGAGTTGTAATCATTGAGTTGTAAATAAATAGAAGTGTGATGAGCATCATTTTCTAGAGCATTGTCCCAAGTGAGGAATAAAATTAAAAAAAGGGAGAAAGGCCATAAAAAAGAGAAGGCCCAAAAAAAGAGAAAGGTCATAAATAAAGAGAAGGCCAAAAAAAGAAAAAAAAATGAGAGAAAAAGAGAGAAGGGACAATGTTACTATCCTTTGCCACACTTGTGCTTCAAAGTACTACCTTAGTCTTCATGTTAGAGAGTCTCTTGTTTTGTCACTTTCATATACTAGTGGGAATTTTTCATTATATAACTTGGCTTGTATATTCCAACAATGGGCCTCCTCAAGTGCCATAGGTCTTCGTGAGCAAGCAAGTTGGATGCACACCCACTAGTTTCTTTTGTTGAGCTTTCATACATTTATAGCTCTAGTGCATCCGTTACATGGCAATCCCTACTCCTTGCATTAACATCAATCGGTGGGCATCTCCATAGCCCATTGATTAGCCTCGTTGATGTGAGACTTTCTCCCTTTTTGTCTTCTCCACATAACCCCCCTCATTATATTCTATTCCACCCATAGTGCTATGTCCATGGCTCGCGCTCATATATTGCGTGAAAGTTTATAGGTATGAGATTACTGAAGTATGAAACAATTGCTTGGCTTGTCATCGGGGTTGTGCATGATGAGAGCATTCTTGTGTGACGAAAATGAAACCTGACTAAACCATATGATTTTGTAGGGATCAACTTTCTTTGGCCATGTTATTTTGAGAAGACATAATTGCTTAGTTAGTATGCTTGAAGTATTATCATTTTTATGTCAATATGAACTTTTGTCTTGAATCTTTCGGATCTGAATATGCATACCACAATTGAGAAGAATTACATTAAAATTATGCCAAGTAGCACTCCGCATCAAAAATTCTGTTTTTATCATTTACCTACTCGAGGACGAGCAGGAATTAAGCTTGGGGATGCTTGATACGTCTCCAACGTATCTATAATTTTTGATTGCTCCATGCTATATTATCTATGGTTTTGGACATTATTGGGCTTTATTATCCACTTTTATATTATTTTTGGGACTAACCTATTAACCGGAGGCCCAGCCCAGAATTGCTGTTTTTTGCCTGTTTTAGGGTTTCGAAGAAAAGGAATATCAAACGGAGTCCAAACGGAATGAAACCTTCGGGAACGTGATTTTCTCAACGAACAAGACCCAGGAGACTAGGACCCTACGTCAAGAAAGAAAAGAGGAGGCCACGAGGTAGGGGGCGCCTAACACCCCCCCCAGGCACGCCCTCCACCCTCGTGGGCCCCCTTTTGCTCCACCGATGTACTCCTTCCTCTTATATATACCTACGTACCCCCAAACGATCACATACGGAGCCAAAACCCTAATTCCACCGCCGCAACTTTCTGTATCCACGAGATCCCATCTTGGGGCCTGTTCCGAAGCTCCGTCGGAGGGGGCATCGATCACGGAGGGCTTCTACATCAACACCATGGCCCCTCCGATGAAGTGTGAGTAGTTTACCTCAGACCTACGGGTCCATAGTTAGTAGCTAGATGGCTTCTTCTCTCTTTTTGGATCTCAATACAATGTTCTCCCCCTCTCTTGTGGAGATCTATTCGATGTAATCTTCTTTTTGCGGTGTGTTTGTTGAGACCGATGAATTGTGGGTTTATGATCTAGTCTATCTATGAATAATATTTGAATCTTATCTGAATTCTTTTGTGTATGATTGGTTATCTTTGCAAGTCTCTTTGAATTATCAGTTTGGTTTGGCCTACTAGATTGATCTTTCTTGCAATGGGAGAAGTGCTTAGCTTTGGGTTCAATCTTGCGGTGTCCTTTCCCAGTGACAGTAGGGGCAGCAAGGCATGTATTTTATTGTTGCCATCGAGGATAACAAGATGGGTTTTTCTTCATATTGCATGAGTCTATCCCTCTACATCATGTCATCTTGCTTAAGGCGTTACTCTGTTTTTAACATAATACTCTAGATGCATGCTGGATAGCGGTCGATGAGTGGAGTAATAGTAGTAGGTGCAGGCAGGAGTCGGTCTACTTGTCTCGGACGTGATGCGTATATACATGATCATACCTAGATATTCTCATAACTATGCTCAATTCTGTCAATTGCTCAACAGTAATTTGTTCACCCACCGTAGAATACTTATGCTCTTGAGAGAAGCCACTAGTGAAACCTATGGCCCCCGGGTCTATCTTCATCATATTAATCTCCTACTACTTAGTTATTTCCTTTGCTATTTACTTTGCCTTTATTTTACTTTGCATCTTTATCACAAAAATACCAAAAATATTATCTTATCATATCTATCAGATCTCACTCTCGTAAGTGGCCTTATAGGGATTGACAACCCCTATTTGCGTTGGTTGCGAGGATTTATTTGTTTTGTGCAGGTACGAGGGACTCGCGCGTAGCCTCCTACTAGATTGATACCTTGGTTCTCAAAAACTGAGGGAAATACTTACACTACTTTGCTGCATCATCCCTTCCTCTTCGGGGAAAACCAACGCAGTGCTCAACAGGTAGCAGGACTTCATTTGAAACAATGCGGAATAGTTTCGCAACTCACATCACCTGGAACACCACAGTGTAATGGTGTGTCCAAACGTCGTAATCGTACTTTACTAGATATGGTGCGATCTATGATGTCTCTCACTGATTTACCGCTATCATTTTGGGTTTATGCTTTAGAGACGGCTGCATTCACGTTAAATAGGGCACCGTCTAAATCCATCGAGACGACCCTTTATGAACTGTGGTTTGGCAAGAAACCCAAGTTGTCGTTTCTTAAAGTTTGGGGCTGCGATGCTTATGTGAAAAAGCTTCAACCCGATAAGGTCGAACCCAAATCGGAGAAATGTGTCTTCATAGGATACCCAAAGGAGACTGTTGGGTACACCTTCTATCACAGATCTGAAGGCAAGATATTCGTTGCTAAGAATGGATCCTTTCTAGAGAAGGAGTTTCTATCGAAAGAAGTGAGTGGGAGGAAAGTAGAACTTGACGAGGTAATTGTACCTTCTCCCTAATTGGAAAGTAGTTCATCACTAAAATCAGTTCCAGTGATTCCTACACCAGTAAGTGAGGAAGCTAATGATGATGATCATGAAACTTCTGATCAAGTTACTACCGAACCTCATAGGTCAACCAGAGTAAGATCCGCACTAGAGTGGTACGGTAATCCTGTTCTGAAAGTCATGTTACTTGACCATGACGAACCTACGAACTATGAGGAAGCGATGATGAGCCCAGATTCTGCAAAATGGCTTGAGGCCATGAAATATGAGATGGGATCCATGTATGAGAACAAAGTATGGACTTTGGTTGACTTGCCCGATGATCGGCAGGCCATAGAGAATAAATGGACCTTCAAGAAGAAGACTGGTGCTGAAAGTAATGTTACTGTCTACAAAGCTCGACTTGTTGCAAAAGGTTTTTGACAAGTTCAAGGAGGCTACGCGTGAGGCCCTCGCACCTGCACAAAACAAATAAATCCTCGCAACCAACGCAAATAGGGGTTGTCAATCCCTATAGGGCCACTTACGAGAGTGAGATCTGATAGATATGATAAGATAATATTTTTGGTATTTTTATGATAGAGATGCAAAGTAAAATAAAGGCAAAGTAAATAACTAAGTAGTAGGAGATTGATATGATAAAGATAGACCCGGGGGCCATAGGTTTCACTAGTGGCTTCTCTGGAGAGCATAAGTATTCTACGGTGGGTGAACAAATTACTATTGAGCAATTGACAGAATTGAGCATAGTTATGAGAATATCTAGGTATGATCATGTATATAGGAATCACGTCCGAGACAAGTAGACCGACTCCTGCCTGCATCTACTACTATTACTCCACTCATCGACCGCTATCCAGCATGCATCTAGAGTATTAAGTTAAAAACAGAGTAACACCTTAAGCAAGATGACATGATGTAGAGGGATAGACTCATGCAATATGAAGAAGACCCCATCTTGTTATCCTCAATGGCAACAATACAATACGTGCCTTGCTGCCCTTACTGTCACCGGGAAAGGACACCGCAAGATTGAACCCAAAGCTAAGCACTTCTCCCATGGCAAGAACAACCAATCTAGTATGCCAAACCAAACTGATAATTTGAAGAGACTTGCAAAGATAACCAATCATACATAAAAGAATTCACAGAAGATCCAAATATTATTCATAGATAGACTTAATCATAAACCCACAATTCATCGGTCTCAACAAACACACCGCAAAAAGAAGATTACATCGAATAGATCTCCATAAGAGAGGGGGAGAACATTGTATTGAGATCCAAAAAGAGAGAAGAAGCCATCTAGCTACTAACTATGGACCCGTAGGTCTGAGGTAAACTACTCACACTTCATCGGAGGGGCTATGGTGTTGATGTAGAAGCCCTCCATGATCGATGCCCCCTCCGGCGGAGCTCCGAAACAGGCCGCAAGATGGGATCTCGTGGATACAGAAAGTTGCGGCGATGGAATTAGGGTTTTGGCTCTGAATCTGATCGTTTGGGGGTACGTGGGTATATATAGGAGGAAGGAGTATGTCGGTGGAGCAACAGGGGGCCCACGAGGGTGGAGGGCGCGCCTGGGGGGGGGTAGGTGCGCCCCCTACCTCGTGGCCTCCTGTTACGTGTCTTGACGTAGGGTCCAAGTCTCCTGAGTTGTATTCGATGAGAAAATCACGTTCCCGAAGGTTTCATTCCGTTTGGACTCCGTTTGATATTCCTTTTCTTCGAAACCCTAAAACAGGCAAAAAACAACAATTCTGGGCTGGGCCTCCGGTTAATAGGTTAGTCCCAAAAATAATATAAAAGTGGATAATAAAGCCCAATAATGTCCAAAACAGTAGATAATATAGCATGGAGCAATCAAAAATTATAGATACGTTGGAGACGTATCGGTGCTTAGGCGAAGCCCTGTTCCGGTAGCATCATCATCACCGTCATCACGCCATCGTGCTGACGAAGCTCTTCCCCGACACTCTACTAGATCGTGAGTTCGTGGGATGTCACCGAGCCGAATGTGTGCAGATCACGGAGGTGCCGTACCTTCGGTGCTAGGATCGATCGATCGTGATGACGTAAGACTACATCAACCGCGTTGTCATAACGCTTCCGCTTACGGTCTATGAGGGTACGTAGAAAACACTCTTCCCTCTCGTTGCTATGCATCACCATGAACTTGCGTGTGCGTAGGATTTTTTTTGAAATTACTACGTTCCCCAACAGTGGCATCCGAGCAAGGTTTATGGATGTTATATGCACAAGTAGAACACAAAAGGAGTTGTGGGCGTGGGTATATACATATTTCTTGCCGTCACTAATTGATTCTTGATTCGGCGGTATTGTTGGATGAAGCGGCCTAGACTGACATTACGCGCACGCTTACGCGAGACTGGTTCTACCGACGTGCTTCGCACACAGGTGGCTGGTGGGTGTCAGTTTCTCCAACTTGAGTTGAATCAGATACAATGAACATGGTTCTTTCTGAAGATCAAAAAGCAATCACTATACCGCATTGTGGTTTTTGATGCGTAGGTAAGAACGGTTCTTGCTCGGCCCGTAGCAGCCACGTAAAACTTGCAACAACAAAGTAGAGGACGTCTAACTTGTTTTTGTAGGGCATGTTGTGATGTGATATGGTCAAAGACATGATGCTAAATTTTATTGTATGAGATGATCATGTTTTGTAACACAGTTATCGGCAACTGGCAGGAGCCATACGGTTGTCGCTTTATTGTATGAAATGCAATCGCCATGTAATTTCTTTACTTTATCACTAAGCGGTAGCGATAGTCGTAGAAGCAATAGTTGGCGAGACGACAACGATGCTTCGCTGGAGATCAAGGTGTCAAGCCGCTGACAATGGTGATCATGACGGTGCTTTGGAGATGGATATCAAAGGCACAAGATGATGATGGCCATATCATATCACTTATATTGATTGCATGTGGTGTTTATCCTTTATGCATCTTATTTTGCTTAGTTCGGCGGTAGCATTATAAGATGATATCTCACTAAATTTCAAGGTATAAGTGTTCTCCCTGAGTATGCACCGTTGCTACAGTTCGTCGTGCCGAGACACCACGTGATGATCGGATGTGATAAGCTCTACGTTCACATACAATGGGTGCAAGCCAGTTTCGCACATGCGGAATACTCGGGTTAAACTTGACGAGCCTAGCATATGCAGATATGGCCTCGGAACACTGAGACCGAAAGGTCCAGCGTGAATCATATAGTAGATATGATCAACAAGTGATGTTCACCATTGAAAACTACTCCATCTCACATGATTATCGGACATGGTTTAGTTGATATGGATCACGTGATCACTTAGATGATTAGAGATATGTCTATCTAAGTGGGAGTTCTTAAGTAGTTTGATTAATTGAACTTTAATTTATCATGAACTTAGTACCTGATAGTATTTTGCATGTCTATGTTGTTGTAGATAGATGGAACTTGCTGTTGTTCCGTTGAATTTTAATGCATTCCTAGAGAAAGCTAAGTTGAAAGATGATGGTAGCAACTACACGGACTGGGTCCGTAACTTGAGGATTATCATCATTGCTGCACAGAAGAATTACATCCACCACTAGGTGACAAACCCGCTGCAGGAGCAACGCCAGATGTTCTGAACACCTAGCAGACCAAAGCTGATGAATACTCGATAGTTCAGTGTGCCATGCTTTACGTCTTAGAACCGGGACTTCAACGACGTTTTGAACATCATGGAGCATATGAGATGTTCCAGGAGTTGAAGTTAATATTTCAAGCAAATGCCCGGATTGAGAGATATGATGTCTCCAATAAGTTCTATAGCTGCAAGATGGAGGAAAATAGTTCTGTCGGTGAACGTATACTCAGAATGTCTGGGTACCACAACCACTTGAATCAACTGGGAGTTAATCTTCCTGATGATAGTGTCATTGACAGAGTTCTTCAATCGCTGCCACCAAGCTATAAGAGCTTCGTGATGAACTATAATATGAAAGGGATGGATAAGACGACTCCTGAGCTCTTCGCAATGCTAAAGGCTGCGGAGGTAGAAATCAAGAAGGAGGATCAAGTGTTGATGGTCAACAAGACCACCAGTTTCAAGAAAAAGGGTAAAGGGAAGAAGGGGAACTTCAAGAAGAACAACAAGCCAGTTGCTGCTCAAGTGAAGAAACCCAAGTCTGGACCTAAGCTTGAGACTCAGTGCTTCTACTGCAAAGGAACTGGTCACTGGAAGCGGAACTGCCCCAAGTATTTGGCGAAGAAGAAGGATGGCAAAGTGAAAGGTATATTTGATATACATGTTATTGATGTGTACCTTACTAATGCTCGCAGTAGTGCCTGGGTATTTGATACCGGTTCAGTTGCTAACATTTGCAACTAGAAATAGGGGCTACGGATTAAGCGAAGATTGGCTAAGGACGAGGTGACGATGCGCGTGGGAAATGGTTCCGAAGTCGATGTGATCGCCGTCGGCACGCTACCTCTACATCTACCTTCAGGATTAGTTTTAGCCCTAAATAATTGTTATTTGGTGCCAGTGTTGAGCATGAACTTATATCTGGATCTTGTTTGATGCGAGACAGTTATTCATTTAAATCAGAGAATAATGGTTGTTCTATTTATATGAGTAATATCTTTTATGGTCATGCACCCTTGATTAGTGGTCTATTTTTACTAAATCTTGATAGTAGTGATACACATGTTCATAGTGTTGAAGCCAGAAGATGCAAAGTTGCTAATGATAGTACAACTTATTTATGGCACTGCCGTTTAGGTCATATTGGTGTAAAGCGCATGAAGAAACTCCATTCTAATGGACTTCTGGAATCACTTGATTATGAATCACTTGCTACTTGCGAACCATGCCTCAAGGGCAAGATGACTAAAACTCCGTTCTCCGGAACAATGGAGCGAGCAAGAAATCATACATACTGATGTATGTGGTCCAATGAACATTGAAGCTCGCGGCGGATATCGTTATTTTCTCACCTTCATTGATGATTTGAGCAGATACGGGTATATCTACTTAATGAAACACAAGTCTGAAACATTTGAAAAGTTCAAAGAATTTCAGAGTGAAGTGGAAAATCATCGTAACAAGAAAATCAAGTTTCTACGATCTGATCGTGGAGGTGAGTATTTGAGTTATGAGTTTGGACTTCATTTGAAACAATGAGGAATAGTTTCGCAACTCACACCACCTGGAACACCACGGTGTAATGGTGTGTCCGAACGTCGTAATCGTACTTTACTAGATATGGTGTGATCTATGATGTCTCTCACTGATTTACCGCTATCGTTTTGGGTTTATGCTTTAGAGACGGCTGCATTCACGTTAAATAAGGCACCATCTAAATCCATCGAGACGACCCTTTATGAACTGTGGTTTGGCAAGAAACCCAAGTTGTCGTTTCTTAAAGTTTGGGGCTGCGATGCTTATGTGAAAAAGCTTCAACCTGATAAGCTCGAACCCAAATCGGAGAAATGTGTCTTCATAGGATACCCAAAGGATATTGTTGGGTACACCTTCTATCACAGATCTGAAGGCAAGATATTTGTTGCTAAGAATGGATCCTTTCTAGAGAAGGAGTTTCTCTCGAAAGAAGTGAGTGGGAGGAAAGTAGAACTTGACGAGGTAATTGTACCTTCTCCCTTATTGGAAAGTAGTTCATCACTGAAATCAGTTCCAGTGATTCCTACACCAGTAAGTGAGGAAGCTAATGATGATGATCATGAAACTTCTGATCAAGTTACTACCGAACCTCGCAGGTCAACCAGAGTAAGATCCGCACCAGAGTGGTACGGTAATCCTGTTCTGAAAGTCATGTTACTTGACCATGACGAACCTACGAACTATGAGGAAGCGATGATGAGCCCAGATTCTGCAAAATGGCTTGAGGCCATGAAATCTGAGATGGGATCCATGTATGAGAACAAAGTATGGACTTTGGTTGACTTGCCCGATGATCGGCAGGCCATAGAGAATAAATGGATCTTCAAGAAGAAGACTGATGCTGACGGTAATGTTACTGTCTACAAAGCTCTACTTGTTGAAAAAGGTTTTCGACAAGTTCAAGGAGTTGACTACGATGAGACCTTCTCACCCGTAGCGATTCTTAAGTCCGTCCGAATCATGTTAGCAATTGCAGCATTTTATGATTATGAAATTTGTCAAATGGATGTCAAAACTGCATTCCTTAATGGATACCTTAAAGAAGAGTTGTATATGATGCAACCAGAAGGTTTTGTCGATCCAAAAGGGCTAACAAAGTGTGCAAGCTCCAACGATCCATTTATGGACTAGTGCAAGCCTCTCGGAGTTGGAATATACGCTTTGATAGTGTGATCAAAGCATATGGTTTTATACAAACTTTTGGAGAAGCCTGTATTTACAAGAAAGTGAGTGGGCGCTCCATAGCATTTCTGATATTATATGTAGATGACATATTGTTGATTGGAAATGATACTGAATTTCTGAATAGCATAAAAGGATACTTGAATAAGAATTTTTCTATGAAAGACCTCGGTGAAGCTGCTTATATATTGGGCGTCAAAATCTATAGAGATAGATCAAGACGCTTAATTGGACTTTCACAAAGCACATACCTTGATAAATTTTTGAAGTTCAAAATGGATCAGGCAAAGAAAGGGTTCTTGCCTGTATTACAAGGTGTGAAGTTGAGTCAGACTCAATGCCCGACCACTGCAGAAGATAGAGAGAAAATGAAAGGTGTTCCCTATGCTTCATCCATAGGCTCTATCAATTATGCAATGTTGTGTACTAGACCTTGTGTGTGCCTTGCTATCAGTTTAGCAGGGAAGTACCAAAGTAATCCAGGAGTGGATCACTGGACAGCAATCAAGAATATCCTGAAATACTTGAAAAGGACTAAGGATATGTTTCTCGTATATAGAGGTGACAAAGAGCTTGTCGTAAACGTTACGTCGATGCAAGCTTTGACACTGATCCGGATGACTCTAAGTCACAAACCAGATACGTATTTTTATTAAATGGTGGAGCTGTCAGTTGGTGCAGTTCCAAGCAGAGCGTCGTGGCGGGATCTACGTGTGAAGCGGAATACATAGCTGCTTCGGAAGCAGCAAATGAAGGAGTCTGGATGAAGGAGTTCATATCCGATCTAGGTGTCATACCTAGTGCATCGGGTCCAATGAAAATCTTTTGTGATAATACTGGTGCAATTGCCTTGGCAAAGGAATCCAGATTTCACAAGAGCACCAAGCACATCAAAAGACGCTTCAATTCCATCTGCGATCAAGTCAAGGAGGGAGACATAGAGATTTGCAAGATACATACGGATCTGAATGTTGCAGACCCGTTGACTAAGCCTCCCTCACAAGAAAAACATGATCAGCACCAAGACTCCATGGGTGTTAGAATCATTACAATGTAATCTAGATTATTGACTCTAGTGCAAGTGGGAGACTGAAGGAAATATGCCCTAGAGGCAATAACAAAGTTGTTATTTATATATTTCCTTATATCATGATAAATGTTTATTATTCATGCTAGAACTGTATTAACCAGAAACTTAGTACATGTGTGAATACATAGACAAACAGAGTGTCACTAGTTTGCCTCTACTTGACTAGCTCGTTGAATCAATGATGATTATGTTTCCTAACCATAGACATGAGTTGTCATTTGATTAACGGGGTCACATAATTAGAGAATGATGTGATTGACTTGACCCATCCGTTAGCTTAGCACGATGATCGTTTAGTTTGTTGATATTGCTTTCTCCATAACTATACATGTTCCTATGACTATGAGATCATGCAACTCCCGAATATCGGAGGAACACTTTGGTGCTACCAAACGTCACAAGTAACTGGGTGATTATAAAGGTGCTCTACATGTGTCTCCGATGGTGTTTGTTGAGTTGGCATGGATCGAGATTAGGATTTGTCACGCCGATTGTCGAAGAGGTATCTCTGGGCCCTCTCGGTAATGTACATCACTATAAGCCTTGCAAGCAATGTAGCTAATGAGTTAGTTACGGGATGTAGCATTACGGAATGAGTAAAGATACTTGCTGGTAACGAGACTGAACTAGGTATTGAGATACCGATGATCGAATCTCGGACAAGTAACATACCGATGACAAAGGGAACAACGTATATCGTTATGCGGTTTGACCGATAAAGATCTTCATAGAATATGTAGGAACCAATATGAGCATCCAGGTTCCGCTATTGGTTATTGACCGGAGACATGTCTCGGTCATGTCTACATAGTTCTCGAACCCGTAGGGTCCGCACGCTTAACGTTCGGTGACGATAGGTATTACGAGTTTATGTGTTTTGATGTATCGAAGGTAGTTCGGAATCTCGGATTTGATCACGGACATGACGAGGAGTCTCGAAGTGGTCGAGACGTAAAGATCGATATATTGGAAGCCTGTGTTTGGACATCGGAATGGTTCCGGGTGAAATCGGGAGTATACCGGAGCACCGGGAGGTTACCGGAACCCCCGGGAGGTATATGGGCCTTATTGGGCCTTAGTGGAAGAGAGGGAAAAGAAGCAAAGGAGAGGGTGCCCCCCCAAGCCCAATCCGAATTGGGAGCCCCCCCCCCCCTTTCCTTCCTTCTTCCTCCTCCTTCCTTCTCTCCTAGAACCAACTTAGGGAAGGGGGGAATCCTACTCCCGGTGGGAGTAGGACTCCCTTGGGGCACGCCTAGAGAGGCCATCCCCCTGCCCCTCCTTCACTCCTTTATATACGGGGGAGGGGGGCACCCCATAGACACACAAGTTGATCATTGATCTTTAGCCGTGTGTGGTGCCCCCCTCCACCATAATCCACCTCGGTAATATCGTAGCGGTGCTTAGGTGAAACCTTGTTCCAGTAGCAACATCATCACCGTCATCAAGCCGTCGTGCTGACGAAGCTCTCCCTCGAAGCTCTACTGGATCGTGAGTTCGCGGGATGTCACCGAGCCAAACGTGTGCAGATCGCGGAGGTGTCGTATCTTCGGTACTAGTTCAGTTGATCATGAAGACGTACGACTACATCAACCGGGTTGTCATAACGCTTCCGCTTACGGTCTACGAGGGTACGTAGACGATACTCTCCCCTCTCGTTGATGTGCATCACCATGATCTTGCGTGTGCGTAGGAATTTTTTTGAAATTACTGCGTTACCCAACAGCTGCACTGCTCCTCTCTCTTTTCCCTTAATCATTTTCATCAAACAGAAAACTAAAGGAAAAAGTGCAGGGGCTAGAAGAAGAATTTGAGAATAGTAAAAATATCCCCAAGCTCCTGGAATTATGCCCTATTTAATAAAATTGGTTTAGAGATTTTTAAAGGAAGTAAAATAATTCAAGTTTGAATTTAATTCAAACTTGAGCCATTTTAAAACCTAACCAAATCAACTCCAAAATAGGTGAAACTTGGCACAGAGGTTTAGGGCATGGTGCTAGAATTGTGAGGAAGAGATGAACATTAATGGAGGAGTGAAAAAAATGGCACTTGCCAAATAAAAGAAAGAGAATGAGGGGTGAGGTGATGCAAGGGGTGGTCATGCATGAAACACACAATGCACATGATGAGCATGATGACATGTAACATGACAAGAAGCACAAGTGCAACACTAATACACTATGGTGAGGCCATGATGCAACAATGAATGGCAAAAGAAAAATGACAAACAATGACAAGACAATGCAATGAGAAACAAAACAAAACCCAAAAAGGAAACCCAAAAGATGAAACCACTTGGAATTGATGAAGAACAAGATAGATATATTGCCAATATTGGGAAATGTTACAAATGGGGTGTTACACTGACTGACCTGAGGTGAGCTACTTCTAGCTGGCCCAAGCTGGCTCTAGACAGACCAGTAGTTGTTGCCAGCCCAACTGGCAATGCATAAGCTGGTTTGGGTGTCGAACGGACGGAAGTTGCTCCAAGGAGTGAGAAGCTGAATTTCTGAAGTTCGAAGAGTCAAGAGAGGTTTGAGGCCCTTAGGCCTTGTACAATAAAAGGTGCTTAGAGAAATAAACTAGACTTTTTTAAGCATCAGTGCTTATTTGTACAGGGTAGACGCTTAACTAAGCGTCTCTCCTATAGAAATAGGCATCGGTGCTTCAGAAAAATTCGGTTTATTTTTCTAAGCACCTCCCTAAGTATCTCCCATTGTACAAGGCCTTAACCTCATATAGGAGCTTTCATTGTTCGTTGCTAGCCAGGCATGTCTCTTTCCATCACACATTGTTGGGGTCTAATATGTAATATCACCAGGACATCATTACAAGTGAAAAAAAGCATATTATCTCAAGGAAATGTAACAAATGTTGGTTCATTTTAGATGGTACTTCCTTCGTCCGGAATTAGCTGACGCTCAAATGGATGTATCTAGCGTCAATTAATTTCGAAGGGATGGAGTAGTTGATAAGACGGAGGCAAAAGATACATGGATAAAAAAAGTGATCACACAAGGTTCCATCATCGAAAATTTGGATAAGGATTTTGACGTGGCTCCAAAATGAAAATCATCCGGGCTTAAAATACCTGACCAAACGAACCCACCGCATATCACGGCGTGAAGGTGCGGCGCGCCGGCGATCGCCTCCCCTCTGCTTCCCCGCGACGACCACTCTCGGGTCTCCAGCGACTTAGCAAGACTCCCGTCTTCTCCACACGCCCCCGATCGTCCTGGAGATGGAGGAGGAGAAGGCGGCTGCGTCCCCGCACCCGGTTCTGAAGGCTGCTCTGGAGGGCAACCTCCGTCTCCTCAAAGGTACGTACTGTCCACAACCACAACCAACCCTCTCTTCCAGCTCCCGACCTTAGTTTCTTCTCATCGATCGATGCTAATGAGGATATATCCTCGATCGATCGTGTGCCCAGAGCTGGCTCCCGTCGTGGCGGACGAGTGCATCTGGATCCGCGCCCTGTGCATGGCGGTCATGGAGGGCCGGCTGGACATCTGCGCCTACCTCGTCGAGGACCTCTGCGTCGACGTCAACCAGCCCAACGACCTAGGTTTTTCTATCTCTCCCCTTCCCGTCAATTCTGCGCCTCCTATATGCCCTACAACTTCAATTTTGTTTATTTCTTTGGCAGGTGAAACCGCGCTGTTCATCTCTGAAACTTTCGGGACGGTTGCTGCAGCAAGGTATCTTCTTGATCGTGGCGCTGATCCGATGATACCCGGCAGGTTGGGGTCGCCTCTCCATACTGCAACAATGAATGGTATCCCCTCCAACACGTTGTTGCAGTCCCAGGGCATATTTGTCTTGCCAAATGTCTTTACATTAGTCTGTCTTTGATATATTTGTCACACATACACACACAGACGCACACACAGATTGAATGAAAAATAGTCCGATATCTAATTCTCATATTACTTGTTAGCTGTAGTCTCATATGCTCATAACCTGAACATTTTGATAAAAAATGGAGCCAAAACGCCCTGAGTATACAGCACTTCACAAAAGAGTGGAAAACAAAATTTGTGTCATGAGCCTCTTCTTATCCAGGGCCTTCTCGATAGAATGGGCCATGAAACTTGGGCTTGGCCTAGTTACGCGAATAGACAAAAGGTTCGTAAAGAAGAAGCTAGACAGAGGAGGGCAGCCAAATGATTTGTGAATCGTCTTCAGCTTCTCACCCTTGCTTCTGTTCCTCGTCCCTTGCTCTTGTATCCCTCCCCTGCCTTGCTGATTTCTCACCCCAGACCCGTTGTGTCCCCAAATGTATCCAATATTGTTACTGATCCTGTTGTTGGGCCCATCTCTATGCGTGGGTCGTGACATTAGCCAATGCCTCTCGCCGCGAAGCTGCAAAGTGCCCGGGAGGCCTTGCAGTCAACATCGTCGCATCGATTGGCCCAAAGGTCAATATCAGCAGCAATTCTTCTATGGAGAGCAGCATGAAGAGTGCCTTTGACAGCAGATTTTGATTCCACCAGGCCAGCAGGAAGAGGCAATGCCAGTCGATACTGACAAGGAGACGATCCAGCTTCACGAGCACAGTGATTTCCACAACCACCAAGAGAGAGAAATAAAAAAAAAATATTTTCCATGCTACCAACATTGTACAAACTTGGTCTTCGACGGGAATAGCAGGGTCACTGGTAACCTTTGGCCGCCGTTAATGGGAGAAGCCCTGATCTGTAATCTCACTTTCTAAACTAGTTTCATCCATGCATGCTTTGCTGATTTTCAACTTCTTGTGAAAAACTTCTTTTCCAGGAAATTGTGAAATAGTAGAATTGCTACTTTCAAGGGGAGCCGATGTGGATGTTTTCGATTCTAAGCACGGGACCCCGTTGCATGCGGCCACTAATCTCAGTGAAGTTGGCCCAATGAAGGTTTTGTTGGAGCACCATGCAGATGCAAGACACCAGTTTTTCTACTAATCTTTTTGTTAAGCAAGAAAAACTGTTTTATTTAAGGGCCTTCATCTTCCATTTGGGGCTACACCATTCACTGGAATAGAGAAATCTTGGTATATGCAGCTCTTTTGCTCGATCTAAACCAAAAAAATTAAGTTGGTACATTGTAAAACCATGTATTCAACATTTGACCATAGTACTTCTCTTTAAGTGAACATGCTCACTTTTCCTCAGGTGTTGTAAATTTTGTGTCTAATTTCTATAAAAAAATACATGTGTTTCATGAGAAATACCAATATATGTAAACACATAATGGCCTCATGTTATTTCTCTATTGTACCTTTGTTTTTCAAGTATAAGAAAATGATTTTTTTTTCACTTTCCACAGCCTAATAAGGTTTTGAACCTTCATAGTACCCCACTGAGTATGGCCATACAAAGAGAATCGTTGGAATGCGTTAAGCTACTCATTGAGGTCGGTAATTTTTCTTATTAAGATTCTTAAAGAGCAATCTGTAGATGCTGCTCACTTAATTTTTGGGTGGATGTGTCTTCTGCGGATGACATGTCAAGCACCTACTCAAATGATCAGATAGTAATTTTGTTTACACAGGCTGGTGCTGATGTGAATAAGACTAACTATATCGGTGTTACTCAATTGATGGTGGCAGCGAACAACGGCTTACCTAATATCATGAGGTGCTTACTAGATGCTGGTGCTAACCCCAACATTGGAGATTCAGTGAGTCTTGCCGTTTCCTCTTTTCTGTTCTTATCATGTACTCCCTCCGTTCACAACTCAAATAAAAGATGTTCTAACTTTTTTGTGAACCGAATGTATACAGACACGTTTTAGTGTGTTTGTTCACTCATTTCAGTCCGTATATAGCCCATATTGAAATGTCCAAAACATCTTATATATTTGTGAACGGAGGGAGTACCTTTCATTCATATATACTCTCTGTTGATGGTTAGATGCATGAGGGAATATATTGATTTAGTAAAGCTTTGATACATGGTTCTACAGAGAACATAGAAAAATTATTCTACCAACATGCTTACTGTGTGTTATTATAAGTGAGTACATCAACACTAGAAAAGGTATGACACCGTTTACTGAGGACTTCTTCTGCGGCAGCACTTCTAGGTGTTGAACATTCTAACAACTGACCATTGAAGACTAACATTGCTCTTTTTTCTGTTTGTTTTCAAT
This sequence comes from Triticum urartu, assembly GCF_056163025.1. Taxonomy (NCBI): domain Eukaryota; kingdom Viridiplantae; phylum Streptophyta; class Magnoliopsida; order Poales; family Poaceae; genus Triticum; species Triticum urartu. Next base: position 76,867,407 of record NC_141874.1, read on the forward strand.
TTTTAGGGGGAAGTCATAGTAATCATCATCGTATACCATATATTGTAGATGTCAGTCCATTTCCGGAGAAAAAATGTAAAATTCAGCATGTTTCATATTTTGCATGTTGTCTACTGAACTGTGGATAGAGAAAATCTCTAGGTTGTTCATAGCCAGGTTGAAACAAACACATGATGCTAACTTTTGCAAAAACTTCCTTGCTCCTTCCATATACTATTGTATCAATGGCACCTCGTCCTGTTGTACTTTGACAATTTTATTCAATATAACAAGCATACTTCCCTAAGCACTTTGGGTACTATTTTTTCATCTTTACTTAAGCTTTATTATCCTAATTTAGTAGAGAAAGATGGACAAGGTTGTTCCACTTTCTGACCATGCATTCTGATTCTCTCCAATGCCTATATAGCCATTTGGTTTTTGAAAACATTAAATTCCAAATTAACTACTAGGGTCTGAATTATCTGCAAGCACAACTGACATACTCCCTCCATCCCAAAATAAGTGTCTTAACCTTAGTACAACTTTGTACTAAAGTTAGTACAAAGTTGAGACACTTATTTTGGGACGGAGGGAGTATATATATATTGGTGATGACTACTCGCCTAATCTAGTATCCAATCTCTTTCTCAAAATGTATGCCATTTATTATTAATAATTAATTGTGAAATCAACTATCATTAATTTCACTCCTGCAGTTCGGTACGACTCCAATTGAAATTGCTGCCCTAAAAGGCAGAAGGAGTATGGTTGAAATATTATTTCCTTTAACTTATCTGATTTCAACATTGCCGGATTGGAGTATTGATGGTATCATGTCTCATGTGAAATCTTTTGGTTTGAAGCCAAGGGTATGTATTTCCTTATATGCACAATTACAGCTCCATAATGTATTATTTACCATTGATAGCTGTCATCAAATTCTTGTACAGTTCTGACTATGCTTGCTAATGATATTCGTATATAATAACAGAAAATGTTATACACATGTTATGAAGTCATTGCTAATGTCTAAATGCAACTTCTTGTCTCTGTTTTCTGTACATATTTGTTCTGACGAAAAATATTATGTGATCAGGATAAAAATAAGTGTGAAAAGAGAAGAGCTGAGCTGAAATTACAAGCTACAGAGGCTTTTAATAGGAAGGAATATCTGATAGCAGGAAAACTATATACTTGTGTAAGTCACTCAGCTGCATTTGATTGCTTTTAGGATGTTAGAACTTAGAATTGCTGAACGTAAAGCTGGCTGCAACGCCATAGCTCTGTTAACACCTTACATAAGTTGCTTTTGATGCTTCTTAAGGGCGTGTTCGGGAGCCCTCCCGCTTCTCAACTCCACAACTCCAGGTGTGGAGTGCAGCCGAACGATTCAATTCGTGGTTATGGGAGTAAGAAGCTGGCTACGAGCGAAGTGCAAAATCGGAGGAGTGGCGGAGCTAGGAAAACCGAGCTCCTCTAAAATGTACCTGTAGAAGCGAGAGTTGCATGGAATTACCCCCTCCTACCACCGCCAAGTGACGCTAGGAGGTACCGGTTCGAGTGCATCCCGAAACAATCTATTCCCCTTCCCCTCGTTGCCATGGGAACCCTGGCCGCCGCTGCCATGGGAACCGGCCGCCGCCGCGGCTACCAGCTGGCCTTCGTCCTCTATCGAACGCCGCCGCCATGACCCCGAGATCCTCTCCTGTAGCTGTAGCTCGTCGTTGCTCTCACCCCATGGCCACGACCCCGAGCTCCTCTTCCCAACGACTCCTCCACCCCGCGCCTCCTGCAGCTGCAGTTCGCCGCTGCTCTCACCGCATGGCTGACCCTGAGCTCCACACCCCCGCCTTCTGGTCCTGGCCTGCGTGGGTCGTCGCCGGTGGTGGTCGGGTAAAGGAGGCGGCGCCTTGGTGGTTGGTGACGAGGAGGAAGCAGGGGCGGTGGCGATTTTCAGCCCAAACGGGCTTACAGGCCACCCATTATCCCATCCGACTGGGCCACAATGAGCCTAAATGGGCTTCCGGCCTGGGAGGGTCGATCGAGCGAAGAAGCTGCCCTGCCGAAAAATCTCGTTGCAAAGAACACTCGCACATGCAGCGCGCCACTTGTCGCAACATGAAAGTTTTTCGATTTTTCGTAGATCCGTTTATTCAAAACGTTTTATCTCTTAAACCGTGCGTCCAAATCTCGAACCGTTTTCATCATTGGATTCCTCGCGTCGAGATCTTCAAAACTAGATCCCATGTTGATAGGTTTTCACGAACTTTTTTTTCACGAAAAAACCGAACTAGGAGCACGGTTTTTTTCCTTTTCTGAAAGAGGCACGCCCGTGTCTCTCGCGAAATCACAACCGTGCCTCTCGTGAAAGCAAAACCGTGACTCTCGTGGAAGGAAAAAAACAAAAAACGCGTTTTTTTTCATTTCCGAGAGGCACGGCCATGACTCTCGCGAAGGCACAACCGTGCCTTTCGCGAAAGCAAAACCGTGACTCTCGCGAAAGAAAAAAAAGTAGAAGACGCATATTTTTTTCCTTTTCCTAGAGGCACGGCCGTGACTTTCGCGAAAACACAACCGTGCCTCTCGCGGAAGCAAAAGCGTGACTCTCACGAAAGAAAAAAAACAGAAAACGCGTTTTGTTTTTCCCTTTCCTAGAGGCACGGTCGTGACTTTTGCGAAAGCACAACCGTGCCTCTCGCGGAAGCAAATCGTGACTCTCATGAAAGAAAAAAAACAGAAAACGCGTTTTGTTTTTCCCTTTTCCGAGAGGCATGGCCGTGACTCTCGCAAAAGCACAACCGTGCCTCTCGCGGAAGCAAAACCGTGACTCTCGCAAAAGAAAAAAAACAGGAAACGCGTTTTTTTCGTTTCCGAAAGGCACGGCCGTGACTCTCGCTAAAGTACAACCGTGCCTCTCGTGGAAGAAAAACCGTGACTTTCGCGAAAGGAAAATAAAAGAAAACACGTTTTTTTGTGCAAAAAAAATCAAAAAATTTGTTTGATCGAAAAGCTAAGAAAGACCGGGGGAAAACCAAAACGTCGAAAAAACCCCGAAAAAACTGTTTAAAAAGCCAAAAATGCGTGCGGAAAATAAAAGAAAAAATCTGAAGGAAGCGTTCAGAGCGCGACACGTGGCGAATGGCTGAGAGCGCGCCAAGTGGCGCTGACCGTTGCGAGGCTCCCGAAGGAGCGCTCGTTAACTAGTTGCTCCCCAGAATTTTTATCGAGAAGCTGGCTGCTGGTTTGGGGCTGTGGAGTTGAGGAGTTTGAGGTTGTGGAGGGCTCCCGAACACGCCTTAATTTGGTATTTATTTTCATGAGAGTTTCTTACTCCATATTCATTGAACTTGGAAAAACTGTTATGTACAGATAAGCAAAAGCAAAATGCAAAAAACATAGAAAAATTACAGAACAAAAGACAGCGGAGATTTTTATGTCAAAACTTTGGTGGTACTTGTGATTTGTGACCAAGTTTTTCTGCACTGTTTATGGTGGGAAGTTAGGTTAGTTAGATTGGATAGGCCTTCTTTTTCTCTCTGAATGTTCTTTTAATGTCACGCTTTCTCCTTAATATGTGAAGTTTTCGGTATTTAGTTTGGACCCACCTTTTCTCACATACAAATGTTGCAAAATAAATTAAGTTAGAACATACATTTTAAATTTGAACTAAATCTCTCTCTGAGTTTGTAGCTAGCAATGCTGAGTAGTTTAAATCTCGTTGGTAATTTTTTTTAATATTGATGGATTGGAGTATCATCAAAGAACTAGCTGTGAACAGGGGTGCATGGAAGCTTGCTATCTTGGTGCCAGAGCCATGAGTTGGTCGCGAGATTTTATGGGTTTCACCTCTAGCCTACCCCAACTTGTTTAGGACTAAAGGCTTTGTTGTTGTTGTTGTTGTTGTTGTTGTTGTTGTTGTTGTTGTTGTTGTTGTTGTATGCATCACTACCATGTTACATCAACCACCTCTGCGGTTTGTATGTAGGCAATGAAATTCGATCCTAGTCCAAAAGATCTTGCAATCCTGCTAGCAAATAGGAGCTTCTGCTTGTTGCGCCTGGGAAGAGGAAAAGATGCTCTCTCTGATGCTGATGCGTGCACTGGTGAGACCTCGTTGGCCCAAAGGCTACTACCGAAAAGGCGCGGCTTTAATGTTGCAGGAGGTAACAAAAATTAGGAACATAATAGTAACACCAAATCTTTTGTAGCCATGGCGGAATTGATCATCTGCTTGGTGTCTATTTACAGGACTATGAAAAGGCATCCGAGGCTTTTGAAGATGGCTTGAAGCTGGATCCTACAAATGTTGATATTGCAAATTGGTAGGACTAGGGTTCCTACCAGGCCTTCGACGCAGGTTGTATGGACCAGGAGGAGGGGAACGAGGGCTGGAGCGGGCGCGCCGGCGAGCAGGCGCCGTCGCGGCTAGGGTTGGGTGCGGCGTCGGCTAGGGTTCCGGCTCCTTGGGGAGCCGGGCAACAGAAGATTATAATATATTTATTGCTTAATCTCAAACGGTGTCTTACAGCTAGTATTTATAACTTTAGCTTAAGATAACTTGTGGGCCAAGCCCCTAATACTAATGCCCGGTGGGCCTCTTCCGGGTATAGACCAAACCGGTCATAACATCTCTCTCCACCTGCGCAAACAACTCGTCCTCGAACTGAAAGTCTGGATAGTGTTGGCGGAATTCCTCACGCTGCTCCCAAGTAGCCTCCTCCTCCGGAAGGCCCGCCCACTGAACGTGGATGAACCACACGCCACGACGGAGCTGCGCCTGCAACACCTTTGCCGGCTCTGGAAGAATGCGACCATCGGCGGTTGGAGGAAGCGCCGGAGGAGCCACCGGTGGCTCGCCATGGAAAGGCTTCAGCAGCCCCACATGGAAGACGTCATGGATGCGAGCGTAGGCTGGAAGCTGAAGACGATAGGCCACCTTCCCAATGCGCTCCAAGATAGGGAAGGGCTCGGCGTAGCGAGGGCCGACCTTGCGCTTCGCACGCGGGTCGAGTGACTGCGTAGAGCGGTGGAGAAGACGCAGCCACACCCAGTCACCCACCGCGAACTCCGCCTCGCGATGATGATCGTCGTAGTAGTGCTTGGCCAGCTGTTGTGCCTGAAGGAGACGCTGACGGACCTCAGCAAGCATCTCGTCACGGGTGCGGATAAGGTCACCCGCAGCCTCCGTCCGAGCCGTCCCCGGGTCCACCAGAAGTATAGGCGGGGGTGGTCGACCATAGACCACCTCAAACGGCGTAGCGCGCAGGGCGGAGTGATAGAAGGTGTTGTAGCAGTACTCCGCCCAAGAGAGCCAGTCCACCCAAGCTCGAGGCCGATCACCTGTCACACAACGCAAATACATGGCAATGACCTTGTTAACCACCTCGGACTGACCGTCCGTCTGAGGATGGAACGCCGTACTCGGGCGGAGCTGGACACCCGCCATCCTGAAGAGGTCGCGCCAGACATGGCCCGTGAACACTGGGTCCCGATCACTGACGATCGAAGCAGGGAACCCGTGTAGGCGAATGATGCCGTCGAAGAAGGCCCGGGCCACTGACGCCGCCGTGTACGGATGGCCGAGCGCGATGAAGTGGGCGTACTTGGAGAAGCGGTCGACCACCGTGAGGATGACCAACTTGCCGCCCACCTTGGGAAGGCCCTCGATGAAGTCCATGGATATATCCGCCCAGACCTGAGACGGCACCTCCAAGGGCTGAAGTAACCCAGCCGGCCTCAGGGTCTCCGTCTTGTTGCGCTGGCATGTCTGACAAGATCGAACGCAGTCGCGGACCAGGGCGCGATTGCCAGGGATGTAGAAGTCGGCGCGAAGACGATGGAGGGTTTTCTGCACACTCACATGACCCGCCGAGTGGGCGAGTTGTAACACCTGGTGACAGATATCATCATGCGCCGGAACAAAGATCCGGCGCCCATGGAGAGCAGTCCGTCAGAGAAGCGTCAAGGCTCCTCCAGGTCGCCGGCCGTGAGCTGCTGCTGAAGAAGGATGGCGTCGTCGGTCGTCGCAGTTGCGTGGCGAATGTCAGCGAAGAGATCGAACGTCGGCCCGGAGCGGATGCACAGGGCCGCCCCGGCGGACTCGTCGGCGGAGGGAGCGAGGTCGGAGTCGCGACGGGACAGCGTGTCGGCCACGGTGTTAAGGCGGCCCGGCCGATACTCGATGGAGAAGTCGAAGCCGAAGAGCTTGCTGATCCACTGGTGTTGTGGCACGGTCGACAGCCGTTGGTCCAGCAAGAACTTCAGGCTGTAGTGGTCCGTGCGAATGTGGAAGGACCGTCCCCACAAGTACGACTGCCAATGACGAACGGCCTGTACAAGGCCAATGAGCTCCCGCTCGTATGCCACCAGCTTAAGATGGCGCGAAGCGAAAGGCCGGCTGAAGAAGGTGAGGGGCCCATCGCCCTGGTGAAGCACGGCGCCGAAACCTGCGCCCGAGGCGTCACAGTCCACCACGAACGGGCGGTCGAAGTCGGGCATCTGGAGGACGGGGCCCGTCGTGAGGGCCCCCTTGAGGGCCTCGAACGCCGTCGTCGCCTCGTCGTCCCAGGCGTAAGCGTCGCGGCGAAGCAACTGCGTGAGGGGCGCCGCGATGAGCCCAAACTCCCAAATAAATTTCCGGTAGTAGCCGGCGAGGCTGAGGAACCCGCGGAGAGCCCGCGGCGAGTGAGGCGTCGGCCATGCGGAGACGGCCGCCACCTTGTCGGCGTCCATAGCCACCCCGTAGGTCGAGATGGCATGGCCGAGGTAGGCGACGGTAGGTGTCCTGAACGAGCACTTCGAGCGCTTAAGGTGGAGGTGGTGCGCCCGAAGCTCATTGAAGACGATGGCGACGTGCTGGAGATGCTCGGCCCAGGTGGCGCTGTAGATAAGAATGTCATCAAAGAAAACAAGCACAAAACGCCGTAAGTAGGGTCGAAGGACGTCGTTCATCAGGGCCTGGAAAGTCCCTGGCGCGTTGGCGAGGCCGAAGGGCATCACCAAGAACTCAAAGTGGCCATGGTGGGTGCGAAACGCCGTCTTGGCGATGTCGTCTGGATGCATACGCACCTGATGATAGCCCGACCGGAGATCGAGCTTGGTGAAGAAGCGTGCCCCATGGAGCTCATCCAAGAGCTCGTCGGCCACCGGTATAGGGAACTTGTCCTTGAGCATGAGCGCGTTCAGGGCGCGGTAGTCGATGCAGAAATGCCACGTGCCGTCCGACTTGCGGACGAGCAGCACCGGTGCGGTGAAGGGTGGCGTGGAGATCCGGATGATGCCCGCGGCGAGCATAAGGGCACACTGTCGCTCCAACTCATCCTTCTGCAGCTAAGGGTAGCGGTAGGGCCTAACCGCCACGGGAGTGGAGCCCGGCATGAGGTGAATATGATGGTCGTACACCCGGGCGGGCGGAAGACCCCGTGGCTCGTCGAAGAGGTCGCTGTGCTGCTGCAGAAGGGAATCCAGCAGGGGTTGCTCGGCCTCCGAGGACGCGGCGACCAGGTGGAGGTGTGGCACGGCCAGCGCAGCGCCCCCAAGGCCGTCCCACAGGATGTGGCGGCCCAGCCGCCAGAACGTCATCGTGAGCGCGTCGAAGTCCCACAGGATGGGATCGTGGGTCCGGAGAAAATCCACCCCGAGGATGAAGTCGAAGCAGCCGAGGTCGATCCCTGCACAGGTAATGGAGAAGTGTTTGCCACCGATGGAGATGGGAACGTCGCGGGCGAGCCCATGACACCGGAGGCGATCGCCGTTCGCCACTGTGATCCGCAGGCGCTCCCTGCCCGTCGTCGGAAGGGCTAGCCGACGCATGGTCGCCTCGGGCAGAAAGTTATGGGTGGAGTCAGTATCCAGCAGGGCCACCAGTCGCTCGCCATGGACCGTCACCGGTAGCAGCATGGTCCGCTCGCCACGGATGCCGGCGAGGGCGTGGAGGGAGACGACGCACGCTGTCGCCGTGGGATCCGCGGGCGTGTCCGTGGCCGCCTCGGTTGGTGGTGGCGCGTCGGTCGAGTCGTCCGCCTCGATGTAGTCGACCGTCTCCAAGTAAAATAGGCGGGGCAGACATGGGTTGGCGTGTAGAGCTCATCGTAGTTGAAGCAGAGGCCCTGACGGCGATACTCCTGCTGCTCGGCCGGTGACAACCGACGGAAGGTCCGTGTGGTGGCCGGGGTTGCGGCCGTCGCGGCTGGAGGAGGCCGGCCCGGTGCTGGAGGAGTCGGCGCTGGTCGACTGGGCTGGCGGCCGCCCCGTCCGGGCGGTTGCTGCAATGCCTGGGCCCGCTGCTCAAAAGCCCGGGCGTAGTACATGGCTGTCTGGAGGTCGGGGGGATCCCGGAGCTCGACGTCCACGCGAATATGGTCCGGCAGACCGCCCACAAATAACTCGGCGCGCTTGAGCCGCGGAGACGCCCGGCGCGTGGCACGCCAGGGCCTGGAAGCGGTCGGCGTAGTCCTGCACCGTGGATGTGAAAGGTAAGCGGCCGAGGGCCGCCAGTCGGCACCCGCGGATAGGAGGCCCGAACCGAAGGAGACAGAGCTCCCGGAAGCGCTCCCATGGTGGCATGCCGCCCTCGTCCTTTTCGAGGGCGTAGTACCAGGTCTGCGCCACGCCTCGGAGATGATAGGACGCGAGCCAGGTACGATCCGAAGCGAGCGTCTGCTGCCCTCGAAAGAACTGCTCGCACTGGTTGAGCCAGTTGAGGGGGTCCTCCGTGCCCTCGTAAGTGGCGAAGTCCAGTTTGGCGAATCGAGGGGGTGTCGGACCGCCGTGCCTGGGGGCTGCTGCAAGCGACGGCAGCGCGTGTGCCGGGTCGGGGATCTCCGGGGCGTAGTTCGCCGAGCTGGAGGGACGGTCAAACTGAAGGGAGGGCGTTGGGTGTTCCGGCGCCGTGGTATACACCGGGCCCGGAGACGAGCCGGCCACCCACGCGGGAATCGGCGATGGCGATGGCGGAAACTGCACCTGGTGCAGGGGCCGACCAGTGGGCCTGGGCGCGGGTGGTGGTGCTGTCGACGGTGGCGGCGCCTGGTGGTGTTGCGGCGCCGCAGCCAGCGTTGAGGTGGCCGGCGGTGGCGCCTGTAGAAACTGCTAGGGAGGGCCCCCCAGCAGCGCGGTGGTGGCCGGCCACGCTGGCCAAGGAGTCCCCGCGGACGGGTAGTGCTGCAGCATCAGCGGCGGCGGGGGCGCCCCTCCGTAGGGCGACTGGAAGGCCGGGGCGGGCCACTGGAGCGGCGGCGGACCGTAGGCGGTGGTGGCGGCGCTCGGCGGCGGGGGCTGGTTCCGAGCGAGATAGAGGCTGATGCCCCGGACCACCTGGACGAGCTCCCGAAGGGTGCCCGACACCTCCTCGGGCGAGAGGATGGGGGGCGGCTCCGCCGCGGTGGTGGTCGGCGCTAGCGAGGTGGCGGTCCCGGACGTGATCGCCGGCGTCGGCGTGGAAGTGGCTGGCGGCAGCGTAGGTGGGGCGGTGGTGGTTGGCAGCGGCGGCGGTGATGGAGGAAGCGACATGATTGGTCTGGTGTCTCTGGATACCGAATTGGTAGGACTAGGGTTCCTACCAGGCCTTCGGCGTAGGTTGTATGGACCAGGAGGAGGGGAACGAGGGCTGGAGCAGGCGCGCCGGCGAGCGGGCGCCGTCCCGGCTAGGGTTGGGTGCGGCGGCGGCTAGGGTTCCGGCTCCTTGGGAAGCCGGGCAACAGAAGATTATAATATCTTTATTGCTTAATCTCAAACGGTGTCTTACAACTAGTATTTATAATTTTAGCCTAAGATAACTTGTGGGCCAAGCCCCTAATACTAATGCCGGGTGGGCCTCTTCCGGGTATAGACCAAACCGGTCATAACACAAATGCTTTAAGGTAAGCATTCCATGTTTTGATTTTGTGTAGTATTATGCGTTAGTGGTCGGCAGAGTCTTCCGTAACTAATTCGGACATTAGATCTGGATGACCAAATTTGTTTCGGCCAATGAATCCTGGTAAAAAAACCAAGCATTGACAGAATTTGCAAGTTCTGAATGTTGAACGTTGATCATGATCGTAATTTGGTATTGCTTATGAGTTATCATGCTTAATGTTGTTGTGTTTCTTGCTGCCATTTGACGTGAATATATGCAGTGTAATACTGTCAAAATACCTACAGAAATGGCACTGTAGTAAAAATTTGTACTGAAATCCCAGCCAAATTTGCTGCTGTCTGCCACTTTCATATTGTTCGGTCACGACCGAAAGACTGACAGAATTTCTGGGTACCAGAATTACCGGTCACTCAATATGACCAAGGGAGTTAGTTTGTTCATCTAATCTGGATGGCCGAGTTATAAAAAGGTCGAAATAATAATACAGGATTTTCTGTCATGACCGAATGCCCAGCCATTTATACTACACGCAGTCCTGCCTGCTTGATTGGTTTGAGAATCACGTGGATTCAGTCCATATTTTTAGAAGAAAAAAAACTTGGATTCAGTTATTTTTGCGTCTATCCGAAAACACAACATTGACAGAATTTGTGAGTTCTGAATGTTGAATGTTGATCATGATCGTAAACTGCTATTGGTTATGACTTATTGTGCTTAAATGTTGTTGTGTTTCTTGCTGCCATTTGATGTGAATCTATGCAACGTAACACTGTCGAAATGCCTACCGAAATGCTAGTCAAAATTTCACTGACATCCCATCCAAATTTGCTGCTGTCTGCCACTCCATATTGCTTGGTCATGACCAAAAACTGACAGTATGTCTGGGTACCAGGAAACTTTATTCATCAAATCTGGATGGTCGGCTTATAAAAAGATCAAAATAAAAGACAGGATTTTCGGTCATGACTGAACACTCTCACCTGCTTGATGCGTTTGAGAATCACGTGGATTCAGTCCATATTTTTTTTAAAAAAAACTTGGATTCAGTTATTTTTGCGTCCATCGGAATTCAGAGTTACAATTGCGCCGTGTTTCTGAAAACCCGAGATACATCTACATAGGGAAGAGGATCCAATTATCATGTTCCTATGTGCATGCTTTTGTTATACTATTTGCTCATCTGGGAAACGTAGTAGTGCAGAAATCTCACGCATCAAAATATTCTTGTTGTTGTAGGGAAGCCCGGGAGGCACTGAACAACGGCTGTGCTGAAAAGTAACAAGGGTCGTCCTTATGCAGTATGTCGTGCCTGCAGAAGTTCAGGACCTGTTTTGAACTAGCTTTGGTCGGTCTTGGCGTCCGGTTATGTCCGAAAATTCAGTCTTTTTGTTTCGGTCCTTTATATGATTCGGCCATAGATTTGACGCCCGGGCTGTCTCTGTCATTTTCAACGACTGATAATTCGGGTTACCGGAAATTCCGTCGGTTTTTCAGTCAGGAACGAACAATATGACAGTGGCAGTCAGCAGCAAATTTAAATTCGGACTGCATTTCAGAAATTCTGGCTAGCACTTCGCTAGGCGTCTCGACAGTATTACGTTGCATATATTCACATCAAATGGCAGCAAGAAACACAGCAGCATTTATTTAAGCATATATTCAGCATTCAGAGCAAACAAAAATCAGCCAATTCGGTTAACTGAATCTGGCCATCCGTTTACTGCCCATCCCTGTACAGCTCCGCGTATGCTAGTTATTGCCTTTGTATGTTCAGCTGTCGCAAGAATTCAAACTTCATATGCTTTTTGTAGGCCTTCCGTGTAGCAAACACGCTTGTCGGTGAGTAGTCAAACCAAAGGTACAGCTATATATCCTGATGATACTAGTACTCTGTATATGTTATAAAACCCGGGTTCGTCAGTTAAAGGAAAAAACCGGGTTCTTAGCAAACACGGCACAAGCAGTACATATCATTCTGGTGGTTGCTTTATATATAAAACGGAAAAAAAGTCTCTTTCAGTACTTCCTCAGCTTCTAAATATAAGTCCTTTTAGAGATTCCACTACAAACTATATATGGATGTACGTAGACATATTTTAAAGTGTAAATTCATTCATAAAATGTAAATTCATTCATTTTGCTTCATATGTACTGTATCTATAAATAAATATTTAGTGATCTAAACGCTCTTATATTCCTTTACGGAGGAAGTAGTTTATAATGAAACCAAAAAAAAAATGTGTCGGGATATAGCTACTAGGTATGACCTGCCCAGGAGGGGTCGGGTCAGCCCCAATGACGGGTTACAAGAAGAAGCCAAGTAAATATTCAAGATGATAATTTATTAAGACTTGAAGAAGGCCTAAACCCAGAGGTGGCTTAAGGCCCAAATATTGTGAACCGCCATTTAGATATATTAAAACTGAGCATCTTTCCAGCCTTCTCACGCCATTAGTGATTTCGGCCGTCAGATTCACGTTCAAACCATTTCTGGTCGTTCGATCTTCGTTTCATTGGGAGTTTACCGCGACTTGGGCCATCTGTCTAAATGGGCTGCTACTCTGGTGACTTTTTTGAAGGCTTGTGGTTAATTGGGCTGCTATGGAAGCCCAGTCCGCTAGATGGCTGGATCTCTCAAGGACGGCACACACATTCCCCACCCGTCAAAAAAAACCCTCCTCTCATGGTCACGCTCACACCCCCAATCCCCCTGATCTGATTGTCACCTCCGCCGTCGCGAGGGACAGAGGTGATGCCAACAGCGATGGCGGGCGAACCCCTTCTCCCTTTTCCACGATCCCACCCTCTCTGATGGTAGTCCCTCGCAAACCATATCGCCGGCGGTGGCGGCGGCGACGGATGGTGACAGGCAGGAGTCCAATACGAAGCGGGCGGCGGAGATGTCGAACCACCACCCTCCCAGTGACGTGATCAGCGCCACCCTTGTCCAACCTTGAACCCGAGCGGAAGGGTCCATCTCGAATTGCCAGCTCTCCTGGCTGGCGTCCCTAGGCGAGTGGTCATCCAATTTGGACGCCGTGCCTCCGCCCTCCTCCACGTTGGTTGTTCCTTCCTATGCAACAACACACCGGTGAGCTCTCTCTCCTAATCACCGCGGCGACGGCCAATAACACCCATCACTCGTCATTCGTGAGGATATGATTTTTTTTCTTGAATCCATTTCCAAGGGTTGGCAATTATGTTCCTGGACGTCGCATGGATTGATTCATTGGCTGTGAGAAGAACCAAGACACGATATGCTACTGCAAAACCAACATGGAGTTTGCCCTCTGAATGGCTTTGTGTTCTGCAATTAATGATTTCCTAATTCTATTGCTATGTTGTGCGTGTGTACTAAAAAATCAATCCCGTAGGAGCAGGTTGTCAAAAAGAAGAAAAAATGCCTTCAGGTTTGCTTCTTAAATCCAATTATTAATCTGAAATTTTTAGGATAGATAAATTGACACTATTATTTTGCTACATCTATGAAAGTTAAGTTAAGCTTCTCCACCTAATATTATTCTCCCTGCATATGAGCAGGTTGTCAAAAAGAAAAAAATGCCTTCAAGTTTGCCTCTTAAATCCAATTATTCATCTATAATTTTTAGGATAGATAGATTGACACTATTATTCGAACATCTATGAAAGTTAAGTTTAGCTTCTCCACATAATATTCTTCTCCCTTGCAACCAGATTTCTATAAATATGCGGCACTGAATTTGTAGGCGAGCAAAGTCATATACCCGAGAAAGATAAAAGGCTAGGTTTATTCATGGTGCATGATAGCAACATGGAGTCGTCTCATTTTGTGCTAGGCTCTGAATAATATAAATACTATTACTGGGTTAATACTGATTGTACACATCTCAATTTCTCAAGTAACATACTTCAGTTTTCATTTCGGCGTGGTGCTAACATAAAAGATAATTTGCTTAATTATGATGAGTTATGTTGTTGGATTCAGTTGATCACTTTCACATCGATAACTTCTTAGTCTAACAGCATGATCTAGCTGCTGCAATAAAAAAGACTCCAGCAACCTCTATGCCACCATCGACTACATCTAGGTACTTCTCTCTTTTCTCATGATCCGATCTCCCAGCATGGTTTCTTATTTGTCTTCTCCATAATATTAGTGGTCAGAATCTGTTGCACATCACCACTCCTAACTAGAGTTTTCTCTGATGATGCATGAATTGAATCTGATTTATACTGAAGTCTCGCAGGTCAGATCATTCAGTCGCCTGTATCAGTTGCATGTATCTTGCGTCGACAAACCGAGGTTACATAGAAGTGAGATATCTTGATTGTAACTGGTTTTTCTGTGGCTTAGGTTTGGAAGTCATGAACTCTTTAGACTAGGGAATGTTGCTTTTGTACGTCTTTTCTTCAGTTACCACACTGCGTGACAACTTGACCAGAAAACTTCATTCACATGTTCAAACAAAATCGTGGCAGCTCTTCCTGACCTTATGGCTTTCTACGTGGTCTTCCTGGAAACAAAGTCTTTCGTATTCACCCTTATCATTCATCTTTTTTGTGGCCTAAAGAACACTAATTTCTCTTGATTAGCTAGCTGGCTCAAAAACAGAATAAGCTGCACCATGCAATGCCAGCAAAATTTTACATCTCATGTATGATTAGCTAGCCGGCACAAGAGCAGAATGCTGCACCATACAACGTCGGTACAAGTTTTCATCTCATGTATTCTTTTTTTTTGAAGATTTTAAATTTGGAAACAAATGGTAGCAAGCCTAAAATTACAACTTTTGTTTTGTCATGTTTACATGTTGATTTCCATCGTATGCAGACTGACCTTGATTAAGAGTTCACAAGCCTAAATGTAAAAATATTGTTATTATAATTTTTCTTTTATTTCTTTTGGATCCTCAGACAACATTGAGTATCCATGCCTGCATGCTTTTGGGCAGCTTACTGCTATGTTAATTACTTACCTTCAACATCTAGAATTTCTGCAAATGTTGTAAAACAGATATTGAATAGCTAATTTTGGTCAGCCCTGCACATGTTTTTATGATGTCTAGGAAGGCAATGCGTCTAGGGCGTTAGTGCTTCATGATGTACCTGCACTCTGTTATACTCAATTAGTTGTCTCGTTTGTGTAGGTGTCAATGTCTTGGTTCCTGTTTTCGATTTTATGTCTGGCTCATTAATTGTCACTTGTGGACCATCCTATTTAAAAGCTTATAAATTTAAAATCCAAGCACCAACTTGAAGCCCATTAGACGGAAGAAAAAACAAGTCCCATTTTACTACCACAATACTTTTTTTTGAAATGTTACTACCACAATACTTCCCAAGCAAACCGATAACATTACCTCTTCTAGCCCTAACAAGACATTCATCTCACCTACTGTGCTAACAAACCTATAAGTTTTGTCAAATTAATTTATTCGTATATTGAAGGAAATTCCTAACATTCCATTGTAGAAATAAACGGCCGCGGCAACGCGCGCCATCAATGATCTAGTGTGTAGGAAAAGACTTGTAAAGAAAGGCATGTAAAGAAAGACATCGAGCCGGACACGTTTTATGAGCCGACCGGGACTCTGTAGGCCGCCAGGCGTCAACCCGTGTATATAAGGGGACGACCTGGCGGCGGCTTAGGACAAGAAACAACAACTCGAAGGCAGGTCAAGCATATTCGCTCCCTGGTCTTCGAAACCCCAGCAATTCCAACCCAACTAGACGTAGCCTTTTACCTTCATCGTAAGGGGCCGAACTAGTATAAAACCGCTCGTGTCCTTTGTCCCGATTAACCCCTTTAAGCTTCCTAGTTGCGATGGCCCTACGACTAAGTCCTTTTGCTAGGAGATCTGCCGTGACAATTCCACGATAGTTGGCGCCCACCGTGGGGCCAGCGCACGATGGATTTGAGTTCTTGAAGGGCAACTTCGAAGGGCTCAAGGGATACGCTGTGGGCCGGATAACCAAGAGTCGTCGCAACAAAATCTACATCGACGACGAAGGCTGGGCCCCTGAGGCCTGCTCAATCGAGTACGGGTACCGGGTCCCCTTCGGCGGAATTCATGTCTTCATCGGCTGGATAGGCGAATCGGGCCCTGAGCCGGACGTGCACACCAACCTCGCCGAGACGGCTCAGCGCGCGAGATCTGCCCGGGTCCAACCCGCCGTGAGGCATGCCTTCATGGATTGCGTCCATGGAAGTGAATATTCTGAAGGATCAGTGGATGGCGGTGAGACGGCCATCTGTTCTGACGCTATGTCATCAACGGGCGAGACAGATTCTTTGTACCAGCTGCAAGATGGCATGCTCGGGGCTGTTCCGATGGCAGCAGTATTCCGGACCCCTTTGAGCCGCCGAATCGAGCCGGAGTCTTCATGGCTGGCACTCAACCTGGGCAGAACTCCATGGCTGCAGCAGCAACAACCACCGGGTCGGCAGCGACCGGGTCAGGAGACCCCGCGCGCCCCCCGGCTCAGATGCTAATGGACCTCATGGATAAGTTGACGGCTCTGTTGACTGCTGTGGTGGAGCCGGCAGATAAGGCTCAGCATGACGCGGAGGTGGCACGGGTACGCGAAGAGATGGCACAGGCCAAGGAAAATTTAGCAGCAGAAGAGGTCAGGATGGCCGCAGAGCGGGCGGCTTTGGACGCTCGTGCTCAGCAGCTTCAAGCGGAGACTTTTCGGCTCTCGGTGGATCTGAACGCGTCAAACGAGGTCATGAGGAGAAGGCACCAGAAAACTCAGTCACATCTACCTCTGACGTTCGATCATAGGAACCTTTTTCACACACCCGGGGCCGGTCCAAGTAACCCGCCGGAGACAAATCGGATTACGACACCCGGAGCGTCGGTTCAGTCGCGGGCCATGGAACCGCCTCGTATGAATACCGCTGCGCCTCCTTATACACCTATACCACCGGGTCACTTTTCCAATCCTTTGGAGAATCTCATTGCTGCGTCAGCTCGTTTGGCGGCTCTCCCGATGGAAGGTGACTCTCCGATAGCAATCGAAACACGAAGGGTGAGAGAACATTTCTTCATACGGCTCTGGCGCAGCAGGATGCGTACTCTTACAGTCGAGACAGAATCCACTCAACCCCTCGCCCGAGCCGGAGTCCGAGCTATAGCAGGCATATGGACTCACCGTAATGTCAAGCAACACTCAACGACGTAACCAGCCGCGCAGGCATGAGCCGGCACAGGGTGGAGCCCTTAACTTGGCGGATCAGGAGAGGATCCGTCAAGAGGCTGAACAGGCGATTCAACTAGCAGCTGAGCAGGCGGTTCATCAGGCTTTTCCGGCTTATCCAGCAACCTCTGTTGAGGCAGGAGTAGCCACAAGAACAGGAGGTGTCCCTTGCCTGGTGCCAGCTATACGTAATGAGCGCTTGCCAAAAGACTTTAAAGGGCCTCGTAAGGTGCCTAATTACACGGCCGACTTGCAGCCTGGGGCCTGGATTGAAAGTTATGAGATGGCGATAGAGCTATTGGAAGTCAGGGATGCAGCAATGGCTAAGTATTTCACTATGATGTTGGATGGAACGGCCCGCACTTGGTTGAAAGGATTACCCCCCAATTCCTTCGGCTCATGGGCGGAGGTAAAAGCCCGGTTCATTCAGAACTTCAAGGACACATGTAAACAACATATGTCAATCTTGGACCTGACTAATTGTAAGCAAGAGGAAGGTGAGTCCACGACCCATTGGGTGCGCCGGGTCAAGGAGATAATACATTCGTCTGATAAGATGGATGCCGGCTCAGCAGTCTTAATGTTGGAGAAAAATTGCTGTTTTGAACCTCTGAAGCAGAAGCTGGGGAGGCTCAAGCATGACTGCAATGACATGGGCCAGTTGATCGCGGCCCTGGTCAAATATGTTGATTCTGATAATACCAAGGATCCCGTGTCTAATGAAGAAAAAACAGGGAAGGGAAAGAAGAACGGCAACGGCAAGGGTCACCAGCATAACCCGGCGAATCAAGGAGGTAATAAACGTAAGGCTGACGAGTTTGTGGCTAACACCAATGCACAGGGCAAAAACCAATGGTGCAAGGGTAGGCAACCCCCTCGGTCAGGCAGGTCAAGTCCCACCCTCGAACAACTACTCAATGAACCTTGTCCAAGACACGGTACCCGGGAGAAGCCAGCTACCCATCTGTGGAAGGACTGTACGATCATGAAGGCATTTAAAAATTCCAACATGTTTGATGGTAGTCACGGGCCTGGCAGCGGTTCAGGCGGAGGCGGCTTTCATGGCCCGGGCACCGGTTCAGGCGGAGACGGTTTTCACGGTCGGGGTCATCCGGGTAATCAGGGAGGTTATAACCCACAACCCGGCCAAGGTAATCAACAGCAACAGCAGCAACAGTCCGGATATCAGAGCAACCCAAAATAGTTGAATAGTGGGCAGTGCCATGTATTTACCACTAGTTTATGCAATAGGGATCAGAAGCTTCATAAGAGGGCTGTCAACGCCGTTGAGCCGGTGATTCCACGTTATTTGAGGTGGTCAGATGATACGTCTCCGTTGTATCACTTTTCCAAACACTTTTGCTCTTGTTTTGGACTCTAACTTGTATGATTTGAATGGAACTAACCCGGACTGACGTTGTTTTCAGCAGAATTGCCATGATGTTGTTTTATGTGCAGAAAACAAATATTCTCGGAATGACCTGAAACTCCACGGAACATCTTATAAAAAATAATAAAAAATCCTCGCCAAAGATGAAGACCAGGGGGCCCACACTCTTCTCACGAGGGTGGGGGGCGCCCCGCCCCCTAGGGCGCGCCCCCCTACCTCGTGGGCCCCCTAGAAACCCTCCGACGCCAACTCCAACTCTATATATTTGCTTTCGGAGAGAAGAAATCATCATGTTTTACGATACGGAGCCGCCGCCAAGCCCTAAAACCTCTCGGGAGGGCTGATCTGGAGTCCGTTCGGGGCTCCGGAGAGGGGGATTCGTCGCCGTCGTCATCATCAACCATCCTCCATCACCAATTTCATGATGCTCACCGCCGTGCGTGAGTAATTCCATCGTAGGCTTGCTGGACGGTGATGGGTTGGATGAGATTTATCATGTAATCGAGTTAGTTTTGTTAGGGTTTGATCCCTAGTATCCATTATGTTCTGAGATTGATGTTGCTATGACTTTGTTATGCTTAATGCTTGTCACTAGGGCCCGAGTGCCATGATTTCAGATCTGAACCTATTATGTTTTCATGAATATATGTGAGTTATTGATCCTATCTTGCAAGTCTATAGTCACCTACTATGTGTTATGATCCGGCAACCCCGAAGTGACAATAATCGGGACCACTCCCGGTGATGACCGTAGTTTGAGGAGTTCGTGTATTCACTATGTGCTAATGCTTTGTTCCGGTTCTCTATTAAAAGGAGGCCTTAATATCCCTTAGTTTCCAATAGGACCCCGCTTCCACGGGAGGGTAGGACAAAATATGTCATGCAAGTTCTTTTCCATAAGCACGTATGACTATATACGGAATACATGCCTACATTACATTGATGAATTGGAGCTAGTTCTGTGTCACCCTATGTTATGACTGTTACATGATGAACCGCATCTGACATAATTATCCATCACTGATCCGGTGCCTACGAGTTTTCCATATACTGGTTTACGCTTATTTACTTTCCTGGTGCTACTGTTACAATCACTACAAAATACCAAAAACATTACTTTTGCTGTCTTTACTTTTGTTGCTGCTACCACCACTATCATATTACCTTGCTACTAAACACTTTGCTGCAGATACTAAGTTTCCAGGTGTGGTTGAATTGACAACTCAACTGTTAATACTTGAGAATATTCTTTGGCTCCCCTTGTGTCGAATCGATAAATTTGGGTTGAATACTCTACCCTCGAAAGCTGTTGCGATCCCCTATACTTGTGGGTTATCAAGACTAATTTCTGGCGCCGTTGCCGGGGAGCATAGCTCTATTCTTTGAGTCACTTGGGATTTATATCTGCTGGACGCTATGAAGAACTTGAGAGATCCAAAAACCAAGATCTATCCCTCAACTACGAGGGGAGGTAAGGAACTGGCATCTAGCTCTGCACTTGATTCACCTTTTGTTATGAGTAAGTTTGCGGCACCTACACCTGCTTCTGCTATTCGTTTTGATATGTCGCATGTTATTGATGATGCCACTTCTGCTATGCATGATACTTATGATGAAACTGCTTCTATGCCTGATACTACTGTGCCCCTTAGTGAATTTCTTGATGAACAAATGGCTAGGGCTAGAGAAAAAGAAATTATTGAATCTAAATACGATGATGATAGTGATGATGAAAACATGCATGTTATTCCTGAGGGTTATCTTTTTGATATGGAATCTTCTGCCGCTATTTTAGCTTGCAAAGATAGATATGAGCTTAAGAGGTTATTAATTAAATGGAACAAAGAATCACTTAGAGATAAAATGAAACCCGACCCTGCTTTTGCTACTTCACCTATTTGTGTTCCTGATAAGGATTATGAATTCTCTGTTGATCATGATATAATTACTTTGGTTGAATCTGATCCGTTTTATGGCTATGAATCTGAAACTGTTGTGGCACATCTTACTAAGTTAAATGATATAGCTGCACTGTTTACTAATGATGAGAGATCGCGTTACTTTATATACTCAAAATATTTTCGTTCTCATTAAAGGGCGATGCTAAGATATGGTTTAATTTTCTTGATCCTGGTTGTGTGTGTAGTCCCCAGGATATGATTTATTACTTCTCTGCTAAATATTTCCCTGCTCATAAGAAACAAGCTGCTTTGAGGGAAATGTATAATTTTGTGCAAATTGAAGAAGAGAGTCTCCCACAAGCTTGGGAGAGGCTTCTCAAGTTACTTAATGCTTTGCCTGATCATCCTCTTAAGAAACCCGAAATACTTGATATCTTTTATAATGGACTAACCGATGCTTCCAGAGATTACCCGGATAGTTGTGTTGGTTCTCTTTTCAGGGAAAGAACACCGGATGAAGCTGAAATTCTATTGAATAATATGTTGACAAATGAAAATAATTGGGCACCCCCTGAGCCAGCTCCTGCTCCAATTACTGAGCCTATTCCTAAACCAACTCCGAAGAAGAGAGGTGTTTTATTTCTCAGTCCCGAAGATATGCAAGAGGCAAAGAAATCTATGAAAGAAAAGGGTATTAAAGCTGAAGATGTTAAGAATTTACCGCCTATTGAAGAAACACATGGTCTTAATCTATCGTCTGTCGAAGAAACATATGATCTTGATCACTTATTTACTGAAGAACCTCCTGATCCCGATATCCCGACACAGGTAGTAAAGGTAAATTCTCTCTATAGATATGATAAAGCTGAAGTTCCTCCTACTAAAATTGCTAGTCAGTGCTTGGATAATTTTGATAACTTTATGTTTAAGCAAGATGACTTCAATGCTTATTTTGGTAGACAATTAAAATAAAATGCTTATATAATTAGACGCTTGGGTGATTATATGGCTGATATTAAAGGTGAACTTAAACTTGTTAGCAAACATGCTTCTATGGTTAGCACTCAAGTAGAACAAGTACTTAAGGCTCAAAAATAAGTGCTTGATGAAATGAATAGTAAGAAAAATGATTATGCTGTTAGAGTGGCTACTAGAACTGGTAGAATGACCCAGGAACCTTTGTATCCTGAAGGCCACCCTAAGAGAATCGAGCAAGATTCTCAAAGAAATAATATTGATGTTCCTAGTTCTTCTAAAAAGAAGAAGAAGAAAAATGATAGAACTGTGCAAACTTCTAATGAACCTATTGCTGAACCACCTGATAATCCAAATGATATATCTATGTATGATGCTAAAACACAATCTGGTAATGAACATGAACCTAATAAAAATATTAATGATGATGTTCATGATGATGCTCAACCTAGTAATGACAATGATGTAGAAACTGAGCCTGCCGTTGATCTTGATAACCCACAATTAAAGAATCAATGTTATGATAAGAAAGACTTTGTTGCTAGGAAAATGGTAAAGAAAGGGAACCTTGGGTTCAGAAACCCATGCATTTTCCTCCGAAACCATCCAAGAAAAAGGATGATGAGGATTTTGAGTGCTTTGCTGAAATGATTAGGCCTATCTTTTTGCGTATGGGATTAACTGATGTGCTTAAAACAAATCCTTATGCTAAATATATGAAGGATATCATTACTAATAAAAGAAAGATACCGGAAGCTGAAATTTCCACCATGCTTGCTAATTATACTTTTAAGGGTGGAATACCAAGGAAACTTGGAGACCCCGGAGTACCTACTATACCTTGCTCCATTAAAAGAAATTATATTAAAACTGCTTTATGTGATCTTGGAGCCGGTGTTAGTGTTATGCCTCTCTCTTTATATCGTAGACTTGACTTGAATAAGTTGACACCTACTGAAATATCTTTGCAAATGGCTGATAAATCAAATGCTATACCTGTCGGTATCTGTGAGGATGTGCCTGTTGCGGTTGCAAACGTTACTATTTTAACGGACTTTGTTATTCTTGATATTCCCGAGGATGATAGTATGTCTATTATTCTTGAAAGACCTTTTCTTAATACTGCAGGGGCTGTTATTGATTGCAACAAAGGCAATGTCACTTTTCATGTTAATGGTAATGAGCATACGGTACACTTTCCGAGGAAACAACCTCAAGTTTATAGTATCAATTCTATTGGAAAAATTCCATCGATTATATTTGGAGGTTTTGAATTTCCTCTTCCTACTGTCAAGAAGAAATATGATATGCTTATTATAGGGGATGTGCATATCCCCATTGAGGTAACTTAGTGTTATTCAAAATTTCTCCGGTTTCATGATTATCGGAATGAGTTTGTTAACAAGACTTGATCAACCTTGTTAGTGGATTCTTTTTGATGAGCATGAGATGGATGAAACTAGAAGCACAAACTTCTGTACCCTCTCTATACTTTCTGTTATTTATATTAAATAAAGTAAAAATAGTATTTCTCTGTCTGTTTCCTGACTTATCCGTGCAATATAAAAATATCACGAAAATAAAAGTCCTCAGAATGCCATGCCAATTTAATATGATTTTTTCGGGAATATTTGAGGATTTACTGTGCAAAAATTACCGCGAGAGGAGCTGCCACCTGGCCACGAGGGTGGTGGGCCCCCCCCTCTAGGGCGCGCCCCCTGCCTCGTGGGCCAACGGTGGCCCTCCTCCACTTATCCCAGCACCCATCTTCTTCCTCTATCTCACACAAACCCGAAAAACCAACTCAAGCACGAGTTCCAGCCACTTTTGTTGTGATTTTCGATCTCCTTGCTCAAAGCACCTCTTGCAAAACTGCTTGGGAAGACTGTTCCTTGGTATGTGACTCCTCCATTGGTCCAATTAGTTTTTTTTCTAGTGCTTTATTCTTTGCAAAGTTGTGCTGCATAGGTGACCATGTTCTTGAGCTTGCATGTCAAATTTATATGGTTTTAAGTAGTTCCAATGCTTGATATAGGCTCTAGGCACTTGTAGGAGTGGTTGCTATCAGTTTTATTGAGTTTGGTTTACTTTTATTTTGAAGTTACTAAAAAATTTAGAATTTTTCAGAGAAAAACAATATGCTTAGGAAGATGTTCCAAGGTGGTTCTTCTAAGAAGCAAGGACTCATGATTGCTATGCGCGATGCTAACGAGGATCCACCAAGAGACGCTCCGGCACGGCCTTGCGAATGGCCGTCGGAAAATTTTATGGACCGTGCGGGAATTAAAGAAGAATTCAAAGCATATTTGCGCAATGCCGATCTTGAGATTTTGAGGCTAACAAATGCCCCCAGTATCATGATCTCACAAGTTCGCTTGTGAGGAGGTTTGAGTATTCATCTTCGCGTAATTCTCCTTCAGTTATGTTTGATCTTTATGACAAATCTTATACCATGGACCTAGAGGATTTCACTCTTGCATGCAAACTTCCATCATGGGGCAGTATTAGGGATCCCCCTAAATCTGAATTTAGAAACTTTCTTGCTAGTATAACTGTGGGGGAATCTAGAGATATAACGCAGGCTACCATAGGGAGCATTCACTTTCCTGCTATACATTATTTTGCTCTCTTCATCGGTAGATGCATAAATGCTAAGGATGAAGCATGTCATATGTGTGTCCCTGATCTTAGCATTCTTAGGAGTGCTGTGTTAGGAGACCAATCTTATCATATGGGAGCCATTGTAGCTCGTAGGTTGCATCATAATAGACATAATGGAGATTTCTTTGGAGGAATTTATGCAACCCGCTTAGCTCATTTTCTTTAGACATTCATGAGGGTGATATGGAGTTTCCTCCTGCATATTTAGATTATGACTCTATGGCTTCGCACCAGTTTGTCGAGAGGCCTGAATCACCTCTCTTATATCGTTTAATTTTTGATAAACGACGTTTTTTCCGTATTACTCTCCCTGCTCCTGCCTTCTTTGATTCATAGATAAAAGGGAGATATGTTATTACCAGAGAGGAGGCAGAAGAGTACGAGAGGAGAGCGGAGGCAGCTCGACTCCACGCTGCAGCTCAGCAGGCGATAACCGCTGCACATCAGTATGATCCCAACTATTCTTCCTCATCACAGTACGACCCCAACAACTATTATTATGGATATCCGCCAGGCCAGCCGTGGCCATAAGCCAACTTAGGCCAAAAGCCTAAGCTTGGGGGAGTACGTATTTATCACCGACATTACATTTATGTTCACACACACTCATTGCTAGATGTCGGTGCTCATACTTTTTCATTGTAATATCCATGCTAGTTTATTTTCTTTTTCCTGTTTTTTTTCTTGTGTGTTTGTTAAACCTTAAGAAAAACCAAAAAAATTAGTAGTACTCTACTTTTCTGCTGTAGTAGTAATAATTAAAAAGAAAACCCCAAAATATTTCCTGTTCTTCTTTTGCTTGTTGGGAGCTTTCCCGTGTAAATAGTTTTATTTCTTTTCTTTTCTTTGGGGTCAGTAGGAGAAGACCATCATTAAATTGTTGAAGTGGCTCTTATATGCATTATTGTTGATTTAACCAAGAGCCCAAATTGCTTTGTCTTCTCCTATTTATTGAATGCTCGCAGATTCCAGCTTAGTCCAATGCACGTGCACTCTTATTATTATTCACACCGTTCGGTCGTGCAAGTGAAAGGCAATTATGATGATATATGATGGACTGACTGAGATGAGAAAAGCTGGTATGAACTCGACCTCTTTTGTTTTTGTAAATATGATGAGCCCGTCGTTCTCGATTCAGCTTATTATGAATAAACATGTTTGCAATGACAATTAGAGATCAGAGTTGCTTGTGCCATGCTTGATTAGCTATGAGTTATAATGGTTTACCTTGTGTGCCAACATGTTATTAAGATGATTATGATGCGGTATGATGGGGTGGTATCCTCCTTTGAATGATTTAAGTGACTTGACTTGGCACATGTTCACGCATATAGTTGAAACAAAATCAACATAGCCTTCACGATATTTATGTTCATGGTGAATTATATCCTACTCATGCTTGCATCCAATGTTTATTAATTTTAATGCATGTACATGGCTGTTGTCGCTCTCTAGTTGGTCACTTCCCAGTCTTTTTCTAGCCTTCATCTGTACTAAGCGGGAATACTGCTTGTGCATCCAATCCCTTAAACCCCAAAGTTATTCCAGATGAGTCCACTCTACCTTCTTATATGCGGTATCTACCTGCCGTTCCAAGTAAATTTGTATATGCCAAACTCTAAACCTTCAAATAAATATTCTGTTTTGTATGCTCGAATAACTCATGTATCAACTAGGGTTGTCCGTATCTTCCATGTTAGGCGGGTTATTCTCAAGAGGAGTGGACTCCGCTCCTCATTCACGAGATAAAGGGCTGGTCACCGGGATGCCCAGTCCCATGCTTTATGCAAACTAAATCAAAATAATTGCAAACAAAACTCTCCCTGGGACCTGATGTATGTTGGAGGCACTCGTTGTTTCGAGCAAGCCATGGATTGATGTTTGTTGGTGGAGGGGGAGTATAAACTTTACCATTCTGTTTGGGAACCGCCTATAATGTGTGTAGCATGGAACATATCGCCATCTCTTGGTTGTTACGTTGACAATGAAAGTATACCGCTCAAAATACAATTTATATCTATTTCAAAACCAAGCTCTGGCACCTCTACAAACCCCTGCTTCCCTCTGCGAAGGGCCTATCCATTTACTTTTATGTTGAGTCATCACCCTCTTATTAAAAAGCACTAGCTGGAGAGCACAGCTGTCATTTGCATTCATCACTGTTAATTTATATTGGGTATGACTATGATTGGATCTCTTTTACCATGAATTACAACGTCTAGTCAGTCCTTGATCTTTAAAGGTGCTCTGCATTTATGTTTTGCGGTCTCAGAAAGGGCTAGCGAGATACCATCTTGTTATATCATATTATGATTGTTTTGAGAAAGTGTTGTCATCCGAGATTTATTATTATGACTTGCTAGTTGATTATGCTATTGATATGAATAATTATGAGACCTGAGAATTATTGCAAATGTGGTTAGTTATGATCTATGCTGAAAACTTGAATGTTGGCTTGACATAGTTACAACAACAAGAGCAAACAGAGTTTGTAAAAGTTTTTCTTTCTTTCTTTCAGTTTGTCAACTGAATTGCTTGAGGACAAGTAAGGGTTTAACCTTGGGGGAGTTGATACGTCTCCGTCGTATCTACTTTTCCAAACACTTTTGCCCTTGTTTTGGACTCTCACTCGTATGATTTGAATGGAACTAACCCGGACTGACGTTGTTTTTAGCAGAATTGCCATGATATTGTTTTATGTGCAGAAAACAAATATTCTCGGAATGACCTGAAACTCCACGGAACATCTTAGAAAAAATAATAAAAAATCCTCGCCAAAGATGAAGACCAGGGGGCCCACACCCTTCTCACGAGGGTGGGGGGCGCCCCCCCCCTAGGGCGCCCCCTGCCTCATGGGCCCCCTGGAAACCCTCCGACGCCAACTCCAACTCTATATATTTGCTTTCGGAGAGAAAAAATCAGAGAGAAGAAATCATCGCGTTTTACGATACGGAGCCGCCGCCAAGCCCTAAAACCTCTCGGGAGGGCTGATCTGGAGTCCGTTCGGGGCTCCGGAGAGGGAGATTCGTCGCCGTCGTCATCATCAACCATCCTCCATCACCAATTTCATGATGCTCACCATCGTGCGTGAGTAATTCCATCGTAGGCTTGCTGGACGGTGATGGGTTGGATGAGATTTATCATGTAATCGAGTTAGTTTTGTTAGAGTTTGATCCCTAGTATCCATTATGTTCTGAGATTGATGTTGCTATGGCTTTGCTATGCTTAATGCTTGTCACTAGGGCCCGAGTGCCATGATTTCAGATCTGAACCTATTATGTTTTCATGAATATATGTGAGTTCTTGATCCTATCTTGCAAGTCTATAGTCACCAACTATGTGTTATGATCCGGCAACCCCGAAGTGACAATAATCGGGACCACTCCCGGTCATGACCATAGTTTGAGGAGTTCATGTATTCACTATGTGTTAATGCTTTGTTCCGGTTCTCTATTAAAAGGAGGCCTTAATATCCCTTAGTGTCCAATAGGACCCGCTGCCACGGGAGGGTAGGAGAAAAGATGTCATGCAAGTTCTTTTCCATAAGCACGTATGACTATATACGGAATACATGCCTACATTACATTGATGAATTGGAGCTAGTTCTGTGTCACCCTATGTTATGACTGTTACATGATGAACCGCATCCGACATAATTATCCATCACTGATCCGGTGCCTACGAGTTTTCCATATACTGGTTTACGCTTATTTACTTTCCTGGTGCTACTGTTACAATCACTACAAAATACTAAAAACATTACTTTTGCTGTCTTTACTTTTGTTGCTGCTACCACCACTATCATATTACCTTGCTACTAAACACTTTGCTGCAGATACTATGTTTCCAGGTGTGGTTGAATTGACAACTCAACTGTTAATACTTGAGAATATTCTTTGGCTCCCCTTGTGTCGAATCAATAAATTTGGGTTGAATACTCTACCCTCGAAAGCTGTTGCGATCCCCTATACTTGTGGGTTATCATCATAGCAGCCTATTGTGTGGAGCAGAGAAGATCACCCTCCCGGGGTTGATAATTCGGGTCACTTAGCCCTGGTAGTGGCACCTCAGGTTGGTGGATACAAATTCACTAAAGTGCTTATGGAAGGAGGCAGTAGTGGGTTAACTGATAAGAGTCTTAAGCAATCCAACACTGTTTTTCACGGTGTTGTGCCTGGCAAGTCGGCATACCCAGTTGGTAAGATTGAACTGGAAGTAGTCTTTGGGGACGAATATGATTCCAGGGCTGAGAAGTTAACTTTTGAGGTGGTTAAGATCAAAAGCCCAAATCATACTCTATTTGGACGGCCGGCTTACGCCAAGTTTATGGCTCAGCCATGTTATGTATATCTGCAGCTCAAGATGTCGGGTTATAAAGGCACCATTACAGTACATGGAAGCCAGAAAATAGCCCTGGAGTGTGAAGAAGGTGATGCCGCTTATGTTGAGTCTGTTTGTGCGACAGAGGAATTGAAGTTTTATAAAGACAATGTTAACCCGGCAGACATGACGTCTTTAAAGAAGCCAACTACGGAGCATGAACCGGTGTTGAAATTCAAGTCAGCTGATGACACCAAAACGGTTGATTTTGTGCCTAGCAACTCATGCAAGCAGTTCATCATCAGTGCCAACTTGGATCCAAAATAGGAAAGCGCGCTCATCGAGTTCATCCGTGAGAACCGGGACATCTTTGCATGGAAACCTTCTAACATGCCGGGTGTCCCGAGAGCTGAGCACACTCTTAATATTGATCCGAAGTTTAAGCCGGTCAGGCAGTTTCTCCAATGGTTTAACGAGGAAAGGCACAAGGCCATTGGAGAAGAGGTGGCCCGGCTCTTGGCGGTTGGGTTCATCGTTGAAGTTTTTCACCCAGAGTGGTTAGCTAACCCGGTGCTTGTACTTAAGAAAACGACACCTGGCGTATGTGTGTGGATTACACCGATTTGAACAAGGCTTGTCCGGCTGACCCTTTTGCTCTCCCTCGTATTGATGCTACGGCGGGTTGCGAGCGTTTGAGTTTTTTGGATGCATACTCAGGTTATCATCAGATCAAGATGGCAGTTAAGGACCAGGAGAAAACAGCTTTCATCACTCTGTTTGGAGCCTTCTGCTATGTGTCTATGTCTTTTGGGCTTAAAAGTGCCCAGGCGACTTATCAATGGTGTGTACAGAATTGCCTTCACAATCAGATTGAGCATAATGTTCATGCTTATGTGGATGATATAGTGGTGAAATCCAGAGAAGAGGGAACCTTGGTAACAGATCTGAAGGAGACCTTTGATAACCTCCGGGTCTACAAGATGATGCTTAACCCGGCCAAGTGTGTTTTTGGAGTCCCAGCTGGCAAACTCTTGGGTTTTTTGGTGTCTAACAGAGGTATTGAAGCTAAACCGGAGAAAACTAAGGCAATCACATCCCTGGCCAAACCGGCATGCATCAATGACGTTCAACGGCTAGCGGGTCGCGTTGCTGCTTTGAGACGGTTCATAAGCCGGT
Source organism: Triticum urartu (assembly GCF_056163025.1). Taxonomy (NCBI): domain Eukaryota; kingdom Viridiplantae; phylum Streptophyta; class Magnoliopsida; order Poales; family Poaceae; genus Triticum; species Triticum urartu. The sequence continues at coordinate 76,896,850 of NC_141874.1, forward strand.
CAGGGGAGAAGGCGATGATTTTGTATAAGATGATGAAAAAGACGGATGACTTTATTTGGAGTGATGCTGCAAACTCTGCCTTTGAGGATCTGAAGAAACAGCTTGCTGAGCCGCCGGTTCTTGCTGCTCCGATTGAGAAAGAGCCATTATTGTTATATGTAGCTGCTAACTCACGTGTTGTTGGTGTGGCCATTGTGGTGGAGCGCAAGGAGGCTGGCAAGGAACATCCAGTCCAACGGCCAGTTTACTACGTTAGTGAGGTGCTGATTGAATCTAAACAAAGATATCCACATTGACAGAAGCTCGTTTATGGGGTGTTCATGGCAAGCCAGAAGCTCAAACATTACTTTCAGGGTCACCCAATCACTGTGGTTAGCTCTGCTCCTTTAGGAGACATCATTCAAAATAGAGAAGCCACAGGACGAGTCGCCAAGTGGGCTATTGAACTTGGGTCTCATGGTTTAAAGTATATGCCACGTACTGCGATCAAATCTCAGGCGCTGGTTGACTTCATTAATGACTGGACAGAGTTGCAGATGCCAGAGGAGAAGCCAGACAACACATATTGGACGATTCATTTTGATGGGTCCAGACAGCTAGAAGGCTCGGGGGTTGGAGTTGTTTTAACTTCTCCTCGAGGGGACAAGTTTTGTTATGTGTTGCGATTAATGTTTCCTTGTACTAACAACGTAGCAGAGTATGAAGCCTTGCTCCATGGTCTTCGAATGGCTAAAGAGATGATCCTGATCCGGGTCCGGTGCCTTGGCGATTCAGATTTGGTGGCCCAACAGGTGTCAGGCAAGTGGGATTCCAAGGATCCTCTCATGGCGGCTTATCGCCGTGAAGTTGATGCTGTTGCAGGACATTTTAAGGGTTATCAGGTGGAACACATTGACCGTAGTAAGAACGAAGCGGCCGATGCTTTAAGCCGGTTGGGATCTCAGCGTAAGCCGGTGCCACCTAACACCTTTTTGGATGTTTTGCATAACCCGTCTGTTAAGTTACCTATAGAGGAAGATTTGGCCGTTCCTGACCCGGAGGCACAGTTGGTGGCGGCTCTTCACGTCATCCCAGATTGAACAGTACCGTTCTTGGCTTACATGACCTGGGGCGAGTTGCCAGAGGATGAGACCCTAGCCCGACAGATAACCCGGCGGTCCAAGTCAATGATGATTTCTGACAGAGAGTTATACCACCGCAGCATCACTAGAGCGTTTCAGCGGTGTGTTTCTCCTGAAGAAGGCCAAGAAATACTTCATGAGATCCATGAAGGGGATTGTGGTCATCACGCCGGGTCAAAGTCTCTTGTGGCCAAAGCTTTTCGTCATGGTTTTTACTGGTTGACGGCTCACGCTGATGCAGAGGATCTAGTCAGTAGATGTGATGGATGTCAAAAATTTGCACGACGAGCACATGTGCTGGCTCAAGAATTGCGGATGATTCCAATCACTTGGCCGTTTGCAGTCTGGGGGCTTGACATGGTTGGACCTTTCAAAAGGTCCAAGGATAAAAAGACACATCTTTTAGTGGCAGTTGACAAATTCACAAAGTGGGTTGAGGTAGAGCCAGTGAGTAACTGTGATGCAGCCACGGTGGTTCAGTTCATGAAAAAGGTGATTTTTCACTTTGGTTTTCCACACAGCATTATCACTGGCAATGGCACTAATTTGTCCCAAGGAGCTATGGAGGAGTTTTGTCAAAGAGAGCACATCCGGCTGGATGTTTCTTCTGTAGCTCACCCTCAATCTAATGGGCAGGCTGAGAGAGAAAATCAGGAAATCTTAAAAGGTCTTAAACCCCGGCTCATGGTTCCCTTACAATAGACCCCGGGTTGCTGGGTAGAGGAGTTACCCTCGGTGCTGTGGAGTATCAACACCACTCCTAACAGGTTTACAGGTTATACACCTTTCTTCATGGTTTATGTAGCTGAGGCAGTGCTGCCTAGTGACATCCGTCATGATTCGCCTCGTGTGGCGGCTTACGTTGAAGCTAATAACGAACAAGCCCAACAGGATGCACTTGACTTGTTAGATGAGGAGAGAGACTTAGCAGCGGCCCGATCAGCAATTTATCAACAGGACATGTGCCGTTATCACAGCCGTCGGGTTAAGTCCAGGACTTTTCAAGAAGGTGACCTGGTGCTCCGGCTCATCCAGGATCTGTCAGATGCACACAAGCTATCCCCGCCTTGGGAAGGACCTTTTGTGGTCAGCAAGAATTTAAACAACGGGTCGTATTACCTCATCGATGTTCGAAAGCACAAAGACTCACGTAAATCGGAGGAGGAGACCCGCCGGCCGTGGAACATTGCTCAACTTCGGCCATACTACACCTGAGCCACCGGCTCTCGTCATGTACATACTTTAATGTTGTATATACTATGATAAGTAATAAAGCAGGACCTCTGTCCTTTTCCTTTTCAAAGATTATATACCTTTACTCTTTTTCACTATTTAAATGACTATTAAGGAGTTGATCATATCTGAATCAAGTTTAACCTTTTTGGTCCGGCTTATGATCGTATTCGAATCTAGCTGTAAACCTCATGATCACTTGGGGGCTTCCTGTTCAAACATAGGTCGTATTCGAACCAAAGAGAACATAGCTGTCGTAACCCTCTTGATCGGCTCAAAGCCAAACTCACTAGGGGGCTTCTTGATCGTCTCCGAATCATAGCTTAACCCCTTTTGGGTCCGACTTGGATCGTATTTGAATCAGGGTCGTTAAAAACCTTTCAAGGTCATTTGGGGGCTTCCTGTTCAAACATAGGTCGTATTCGAACCAAAGAGAACATAGCTGTCGGTACCCTCTTGATCGGTGCAACGCCAAAGCCACTGGGGGCTATATGATCATATTCGAATCTTAGCTTAAACCCCTTTGGTCCAGTTTACTGATCGTATTCGACTCAGAAACCCCCAACTTTCAGTTACAAAGTTAATTTATATTGTTTGCAATCTGCTATTTGTCTTACTGGTCTTTGTTGTCTCAAGTTTAAATGATCAGCACGGTCTTTTCAAAGGCTTGTTTATTTGACAATAAGCCACCAAGGCATGATGGTCATCAGGCATGAGGAAGCATTGACTTCTCGGAAAAGGACTGGATCATCAACTTCATCACCCGGTTCATATAAACCGGTGGTCTAGACGCAAAGGATACAGGTATGACTGTTATTTATGAACAGTTCTTTCTGTGTCTTTTTGATTAATCAAAGGTTGTTTCAACCTTGTTTATTTTTAGGTATGTTTATGTTCTTTTTACTATGATAAAACCATTGGTCCTGTACCGGGTGTTCTGACATGTTCGGTGCTAAACCGCCAAAGCCAGTTCTTTTCCTTTTCTACAAGAACAGAGCTGAAATATTACAGAGATAATCATATATGTGACGCATATATTGACATCAGGAAGCAAAGAGTCACACATGGCATCTTATGCACTATGGCACAGGCAAAATATGCAGTTGTTTCAAGCTAAATCTATTACAAGGCTTTAAAGATCCCACAAGATGGTTATCACTCTTCCCTTGCCGGTTCACCTCCTTCTGCTGATTGGAAGCTGGGATTGGACCAGTCAAAGCCGTTCACGGCAATTAACTCTGCTTCGTCATCAATCAGGCCAGCCGGATCAACTTCCGAAGCAAACGTATGTTGACGAACCGGCGGGATAAGATCTGTCACCTTGTAAGAGGGAGTCGCCATCTTCTTATTCTCCAAATCAAAACCCGGCTGATATTTGTCAATGTTGGTCTCATCTCCAAGAACGGTAGCTTGAGGCCAAACTCCCCTCACGCAGGCAATGAAGTCATCCTGCTCAAATAGAAACTCGTCTTCCTTCACGGTAGGGTACCCGCTAGCTACATCCATCGGGTCTAGATCTGGCACCCAGGCTTTGGAGCGGCTCAGGGCAGTCAAGGCTCCGGCTTTGGCACAGGATCGTTTGACTTCTTAAAACTTGGCAGGTAAGATTGACAATTTTTTCAAGACATCGCTGAGCCGATTGGGTCCTTGGTTGGCAGGAGAGATAGCAGCAAGTGCTCGTTGAGCGCCAATATACAACTGCTCCACTAAGGTATATACCGCTTTCAGTTTGGTCACATTATCTGGGCTCAGATTTTTGCTTCGCGGACCTGCACATATTTTTTAAACAAGGGATCAGCAGGCGGTTTATATTCCGGGTCAAAAGAAGGTATAAATGATCAATACAAATGGCTTACCAAAGATGGCGGAAACCATTTGAGACACCCGGTTCTTTAAGCCGGTAAGCTCCGTGGTAACCTCCTCAAGAGCCGATTCAGCTTTTTCAGCACGTTGTGTTAGCAGCGTCTTTTCTTCGGCCCAGGATTTCTTTTTGGCAGTCAAGCTAGTTTTCAATTTTTCCGTCTCAGCAAGACTCAATTGAAGTTTAGAATCAGCAGACTTGATCTCTGCCTCTTGATCCGCCAGCCGGGTCTTTGCATCAGTTAATTGGGAGCCCAGTTCAGATAGGGCGTTCTACAAAACATACACAAGTGTGTCAAGGCTTAAACTAAAAGTTATAAAGATTCAAGTCTCAAGTACTTTGCACTGCAATACTACTTGACACTTGGGGGCTAATGTTTGCCAAATCAATCTTTTATGACTCGTATATGTTTCAAGTCCCAAGTGTTTTACAAAGTATTAACACTTAGCACTTGGGGGCTAATGTCTGCCAAAACAATTTCTTATTACTCTTATATATTTCAAGTCCCAAGTGCCTTACAAAGTAACAGCATTTGGCACTTAGGGACTAATGCATGATATTCAGAAAGCTTCTCAAGATTAAACCGGATTACAATATTTGTTGGGATTGGTAAAAGACAACTATGAAGTTAAGTACCGGTTCATTTATGATAAATTGAGCCGGCCCTTGGGGACTACAGGTGAAGATTACACTATTTTATTGGACTTTTGAAAAACTTAGAGAGAAGATATCAATCTATATCATAAAGTCTCCAGATCATTCAGGTTCATCATCTCAAGACTTGGGGGCTGGCAGAATGTAACTAAACCGGAGAACATACCTCATATTTCAACTGCAGTTGCTTGACCATTTCAATTTCTGACTCATGGCTGGAGTGGACATGGCTAAGATAGCCGGACAATATGTCACTGGCATTCAGATGAGTGTAGTGAGAAATATCAAAACGCACTTTCTGTCTCTCCAAGGCTTCTTGTTTAGCAGTGTGCCGAGCTAACACAGTAGGAGTCCCCGGTTCAAAAAAAACGGCTACCAGTGACCAGAACGTCATGATCAGAAGATGATGGCGGGTTAGCTGAACTGGATGGTCTAGCAGTAGAGGGATTAACAACGGTATCATCAGCTGACGGCTCAGGAGGATCCAATTGAGTATTGGTAGCCGGGTCTTCTGGTGCTTCAGTTCGAGGGGGAGAAGTTGGCATGGCCGGTTCAGGTGCAAGGACTGACGGGTCTTCCGCCGGTTCAGTCACCTTGGCCTTCTTGGACTTGGCTTGACCACTAAGAAAGATGTTATGAGACAGTTAGTTCAAAGATGCAGTTTGAAACACACAGAGGGAAGATGATTTTTCCTTACCCAGGGGCAGTCTTGAAGGCCGGAAATTGAGTCTGTGATGAGTCGCCAGAAGAGCGAGACACCTCCTGCAAAGATAAAATAAAGTTAGTAATGCAAGGGAGAAGTTCCATTAATGGAAAGTAAAAGATGAAGATAAAAGAGACCTCATTCTGGCTTTTTGAGGAGTTTGTTGAAGAACGGAAGGCAGTTCATCATCGTTCCGGGCCTGACGACGGCTCTCATGTTGCTGCTTTTTCAAAAGAAAATGAGGGTCCAAATAAGCTAAAGGGTGTGAAAACCTTACTTTCCGGGTTACCAGTCGAAGTTTCTGTCTTGGCAAATGGGCTGAGTCGGAGGAAATAGTTACCTCTTCTTCTACGGCCTGACTGGCCCCCATGTCGTCCTGGCAATAGTCAGTGTCAATAAGGTTATTAAAAAATTGGCCAAGGGAGTCAAGGGCTACCTCCGACTCAGAAGTATCATCAAGCTTTAACAGGTCCTCAGCGGTGCTCTTTTTCTTCTTGGACCTCCAGGTCATTTTCTTGGCGGCTATAGCGGCGGCTCTAACCTTGGCGGCTTCATGGTCATACTTGGCTTTCCAGAAGTCAGATTTGGCCTGTAAACAAGTAAACAAGATAAAAGGTCATGCAGGTATTTAAAACTACTGAAAAATACAAAGAGAAAGAGGTCAGGGGGGTTTTACCTCAGGCGCCGGGTTAAGTTTGCAGAAGAGGTTTAACCCGACTTTACTGCATTCTCCATATTTGCCGTTCACCAGGAGAGTTGACATTGAAACAATATCCTCTTCAATTAGTTGAACGGAGCTATGACGAAGAGAGTCATTTGGGCCTCCACCATATTCATACATCAATTTGGATCGGTGGCTTAGAGGGATGACCCGCCACGAGACCCAGCAACGAGTCAAGTCAACTCCGGTTAAGACGTTCCCCAATAAGGTGTTAATCCTTTTAATTGATGGAATAAGCTTCTTGCGTTCGGCGGCAGTGAGCTTGTCAGGGAGTGCAAACTTGGAATCTAGACACTCCGCGCGGTAACCCGACAGTGGTTTCCCATTGGCTGGTGAAGTGTCTTGACAATAGAACCAGGTCCGATTCCAGTCTTTGGGATGACTCGGCAAGACTATTAGGGGGAAGACGGCGCCCTGTCGGCGCTGAATTGAGATGCCTCCAAGTTCCAAGCTAGGGCCATTGGTACACTCGTTCTAGCGGTTCAGATAAAAATACTCTCTAAAGAGTTCCACAGTCGGTTCTTCTTGAAGATACCTCACAGAGAACTTAGAAATTGCAGATGTTGGGTATGGAATTGGGCCCAAGATCTTGAGGGTGAAGTTTGAAAAAGTGAAGGACGTCTCTGAAGAATTTTGAGCCGGGGGGTGAAAAACCCCGATTCATGTGGTCAGAGAAGACAATAACTTCACCGTCTTTGGGATTGGGCCGTTCCTCGTCCGGGTCAGGTGCACGGTAAGACATAACATTCTTCCCTAGTAAAAATCATATGGTGAAGAATTCCTTCAAATTATCCTCAGTTACTGTGGATGGGACCCAATTGCAGACAGTTGGTACTTTGGACGGCATGATTAAAAACAGACTGAAAGAAAAGTGATGTGCCGGATCAATCCAATGATGAAAATAAAAGTTCAGATAATGATGATACAGATAAGTAATGGCGGCTTACGTAAGGGCTACTGTCATATAAAGGAAAAAGTGAGCCGGCGCCATAAGCCGCCATGACTACAGATATTTGAGGAATACCAGCAACATAATTGGCTAAGTATTGAGACAAACAAGTTTCATAATTTCCTGATATTATTTTGGATCAAATGGCCATTAGAAATGGAAAATATTCTAGACCTAAAAATCTAGCACAGATGAGTTCGTGAGTTCTAATCAGGCTTTTTATACCAAGAGAAGGAATCTAGTGGTATCAAGGATGGGCACAAAACAACTACCGCACGAGTATATGTTCTTTTTGGATCAGGAAGAAGCGGCAGTGGAAGAACTACGAAGAAACTGAGATGAACTGAGAAGAACACGCAGAAAACCTAGGAACCCTAATGCGGATCTGAGGAACAGGAAGGCAAACACTTACAGCCATGAATCTTCCGCGGAGAGTCGCCGCCGTTCTTTGGAACTGATTCCGGTTGATGCATCGACCAAGGTCGATGGAGATGAGGTGCTCTGCGACGGCGACGGAGCTCGAGCAGCGGTGGAGTTGCGAGAGGAAGAAGATGAAGAGAGAGAAGAATGAGAAAGACCGGGGCGTGCCTATTTATAAGGGGATAAGCGAACAGGCGGGCGCGAAAATCGAGGAAGACCCGAATAATGATTATCCAACTAAACGGACGCCTCGATTCTCGAAAGACATTAAAGATAAAAATCCGTTGAGGATGATGCCATACTAGTTTTTCGTGTTTTTAAGAAATGACGTCATGGCGGGTTACAAAAATTTCTACAAGGAGAGGAAGATGGATTTCGTCTAAGTATTGAAGTTTGACAAATAACAAAGTTCAAAGTCAACCTGGGGCCTAATGTTGGGAATATAGCTACTAGGTATGACCCGCCCAGGAGGGGACGGGTCAGCCCCAATGGCGGGTTACAGGTGACAATTTATTAAGACTTGAAGAAGGCCTAAGCCTAGAGGTGGCTTAAGGCCCAAATATTGTGAACCGCCATGTGTAGGAAAAAGACTTGTAAAGAAAAGCATGTAAAGAAAGTCACCGAGTCGGACACGTTTTATGAGTCGGCCGGGACTCTGTAAGCCGCCAGGCGTCAACCCATGTATATAAGGGGACGACCCGGCGGCGGCTTAGGACAAGAAACAACAACTCGAAGCCATGTCAAGCATATTCGCTCCCTGGTCTTCGAAACCCCAGCAATTCCAACCCAACTAAACGTAGGCTTTTACCTTCATCGTAAGGGGCCGAATTAGTATAAAACGTGTCCTTTGTCCCAATTAACCCCTTTAAACTTCCTAGTTGCGATGGCCCTACGACTAAATTTTTTTATTAGGACATCTGCCGTGACAATTCCACGACAAAATGCATGGAAAATAAATACTTCAAGGGAGGGAGCACATATCATCGCGAGACTGGTTCGCGGCAATCTGCATCGTCCCCATTCAATCAAATCACGCGCCCTGTTCAGTGCCGTGCACGCACGCTCGAATTATCATGCATGCGTGAGGTGTGTCGCCCATGTACGTCCACGCACGCGTCGGCCATCTCATCTCATCATCGCCTCCCCGTGCCATCAGCTGCCTGCCGCCGTCGGCGTGCGACCAGGGGCGCAACTGTGAGGAGCGGATGGATGCGTCGGACGCGCGGCCGAGAGCGGCGGCGACGCACGCGCGCGCGTCGCTCGCTAGCTGCCACTGCCGTCCGCTCCATGCAACCCGATCAGCGAATGGCTGGCTCGCACCGCGTATCATGACCCTAAACTGGCGATCCATCGCCTCGGAGCTGCTCCCATCGAACGAGTCGTTCACCACGGGCAGCAGCTCCCAGCGATCGCTGGGAGACGGGGCACGGCGATCTATAGTTTTTGAAATGCCATGCTCTAAATTTATGCGAAATGTTGTCCTCTAATATTAGAAATTAGTCACGGATATTTAAAAATGTATTTAAACTTGCCGTGGTTCTATAATTTTGAGTTGTCATGTCAACAAGGAAGAAGAAGAAATTTGTCATGAAAAAAAATTCCATCGGTTAATAATAAAAATAATGACATATCTTAATAATAAAAATGTCATGTACAAAAACAAACTTTACTTGTGAAACAAAAAAGGGGGAAATGTTTAAATTTCCATGTGACGCAATTTGAAAATTTATAAACTGCCATGTTATTTTTTCTAGAAAATCACCATCTGGTGAAAAAAAATGAGAGATTGAGATTCAATCCCAGGCCTCATAGGTGTAGGTGGGCATCGCTAGCCAATGTAGTGGATGTAGTGTTTTGAACGGTGACGCGTTCGCTGGCTTTTATTAACTATCTTCCTTCGTCCGAAAATAGTCTCTCTTTTTGCGGGCTCAAACTTTGTATTACTCAATTAAGGTCTCATTACACTCCTCAGCAACTATCTTCAAAACTTCAGGAGGACCTGACCCTAACCAAGTCATAGTCCTATACTCCTATTATTAAGACAACCAAAAGCATCTAACTTGTCACTCGCTTTATTTTGCGAACGAGCGACATGAGTAATACAAGTTTGATGTAAATTCAATAATAATCTGATCTTTTTTTTTCGAGATTGACGGGGGGCAAAAACCCCACCGCTTGTTATATTCCAACCTGAAGGAGACTTGGCAGTCAGTACAAGTACATAAAGCGCACACGAGGCGCAAAAGAAAATTACAGAGGAAGGCACCCAAGAGGATAGCCCAACACTAGAAGAAAGAAAGAAAAAAACGGGAGAGAAGGCTGGTTACGGAGACCAAACCGAAGCCCCCGGAAGCCGACACCTCCAGAGCGAGCCCCGCAAAGCAACTCGTACCACCATCGACAAAGAACCACAAACAGGCCTAGGAAGAAAATGGCACGCACCAAAACAACAGCTCGCGGGGAAACATCACTGACACGTACGAAGGGCGTCGGATAGCCGAGTTCGTGCGGCGACACCGGTGTGCCGCCGGAGAAGCCGAAAGACATCACACCACCGAGACCGAAAGGCACGACACCGGTGTACCGCCGCCGAGGTCGAAGGGTAGAGTGCCGCTGAGGCCACCCCCAAGATGTCCACTTAAAACGTCGCTCGAGCCACTATGAAACACAGCCCTATTGGAAAGGGGACACCAAAGTAGAAGCATACCAAGAATCGTCAATGGCGCGAACGAAGGGCGTCAGATAGCCGAGTTCGAGCGGCGGCACCGGTGTGCCACCGGCGAAGCCGAAAGGCAACGCGCCACCGAGACCGAAGGGCGCAGTACCCGGTGTACTGCCACCGAGGTCGAAGGGCAGCGTGCCGCCAAGGCCATCCCAGGACGTCCAGGCAAGCTCCACCCGAGTCGCCAAGACGAAGGCCAGCCGGGGGTCAAAGTTAAGGTGAAGATGGAGCTGCTAGAGACGAGTCCACCCGAAGCAGAAGTAATCCAAGATGATGCCTCCAAGAAGGAAAGGGCGTAAAGACGTCGACACCATCCGACTCAGGGAACCCCGGGTCCGAGATTTCTCTCGGGATCTAAGAGCATGGGGGGATGGAGACAATACCAAAAATCGACGCCTTAAAAAAGGAAAATGGCACCCGCAGGCGTCATCGTCGCTGAAGATTTTCACTTGGCAGTGCCTGCATCTCCTCGCACCCGGAGCACGTCAGCCGCCCACCACCGTAGCCCATCAGCCGCGAGCTGAGATACGGGGTGCCGAAGAAGCAGCAGCACGCCGGGACGCCCTGGACGAGGCCCACCTGAACCCCGGGGAACAGGCCAGAGACCGGCGACGGCCTCGCGAAGGCAGCCAACCGGGACCCCACACCAAGAGGCGCCGTCGACAAGCACTGATGCGGAAGTTTGGATCTGAGGGAGAGAAGCTACCCACGACGAAGCCGCGCAGCAACCACCGCCGGGAGAGCCGCCGGCACCCCAGACCAGGGGCAGGCCCGCGTGCCCTGGCCAGATCTGGCCCGCGCGTCACGACATAGCAACCTCCATGCACGACCGAACATATCTAGGCCGCGCTGCCGAGAGGAGCGACCGCCGGAGAAGGGCACGACCACGCCGCAGTACGCGAAGGAGGCCAGCAGCGGGACGGAGCAGCCGGAGGGCGGGGCTTCAGGCAGAAACGGATCTGGAGGTGGAAGGGGAGGGGAGCTCGCATGCTAGAGGGCAGGACCCCGCCGCCGCCGTCCGTCGCGCAGGGCTTAGCCCGGCGACCTCATCCGACGACGGCGAGAGTAGGGAGCGGCGGGGGGAGGTGGCAAGGAGGTGGCGGCGGGGGGCCTCCGGAGCCGCCGAGAGCGGCCCGGGAGGCTTGTCCCGGCTTTTTCTTTTTGAGAAATACCTAATAATAATCTGATCTCATTAACTAACGATGAGTAGATCGATCGATCAGTACTTCCACATGTGATCATAGACACTGCCATAGAAGAATCAAGCTCAATTTCGATCGGCAGTGATGTGCGATGAATCGAGGTGGACAAACCCTCCATGCAGGCAGAAAGCTCCGCCTCCAGCGCATCTCTAGATGAATACAAAGCCCTGCAGGCTGAGAAAATGATCTTTCCTGACTCATCTCGCAAAATCATGCCCGCACCAACTTCATCACATGAAACAAAAGCACCATCAATGTTCAGTTTTGTCCACCCCTGGTTCGGTTTTGCCCAGTTCGGCGTCTTGGGCATTTGGATAACCGGTTGTACCCCGGAGTCCATGGTTATGTATGCTTGACCTTTCCCTGGGTCAGCACCATTGTCGTGTTTGGTGGCTAAAAGTGAATCCACATAGCTCCGTAGGAATCTGACAGACATATCCATTGGCGGAGCCGGTTTGTGATGCACCAACTCGTTGCGTATGAACTAGCTTCTCCAGAATACCAAAAGTAACATACATGTCTCCATCTCACTTCTTGGTGCAAGTATCTGCAATAGCCATTCTTTCCCACAATTAACTATCGATTGTAGATGAGGGAGTCTCCGGATTTTTGCCATTTCCATATATAAATCCCTCCCGAATTTGCATCTTAAAAACGGATGGAAATTGTCCTCCGTCTCTAGACCACAACTGGGCATATTGAAAGTGCAACTATCCCTAGGTGGTTTTGGTAATTCATAACAACATATAGCTCATTGAGCTAATGCTATTCCAAGATGATTATTTCAGGAAAGCTCAATGATTGGCATGGCATGGATGTGAAAGTGGAACCCTCAAAATGCTAAGGACAAAGGATTGGCTCAAGCTCAAAAGCTCAAGACTCTTCATTTTATATTTTAGTGATCCAAGATCACATTGAGTCTTTAGGAAAAGCCAATACTATCAAGGAGGGATGAGGTGTTGCTTAATAAGCCTCTTGCTTCATGTGCTTAGTGATATGCTCCAAAACCCTCAACTACTTTCCCATATCCACATATGACCTAAACCCTAAGCCAAACTCGGTCATACCGATTCTTTCTATCCGGTGCCACCGAGTTTCACTTGTCATAAGCCACTGCCAAACCCTAGCAATTCGGTTCTACCGATAGGGATCTCGGTCTCACCGAGATGGGATTGCAAACTCTCTGTTTCCCTTTCGTAACTTTTTGGTCTCACCGAAAGAGCGAATCGGTCCCACCGAGATTACAATGTAAATTCAGTGTTTCCTTTTTGTAACTTTTCGGTCTCACCGAAAGAGCAAATCGGTCCCACCGAGTTTGCCTGACCAACTCTCTGGTTAGCTAATTACCAAAATCGGTCTCACCGAGTTTGTGTAATCGGTCTCACCGAGATTACGTTATGCCCAAACCCTAACCATATCGGTCCTACCGAGTTGCATGTCAGTCCCACCGAAAATCTCTAACGGTCACTAGGTTTACCTTTTCGGTCCGACCAAGTTTGTTGATTCGGTCCCATCGAGATTGGAAAACTGTGTGTAACGGTTGGATTTTGTGTGGAGGCTATATATACCCCTCCACCTCCTCTTCATTCGTGAAGAGAGCTATAAGAACACATATACAATTCCAACTCATATGTTCTGAGAGAGAACCACCTACTCATGTGTTGAGACCAAGATATTTCATTCCTACCATATGAATCTTGATCTCTAGCCTTCCCCAAGTTGCTTTCCACTCAAATCTTCTTTCCACAAAATCCAAATCCTATGAGAGAGAGTTGAGTGTTGGGGAGACTATCATTTGAAGCACAAGAGCAAGGAGTTCATTACCTACACACCATTTGTTACTTCTTGGAGAGTGGTGTCTCCTAGATTGGCTAGGTGTCACTTGGGAGCCTCCGACAAGATTGTGGAGTTGAACCAAGGAGTTTGTAAGGGCAAGGAGATCGCCTACTTCGTGAAGATCTACCGCTAGTGAGGCAAGTCCTTTGTGGGCGATGGCCATGGTGGGATAGACAAGGTTGCTTCTTCGTGGACCCTTTGTGGGTGGTTGCTTCTTCGTGGACCCTTTGTGGGTGAAGCCCTCCGTGGACTCGCGCAACCGTTACCCTTCGTGGGTGGAGCCCTCCGTGGACTCGCGCAACCATTATCCTTTGTGGGTTGAAGTCTCCATCAACGTGGATGTAGGATATCACCACCTATCCGAACCACGGGAAAAACATCCGTGTCTCCAATTGCGTTTGAATTCTCCAAACCCTTCCCTTTACATTCTTGCAAGTTGCATGCTTTACTTTCCGCTGCCAATATACTCTTTGCATGCTTGCTTGAATTGTGTGATGATTGCTTGACTTGTCCTACAATAGCTAAAATCTGCCAAGAACTAAAATTGGGAAAAGGTTAAGTTTTTAGTTGGTCAAGTAGTCTAATCACCCCCCCTCTAGACATACTTTCGATCCTACACATATGCTAGTAGTTTCCAGACCAATCTTATGTTTATTTTTCCACGTCGGCAGCCCATCGGTCGCGACTCTCCATGCAAAGTTTGAAACTGTTGGCGGCACTCCACAGTTCCAAATGAACTTCCAGCAGCTCCTCGCTCCCGACGGTGACGAGCTAGATGATGCTGCATTAGACCGATGTGCCTCGTCGAACGCTAGATAGGCACTCTTTACAGATAAAACACCCAATTTGTCAGGCCCTCAAGAAATAACATCGTCACCTCGCCTCGAGGAGGCTCTGATCTTCAAGATCTCCACCACGTCCGCCTGAACGAAATATTGGTTAAGACTTTGAATCTTCCAGGAACCATTATCATTCAGAAGATCCGAGACGTATCGAATGCGGCAGACGCCCTGCCTAGAGATTGGTTTATACGAAAAGGAGCATGGGATCCAACTATCGCGCCGCACCCGAATGCTTCTCCCATTGCCCACTCTCCAGATCAAGCCTTTCTTCAATAACTCCAAGCCGTGACTAATAGCCTGCCATGAGGAAGAAGTGTTTCCAGTGAACACCGTATCTTCGAGCTTGCCATCAGGGTAGTATTTGGATTTGAGGAAACATGCACACAGGCTATCCGGTCTTGTTAACAGCCTCCAAGCCTGGCGAGCTAGAAGAGCTTGGTTAAATAGACGAAAATCCCGGAAGCCAACTCCAACCCTTTCTTTCGGTTGCAAAAGATGATCCCATCCCTTCCAATGTACCTTCCTCTTCCCCTTCTCCGATCCCCAATAAAAATTCCTCATCATTCTAGTGAGGTTGTCACACACTGAGAATGGTAGTTTGAAAACTCCCATTATGTATGTGGGCAATGCTTGCGCGACTGACTTTATAAGCACCTCTCTTCCCGGTTGAGCTAGATATCCATCCCCCCACTGAACTAACCTTTTGGTGAGGCTCGTTTGAAGGTTTTGAAACTTTCCTTTAGACATGCGTCCCTCGGGTGTGGGAAGACCCAAGTACTTCTCCTCAAAGACCAAGCTTGTAACATGGAGGGCGTCCCTAACCTGCTCCTGAACCGAGGTCGGGCACGCTTCACCAAATAATATCGAATACTTGTCATAGTTTAGGCTCTGACCTGTAGCCGAACTATACATATCCAAAGATGCTTTAACATGCTCAGCTTGATCCCTCGAAGCCTTGAAAAACAGCATAGTGTCATCTGCAAAAAGCAAATGGGAGATGCCCTGAGCTCTCCTACAGATTTTGACTGGTACAATATCGCCGGATTGCACCCTACTTTTCAGAGTAGCTGAAAGCCCATCTGCCACAAATAAGAATAGGAATGGAGAGAGTGGGTCTCCTTGCCGCAGCCCCCGCGACGGTGCAAATGAATCCAGGAGAGTTCCATTTAATTTTACTGAGTACCTCACCGATGTGACACACGCCATTATCCAGTCAATCCATCGCTGAGAGAACCCTAACATTTGCATCACTTGCTTCAAGAAAGCCCAATCAACCCGGTCATAAGCTTTTGACAAATCCAGCTTATAAGCACAAAAACTCCTTGTAGGATCTTTCTCTTGTTTGATATAGTGTAAACACTCGAAGACAACCAAAGCGTTATCCGTAATCATCCTGCCTGGGATAAAAGCACTTTGCTCCACAGAGATTATATCATCCAATAAAGGGCGTAATCGGTTAACTAAGCACTTGGAAATTACCTTATATGTCACATTACAAAGACTGATGGGTATGTAGTCAGACATTCTTGAGGGGTTGGTGATTTTTGGAATAAGCACAATCGATGTTGCATTAACTCCCTCTAGCATAATTCTAGTGCTGAAGAAATCCCTGACCACTGCCATCATGCCCTCCTTCACCGTACTCCAGTTACATTGAAAGAACCGTGCCAGAAATCCATCTGGGCTGGGTGCCTTCAGAGGCCCGATCTGAAACATTGCATCAGAGATCTCCTTGTCCATGAAAGGAGCACACAACCTTACGTTGTTAGCCGGCGACACCACTCGTTCAAAAAGATCCACTACCTCAGTGGCATCCAAAGTAGTATCGACTACAAAGATATTGTGAAAGTACTCATTTGCAATCCTGCTCATAGCTGGAAACTCCATATGTACGGTTCCAATACTGTCCGTTAGTTCCCGGATCTTATTCTTTCTTGCCCTCCACACTGCTTTGCTATGAAAGTACTTTGTATTTCGATCACCTTCCCTGAGCCAAGAAATCCTCGATCTCTGCATCCACATCATCTCTTCTTGATATAATAGTTCATTCATTTTATCCATTACTCCTCTTATTTCTTCCCTGTCCGCATTCATATGCATAAGCTCTTCCAGCTGAGTTCTTGACTTTGCAAGTTCTCTCGTCACATTGCCGAACTTCTTGCTCCAAGACCCTAGAGCAGTCATAGTTTTAGACAGGGCATCTCTCAGTTGTGAGAGATTATGTATCTCGCCTACTGCACCCCATGCATCTTCCACCACCTTTGGCAGCGTCGAGTCCCTCTCCCGAAATACCTCATACCTTCTACTCCTCCCCTCATAGGACCCGGATCCAGCTCTCCCTTCAGAAAAACAACAACATGATCCGAGCATGGAGACGGAATATGCTCAACTGCAGCAAACGTGAACAAATTGCGCCAATCGTTCGTAGCCACCGCTCGATCAAGTCTCGCCTTTACATTGGCCGACCTACCCCGTCTGTTATCATATGTGAAGGGCAGGCCAGTGAACCCAAGATCCACTAGCTCCCACATCTCCAACATGTCTCGAAATGCAACCATCTGCGCTTCCGCCCGAGGCGTGATCGAGAAGTGTTCAAAATCCCACATAGCTTCATTAAAATCCTCAATTACCAGCCATGGCAAATTATTGACAGCTTTCATGTTTTGTAACTCAGTCCACATTAAGTGTCTATTCTTCACCCTCGGCTCCCCATACACGAAAGTGGCTCTCCATTGAGTCCATTCCGCCTCTCCTTCTCGGACTTTGATAACTGTATCGATGAATCTGTCATTTTTGTCCAAAATCTCTACCACACAATCTTCCCTCCAGTATAGCGTCAGACCACCACTAAGTCCATTGCTGTCCACACCACAAAAACCCTTAAGACCCAATTTGGCCCGGATCCTCTTCATCTTCTCCTCCTTTTGTCTAGTTTCACACAGAAAAACAAGCATGGGGGAACGCGACTTACACAACGTCGCTAACTCACGAACTGTTCGGGTGTTCCCCCCTCCCCGGCAGTTCCAACTTAAGCAATTCATTGGGCCCGGCGGCCCTCCTCCCCGGAGGCCGCCTGCGTGGAAGTGTCCATATCAACTCCTTAACTCTCATCCACCACTCCATTTCCCTGCCTCCTCCTCTTCACAATTGGGTTCTTGCCTGGTGTGGTATTAGGATCTGGCGGGATCCCTACACCTGCAGTCTCTCCATAATCCAGTCGAAGGACCGCATCAGCTACCTTGCCGGCCAAGTTTGGCACGGCCTGGCCACGCACATTGACCAACCCATCATCACCAACAAGTCTTTTTCTAGCTGTACGTTCCTCCGCAGCCCTCATCATCTTGTATTGCATAATATCCATCCCCACCGTCAGCTCCACTCCTCCCTCTCTCTGAACATCAACATCGACCCTCTCCTCCGCAGCATTCGCTCTACCTCCTCTAGCTCCACTGCCTCTACCTCCCATCCTTCCTCCACGACCCCCACCAGCAGGGCCACCGCCCCCTCTACCTTCATCTCCCCCTCCTCCTCTACCTCCTCTTGTACTCGTGCCCACTGGCTCACTGACCCAATGCAACCAGTTCCCCCCCATTCACACAACGCACTGTCATGTACTCCATCACCACACTCCTCCGCAACATGTCCCATACGACCACAAAAGTAGCAGAAATCTGGAAGTTTTTCATAGTACACCGGATACCTCTTCCTCTCCTTCAAGGTAATATGGACAAACCTTACCAATGGCAAGGTGACATTAACAAACACTCGAACCCTTAAGTAGTTTGACGGATTAATCTTTCCTTCATTCACAGTCATTGTAAACGGAGGTTCTCCTACCTTGTTTGCCACCTTCTTGGCCAACTCCTTCTTCCTTGTCAATCCGTCAGGCAACCCTTTTATCCTAACCCACAATGGATACATGTTCAAAGCATATTCTTCCACGTTTGAGAAGCCATCATATTCTACCAACACCATCGGATCCCTCCTGAATTGCCATGGTCCCCCTTCCATCACCCGCTTCCAATCTCCCAAACAATTGCATTGAGCCAAGAACAAGTTGGGGCCTTTGATGTTAAACGTCACCCCCTGCGCACACGCCCACACGTTCCTCATGGGGTTCAACAGGGAGGCATGACTAAACGGCCTTAGAGTATGAACCCTAAAGAGCGCCAGCCAGCGTACATCCTTGATCAGCTCTTCAAACTCCCCGGACAAATCCAGATCTTCCTCCTCCTCTCCTTGCAGCTTGAGATTCTCAAATACGTCCTCCAGATCATGGTTTGGACCATACTGGTCCCAATCAGCTTCCTCCTCTTCCTTCTCATCATCCCCAGCCTCCCCCCGATCTTCCTCCGGTCATCATCGCCCTCCGCCGCCGTGCTCCCCGGGGCAAGCCCGGCTCCCGCAGATGGATCTTCAACCCTAGACTCCCTTGCTTCCGGTTCCTTCGCACCGCCGCGCACCCCCCTGACTACTCATGTCGTCCATGCAAATCGCCGAAGGCCACTTTTGCCTCCCCCAAGACGGACTCCGCACGAGAACCAGCTCTCGAACAATGTGATTTACGTGGGATTTGGTGTACTTCAGCGGTGCCGCCGAAGGAAGGGTTGGACCCTAGGGAAACCCTAGGGGAAAATACTTGTCATCAAAATGGATATGAAGGGATGTATCTATAACTAAAATACGTCTAGATACATTCCCTTTTATTCATTTTGGTGATAAGTATTTTCGGACGGAGGGAGTACTTTCAAAATCTGACATGGCTTTGATCCTGCGCCAAAATTCATGCAAACGAATTTTGTGGGAGAGAGCGCGATCGGGGTCGTCAGATAGCATTTCTGTTGAAAAAAATATTGTGTAAATTCAAAAGTAAATATTGTTCGCTTTGAAGTAAAAGTTGTACACTTATTTTAGTTATGGCACATCGTTGATTGTTTTCTTGTACATAGATGTGTGAGTAAACATATCGTTGATTGTTTTCTTGTATATAGATGTGTTAGTGAACAAATTGTGGATTGTTTTCTGGTGGATTGAGTATCCAGAGCCATCTGCACTGTACTTCTCTGGCTAGCTAGCTACCCCATCCGCCCGACATGTTCACATTGTTCAGGCGGCAATATTGAAAGCATAATCATGCATGGCGACGTGATTACAGCGGGCCGGCCGGCTTAAACAAACCTGCGAGGCAGGCAAATGGGCGCACACGGAGCCAGCCAGCCAGCCAGGCAGATCGATGTACTAGCTAGAGTACACCCGAATAATGCAGCTGGTCAGGTGACGACCGACGAGCTAGCTAGTCAAACGGGACGGAACGGGTGGACGCGCCTCGCTGGGCGTGCCATTTCCCGATGGCGACAGACGCGCATGTATAAGATCTCTTGCCAATTCACCGTTTGGCACCATTCGGCGGACAAATGGATTTTGGTTCATGACCAAGTAAAAATGCATGACCGTGTCATATATTAATGGAAACACTAAAAATCCTACAGATTTTAGGCATGAAAAATATGACATTTTTCATGCCAATTTATATTGGCACATAATGGCAAATTTGGTTTGCAAGTGCGGCAATTTTCTGTCAAGAAATAAATAAACTGAGGCGGGTTTGCCATGCTCGCCAACTAAACTTGCCATCCTCGGGGATATTATTTGTCACGAAAAACGTTCGATTTGCCATGCTAAAAAATCTGACATCGGATTTGTAGTGGGGTCCTATATCAAATGATAATACTCTTTCCAGTTGGATCTATAAGTTGGGCATGGATTTTTTTTACTTCTTTCGTATGTTTCATTTTTCGCTAGTCAAACTTAAGACCTAAAAATCCGTGTCCAACTTATAAGACTACCCATAATGGAAGTAACATAGGTAGTAACATCACACATATCTAGGTTAAATAGATGATGTGGCATGCAATAAATGAAGAAAGAGATGAAAGTGATAACATAGCTAGTTACTATGTATGAGTAACATCACACATATCAAGGCAAGATGTGTCTATAGCCTAATAAATAAAGTGCTCAATGTTACCACACATATGTTACTCCTTACTATAAAGATAGTAACATAGACTAGTACCATGGGCATGTTACTAGTCTATGTTACTACCCATTGTGGCTAGCCCAACCGGAGGAAGCATTCAATGTACGTGCTTGATCTCGTAAAACCGAGAAAATAAGGCTTGTAGTCGCCCAACTGGTACGGCTGGCGCCCATCAAGAAAATAAGGTTGTAATCGCTATAGCTAGGATTCCTTGTAAGGCTTTTGCCGCAGTCAATTCCCCTCCCCTCCGGGTGCCTCCCGACGCCGATGAGAGGGGGGGGGGGGTTCCACGGTCTGGGGTGACTATGTACTCTCCCTTCATGCTAGCTATAGCTAGGGTTAAGTCTAGGTGTCTAGCCAGTGTTGGTGAGACAATGATGCCATCGGTGACAAGGAATAAGACCTCTTTTTCTATGTCCTTGTTCTAGCGATGTTGTTTGGTATTGACGGATGATGTGTGCGCTTTTGTTAGGTTAGAACTTGGGCCTCATTTTTGTCCTTGTTTTCCCGTCTAGGTGACTGGCAGTGTCATGCGGAGGGGATGGCACAGTGGCATGATTTTCTTCCCCATTTCCTTCTCCATCTAACGAAGCTCAACTAAATGCGGCTCCATCCCAAAATTTAGGAGGTTTGTACCCACCCCCCCCCCCCTTCTCCGTCTGACAAAATTTGTGATCTTCTACCCCTCCTTGGTGCCAAACTCTCTCAGATGGCGATCACGATCTAGACATATCCGCTACTTTACCAAGCTCATTATAAAATTATCCCGAACTACTACTGAAGCTCTTTAGTTCGTGATTGTCAGCTGTTTATATCGACGAATTCCGATCCACTACTTTTTCAAGCTTTTGAGTTTCAACAAGGTTGCTTCCGTAAGATGAAGCCCAGCCGGTGGATGCAAAAGGAAGACATTGTTTATTTAATCAAGAATTTGGCATAATTTTCTATTCTTCAAAGAGTGATTTCGTAAGGGTTGTTTTTATGTACTCCCTCCGTTCCGTATTACTTATCACTCAAACGGATGTATCTAGTACTGAAATTTGTCTAGATGCATCTATTTAAGCGACAAGTAATATGGATTGAAGGGAGTAAATATATATTGTTTGAGTGTCTCTACGAAAATAATAATGATCATAACAATACTTATTATACACATTGTTTTTTAGCGGGAGGTGACGTCTCGACGGGCAGCGAGACGACTCTGACGACTTCACTGTAATCTCAGTCTAGTTCTCAATAGCCCATACGGAGCATGTATTTATGATAATGTGCATCCATGTTACAGAATATTTATTTAGTGTTTTTTTAATATATTTATTTAGTGTTTCTATAGAAGACTAATCCCTCGGTTCACAAATATAAGATGTTTTAACTTTTTTTAATCAAATGTATGTAGACTATATTGAAATATTCAAAACATTTTATATTTGTGAATGGAGGGAGTATTTTTTTAATTTATTGCATACTATGAGCATATACTGTACTGAAGGATTCAAAAGATACCAGGTGAGACGGCATTTTTTGTACCTGTCCAGCCTTGTGTCATGTCAAACCCTATATCGAATATTGGCATACCTTAGACTATGAGCAATCCCAATCAGAATAGTTTTAAATTTCTTGTTGAAACCATAAAAGGCGCCCCTTTTCTGTAACCATCCCCCGCTTTAGCTCGACAAAATGACAGCGCAACTACCTCAGCTCGGCTCAACTGGCCACCAGCAAACTGCCTCGCCAAGAACACTTCAACCGCCATTATAATATTCACGAAATTTGCCCTCCCGAGCTGCCCTTTTGCTCCACGCCTCTCCGCTCTCCGGTTTTGACTCGCCATCCATCCCCTCTCCCCGGCTCCCCCCCAAAGATTTTCACTTTCCACGCCGGGGAGATCAGCACGGTCCAAAGATCGCCGGGGTTTCTTGGCCGCCGGCATTTTCTGACGGCCGGGCGAGATGAGCTGCTTCCCGTGCTCGGGGTCCTCGGGGAAGGCCGGGGAGGACGCGGCGGCGCTCTCGCCGTCGCCCCGGCCGTCGGCGGCGAAGCCGGCGCCAGGTAACGCCCGCATCTTGACTTGACTTGTCCAGTTTCTGCGCAGACCGGAAGGACTGATCTTTTGGTCATTCTGATTCCTGTCTTGTCCGTTCAGATGTCTGATGATTTTTAGTGATTTCTGAGCATTGATTCAGGCATAAAAAGGTTATTGTTCCCTGACGGTACAAGAGGCCTAGCTGATCCCTAATTGCCGTGTTTTTAGAACACCTAATTGCCAATTGGTTGGGGCCTTGGGGGCGGTTGAGTCGTTGAGGTGGACATGGATCATGTGCTTAACTGTAGCATCTTGATTTATCGGGCCGGGACTAAGCGAATTAGTTTTGTATATTTTGATTCCTTGCATGTAGAAGAGTATATTTGATTCTATCGCGGTAGATGATTCATTCATTTATTCAGATATGCAGATGTTAGTCTGAATTCTTGCTGAGGTAGTGGTGGTGAAGGGGACACACAAAAGAACTATTTCTTGGCAGAAAATTGTATTTGTTTTTTTTTCTGAACTCAAGTTGCGTGAAAGGGAGAGAAATGTCTCATGTGAAGTTTGCGGTTGCAGTGATTTTGCTACCTAACTTCCTGTCTGAAGCAACCGAAGAAACAAATATTTGATGTGTTGTTTACACTTGTTGTCTCTGACTTACTCTTTGGGGTGGCTATTCGGTTGCTTCGAGCTTGCTTGAATTAGATTTCTCCCTTTGTTTGGTTGTTGGGGCCGATGAAGAGTTTGAAGCGAGCGCCACAGTTTAGTTTTTAGCTGCTGCCTGCTAGAACATGCAAGTCTGATCCCTGATTAGAAGTACACACGATCTTGTTTGTCCTTGTGGCTGCTGCAATTTCTCATCTACCTGCACCCAGAAGTATTTTACATCACATAATAATTATCTAAAACCGATTTAGATGTTGTTTGCTCACTGAAGGGTGGTACAAGAGATCTATGTTTGATTAATTCTTTTCTTCAGTGTACAGTGGTACTGTTATGCAGCAATAACAGATGTGTTTCTCTAATGCTAGTAAAATTTCTCATGAGGTGATACGATACGAGTTTTCATTGTACATATCTGCTTGGTGTTTAAACTTGAAATTAAATAACTATAAGGCCCATAAAGTGTCGGTGATAGTAGTACCTTTTTTATATCATTATAAAAATGGTCTGCTGTTAATGGGATGCTCATGATCGTGAAGGTATTTATATTGGAGCTACCTAGGATAGCTTTGTTCTGTACTGACTGTACATCACTTCCAACAACTCAAAAGAGTAGTATCTTGCACTTCAATTCAACTTATGCCACCAACTTGATGACATTAAGTGTAAATGGCAGTTCTGGACGAGTTAGGGAAGTAGAGTATTCGACAATAGATGTGAATGCGCCAACGGGTCTTCAGGTCATCAAATGTTAGATATGTATTATAGCTGTTTATGCGTCATGGTCCATTCTTTAGGTCCTTTCCTTTTATATTTCCTGGACTATATGATATTTGCATTCAAGAAAGCTTATAATTGAGGAACTATATGCTAATGTTTTTCTGGTGGGTGGGTCCAGATCGATACAATTCTCGTAGTTCAAGCTCTGTTCGCAGAGGAGGAAGTGCTCCACATGGCCCGGCAAAGATTTTCACTTTCCGAGAGCTAGCTATTGCTACCAAGAATTTCAGAAAAGATTGTTTGTTGGGTGAAGGTGGTTTTGGTCGTGTCTATAAAGGACACATGGAGAATGGACAGGTTTGTTATCTCTAGCCTTGTAAACTTTATTTCACTTTTCTGTTAAAAAGAGCAACGGATGTTATCTTTCATGTACTGCAACTTAAGAGATAATTTATTGGTAATTTCCATGACGTTACCCATTTTGCCTGTGTCATTTAGCAGGTTATTGCTGTGAAGCAACTCGACAGAAACGGTTTCCAAGGAAATCGTGAATTTCTTGTGGAGGTTCTCATGCTAAGCCTCTTGCACCATCCCAATCTTGTCAGATTAATTGGCTATTGCGCAGATGGTGATCAGCGCCTCCTCGTTTATGAGTATATGTTATTGGGATCGTTAGAAAATCATCTGCATGGTATGCTTCTCATTGTATGGTTTCCTGTCCTATAAAAATAATTCTCAGTGGTTGATCGCAATTGGTATTTTTACATATTACCAGTATCTTCATATTTACTCCCTCCGTTCCGATTTACTCGTCGTGATTTTAGTTCAAATTTGAACTAAAACCACGACGAGTAAATCAGAACGGAGGGAGTAGTTGGCTTGAGCTTCATAAAGAACATGCAAGAGCAACAACTTCTATACATGTATAGGTGTGGTAAATATGCAAAAAAAAAAAAACCTTATACGATGAGGATATCACATGGCTAACATATACAACTCTATAAAAACAGATAGTGGTCCTATTATTTCAGCTCCCTTAAGGGCCAAATCACAAACAATTTCAGCTTCAGTTTCAGAATTTTCAACTTGATTTATTACCAGTTACATTTGACATCTTAGTTATTCGCCATCCGAAACCTTTTCTAGAACCCTTAAGAAAAAATATACACGTTGTTCATCCCCTCAACAAGAAATTGTCATCCATATTTCTTCTTTTGTACTAACTCATGGATCACTCTCTGGACAGACCGCCCACCAGACAGGGAGCCCCTTGATTGGAATGCAAGGATGAGGATAGCTGTCGGTGCAGCAAAAGGTTTGGAGTACCTGCATGATAAGGCAAATCCACCGGTCATATATAGAGATTTCAAACCATCAAATATTCTTCTGAGCGAAGATTATTACCCGAAGCTGTCTGACTTTGGGCTTGCTAAACTTGGCCCTGTTGGTGAAAACACTCATGTATCAACAAGAGTTATGGGAACGTATGGCTATTGCGCTCCTGAATATGCGATGACAGGGCAGTTGACAGTAAAGTCTGATGTTTACAGTTTTGGTGTTGTGTTCCTTGAACTTGTTACAGGTCGGAGAGCCATTGATCACACCAAGCCTGATGGGGAGTCAAATCTTGTCGCATGGGTACGCTCAACCGCACTAAGTTACTTCCCATCAGTTTTGGTGTAGAGGGGATGGACATTTTTCTCATTTCTTCATAGGTGCCAAGTGTCTGATCCATATAAATTGCAGGCTCGCCCGATGTTCAGAGACCGTCGAAAGTTCTGCCAGATGGCCGACCCGTTGCTGCAAGGCCGGTATCCCAAGAGGGGTTTGTACCAGGCTTTAGCCGTTGCAGCAATGTGTTTGCAGGAGAAAGCGGCGTCCCGGCCCCTCATAGGGGACATTGTCACTGCACTTTCTTATCTAGCTTCCCAACATTATGATCCGAAAAGCTGTAGGACCTGCCCGTCTACCCCAAGGGCGAAAGCACACCGACGGACAACCAGTTGTGTTCCTGATGCTCAACGTGCAGCTGACACGCTTAACTGGGACGCCGTGGACTTGAGGAGAAAGGAGGCTAGAGGAGGGGAGTTTGAAGAGGATCTCAGTGAAGGCTGCTGCAGTGGCAGTAGCTCTGGGAGGAATGATGGCCTGGATGTGCCAGTACTGCTTGCCTTGCACAGTGGGAAGTCTTACAGTGAAGCTGATAGAGATCGCAAGTCTGCTGTCAAGGTCGATGCCCACGAGAAACTGAGAGCAGACCCTGGCAAATATAGCAGGCAGGTTTGAATTTGATGGCCAATACGAATGGGCAGTGTTGCCGTTAATTTTGCCAGGCATCATCACACCTGCATTGGTGAGGGGTGAGTGCTTCTCTGTGGTTACAGACCAGCATTTTTCTCTCAGCCAGGCTTGTGTTTCCCCACTCCTGTTGACCATACATTACACTCCATGGGTTTTTGTTGTTTCTACTGAACACTTATCACATACCGTATTGCGAAAGGGAGACGCTGTTCAACTGCTGGGAATCTGTCTCCCAGGATGCCTGCTTCGATCAATAACAGCGTCACTCGACGTATAGTAGATCACCCACTTTGTATTTATCGGCTAGGATAAGGTTTTCTTTGGTTTTTGGTATTGCCATATATGTTTGTGCATCGAAAAAGAGTTGTCTTGTAAGTAAATCCTGATATTAGAGGATTTTTCCTTTTGTCCATACCTTGTAAGAATGTATAAAAGGAATGATGATCTGTAGAGGATATATCACAATCAGGCATGGTTGTACAGACTAAAGTAAACGATATACAAGTTTTTTGGAGTGTAAATATGAATGTTTTTCGTTCTAACTGCTGTGAAAGGTAGCCAAATACTGGAATCTGAATAAACAACTATTCAGAGAAGAATTTGCCTCTTTTTCTCAAGTGTGGGTCAGATTTCAGATTAGAATTCTATGACACATCTAATAGACATTTCATCTCAATTTATTCTGCTTTATTTCCCAGATTCGCGACATCTGTATAGATATCTGCATGGCTATTGTATTTTTTACAAGATGCAAACACAGAGACGGATCTTTCGTGCATCCGACAAGAGTTTACACTCTAGAGCCTATAATTCGTGTCTACATTCCTACATATTCACAGGCTATGAAAGAACAATGTACAACCCAATCTGAATGAAATTCCCCAACTGAAGCCCCCCTTCTTCAAGAGAAAGAAAAGGCACCATCTTCTGCACTAAATTGGTGTTAACAAGATGCTGTATGCTATCTGGAACTGCTCCAGTCTGTCTGCATGCTATTCTCAACAATGGAGACCTCGACGCCGTGCTTTGTCATGATGATGTTGCTGCCGAGATCCTTACGTAATCGCTCAACGCTTTGTGCTGTGATGATTCTGCAGGTGCTCCAGTCATCTGACTCCATGTCTACTCCCAGGTATGTGAAATGGTCCTGAATGCTCAGGCTCAATATGGAGAGGCACCTAGTAAAACGATCGATGGGGATAATGTTAGAACTAGGAGCTAAAGAGACAGGCAGTTGAGCTGCAAGGAAGGTCTGTGGTCTGTAAAAACCTGCAGCAGTTTGGGTCTTCGCCGCTGGCATCACATATCTGTTCTGTTGTGTTGCCATCAGATTCGTCGATCCATACCTAAAATATGAGCAAGCACTAAGCATAACACTGTGATAAAGGCTTCCTAGAAGTTGGAAAGCATATTTATAAGTTTGTGCCCAAGGTATACCTCTCTTGGGAAGTGGTGGTACGTCAGTTTGGAAAGAAAGGAGAAATAAGGTGGCAAATGCGGCACAATATCATGTCCGTGTACCAGTCGAATTGTGTTTGGTACATATTTGGCAAAGTAGGAGGCAAAAACGGCATTGCCAACACGAGGCTGTCCGAAAGTCATGAGTTGAACATTGTCGCTTCCGAGCTTGATCTGTGGATAGGGTTTGAAGAGAAAAATCAACAGCTTACATAATAACCAGCCTCAAATATTGGAGTGCTGGTGTTAGGAATTTGATACAAGATCGCAATTTATATAACCTGGAAGGAATTAAGAGTCTGGACATTGAATGTACAGTATTTGTGAAACATTGGATCTTTGTGTACTTACAGCAAGATCGAGTGCACAGAAGGCAGCCATGGCTCCTCCCATTGAGTGCCCTGTGACTATGACGCCGATATCCCCATATGTCTTTCTTGCCTTGTGCACAGCACTTGTGATAGCTAGACGCAAAATTGTATTATTATAGGAGGAGAAAAATCCACTGTGCACCTTTAACCATAGTAGTAGAAAGTCTTTTAGCAAAAAGGTGCATCTGCCTTTCCTTTTTTCTCTTTTAAGAAAGTATAAACAGCTTATTGGCAATAACCTTTGCATTTGGCATGTCTGGATAGCTTAGATCAAGCTGCTTCCATACCAAGTCCTTGATCCAATTCTGCACACTGAGCAAGCAAATTTAAAACATAAAGGACATGTGACTCAAGAAATCAGAATAGTAACACATAAAGCATACTGGTTTAACTGGGAATACTAGAAGCACATGCAATTTGATTAGTACCTGTTCTCTTGAGTCCCTCTGATTGCAACTATTATGGCATTTAGATTGTGATCTACACCGACAAATGCCTGTCACATTGTTCACCCGTAGAATGGCAGGTAAAAGGAAGGCCATATCATGAAAAGTTCAGTACACTTGATAAGAAATATGCCGGAAATTTATGAAAACTTAAAATGGAGTGTGTTAAGATAGGAACCTGCAAGCAGTTCTCCACATCAACAATTAGAGACCTCATCTCGAAGTCCTATTTCAGAAGTAGGTGAATGTATAAATAAGAAAGGACAGATTCTATAAGCTGTATAGTTGACGGGCTGCTGCATATGACACCCAACCAACCATTGGCGAGCATCTTGATAGATCCCTTACTGTTTGAACAGTTATAATTTCAGGAAAACAAATAAGCACCCCTAGATAGATATGAATGGAAGAGAACAGTTGGAAGGTTTCTTACTTGAGTCAAGTCATTGCATCTTGAGCATGTCCATGTATACAAAGCTGTTAAATCTGTCATATACACCTGCAGACAGTATTTAGTTAATTTGACTTAACAAGATTCAAGACAAAGACGAACTAAAGCTCCCATTTAGAAAGCATGACATGCATTTAATGCAATAATGAGAATAAGTTCAACTTACAGCTGAAGCATACTCCACGATGGTCTTAGCAAGAGTATGATCATATATAAGACTCTGATCATGATTCTTGACAGAGAACTCTGCGATAATGAAAACAGTTAGTTTATTAGCATATTAAATGGTGCAATCCTGAACACAAGTGCAGAAGATCAATTTCAGATATAAGAAGATGCCAAAGCAGATGGACAAACATTTACGCCAAGAAAAACAAAATTGAACAAACTGAAAGCAAACAAAATAGATGACCCCAATTGATTTTTGCCTGTCATATATGGCAGCTTTTAGCACAAGTTCACTTTGATTAAGTTTGTGCATATAATATCTGAGGGATAGAACAAAAGTAAGTTCTAATTACCAGGAGAGGTTAAGCATGAACGGGTGACAGCCAAGTTAAAAGGGCATAGGTGATTCAATTTCACCTATTCTCATGTCCTGAAGGCTGAAACCACTTATATTCACAAATCACAAATCCACCTAGAGCAAGTGGATAACTGAAAATATTGCAGTGATATGAGTATATGACAGACAAAATCAGTTGGGGGCCTTATCAAATAGGAGTATTAGGTTAAGTGCCATATGTTGTACACGCACTAGATCTGTCAAGCCAAGCTCCAAAAGAATCTATGATGGTCTTTTGCTGTGAATCACTGAACATAATGCTTAGATATGGCAGCTAAAGATCAATTGGGGGCATCATGGGTGATGCTAGTGGAATCCCCAGAGCAAGTCAAGCTCCACAACAGTACAATGGTTCTTTGCCGCCACGGTTCATCAACTCGTTCTTCTTAATTCAACCCTTTTATTTTCTGGAGGTGACCAACCATATGCAACCAGAACTTCATTTTGTTAACAAGGGACCAGGTAGGTTCCAACTGCCAGCCACCTAATTTCCTTTTCTGTCCACACAAAGATGGTACAACTTTCTCCAGATGTTTGGATACAACCCCCAAGGCCCCAGCCACAACAACAAGAAGTGCATTCAATTAGTTCAGTTGTAGGCCAGTGTGCGGCTAACAGGCAATCAGAACTTGGGGAAATTTACAGGGAGCAGGGCAATTTCGTCAGTGCCATAGCTGCCCCCTTTCTCTCCCTGCATGATTACACCTTTTGAAATGCCTGCGTGTGCACTGATATTCGTCTATGCTTTCTCCAATCATGGCAGTCAGAATGAATTCAGTAAACAGCCCAATCGCTACTGAATTAGTTAACGCGTTCTTGGAATTCATTTGAGGAAAACTTAGAACAGTTACCCAACAAAAAAAAAGAAAGATAATCGAGGCCATACCTCTTCTGCCATGACAAGCCGAGAGCAGCAGGAGCACCAGGGCCAGCACGGCGACCCGCCTCCGTCGCTCCATGAACCTGCAGGGCGCATCTCCATGGATGAGACTACCATCACACCGACAAGAGAGTAGAAAACAGCCGTGGGAGCTGAGTGGGGAATCCTCGGGAGCATCGAAATGCGGAGGCAGAAAATGAAGGATAAATGGGCGGCGTCCAGGACCAAATTGACGAAAACCGAGCTTGGATTTGGCGACTCGTGAGCAGAACAAGAAGGGGAGAGAAGGAGGGAGTTTAGGGGAGGGTGATTTGGTACCTCGGCGGCGGCTGGAAATGGGTAGGAAGAAGGTGAGGTGAGATTGGACTGGAGCTGGAGGGGAGGGGGAGGCAGGAAGCGGATGGCGGTCGCTGAGCTCTATTAATGCGGCGCGGAAGGGACGATGGAAAAGGAGAATCGAAAATTGCTATTGGAGCCTCAGCTCATCTGCTTCCCTATAAATACGGAGTAGTAAATTCGAAAAAGAATATATGAATTGCTACTATTTGGGCGTCGAATATGCTCGGGTGCTCGTGTGGAATTCCATTCCAAGATGACATCCGTGGTTCTTTGAAAATTAAAAGGATTGCTTAAAATGCCTATTTTCGAAGCTTTAGATTGTATCTTTTTTTTTGGAGCTTCCCAATATCATCTCGCCATGAAATTTTGCGTGCATCTAGGACACTTGCATTTTCGGCGCTATATTTTTCTTAAAAAAAATTGAACCTTTAAACCATTTTTTTTCTACTTTACTATTTACTACTCCATACGTTCTATAATATAGTGCGTATAGATTTTTAAAAAGGTCAAACTTTAGAAACTTTGACCAAGTTATTAGAGATAACTATTTATGTTACGATACCAAATATACTTTCTTCGTCCAAAAATACTTGTTATCAAAATAGATAAAAAATGATGTATCTAGAAGTTTTTCTTATCAAAATGGATACCAAATATACTCCCTTCGTCCGAAAACATTTTTTATCCATTTTGATGACAAGTATTTTCAGACGAAGGGAGTATAAAGTATGAAAGTTCATCTTATGATGAATCGAATGAAATAAGTTTGATATTCTAAACGTAAATGTTTTTCTGCGCAAATTTGATCAAAGTTTGTGATGCTTGACTTTAAAAAGAATATAGACAGTACATTATCGAACAAAAGGGAGCACTATCCCCGTTCGCAAATATAAAATGTTTTAACCTTTTTCCGAATCAAATGTATGTAGACACATTTTAGTGTGTTTGTTGACTCATTTCGATCTATATGTTATTTATATTAAAATATTTAAAATATACTCCCGCCGTCTCGTAATACGAGTATAAGATTGTGAACGGAGTTTTTTTTTAGAGAAATTGTGAACGGAGTTTGTGGATGAGCTCGAGCTGCAAAATGCCGTCGTCAAAAAGAGCGTGCTGCTTGTTAGCTGTTTGCCTCGGCGAGAAGAGAGGAAAGGGAATATGCCCCGGCCCCCCCTCCGCAGCTCCCTTCTCTGATGCCGATCCTCCGGTTATGCTGTTGAGGTCCGGCAATGGTACGGCACGGTAGGGGGCCCCAAACCGTAATCTTTTATCCCGACCGCTAATATGAAAATGAAGAAATACTGGAGGGTTTAGCGTCCCCCGGAGGAATCCAGCGCCTTCACGCCAATGATGAGTTCAACAGCGACCTCTTCAGCCTTTGGTTCTCGGGTGCAAGATGATCGAGCGATCGACCCTAGTGGTTCCCATATTTTATCCTTTTCTTTCCTCAGTGAACGCGTTTTAATCTTCGCGACCAGCAGCCGTGGTTGCTGACACACAAGGACAAGGTTACGGTCTGTCGCGGAAGCGGTTACGTGCGGGGTCTCAACTGAGCTGCGGGGGTGAATTTTCTTGCCGGAAAGGAAGAAAGTCAGCCGGCGGCATCGTGTTACGTAGAGGAACCACGCCGGAGCACGTACGGCCGCGATCGTCGCGCGCGCGAGAGAGAGGAGGATTGGGAGAGGCCGTGCGTTGACTGGACTGGAGGAGGCGAGGCGGCGGTGCAGGGGCGTCCTCGGCACGTGCTGCCGCCGGTGCAGCTGGACCGCCGCGTGGCGCGGAGGAGAAGCGTCGCCGGCTACGGGTGCGGCACCGCCGCCACGCGTGAATAGAAATGCGATTAATAACTGGTTGCACCAAGATTCGGCCACTAGGGACCGGTGCCCGCAGTGACATGGCTTGGATCGGGGAGTATCTACAACCACAGCTAGCAAAATCCGCACTTAAACAGTCGTTTCAACAATCAGATACACCGTTTGCAAATCATCAAATCCATATGATTACTAGCAACATAAAACTAGTCCAAATTTCCGTCGGTGACCGTCCTTGTTGTTACGGCCGTGTCCATGTCCAGCGGCCGGATGCGCCCCTTGAAGTGTTGTTGCAGTCGCCGGTGAGGTAGAATAGGACATGGGACACGCACCGGCTCACGGGGCTCGAGGTGTCGCTGTCTCCCATGCCCTACTCTTTCTCATCGGAGTCCATGCCTCGCACGTCGTCGGTGGATGTGAGTCCGCCATGTCGTAGCCAGCCACGTCCACCACGCCCTGGTGCGGGGAAAGGGGTTGTTGGGCACCATATGCGGGGACTTAGAGTGCAACTCGGCCTTGCCGACATTTGCCGTGGCCTCCCACGCCCGCTGCCTCGCACGATAGGCACGCCATGACATATTTGCTTCAGAAGTGAAGTGACTGTGCACCTACGACTTGGCTCACCAACAGAGGGGCTACGCATCTGCCACGGCGTTCGAGCGCCAAACGGACTGCACCGGCTCCAGTGAGGCAGCGACGACTGCCTTGAGGCCAAATCCATGCGCCATTTGGTCGGGAGCAATAGATTCCCGCCAGATGGAGTCTCAGCGTTGCCGTCGAGCGGACCCTCCCCCAGTGGCGGAACACAAGGCAAACGGTCATCTCCTCCTTGAGGCTGTGTGGATGAGCTCCGGGGAAGCTTCGTGGGCGGAAGGTGGTGGACTAGAGGGGAGTGAAGTCGGGTCAAATGCGGCTAGGTTTTCGTCTGGAGTCATGTGGGTTGGGTGAGCCACCGTAGGCCGGATCCTACATGGCGAACGTGTCTGGGCGTCCCCATATCCACCCTGGATATGACCTGGATATGGGGAGTGTCGTTCAATCCGTGCGTTTTGTTGGAAATATGCCCTAGAGGCAATAATAAAATGGTTATTATTATATTTTCTTGTTCATGATAATTGTCTATTGTTCATGCTATAATTGTATTATCCGGAAATTGTGATACATGTGTGAATACATAGACCACAACATGTCCCTAGTGAGCCTCTAGTTGACTAGCTCGTTGATCAACAGATGGTCATGGTTTCCAGACTATGGACATTGGATGTCATTGATAACGGGATCGCATCATTAGGAGAATGATGTGATGGACAAGATCCAATCCTAAGCATAGCGCAAGATCGTGTAGTTCGTTGATCAACAGATGGTCATGGTTTCCAGACTATGGACATTGGATGTCATTGATAACGGGATCACATCGTTAGGAGAATGATGTGATGGACAAGACCCAATCCTAAGCATAGCGCAAGATCGTGTAGTTCGTCTGCTAAAGCTTTTCTAATGTCAAGTATCTTTTCCTTAGACCATGAGATTGTGCAACTTCCGGATACTGTAGGAATACTTTGGGTGTGCCAAATGTCACAACGTAACTGGGTGGCTATAAAGGTGCACTACGGGTATCTCCGAAAGTGTCTGTTGGGTTGGCACGAATCGAGACTGGGATTTGTCACTCCGTATGACGGAGAGGTATCTCTAGGCCCACTCGGTAAGACATCATCGTAATGAGCTCAATGTGACTAAGGGTTGATCACGGGATGATGTGTTGCGGAACGAGTAAAGTGACTTGCCGGTAACGAGATTGAACGAGGTATTGGGATACCGACGATCGAATCTCAGGCAAGTAACGTACCGATTGACAAAGAGAATTGTATACGGGATTGCTTGAATCCTCGACATCGTGGTTCATCCGATGAGATCATCGTAAAACATGTGGGAGCCAACATGGGTATCCAGATCCCGCTGTTGGTTATTGGCCGGAGAGTTGTCTCGGTCATGTCTGCATGGTTCCCGAACCCGTAGGGTCTACACACTTAAGGTTCGATGACGCTAGGGTTATTAGGAAGATTTGTATGTGATTAACGAATGTTGTTCGGAGTCCCGGATGAGATCCCGGACGTCATGAGGAGTTCCAGAATAGTCCGGAGGTGAAGATTTATATATGGGAAGTCATCATACGGTCACCGAAAATATTTGGGGGTATGCCGGTATTGTAGCGGGACCACCGGAGGGGTTCCGGGGGTCCACCGGGAGGGTCCACCTGCCCCGGAGGGCCTTATGGGCTGTAGGTGGAAGGGAACCAGCCCCTAGTGGGCTGGGCGCCATCCCACCCAAGGGCCCATGCGCCTAGGGTTTGGGGGGAACCCTAAAGGGGGGCGCCACCCTTGCTTGGGGGGCAAGCCCCCTCCCCCCTTGGCCGCCGCCCCCCTCTAAATCTCATCTAGAGGGGCTGGCCCCCCCTTCCCCCTTCTCCCTATAAATAGAGGGGCGAGGGGAGGGCTGCAGCACCACATCCAAGGTGCAGCCCCTCCCCTCCCCAACACCTCTCCTACTCCGCGTGAGCTTGGCGAAGCCCTGCCAGAGAACTGCCACTCCATCACCACCACGCCGTCGTGCTGCTGTTGGAGCCTTCTTTCTCAACCTCTCCCTCCTCCTTGCTGGATCAAGGCGCCGGAGACGTCACCGGGCTGCACGTGTGTTGAACGCGGAGGCACCGTTGTTCAGTGCTTAGATCGGTTTCGGCCGCGATCTGAATCGCTACGTGTACAACTCCTCCAACCGCGTTCTTGCAACGCTTCCGACTCGCGGTCTTCAAGGGTATGAAGATGACTCCCCTCTCTCTCGTTGCTAGTTACTCCATAGATTGATCTTGGTGATGCGTAGAAATTTTTTAATTTCTGCAATGATCCCCAACAGTGGCATCATGAGCTAGGTCTATGCGTAGTTTCTATGCACGAGTAGAACACAAGTTGTTGTGGGCGTCGATTTTGTCAATTTACTTGCCGTTACTAGTCTTATCTTGATTCGGCGGCATCGTGGGATGAAGCGACCCGGACCGACCTTACACGTACGCTTACGTGAGACTGGTTCCACCGACTGACATGCACTAGTTGCATAAGGTGGCTAGTGGGTGTCTGTCTCTCCCACTTTAGTCAGATCGGATTCGATGAAAAGGGTCCTTATGAAGGGTAAATATAAATCGGCATATCACGTTGTGGTTTTGGCGTAGGTAAGAAATGTTCTTGCTAGAAACCTATAGCAGCCACGTAAAAACATGCAACACCAATTAGAGGACGTCTAACTTGTTTTTGCAGTATATACTGTGTGATGTGTGTTGGAAATATGCCCTAGAGGCAATAATAAATTAGTTATTATTATATTTCCTTGTTCATGATAATCGTTTATTATCCATGCTAGAATTGTATTGATAGGAAACTCAGATACATGTGTGGATACATAGACAACACCATGTCCCTAGTAAGCCTCTAGTTAACTAGCTCGTTGATCAATAGATGGTTACGGTTTCCTGACCATGGACATTGGATGTCGTTCATAACGGGATCACATCATTGGGAGAATGATGTGATGGACAAAGACCCAATCCTAATCCTAGCACAAGATCATGTAGTTCGTATGCTAAAGCTTTTCTAATGTCAAGTATCTTTTCCTTAGACCATTAGATCGTGTAACTCCCGGATACTGTAGGAGTGCTTTAGGTGTTCCAAACGTCACAACGTAACTGGGTGGCTATAAAGGTACACTACAGGTATCTCCGAAAGTGTCTGTTGGGTTGGCGCGAATCGAGACTGGGATTTGTCACTCCGTGTAAACAGAGAGGTATCTCTGGGCCCACTCGGTAAGACATCATCATAATGTGCACAATGTGATCAAGGATTTGATCACGGGATGATGTGTTACGGAACGAGTAAAGAGACTTGCCTGTAACGAGATTGAACAAGGTATCGGGATACCGACGATCGAATCTCGGGCAAGTATCGTACCGCTAGACAAAGGGAATTGTATACGGGATTGATTAAGTCCTTGACATCGTGGTTCATCCGATGAGATCATCGTGGAACATGTGGGAACCAACATGGGTATCCAGATCCCGCTGTTGGTTATTGGCCGGAGAGTCGTCTCGGTCATGTCTACGTGTCTCCCGAACCCGTAGGGTCTACACACTTAAGGTTCGGTGACGCTAGGGTTATAGAGATATTAGTATGCGGTAACCCGAAAGTTGTTCGGAGTCCCGGATGAGATCTCGGACGTCACGAAGAGTTCCGGAATGGTCCAGAGGTAAAGAATTATATATAGGAAGTGCTATTTCGGCCATCGGGACAAGTTTCGGGCTCACCGGTATTGTACCGGGACCACCGGAAGGGTCCCGGGGGTCCACCGGGTGGGGCCACCTGCCCCGGGGGCCAAATGGCTGTAGGGGGTGCGCCTTGGCCTATATGGTCCAAGGGCACTAGCCCCAAGAGGCCCATGCGCCAAGAGAAGAGGGAAAGGAAGAGTCCTAAAGGGGGAAGGCACCTCCGAGGTGCCTTGGGGAGGAGGGACTCCTCCCTGGCCGCACCCTTCCTTGGAGGAAGGGCCAAGGCTGCCCCCCCTCTCCCTTGGCCCTATATATAGTGGCGGGAAGGGAGGGAAACCATACCTAAGCCCTGGCGCCTCCCTCTCCCTCCCATGACACATCTCCCTCCTCCCGCAGCGCTTGGCGAAGCCCTGTTGGAATCCCGCTACTTCCACCACCACGCCGTCGTGCTGCTGGATCTCCATCAACCTCTCCTCCCCCATTGCTGGATCAAGAAGGAGGAGACGTCGCTGCTCCGTACGTGTGTTGAACGCAGAGGTGCCGTCCGTTCGGCGCTAGGATCATCGGTGATTTGGATCACGACGAGTACGACTCCATCAACCCCGTTCTCTTGAACGCTTCCGCGCGCGATCTACAAGGGTATGTAGATCCACTCCTCCAACGTTGCTAGATGACTCCATAGATAGATCTTGGTGACACGTAGGAAAATTTTGAATTTATGCTACGTTCCCCAACAGTGGTATCAGAGCTAGGTCTATGCGTAGTTTCTATGCACGAGTAGAACACAAAGTAGTTGTGGGCGTTGATTTTGTTCAATATGCTTACCGTTACTAGTCCAATCTTGATTCGGTGGCATTGTGGGATGAAGCGGCCCGGACCGACCTTACACGTACTCTTACGTGAGACTGGTTCCACCGACTGACATGCACTAGTTGCATAAGGTGGCTAGCGGGTGTCTGTCTCTCCCACTTTAGTCGGATCGGATTCGATGAAAAGGGTCCTTATGAAGGGTAAATAGCAATTGGCATATCACATTGTGGTTTTTGCGTAGGTAAGAAAAGTTCTTGCTAGAAACCCATAGCAGCCACGTAAAACATGCAAACAACAATTAGAGGACGTCTAACTTGTTTTTGCAGGGTATGCTATGTGATGTGATATGGCCAAAGGATATGATGAATGATATATGTGATGTATGAGATGATCATGTTCTTGTAATAGGAATCACGACTTGCATGTCGATGAGTATGACAACCGGCAGGAGCCATAGGAGTTGTCTTAATTTATTTATGACCTGCGTGTCAACATAAACGTCATGTAATTACTTTACTTTATTGCTAACCGTTAGCTGTAGTAGTAGAAGTAATAGTTGGCGAGGCAACTTCATGGAGACACGATGATGGAGATCATGATGATGGAGATCATGGTGTCATGCTGGTGACGATGATGATCATGGAGCCCCGAAGATGAAGATCAAAAGGAGCAATATGATGTTGGCCATATCATGTCACTATTTGATTGCATGTGATGTTTATCATGTTTATACATCTTATTTGCTTAGAACGACGGTAGTAAATAAGATGATCCCTCACTAAAATTTCAAGAAGGTGTTCCCCCTAACTGTGCACCGTTGCGAAAGTTCGTCGTTTCAAAGCACCACATGATGATCGGGTGTGATAGATTCTTACGTTCGAATACAACGGGTGTTGACGAGCCTAGCATGTACAGACATGGCCTCGGAACACATGCGAAACACTTAGGTTAACTTGACGAGCCTAGCATGTACAGACATGGCCTCGGAACACAAGAGACCGAAAGGTCGAGCATGAGTCGTATAGAAGATACGATCAACATGAAGATGTTCACCGATGTTGACTAGTCCGTCTCACGTGATGATCGGACACGGCCTAGTTGACTCGGATCATGTAATCACTTAGATGACTAGAGGGATGTCTATCTGAGTGGGAGTTCATAAGATGAACTTAATTATCCTGAACATAGTCAAAAGGTCTTCGCAAATTATGTCATAGCTCGCGCTTCAGTTCTACTGTTTAGATATGTTCCTAGAGAAAATTTAGTTGAAAGTTGATAGTAGGAATTATGCGGACTAGGTCCGTAAACTGAGGTTTGTCCTCATTGCTTCATAGAAGGCTTATGTCCTTAATGCACCGCTCAGTGTGCTGAACCTCGAACGTTGTCTATGGATGTTGCGAACATCTGACATACACATTTTGATAACTACGTGATAGTTCAGTTAAATGGCTTAGAGTTGAGGCACCGAAGATGTTTTGAAACATCGCGAAACATATGAGATGTTTCGAGGGCTGAAATTGGGATTTCAGGCTCGTGCCCACGTCAAGAGGTATAAGACCTCCGACGATTTTCTTAGCCTGCAAACTAAGGGAGAAAAGCTCAATTGTTGAACTTGTGCTCAGATTGTCTGAGTACAACAATCGCTTGAATCGAGTGGGAGTTGATCTTCCAGATGAAAT
Source organism: Triticum urartu (assembly GCF_056163025.1). Lineage (NCBI taxonomy): Eukaryota > Viridiplantae > Streptophyta > Magnoliopsida > Poales > Poaceae > Triticum > Triticum urartu. Next base: position 76,935,986 of record NC_141874.1, read on the forward strand.
AGTGATGGTTCTCCGAAGTCATTACCACCAAGCTGCTTGAGCTTCGTGATGAACTATAATATATCAGGGACATATATGATGATCCTTGAGATATTCGCGATGTTTGACACCACAAAAGTAGAGATCAAGAAGGAGCATCAATTGTTGATGGTTGGTGAAACCACTAGTTTCAAGAAGGGCAAGGGCAAAAAGGGATGCTTCATGAAACGGCAAATCAGCTGCTGCTCTAGTGAAGAAACCCAAGGTTGAACACAAACCCGAGACTAAGTGCTTCTGTAATAAGGGGAACAGCCACTGGAGCAGAATTACCCTAGATACTTGGTAGATGAGAAGGCTGGCAAGGTCGATAGAAGTATATTGGATATACATTGTGTTGATGTGTACTTTACAGTAGCACCAGGGTATTAGATACCGGTTCGGTTGCTAAGTGTTAGTAACTCGAAATAAAAGCTACGGAATAAACGGAGACTAGCTAAAGGTGAGCTGACGATATGTGTTGGAAGTATTTCCAATGTTGATATGATCAAGCATCACACGCTCCCTCTACCATCGAGATTGGTGTTTGCGTTGAGCATAGACATGATTGGATTATGTCTATCGCAATACGGTTATTCATTTAAGGAGAATAACGGTTACTCTGTTTATTTGAATAATACCTTCAATGGTCTTGCACCTAAAATGAATTGTTCATTGAATCTCGATCATAGTGATACACATGTTCATGCCAAAAGATATAAGATAGTAATGATAGTACCACCTACTTGTGGCACTGCCACTTAAGTCATATCGGTATAAAACGCATGAAGAGGCTCCATGTTAATGGATCTTTGGACTCACTCATTTTTGAAAAGTTTGAGACATGCGAACCATGTCTATTGGTGTATATGCATGAAGAAACTCCATGCAAATGGACCGTTTGGACTCACTTGATTTTGAATCACTTGAGACATGCAAATCATACCACATGGGCAAGATGACTGAAAGCCTCGTTTTCATTAAAATGGAACTAGAAAGCAACTTGTTGGAAGTAATACATTTTGATGTGTGCAATCCAATGAGTGCTGAGGCATGTAGTGGATATTGTTATGTTCTTACTTCACAGATGATTTGAGTAGATGTTGAGTATATTTACTTGATGAATCACGAGTCTGAATTATTGAAAGGTTCAAGTAATTTCAGGGTGAAGTTGAAAGATCGTCGTGACAAGAGGATAAAATATCTATGATATGATCATAGAGATGAATATCTGAATTACGAGTTTGGCATAGAATTAAGACATTGTGGAAATTGTTTCACAACTAATACAGCCTGGAACACCATAGTGTGATGGTGTGTCCGAACATCATAACTGCACCCTATTGGATATGATGCATACCATGATGTCTCTTATCGAATTACCACGATAGTTTATGGGTTAGGCATTAAAGACAACCACATCCACATTAAATAAGGCACCACGTAATTCCGATGAGATGACACCGTATGAACTGTGGTTTAGAGAAACCTAAGCTGTCATTTCTTAGAAGTTTGGGGCTGCGACGCTTATGTGAAAAAGTTTCAGGCTGATAAGCTCGAACCCAAAGCGGATAAATGCATCTTCATAGGACACCCAAAATAGTTGGGTATACCTCCTATCTGAGAACCGAAAGCAATAAGGGATTGTTTCTAGAATCGGGTCCTTTCTCGAGGAAAAGTTTCTTTTGAAAGAATTGAGTGGGAGGATGGTGGAGACTTGATGAGGTTATTGAACCATCTCTTCAACTAGTGTGTGGCAGGGCACAGGAAGTTGTTCCTGTGGCACCTACACCAATTGAAGTGGAAGCTTATGATAGTGATCATGAAACTTCAGATCAAGTCACTACCAAACCTCGTAGGATGACAAGGATGCATGTTACTTCAGAGTGGTACGTAATCCTGTCTTGGAAGTCATGTTGCTAGACAACAATGAACCTACGAGCTATGGAGAAGCGATGGTGGGCCCGGATTCCGATAAATGGCTAGAGGCCATAAAATCCGAGATAGGATCCATATATGAAAATAAAGTGTAGACTTTGGAAGAACTACTTGATGGTCGTGAGGCTGTTGAGTACAGATGGATTTTAAAAGGAAGACGGACAATGATGGTAAATGTCACCATTAAGAAAGCTCGACTTGTCGTTAAGATGTTTCCGACAAGTTCAAGGAGTTGACTACGATGAGACTTTCTCACTCGTAGCGATGCTAAGAGTCTGTTGGAATTATATTAGGGATTACTGCATTATTTATGAAATCTTGCAGATAGGATGTCAAAACATTGTTTCCTCGATGTTTTTTTGAGGAAAGGTTGTATGTGATACAAACCGGAAGGTTTTGTCAATCCTGAAAGATGCTAATAAGTATGCAAAGCTCCAGCAATCCTTCTAGGGACTGGAGTAAGCATCTCGGAGTTGGAATGTATGCTTTGATGAGATGATCAAAGATTTTGGGTGTATACAAAGTTTATAAGAAACTTGTATTTCCAAAGAAGTGAGTGGGAGCACTATAGAATTTCTGATAAATATATGTTGTTGACATATTGTTGATCAGAAATGATGTAGAATTTCTGGAAAGCATATAGGGTTATTTGGAAAGTGTTTTTCAATGGAAAGCCTGGATTAAGCTACTTGAACATTGAGCATCAAGATCTATAAGGATAGATCAAAACGCTTAATGGTACTTTCAAATGAGCACATACCTTGACATGATCTTGAAGGTGTTCAAGATGGATCAGTCAAATAAGGAGTTCTTGCCTGAGTTGTAAGGTATGAAGTTAAGACTTAAAGCTCGACCATGGCAGAATAGAGAGAAAGGACGAAGGTCGTCCCCTATGCTTAAGACATAGGCCCTACAGTATGCTATGCTGTGTACCGCACCTGAAATGTGCCTTGCCATGAGTCAGTCAAGGGGTACAAGAGTGATCCAAGAATGGATCACAGGACAGCGGTCAAAGTTATCCTTAGTAACTAGTGGACTAAGGAATTTTCTCGATTATGGAGGTGGTAAAAGAGTTCGTCGTAAAGGGTTACGCCGATGCAAACTTTGACACTAATCCAGATTATTCTAAGTAGTAAACTGGATTCGTATAGTAGAACAGTTATTTGAAATGGCTCCAAATATAGCGTAGTAGCTGCATCTACAAGATGACATAGAGATTTGCGAAGTACATACGGATCTGAAAGATTCATACCCGTTGACTATAACATCTCTCACAAGCATAACATGATCAAACCCAGAACTCATCGAGTGTTAATCACATGGTAATGTGAATTAGATTATTGACTCTAGTAAACTCTTTGGGTGTTAGTCACATGGGGATGTGACCTTGAGTGTTAATCACATATCGATGTGAACTAGATTATTGACTCTAGTGCAAGTGGGAGACTGTTGGAAATATGCCCTAGAGGCAATAATAAATTAGTTATTATTATATTTCCTTGTTCATGATAATCGTTTATTATCCATGCTAGAATTGTATTGATAGGAAACTCAGATACATGTGTGGATACATAGACAACACCATGTCCCTAGTAAGCCTCTAGTTAACTAGCTCGTTGATCAATAGATGGTTACGGTTTCCTGACCATGGACACTGGATGCCGTTGATAACGGGATCACATCATTGGGAGAATGATGTGATGGACAAAGACCCAATCCTAAGCCTAGCACAAGATCATGTAGTTCGTATGCTAAAGCTTTTCTAATGTCAAGTATCTTTTCCTTAGACCATGAGATCGTGTAACTCCCGGATACCGTAGGAGTGCTTTGATGGAAATATGCCCTAGAGGCAATAATAAATTGATTATTATTATATTTCCTTGCTCGTGATAATCGTTTATTATCCATGCTAGAATTGTATTGATAGGAAACTCAGATACATGTGTGGATACATAGACAACACCATGTCCCTAGTAAGCCTCTAGTTGACTAGCTCGTTGATCAATAGATGGTTACGGTTTCCTGACCATGGACATTGGATGTCATTGATAACGGGATCACATCATTAGGAGAATGATGTGATGGACAAGACCCAATCCTAAGCATAGCACAAGATCGTGTAGTTCGTATGCTAAAGCTTTTCTAATGTCAAGTATCATTTCCTTAGACCATGAGATTGTGCAACTCCCGGATACCGTAGGAGTGCCTTGGGTGTGCCAAACGTCACAACGTAACTGGGTGGCTATAAAGGTGCACTACAAGTATCTCCGAAAGTGTCTGTTGGGTTGGCACGAATCGAGACTGGGATTTGTCACTCCGTGTGACGGAGAGGTATCTCTGGGCCCACTCGGTAGGACATCATCATAATGTGCACAATGTGATCAAGGAGTTGATCACAGGATGATGTGTTACGGAATGAGTAAAGAGACTTGCCGGTAACGAGATTGAACAAGGTATCGGGATACCGACGATCGAATCTCGGGCAAGTATCGTACCGATAGACAAAGGGAATTGTATACGGGATTGATTAAGTCCTTGACATCGTGGTTCATCCGATGAGATCATCGTGGAACATGTGGGAGCCAACATGGGTATCCAGATCCCGCTATTGGTTATTGGCCAGAGAACATCTCGGTCATGTCTGCATGGTTCCCGAAGCTGTAGGGTCTACACACTTAAGGTTCGGTGACGCTAGGGTTATAGAGATATTAGTATGCGGTAACCCGAAAGTTGTTCGGAGTCCCGGATGAGATCCCGGACGTCACGAGGAGTTCCGGAATGGTCCGGAGGTAAATAATTATATATAGGAAGTGCTATTTCAGCCATCGGGACAAGTTTCGGGGTCACCGGTATTGTACCGGGACCACCAGAAGGGTCCCGGGGGTCCACCTGCCCCGGGGGCCACATGGGCTGTAGGGGGTGTGCCTTGGCCTATATGGGCCAAGGGCACCAGCCCCAAGAGGCCCATGCGCCAAGAATCAAGGGAAAGGAAGAGTCCTAAAGGGGAAGGCACCTCCGAGGTGCCTTGGGGAGGAGGGACTCCTCCCTGGCCGCACCCTTCCTTGGAGGAAGGGCCAAGGCTGCGCCCCCCCTCTCCCTTGGCCCTATATATAGTGGGGGAAAGGGAGGGCAACCAGACCTAAGCCCTGGCGCCTCCCTCTCCCTCCCATGACACACCTCCCTCCTCCCGCAGCGCTTGGCGAAGCCCTGTTGGAATCCCGCTACTTCCACCACCACGCCGTCGTGCTGCTGGATCTCCATCAACCTCTCCTCCCCCCTTGCTGGATCAAGAAGGAGGAGACGTCGCTGCTCCGTACGTGTGTTGAACGCGGAGGTGCCGTCCGTTCGGCGCTAGGATCATCGGTGATTTGGATCACGACGAGTACGACTCCATCAACCCCGTTCTCTTGAACGCTTCCACGCGCGATCTACAAGGGTATGTAGATCCACCCCTCCCTCGTTGCTAGATGACTCCATAGATAGATCTTGGTGACACGTAGGAAAATTTTGAATTTATGCTACGTTCCCCAACAGTGGCATCATGAGCTAGGTCTATTGCGTAGATTCTATGCACGAGTAGAACACAAAGTAGTTGTGGGTGTTGATTTTGTTCAATATGCTTACCGTTACTAGTCCAATCTTGATTCAGCGGCATTGTGGGATGAAGCGGCCCGGACCGACCTTACACGTACTCTTACGTGAGACTGGTTCCACCGACTGACATGCACTAGTTGCATAAGGTGGCTAGCGGGTGTCTGTCTCTCCCACTTTAGTCGGATCGGATTCGATGAAAAGGGTCCTTATGAAGGGTAAATAGCAATTGGCATATCAAGTTGTGGTCTTTGCGTAGGTAAGAAACGTTCTTGCTAGAAACCCATAGCAGCCACGTAAAACATGCAAACAACAATTAGAGGACGTCTAACTTGTTTTTGCAGGGTATGCTATGTGATGTGATATGGCCAAAAGGATGTGATGAATGATATATGTGATGTATGAGATTGATCATGTTCTTGTAATAGGAATCACGACTTGCATGTCGATGAGTATGACAACCGGCAGGAGCCATATGAGTTGTCTTAATTTATTTATGACCTGCGTGTCAACATAAACGTCATGTAATTACTTTACTTTATTGCTAACCGTTAGCTATAGTAGTAGAAGTAATGGTTGACGAGACAACTTCATGAAGACACGATGATAGAGATCATGATGATGGAGATCATGGTGTCATGCCGGTGACAAGATGATCATGGAGCCCCAAGATGGAGATCAAAGGAGCTATATGATATTGGCCATATCATGTCACTATTATTTGATTGCATGTGATGTTTATCATGTTTATACATCTTGTTTACTTAGAACGACGGTAGTAAATAAGATGATCCCTCACTAAAATTTCAAGAAGGTGTTCCCCCTAACTGTGCACCGTTGCGAAAGTTCGTCGTTTCGAAGCACCACGTGATTGTCGGGTGTGATAGATTCTTACGTTCATATACAACGGGTGTAAGCCAGATTTACACACGCGAAACACTTAGGTTGACTTGACGAGCCTAGCATGTACAGACATGTCCTCGGAACACAAGAGACCGAAAGGTCGAGCATGAGTCGTATGGTAGATACGATCAACATGAAGATGTTCACCGATGATGACTAGTCCGTCTCACGTGATGATCGGACACGGCCTAGTTGACTCGGATCATGTAATCACTTAGATGACTAGAGGGATGTCTATCTGAGTGGGAGTTCATAAGATGAACTTAATTATCCTGAACATAGCCAAAAGGTCTTCGCAAATTATGTCGTAGCTCGCGCTTTAGTTCTACTGTTTAGATATGTTCCTAGAGAAAATTTAGTTGAAAGTTGATAGTAGCAATTATGCGGACTAGGTCCGTAAACTGAGGATTGTCCTCATTGCTTCATAGAAGGCTTATGTCCTTAAATGCACCGCTCAGTGTGCTGAACCTCGAACGTCGTCTGTGGATGTTGCGAACATCTGACATACACATTCTGATAACTACGTGATAGTTCAGTTAAACGGTTTAGAATTGAGGCACCGAAGACGGTTTTGAAACGTCGCAAAACATATGAGATGTTTTGAGGGCTGAAATTGGGATTTCAGGCTCGTGCCCACGTCAAAAGGTATAAGACCTCCGACGATTTTCTTAGCCTACAAACTAAGGGAGAAAAGCTCAATTATTGAGCTTGTGCTCAGATTGTCTGAGTACAACAATCATTTGAATCGAGTGGGAGTTGATCTTCCAGATGAGATAGTGATATTTCTCCGAAGTCATTACCACCAAGCTGCTAGAGCTTCGTGATGAACTATGATATATCAGGGACATATATGATGATCCTTGAGATATTCGCGATGTTTGACACCACAAAAGTAGAAATCAAGAAGGAGCATCAATTGTTGATGGTTAGTGAAACCACTAGTTTCAAGAAGGGCAAGGGCAAGAAGGGATACTTCATGAAACGGCAATTCAGCTGCTGCTCTAGTGAAGAAACCCAAGGGTGAACCCAAACCCGAGACTAAGTGCTTCTGTAATAAAGGGAACATCCACTGGAGCAGAATTACCCTAGATACTTCGTAGATGAGAAGGCTGGCAAGGTCGATAGAAGTATATTGGATATACATTGTGTTAATGTGTACTTTACTAGTACTCCTAGTAGCACCAAGGTATTAGATACCGGTTCGGTTGCTAAGTGTTAGTAACTCGAAATAAAAGCTACGGAATAAACGGAGACTAGCTAAAGGTGAGCTGACGATATGTGTTGGAAGTATTTCCAAGGTTGATCAAATATCGTACGCTCCCTCTACCATCGAGATTGGTATTAAAACCTAAATAATTGTTATTTGGTGTTTGTGTTGAGCATAGACATGATTGGATTACGTCTATCGCAATACGGTTATTCATTTAAGGAGAATAATGGTTACTCTGTTTATTTGAATAATACCTTCAATGGTCTTACACCTAAAATGAATGGTTTATTGAATCTCGATCGTAGTGATACACATGTTCATGCCAAAAGGTATAAGATAGTAATGATAGTACCACCTACTTGTGGCACTGCCACTTAAGTCATATCAGTATAAAATGCATGAAGAAGCTCCATGTTGATGGATCTTTGGACTCACTCGTTTTTGAAAAGTTTGAGACATGCGAACCATGTCTATTGGTGTATATGCATGAAGAAACTCCATGCAAAGGGACCGTTTGGACTCACTTGATTTTGAATCACTTGAGACATGCAAATCATACCACATGGGCAAGATGACTGAAAGCCTCGTTTTCAGTAAAATGGAACTAGAAAGCAACTTGTTGGAAGTAATACATTTTGATGTGTGCAATCCAATGAGTGCTGAGGCGTGTAGTGGATATCGTTATGTTCTTACTTCACAGATGATTTGAGTAGATATTGAGTATATTTACTTGATGAATCACGAGTCTGAATTATTGAAAGGTTCAAGTAATTTCAGGGTGAAGTTGAAAGATCATCGTGACAAGAGGATAAAATGTCTATGATATGATCATAGAGATGAATATCTGAATTACGAGTTTGGCACAGAATTAAGACATTGTGGAAATTGTTTCACAACCAATACAGCCAGGAACACCATGGTGTGATGGTGTGTCCGTACATCATAACTGCACCCTATCGGATATGATGCATACCATGATGTCTCTTATCGAATTACCACGATAGTTTATGGGTTAGGCATTAGAGACAACCACATTCACTTTAAATAGGGCACCACGTAATTCCGATGAGATGACACCGTATGAACTATGGTTTAGAGAAACCTAAGCTGTCATTTCTTAAAAGTTTGGGGCTGTGACGCTTTTGTGAAAAAGTTTCAGGCTGATAAGCTCGAACCCAAAGCGGATAAATGCATCTTCATAGGACACCCAAAACAGTTGGGTATACCTCCTGTCTCAGATCCGAAAGCAATAAGGGATTGTTTCTAGAATCGGGTCCTTTCTCGAGGAAAAGTTTCTCTCGAAAGAATTGAGTGGGAGGATGGTGGAGACTTGATGAGGTTATTGAACCGTCTCTTCAACTAGTGTGTGGCAGGGCACAGGAAGTTGTTCCTGTGGCACCTACACCAATTGAAGTGGAAGCTTATGATAGTGATCATGAAACTTCAGATCAAGTCACTACCAAACCTCGTAGGATGACAAGGATGTGTACTACTTCAGAGTGGTACGTAATCCTGTCTTGGAAGTCATGTTGCTAGACAACAATGAACCTACGAGCTATGGAGAAGCGATGGTGGGCCCGGATTCCGATAAATGGTTAGAGGCCATAAAATCCGAGATAGGATCCATATATGAAAATAAAGTGTAGACTTTGGAAGAACTACTTGATGGTCGTGAGGCTGTTGAGTACAGATGGATTTTAAAAGGAAGACGGACAATGATGGTAAATGTCACCATTAAGAAAGCTCGACTTGTCGTTAAGATGTTTCCGACAAGTTCAAGGAGTTGACTACGATGAGACTTTCTCACTCGTAGCGATGCTAAGAGTCTGTTGGAATTATATTAGGGATTACTGCATTATTTATGAAATCTTGCAGATAGGATGTCAAAACATTGTTTCCTCGATGTTTTTTTGAGGAAAGGTTGTATGTGATACAAACCAGAAGGTTTTGTCAATCCTGAAAGATGCTAATAAGTATGCAAAGCTCCAATAATCCTTCTAGGGACTGGAGTAAGCATCTCGGAGTTGGAATGTATGCTTTGATGAGATGATCAAAGATTTTGGGTGTATACAAAGTTTATAAGAAACTTGTATTTCCAAAGAAGTGAGTGGGAGCACTATAGAATTTCTGATAAATATATGTTGTTGACATATTGTTGATCAGAAATGATGTAGAATTTCTGGAAAGCATATAGGGTTATTTGGAAAGTGTTTTTCAATGGAAAGCCTGGATTAAGCTACTTGAACATTGAGCATCAAGATCTATAAGGATAGATCAAAACGCTTAATGGTACTTTCAAATGAGCACATACCTTGACATGATCTTGAAGGTGTTCAAGATGGATCAGTCAAAGAAGGAGTTCTTGCCTGAGTTGTAAGGTATGAAGTTAAGACTTAAAGCTCGACCACGGCAGAATAGAGAGAAAGGACGAAGGTCGTCCCCTATGCTTAAGACATAGGCTCTACAGTATGCTATGCTGTGTACCGCATCTGAAGTGTGCCTTGCCATGAGTCAGTCAAGGGGTACAAGAGTGATCCAAGAATGGATCACAAGACAGCGGTCAAAGTTATCCTTAGTAACTAGTGGACTAAGGAATTTTCTCGATTATGGAGGTGGTAAAAGAGTTCGTCGTAAAGGGTTACGTCGATGCAAGCTTAACACCTATCCGGATAGCTCTGAGTAGAGATACCGGATACGTATAATGGAGCAACAATTTAGAATAAACTCCAAGTAGAACAGTTATTTGAAATGGCTCCAAATATAGCGTAGTAGCTGCATCTACAATATGACATAGAGATTTGCGAAGTACATACGGATCTGAAAGATTCAGACCCGTTGACTATAACATCTCTCACAAGCATAACATGTTCAAACCCAGAACTCATCGAGTGTTAATCACATGGTAATGTGAACTGGATTATTGACTCTAGTAAACTCTTTGGGTGTTAGTCACATGGGGATGTGACCTTGAGTGTTAATCACATATTGATGTGAACTAGATTATTGACTCTAGTAAACTCTTTGGGTGTTAGTCACATGGGGATGTGACCTTGAGTGTTAATCACATATCGATGTGAACTGGATTATTGACTCTAGTGCAAGTGGGAGACTGTTGGAAATATGCCCTAGAGGCAATAATAAATTGATTATTATTATATTTCCTTGTTCGTGATAATCGTTTATTATCCATGCTAGAATTGTATTGATAGGAAACTCAGATACATGTGTGGATACATAGACAACACCATGTCCCTAGTAAGCCTCTAGTTAACTAGCTCGTTGATCAATAGATGGTTATGGTTTCCTGACCATGGACATTGGATGTCGTTCATAACGGGATCACATCATTGGGAGAATGATGTGATGGACAAAGACCCAATCCTAAGCCTAGCACAAGATCATGTAGTTCGTATGCTAAAGCTTTTCTAATGTCAAGTATCTTTTCCTTAGACCATGAGATCGTGTAACTCCCGGATACCGTAGGAGTGCTTTAGGTGTGCCAAACGTCACAACGTAACTGGGTGGCTATAAAGGTACACTACAGGTATCTCCGAAAGTGTCTGTTGGGTTGGCGCGAATCGAGACTGGGATTTGTCACTCCGTGTGACGGAGAGGTATCTCTGGGCCCACTCGGTAGGACATCATCATAATGTGCACAATGTGATCAAGGAGTTGATCATGGGATGATGTGTTACGGAACGAGTAAAGAGACTTTCCGGTAACGAGATTGAATAAGGTATCGGGATACCGACGATCGAATCTCGGGCAAGTATCGTACCGCTAGACAAAGGGAATTGTATACGGGATTGATTAAGTCCTTGACATCGTGGTTCATCCGATGAGATCATCGTGGAACATGTGGGAACCAACATGGGTATCCAGATCCCGCTGTTGGTTATTGGCCGGAGAGTCGTCTCGGTCATGTCTGCATGGTTCCCGAACCCGTAGGGTCTACACACTTAAGGTTCGGTGACGCTAGGGTTATAGAGATATTAGTATGCGGTAACCTGAAAGTTGTTCGGAGTCCCGGATGAGATCCCGGACGTCACGAGGAGTTCCGGAATGGTCCGGAGGTAAAGAATTATATATAGGAAGTGCTATTTCGGCCATCGGGACAAGTTTCGGGGTCACCGGTATTGTACCGGGACCATCGGAAGGGTCCCGGGGGTCCACCGGGTGGGGCCACCTGCCCCGGGAGCCACATTGGCTGTAGTGGGTGTGCCTTGGCATATATGGGCCAAGGGCACCAGCCCCAAGAGGCCCATGCGCCAAGAATCAAGGGAAAGGAAGAGTCCTAAAGGGGGAAGGCACCTCCGAGGTGCCTTGGGGAGGAGGGACTCCTCCCTGGCCGCACCCTTCCTTGGAGGAAGGGCCAAGGCTGCGCCCCCCTCTCCCTTGGCCCTATATATAGTGGGGGAAAGGGAGGGCAACCAGAACTAAGCCCTGGCGCCTCCCTCTCCCTCCCATGACACACCTCCCTCCCCCCGCAGCGCTTGGCGAAGCCCTGTTGTAATCCCGCTACTTCCACCACCACGCCGTCGTGCTGCTGGATCTCCATCAACCTCTCCTCCCCCCTTGCTGGATCAAGAAGGAGGAGACGTCGCTGCTCCGTACGTGTGTTGAACGCGGAGGTGCCGTCCGTTCGGCGCTAGGATCATCGGTGATTTGGATCACGACGAGTACGACTCCATCAACCCCGTTCTCTTGAACGCTTCCGCGCGCGATCTACAAGGGTATGTAGATCCACTCCTCCCTCGTTGCTAGATGACTCCATAGATAGATCTTGGTGACACGTAGGAAAATTTTGAATTTATGCTACGTTCCCCAACAATGTGATATGGCCAAAAGGATGTGATGAATGATATATGTGATGTATGAGATTGATCATGTTCTTGTAATAGGAATCACGACTTGCATGTCGATGAGTATGACAACCGGCAGGAGCCATAGGAGTTGTCTTAATTTATTTATGACCTGTGTGTCAACATAAACGTCATGTAATTACTTTACTTTATCGCTAACCGTTAGCCATAGTAGTAGAATTAATAGTTGGCGAGACAACTTCATGAAGACACGATAATGGAGGTCATGGTGTCATGCCGGTGACGATGATGATCATGGCACCCCGAAGATGGAGATCAAAAGGAGCAAAATGATATTGGCCATATCATGTCACTATTTGATTGCATGTGATGTTTATCATGTTTTTACATCTTATTTGCTTAGAACGACGGTAGCATAAATAAGATGGTCCCTCATTAAAATATCAAGAATGGTGTTCCCCCTAACTGTGCACCGTTGCTAAGGTCCATTGTTCCGAAGCACCACGTGATGATCGGGTGTGATAGGTTCTAACGTTCGCATACAACGGGTGTAAGCCAGATTTACACACGCAATACACTTAGGTTTACTTGACGAGTCTAGCATGTACAGACATGGCCTCGGAACACGGAAGACCGAAAGGTCGAACATGAGTCATATAGAAGATACGATCAACATGAAGATGTTCACCGATGATGACTAGTCCGTCTCACGTGATGATCGGACACGGTCTAGTTGACTCGGATCATGTATCACTTAGATGACTAGAGGGATGTCTATCTGAGTGGGAGTTCATTAAATAATTTGATTAGATGAACTTAATTATCATGAACATAGTCTAAAAATCTTTGCAATATGTCTTGTAGATCAAATGGCCAACGCTAATGTTGCCCTCAACTTCAACGCATTCCTAGAGAAAACAAAGCTGAAAGACGATGGCAGCAACTACACGTACTGGGTCCGTAATCTGAGGATTATCCTCATAGCTACCAAGAAAGCATATGTCCTTGATGCACCGCTAGGTGAAGCACCTGTTTTCCCAGCAGATCAAGACGTTATGAACGCCTGACAGATGTGCAGTGATGATTACTCCCTAGTTCAGTGTGGCATGCTTTACAACTTAGAACTGGGGCTCCAAAAGCGTTTTGAGCAACACAAAGCATATGAGATGTTTTAAGAGCTGAAAATGGTTTTCCAAGCTCATGCCCGGGTCGAGAGATATGAAGTCTCCGACAAGTTCTACAGTTGTAAGATGGAGGAGAATAGTTCCGTCAGCGAGCACATACTCAAAATGTCTGGGTTGCACAACGGCTTGTCTCAACTGGGAGTTAATCTCCCGGATGATGCGGTCGTTGACAGAATCCTTCAGTCGCTCCCACCCAGCTACAAGAGCTTTGTGATGAACTTCAATATGCAGGGGATGGAAAAGACCATTCCTGAGGTATATTCAATGCTGAAATCAGCGGAGGTGGAAATCAAAAAGGAACATCAAGTGTTGATGGTGAATAAAACCACTAAGTTCAAGAAAGGCAAGGGTAAAAAGAACTTCAAGAAGGACGGCAAGGGAGTTGCCGCGCCCGGTAAGCAAGCTGCCGAGAAGAAGCCAAAGAATGGACCCAAGCCTGAGACTGAGTGCTTTTATTGCAAGGGAAACAGTCACTGGAAGCGGAACTGCCCCAAGTACTTAGTGGATAAGAAGGCCGGCAATGTCAAAGGTATATGTGATATACATGTTATTGATGTGTACCTAACCAGCGCTCGTAGTACCTCCTGGTTATTTGATACCGGTGCGGTTGCTCATATTTGTAACTCAAAACAGGAGTTGCGGAATAAGCAGAGACTGGCGAAGGACGAGGTGACGATGCGCGTCGGGAATGGTTCCAAGGTCGATGTGATCACCGTCGGCACGCTATCTCTACATTTACCTACGGGATTAGTTTTAAACCTCAATAATTGTTATTTGGTACCATCTTTGAGCATGAACATTGTATCTGGATCTCGTTCAATGCGAGATGGCTACTCATTTAAATCTGAGAATAATGGTTGTTCTATTTATATGAGAGACATGTTTTATGGTCATGCCCCACTGGTCAATGGTTTATTCTTATTTAATCTCGAACGTGATGTTACACATATTCATAGTGTGAATGCGAAAAGATGTAAGGTTGATAATGATAGTCCCACATACTTGTGGCACTGCCGCCTTGGTCACATTGGTGTCAAACGCATGAAGAAACTCCATGCAGATGGACTTTTGGAGTCTCTTGATTATGAATCATTTGACACGTGCGAACCATGCCTCATGGGCAAAATGACCAAGACTCCGTTCTCCGGAACAATGGAGCGAGCGACCAACTTATTAGAAATCATACATACTGATGTGTGCGGTCCAATGAGTGTTGAGGCTCGCGGTGGCTATCGTTATGTTCTCACCCTCACTGATGACTTGAGTAGATATGGGTATATCTATTTAATGAAACACAAGTCTGAGACCTTTGAAAAGTTCAAGGAATTTCAGAGTGAGGTTGAGAATCAACGTGACAGGAAAATCAAGTTCCTACGATCAGATTGTGGAGGAGAATACTTGAGTCACGAATTTGGCACACACTTAAGAAAATGTGGAATAGTTTCACAACTCATGCCGCCTGGAACACCTCAGCGTAATGGTGTGTCCGAACATCGTAATCGCACTCTATTGGACATGGTGCGATCTATGATGTCTCTTACCGATTTACCGCTATCTTTTTGGGGCTATGCTTTAGAGACTGCCGCATTCACTTTAAATAGGGCTCCGTCGAAATCCGTTGAGACGACACCGTATGAATTATGGTTTGGGAAGAAACCTAAGCTGTCGTTTCTAAAAGTTTGGGGATGCGATGCTTATGTCAAGAAACTTCAACCTGAAAAGCTCGAACCCAAGTCGGAAAAATGCGTCTTCATAGGATACCCTAAAGAAACTATTGGGTACACCTTCTACCTCAGATCCGAAGGCAAGATCTTTGTTGCTAAGAATGGATCCTTTCTAGAGAAAGAGTTTCTCTCGAAAGAAGTAAGTGGGAGGAAAGTAGAACTTGATGAAGTATTGCCTCTTGAACCGGAGAGTGGCGCAGCTCAAGAAAGTGTTTCTGAGGTGCCTGCACCGACTAGAGAGGAAGTTAATGATGATGATCATGAAACTTCGGATCAAGTTGCTACTGAACTTCGTAGGTCCACAAGGACACGTTCCGCACCAGAGTGGTACGACAACCCTGTCTTGGAAATCATGTTGTTAGACAATGGTGAACCTTCAAACTATGAAGAAGCAATGGCGGGCCCAGATTCCGACAAATGGCTGGAAGCCATGAAATCCGAGATAGGATCCATGTATGAAAACGAAGTATGGACTTTGACTGACTTGCCCGATGATCGGCGAGCCATAGAAAATAAATGGATCTTTAAGAAAAAGACAGACGTGGATGGTAATGTGACCATCTATAAGGCTCGGCTTGTCGCTAAGGGTTATCAACAAGTTCAAGGGGTTGACTACGATGAGACTTTCTCACCTGTAGTGAAGCTGAAGTCCGTCCGAATCATGTTAGCAATTTCCGCATTCTATGATTATGAGATATGGCAAATGGACGTCAAAACGGCATTCCTTAATGGTTTCCTTAAGGAAGAATTGTATATGATGCAGCCAGAAGGTTTTGTCGATCCTAAGAATGCTGACAAGGTGTGCAAGCTCCAACGCTCAATCTATGGGCTGGTGCAAGCATCTCGGAGTTGGAACATTTGATTTGATGAGATGATCAAAGCGTTTGGGTTTACGCAGACTTATGGAGAAGCCCATGTTTACAAGAAAGTGAGTGGGAGCTCTGTAGCATTTCTCATATTATATGTGGATGACATACTATTGATGGGAAATGATATAGAATTCTTGGAAAGCATAAAGGCCTACTTGAACAAGTGTTTTTTAATGAAGGATCTTGGTGTAACACCCCGGATGTAACTTTCCCTATTTGTACTCCAACTCTTGCCATTTCCGGCGCTAAGTTATATTTATTTCCTCGGGTTTGGGTTTTTGTCTCCATGTGTTGTTTTCATTGTCATGCATCTCATATCATGTCATCATGTGCATTGCATTTGCATACGTGTTCATCTCATGCATTCGAGCATTTTCCCCGTTGTCCGTTTTGCATTCCGGCGCTTCGTTCTCCTCCGGTGGTCATTTCTAGCTTTCTTTCGTGTTTGGGGATTAAACATTTCCGGATTGGACCGAGACTTGCCAAGCGGCCTTGGTTTACTACCGGTAGACCGCCTGTCAAGTTTCGTATCATTTGGACTTCGTTTGATACTCTAACGGTTAACCGAGGGACCGAAAAGGCCTCGTGTGTGTTGCAGCCCAACACCCCTCCATTTTGGCCCAAAACCCACCAAACTCTGCTCCATGATCTAGAGCGTTCGATCATGATCGCGTGGCCGAAAACCGCACCTCGTTTGGACTCTCCTAGCTCCTCCTATGCCTATTTAAAGGCCCCCCAAAAATCTCCTTCTTCCTCCGGACGATACCCTAGATCCACCCACCTCGCGCGCATCGGACACGTCCGGCCGCAACCGGACACGTCCGCCACCCCGCCGTCCAACCCGGTGCCGCCACGTGGCGCTGCGGGTCCCTAGTTCGCCGCCGGCCCGCAGGCCCGCAACCGGCCCCCGCGAGCCCGTCGCCCCGCCGCCCGCGAGCCCATCGCCCCGCCGCCGTCTTCTTCCGCGCCGGCGCCCGGAGCCGCCGCGCGCCGCCGCCCGTCGCCTCCTCGCCACCCCGGCAGCCTCGCCGCCTCTTCTTCACCGGCGCCGCGCCGCGCCCCGCACCAGCCGGCCATCGCCTTCCCCGCCGCCGCTCCGACTCCCCGCCGGCCGGATCCGGCGAGATCCGGCCCGGGAGTGCCTCGCCGCCGCCTCCCCGTCAAGCTTCCGACCACCACGATGCCATCGCCGGCGACCTCGGCTCCGACGTGAACAATGCGCGCCCGCCTCGATTTCCGCGCCGGGTCAAACCCTAGATCCGGAGGTGTTTTTTTTCGTCTGAGTCCTAAAATTTTCAGTCCATGTGCACATGTTCACGGCTCCGTAACTTTGCATTTGTAGCTCCGATTCATGCATATAGCATATCAAAATGTTCATCTCAGAGAGTGCATCATTTCATTCCATTGCATCATTTTCATTTGAGTTCATCTTGATGCCCGAAATGCTGTTAGAAGAGGGCTACTTGAGTTATTTGTCAGATCTGCTACTCCATTTAGCACTTTTGTCATTTTTGCCATGATTATTGTGTGTATGATATGCCCGTGAGTTCTACTTATGTTTTGTTAAGGGTTTTGTCATCTTTCCAGAGGTGCAACCCATGTATTTTTAGGATGTGTGTGGTGACTTGTGCAAGCTTGCAAAGTGGTGCACTCGCTAAGTCTGTTTTCAGGGACTTAGTGATTTCACTAAGTCCTGGAGCTGTTTATCTCATGATGCAATATGTTCTTGTTGTTTCCTAGTGATCCGTGCCTCTTTTGAGGATGATCATTAAGGGTGTTTTGTTAATATTGTAGTGCTCTATCCATCCATTTCTTGGTTTGCAATTATGGAGCACCCTAGCTTGAGTCAATCGAGCTCTATTTTTGCTACTTTGTGAATCTGGGCAGATTGTCAACTTGTTTGCAATTTTGCCGGTGATGTTGTAGTTGATCTGTGCATGCTATGCTATTGTTCTTGCCATGTCTAGCTTGCATTTTGTGCCTTCTTGATGGGTGTATGCTTGCCTTGCCATGACTTGCACCGTAGTGAGTGCATCGAGCTCGTAAACATGCCTACTTGAGTTATATTTCAGCATGTGTCAGTTTCACTAAATCTGAAACTGATTGTGTTTTTGCTATGTTCACATGCTTGCAATTGTATTTTCTGATCCCTTTTGGCTCAAGGTCACTAAGGGACTTTTGTTAAGCTCTTTGAGTAGCTCCATGCCATGCTTTACTTTGCCATGTTCAGATCCTGTAGCATGTAGTTTTGTTGCTCCGAAGAGGGCTACCTGATCTGAAATTCCAGACAAGTGTTAATTTCACCAAGTCTCAGATCTGTTTGCCATTTGCATTTTTGCCATGCTTGTTTGAACCTGTTAATGGATGATTTGGTCGTAGCTCAGTGCTAGACTTTTGTTAAGAATCTTGTGTGCATCCTTTCCATGTATTTTGTTGTCATGTTTGGGTGCTGTAGCATGTTCATCTCATTGCATTTAGATGGCTACTTGCTGTAAATCGCAGACCGGTGTCATTTTTGAATCGCTTGCCATTTCCAAACCGTAACTCCGATTCCGGCGTTCTTTATATCGTTTTCAAGCGATTTCATCTCATCTTTCCAGTGGCACACTTGGTTTTCCAAGTTGAGGCCAGGTTCATGCATTTGCTGTCATATCTTGCATTTTGCATCCCGCATCACATCCCGCATAGCATATCATCTTTGCATCGTGTTGTTTGAGTTTGCACGTGGTTGATTGTATCCTTGTTGCTTATTTGTCTTGTTTGGGTAGAGCCGGGAGACGAGTTCGCAAACGAGGAACCCGTTGAGTTTGCTTTTGAGGATCCAGCCAACTCTGACAACTGTGCAGGCAAGATGATCATACCCTCGAAATCACTACTATCTTTGCTATGCTAGTTTGCTCGCTCTTTTGCTATGCCATTGCTAAGATGCCTACCACTTTCTTGCAAGCCTCCCATATTGCCATGTCAAACCTCTAACCCACCTTTGTCCTAGCAAACCGTTGATTGGCTATGTTACCGCTTTGCTCAGCCCCTCTTATAGCGTTGCTAGTTGCAGGTGAAGGTTGGAGGCCGTTCCTTGTTGGAACATCTTTTATTTACTTGTTGGGATATCATTATATTGCCATGTTATCTTAATGCATCTATATACTTGGTAAAGGGTGGAAGGCTCGGCCTCTCGCCTAGTGTTTTGTTCCACTCTTGCCGCCCTAGTTTCCGTCATATCGGTGTTATGTTCCCGGATTTTGCATTCCTTACGCGGTTGGGTTATAATGGGAACCCCTTGATAGTTCGCCTTGTTTAAAGCTTTTCCAGCAATGCCCAACCTTGGTTTTACCTTTTGCCACCTAGCCTCTTTTCCCTTGGGTTACCGGAGCCCAAGGGTCATCTTATTTTAACCCCCCCCCGGGACAGTGCTCCCTCTGAGTGTTGGTCCGAACCGGGCAGCCTGCGGGGCCACCTCGGGGAAACTCGAGGGTTGGTTTTACTCGTAGCTTGACCTACCTGAGTGTTCCCTGAGAACGAGATATGTGCAGCTCCTATCGGGATTTGTCGGCACATTCGGGCGGTGTTGCTGGTCTTGTTTTAACCTGTCGAAGTGTCTTGAATTACCGAGATACCGAGTCTGATCGGAACGTCTTGGGAGGAGGACTATTCCTTCATTGACTGTGAGAGCTTGTCATGGGCTAAGTTGGGACTCCCCTACAGGGATTGAACTTTCGAAAGCCGTGCCCGCGGTTATGGGCAGATGGGAATTTGTTAATGTTCGGTTGTAGATAACTTGAACCTTAATTAATTAAAATGAATCTACTGAGTGTGTTACCGTGATGGCCTCTTCTCGGCGGAGTCCGGGAAGTGGACACGGTGTTGGAGTAATGTTTGCGCAAGTTGCTCTCTAGTTTCTCGCTTGCGCTTTGCCTCCTCTTCTCACCCTCTTTTGCGAATAAGTTAGCCACCATATATGCTAGTCGCTTGCTGCAGCTCCACTTATATTTACCTTGCCATACCTATAAGCTTAAATAGTCTCGATCGCGAGGGTGCGAGATTGCTGAGTCCCTGTGGCTCACAGATTATTATTACACCAGATGCAGGGCCCGATGATTCCGCTCCAGGAGACGCATATGAGCTCAAGTGGGAGTTCAACGAAGACTCTCAACGATACTATGTTTCCTTTCCCGATGATCAGTAGTGGTGCCCAGTTGGGGGTGAAAGGGACCGTTGTTGCATGTTGGGTTCTCTTTTATTTTGGCGCCGTAGACGGGCCATGAGTGTTTGGATGATGTAATGTTATTTATGTACTTGATTGACGTGGCGAGTGTAAGCCAACTATGTTATCTCCCCTTTATTATTTATATTACATGGGATGTTGTGAAGATTGCCTAACTTGCGACATATGCCTTCAATGCGATTATGTCTCTAAGTCGTGCCTCGACACATGGGAGCTATAGTCGCATCGAGGGTGTTACACTTGGAGAAGCTGCTTATATATTAGGCATCAAGATCTTTAGAGATAGATCGAGACGCCTCATTGGTCTTTCACAAAGTACGTACCTTGACAACATATTGAAGAAGTTCAATATGGATCAGTCCAAGAAGGGGTTCTTGCCTGTATTGCAAGGTATGAGATTGAGCACGGCTCAACGCCCGACCACGACAGAAGATAGAGAAAAGATGAGTGTCGTCCCGTATGCCTCGGCCATAGGGTCTATTATGTATGCCATGCTGTGTACCAGACCTGATGTAAACCTTGCCGTAAGTTTGGTAGGAAGGTACCAAAGTAATCCCGGCATGAAACACTGGACAACGGTCAAGAATATCCTGAAGTACCTGAAAAGTACTAAGGATATGTTTCTCGTTTATGGAGGTGACAAAGAGCTCGTCGTAAAGGGTTACGTCGATGCTAGCTTCGACACAGATCTGGATGACTCCAAGTCACAAACCGGATACGTGTATATTTTGAATGGTGGGGCAGTCAGCTGGTGCAGTTGCAAGCAAAGCGTCGTGGCGGGATCTACATGTGAAGCGGAGTACATGGCAGCCTCAGAGGCAGCACAAGAAGCAATCTGGATGAAGGAGTTCATTACCGACCTAGGAGTTATTCCCAATGCGTCGGGCCCGATGACTCTCTTCTGTGACAACACTGGAGCTATTGCCCTTGCCAAGGAGCCCAGGTTTCATAGGAAGACCAGGCATATCAAGCGCCGCTTCAACTCCATTCGTGAAAATGTTCATAATGGAGACATAGATATTTGTAAAGTGCATACGGACCTAAATGTCGCAGATCCGTTGACTAAACCTCTTCCTCGAGCAAAACATGATCAACACCAGAACTCTATGGGTGTTTGATACGTCCATTTTGCATCATGCTTTTATATCGATATTTATTGCATTATGGACAGTTATTTCACTTTATGTCATAATACTTATGGCTATTCTCTCTTATTTTACAAGGTTTACATAAGAAGGGAGAATGCCGGTATCTGGAATTCTGGGCTGGAAAAGGAGCAAATATTAGAGACCTATTCTGCGCAACTCCAAAAGTCCTGAAACTCCACAGAATATCTTAAAATAAATAAAGAAAAATCCTCGCCAAAGATGAAGTCCAGGGGGCCCACACCCTGCTCACGAGGGTGGGGGGCGCCCCCTACCTCGTGGGCCCCTGGTGGGTCTCCGACGTCCATCTTCTGCTATATGAAGTCTTTCGATGAAAAAAATCAGAAGGAACTTTTCGGGACGAGACTCCGCCGCCACGAGGCGGAACCTTGGCGGAACCAATATAGAGCTCCGGCAGAGCTGTTCTGCCGGGGATACTTCCTTCCGGGAGGGGGAAATCATCACCATCGTCATCACCAACGCTCCTCTCATCGGGAGAGGGCAATCTCCATCAACATCTTCACCAGCACCATCTCATCTCCAAACCCTAGTTCATCTCTTGTATCCAATTCTTGTCTCAAAGTCCGGGATTGGTGCTAGTAGGTTGCTAGTAGTGTTGTTTACTCCTTGTAGTTGATGCTAGTTGGTTTATTTGGTGGAAGATCATATGTTCAGATCTTATATGCATATTATTACCCCTCTGATTATGAACATGAATATTCTTTGTGAGTAATTATGTTTGTTCCTGAGGACAAGGGAGAAGTCTTGCTATTAGTAGTCATGTGAATTTTGTATTCGTTTGATATTTTGATAAGATGTATGTTGTCTAGCCTCTAGTGGTGTTATGTGAACGTCGACTACATAAAACTTCACCATTATTTGGGCCTATAGGAAGGCATTGGGAAGTAATAAGTAGATGATGGGTTGCTAGAGTGATAGAAGCTTAAACCCTAGTTTATGCGTTGCTTCGTAAGGGGCTGATTTGGATCCATATGTTTCATGCTATGGTTAGGTTTACCTTAATACTTTTGTTGTAGTTGCGGATGCTTGCAATAGAGGTTAATCATAAGTGGGACACTTGTTCAAGTAAGAACAACACCCAAGCACCGGTCCACCCACATATCAAATTATCAAAGTATCGAACGCGAATCATATGAACGTGATGAAAACTAGCTTGACGATATTCCCATGTGTCCTTGGGAGCGCTTTTCCTATTATAAGAGTTTGTTCCGGCTTGTCCTTTGCTACAAAAAGGATTGGGCCACCTTGCTGCACTTTATTTACTTTTGTTACTTGTTGCTCGTTACAATTTATCCTATCACAAAACTATTTGTTACCACTTATTTCAGTACTTGCAGAGAATACCTTGCTGAAAACCGCTTATCATTTCCTTTTGCTCCTCGTTGGGTTCGACACTCTTACTTATCGAAAGGACTATGATAGATCCCCTATATTTGTGGGTCATCAAGACTCTTTTCTGGCGCCATTGCCGGGGAGTGTAGCGCCTTTGGTAGGTGGAATTTGGTAAGGAAAAAATTATATAGTGTGCTGAAATTTACTGTCACTTGCTACTATGGAAAGTAATTCTCTGAGGGGCTTGTTCGGGGTATCTTCACCCCGTCCAGTAGAGCAAAGGGTTGGTCCTCAAACTACTGAACCTATTGAAAATGAAACTCCTTTTGAATTTCCTTCGGGTATGATGGAAAAACTGCTAGCTAACCCTTTTACAGGAGATGGAACAAAGCATCCTGATAAGCACTTAATATATGTGGATGAAGTTTGTGGATTATTTAAGTTTGCAGGTGTACCCGATGATGTTGCTAAGAAGAAGGTCTTCCCTTTATCTTTGAAGGGAGACACATTGATATGGTATAGGCTATGTGATGATATGAGATCATGGAACTATAAAAGATTGAAATTGGAATTTCATCAAAAGTATTACCCTATGCATCTTGTTCATCGTGATCGCAATTATATATATATAATTTCTGGCCTCGCGAAGGAGAAAGCATCGCTCAAGGTTGGGGGAGGCTTAAATCAATGTTATATTCATGCCCCAATCATGAGCTCTCGAGAGAAATAATTATGCAAAGTTTTATGCTCGGCTTTCTCATAACAATCAAACCATGCTCGATATTTCTTGTGCTGGCTCTTTTATGATGAAGACTATTGAATTTAGATGGAATTTATTGGAGAGAATTAAACACAACTCTGAAGATTGGGACCTCGACGAAGGTAAAGAGTCAGGTATGACACCTAAGTTTGATTGTGTTAAATCTTTTATGGACACCGATATTTTCTGTAAGTTCAGCACTAAATATGGACTTGACTCTGAGATAGTAGCTTCTTTGTGTGAATCTTTTGCTACTTATGTTGATCTCCCTAAGGAGAAGTGGTTTAAATATCATCCTCCCATAGAAGTAAAAGTTGCTGCACCTATTAAAGTTGAAGAAAAGACTGTCACTTATAATGATCCTATTGTTCCTACTTCTTATGTTGAGAAACCACCTTTCCCTGTTAGAGTAAAGGATCATGCTAAAGCTTCAACTATTGTTCGTAAAAGCAATATTAGAACTTATACACCTCCTGAGCAAGTTAAAGTAGAACCTAATATTGCTATTATTAAAGATCTCTTGTCTGATAATATTGATCGGCATGTTATTCAGTTCGAAGGTGAAACTGCTAGAATTGCTAAACTTTGTGCTAAAGATAAACATAGACCTGTGGTAGGCATGCCTGTTATTTCTGTTAAAATAGGAGATCATTGTTATCATGACTTATGTGATATGGGTGCTAGTGCTAGTGTTATACCTTATGACTTGTATAAAGAAATCAAGCGTGAAATTGCACCTGCTGAATTAGAAGATATTGATGTCACAATTAAACTTGCCAATAGAGATACTATTTCAGCGATGGGAATTGTTAGAGATGTTGAAGTCTTGTGTGGGAAAACTAAATATCCTGCTGATTTTCTTGTTCTTACTTCTCCGCAAGATAGCTTTTGTCCCATTATATTTGGTAGACCCTTCTTGAACACTGTTAATGCTAGGATAGATTGCGAAAAGAATGTTGTTACTATTGGTTTGGATGATATGATTTATGAGTTTAATTTCTCTAAATTTAGTAAACAACATCATGAGGAAGAATTACCTAGTAAGGATGAAATTTGGTCTTGCTTCTATTGCCGTACCTCCTAGTGATCCTTTAGAACACTATTTGCTAGACCATGAAAATGATATGTTCATGAATGAAAGAAGGGAAATAGATGAAGTATTCTTTAAACAGGAACCTATTCTGCAACACAATTCGCCTGTTGAAATTTTAGAGGATCCTCCTCCACCTAAGGGTGATCCCGTGTTTGAGCTTAAACCTTTGCCTAATAATCATAAATATGTTTATCTTGATGAAAATAAGATATATCCTGTTATTATTAGTGCTAACCTTTCAGAGCATAAAGAAGAAAGATTATTGAAAACTCTGAAGAAGCATCGTGCTGCTATTGGATATACTCTTGATGATCTTAAGGGCATTAGTCCCAGTCTATGTCAACATAAAATAAATTTGGAAGCAGATGCCAAACCAGTTCGTGATCCTCAACGACGTCTGAATCCTAAAATGAAAGAAGTGGTAAGAAAATAAATACTCAAGCTTCTGGAGGCAGGTATAATTTATCCCGTTGCTGATAGTCAGTGGGTAAGTCCTGTCCATTGTGTCCCTAAGAAGGGAGGTATTACTGTTTTTCTTAATGATAAAGATGAATTGATTCCACAAAGAATTATCACAGGTTATAGGATGGTAATTGATTTCCGCAAATTAAATAAAGCTACTAAGAAAGACCATTACCCCTTACCTTTTATTGATCAAATGCTAGAAAGATTATGCAAACATACACACTATTTCTTTCTAGATGGTTATTCTGGTTTCTCTCAAATACCTGTGTCGGCTAGAGATCAATCAAAGACTACTTTTACATGCCCTTTTGGTACTTTTTCTTATAGACGTATGCCTTTTGGTTTATGTAATGCACCTGCTACCTTTCAAAGATGCATGATGGCTATATTCTCTGACTTTTGTGAAAAGATTTGTGAGGTTTTCATGGACGATTTTTCCGTCTATGGTTCCTCTTTTGATGATTGCTTGAGCAATCTTGATCGAGTTTTGCAGAGATGTGAAGAAACTAATCTTGTCTTGAATTGGAAAAAGTGCCTCTTTATGGTTAATGAAGGTATTGTCTTGGGGCATAAAGTTTCTGAAAGAGGTATTGAAGTTGATAAAGCCAAGGTCGATGCTATTGAAAAGATGCCATGTCCCAAGGACATCAAAGGTATAAAAAGTTTCCTTGGTCACGCCGGATTTTATAGGAGGTTCATTAAGGACTTCTCAAAAATTTCTCGGCCTCTGACTAATTTATTGCAAGAAGATATACCATTTGTCTTTGATGATGATTGTGTAAGCATTTGAAATACTTAAGAAAGCATTAGTCTCTGCACCTGTTGTTCAGCCACCTGATTGGAATTTACCCTTTGAAATTATGTGTGATGCTAGTGATTATGCTGTAGGTGTTGTTCTAGGGCAAAGAGTTGATAAGAAATTAAATGTTATTTATTATGCTAGTAAGACTCTAGACGATGCTCAAAGAAATTATGTTACTACTGAAAAAGAGCTTTTAGCAGTTGTATTTGCTTGTGATAAGTTCAGACTTTATATTGTTGATTCTAAAGTAACTATTCACACTGATCATGCTACTATTAAATACCTTATGGAAAAGAAAGATGCTAAACCTAGACTTATTAGATGGGTTCTCTTGCTACAAGAATTTGATTTGCATATTGTTGATAGAAAGGGAGCTGAGAACCCCCTTGCAGACAACTTGTCTAGGTTAGAGAATGTTCTTGATGACCCACTACCTATTAATGATAGCTTTCCTGATGAACAATTAAATGTTATAAGTACTTCTCGTAGTACTCCATGGTATGCTGATTATGCTAATTATATGGTTGCTAAGTTTATACCACCTAGCTTCACATACTAGCAAAAGAAAAAGTTTTTCTATGACTTGAGACATTACTTTTGGGATGACCCACATCTTTATAAAGAAGGAGTAGATGGTGTTATTAGACGTTGTGTACCTGAGCATGAACAGGAACAGATCCTTGATAACCCACAAGTATAGGGGATCGCAACAGCTTTCGAGGGTAGAGTATTCAACCCAAATTTATTGATTCGACACAAGGGGATCCAAAGAATATTCTCAAGTATTAGCAGCTGAGTTGTCAATTCAACCACACCTGGAAACTTAGTATCTGCAGCAAAGTGTTTAGTAGCACAGTAATATGATAGTGGTGGTAGCGGCAAAAAAAGTAAAGACAACAAAAGTAATGTTTTTGGTATTTTGTAGTGATTGTAACAGTAGTAGCGGGAAAGTAAATAAGCGAGAACCAGTATATGGAAACTCGTAGGCACCGGATCAGTGATGGATAATTATGCCGGATGCGGTTCATCATGTAACAGTCATAACATAGGGTGACACAGAACTAGCTCCAATTCATTAATGTAATGTAGGCATGTATTCCGTATATAGTCATACGTGCTTATGGAAAATAACTTGCATGACATCTTTTGTCCTACCCTCCTGTGGCAGCGGGGTCCTATTGGAAACTAAGGGATATTAAGGCCTCCTTTTAATAGAGAACCGGAACAAAGCATTAGCACATAGTGAATACATGAACTCCTCAAACTATGGTCATCACCGGGAGTGGTCCCGATTATTGTCACTTCGGGGTTGCCGGATCATAACACATAGTAGGTGACTATAGAGTTGCAAGATCGGATCAAGAACTCACATATATTCATGAAAACATAATAGGTTCAGATCTGAAATCATGGCACTCGGGCCCTAGTGACAAGCATTAAGCATAACAAAGTCATAGCAACATCAATCTCAGAACATAATGGATACCAGGGATCAAACCCTAACAAAACTAACTCGATTACATGATAAATCTCACCCAACCCATCACCGTCCAGCAAGCCTACGATGGAATTACTCACGCACGATGGTGAGCATCATGAAATTGGTGATGGGGGATGGTTGATGATGACGACGGCGACGAATCCCCCTCTCCGGAGCCCCGAACGGACTCCAGATCAGCCCTCCCGAGAGGTTTTAGGGCTTGGCGGCGGCTCCGTATCGTAAAACGCGATGATTTCTTCTCTCTGATTTTTTTCTCTCTGAAAGCAAATATATAGAGTTGGAGTTGGCATCGGAGGGCATCCAGGGGGCCCACGAGGTAGGAGGCGCGCCCTGGGGGGGCGCCCCCCACCCTCGTGAGAAGGGTGTGGTCCCCCTGGTCTTCATCTTTGGCGAGGATTTTTTATTATTTTTTCTAAGATGTTCCGTGGAGTTTCAGGTCATTCCGAGAATATTTATTTTCTGCACATAAAACAACACCATGCCAATTCTGTTGAAAACAGCTTCAGTCCGGGTTAGTTCCATTCAAATCATACAAGTTAGAGTCCAAAACAAGGGCAAAAGTGTTTGGGAAAGTAGATACGACGGAGACGTATCAACTCCGCCAAGCTTAAACCCTTGCTTGTCCTCAAGCAATTCAGTTGAAAAACTGAAAGAAAGAAAGAAGAACTTTTACAAACTCTGTTTGCTCTTGTTGTTGTAACTATGCAAGCCAGCATTCAAGTTTTCAGCATAGATCATAACTAACCACATTTACAATAATTCTCAGGTCTCATAATTACTCATATCAATAGCATAATCAACTAGAAAGTCATAATAATAAATCTCGGATGACAACACTTTCTCAAAACAATCATAATATGATATAACAAGATGGTATCTCGCTATCCCTTTCTGAGACCGCAAAACATAAATGTAGAGCACCTTTGAAGATCAAGGACTGACTAAACATTGTAATTCATGGTAAAAGAGATCCAATCATAGTCACACCCAACATAGATTAATAGTGATGAATGCAAATGACAGTTGTGCTCTCCAGCTAGTGCTTTTTAATAAGAGGGTGATGACTCAACATAAAAGTAAATGGATAGGCCCTTCGCAGAGGGAAGCAGGGATTTGTAGAGGTGCCAGAGTTCAGTTTTGAAATAGAGATAAATTTTATTTTGAGCGGTATACTTTCATTGTCAACGTAACAACTAAGAGATGGTGATATCTTCCATGCTAAACACATTATAGGCGGTTCCCAAACAGAATGGTAAAGTTTATACCCCCCTCCACCAACAAGCATCAATCCATGGCTTGCTCGAAACAACGAGTGCCTCCAACATACATCAGGTCCCAGGGGGAGTTTTGTTTGCAATTAATTTTGATTTAGTTTGCATAAAGCATGGGACTGGGCATCCCGGTGACCAGCCATTTTCTCGTGAGTGAGGAGCGGAGTCCACTCTTCTTGAGAATAACCCGCCTAACACGGAAGATAAGGACAGCCTTGGTTGATACATGAGCTATTCGAGCATACAAAACAGAATGATTATTTGAAGGTTTAGAGTTTGGCACATACAAATTTACTTGTAATGGCAGGTAGATACCGCATATAGGAAGGTATGGTGGACTCATCTGGAATAACTTTGGGGTTTAAGGGATTGGATGCACAAGCAGTATTCCCGCTTAGTACAGGTGATGGCTAGCAAAAGACTGGGAAGCGACCAACTAGAGAGCGACAACAACCATGTACATGCATTAAAATTAATAAACATTGGATACAAGCATGAGTAGGATATAATCCACCATGAACATAAATATCGTGAAGGCTATGTTGATTTTGTTTCAACTACATGCGTGAACATGTGCCAAGTCAAGTCACTTAAATCATTCAAAGGAGGATACCACCCCATCATACCACATCATAACCATCTCAATAGCATGTTGGCACACAAGGTAAATCATTATAACTCATTGCTAATCAAGCATGACACAAGCAACTATGATCTCTAATTGTCATTGCAAACATGTTTATTCATAATAAGATGAATCAAGAACGAGGGACTCATCATATTTACAAAAACAAAAGAGGTCGAGTTCATATCAGCTTTTCTCATCTCAGTCAGTCCATCATATATCATCATAATTGCCTTTCACTTGCACGACTGAACGGTGTGAATAATAATAAGAGTGTACGTGCATTAGACTAAGCTGGAATCCATGAGCATTCAATAAACAGGAGAAGACAAGGCAATATGGGATCTTGGTTAAATCAACAATAATGCACATAAGAGCCACTTCAACAATTTAATTATGGTCTTCTCCTACTGACCCCCAAATAAAAGAAAAGAAATAAAACTATTTACACGGGAAAGCTCCCAACAAGCAAAAGAAGAACGGGAAATATTTTTGGGTTTTCTTTTTAATTATTACTACTACAGCAGAAAAATAAACTACTACTATTTTTTTGGTTTTTCTTAAGGTTTAACAAACACACAAGAAGAAAGCAGGAAAAAGAAAATAAACTAGCATGGATATTACAGTGAAAAAGTATGAGCACCGACATCTTGTAATGAGTGTGTGTGAACATAAATGTAATGTCGGTGAGAAATATGTACTCCCCCAAGCTTAGGCTTTTGGCCTAAGTTGGTCTATGGCCACGGCTGGCCTGGCGGATATCCATAATAATAGTTGTTGGGGTCGTACTGTGATGAAGAAGAAGAAGGCTCCGATTGCCACTGGTTGGCAATCATCTCCGGATCCCACTGATAGTTAGACTGCCATGAAGGATCAAATTGTGGTTCCGGTTCTGGCTCCTCGGCTGGTGCAGGGTTCCGGTAGGCGTGAATAGCCGTCAACGGAACAAGGTACGTGCCTATAATCAAATCAAACAAAGAAGGAGCAGGCAGGATAATAGTCTCAGGATGATGTTTGTTAAAGAACAATTGACATTTAAGCTCTCATGCCCTATTCTTAACAATAAAATCGTGTGCCACCATACTTTTATGATCTAGATAAACACGGGGCAGCACCTTTTCTTTCTTCTCAGCATGCCTAATAGGTATGTTAAAATGTGCAGCTAGGCGTGTAGCATAGATGCCTCCAAAGATGGGACCCTTAGTACGGTTCATACTTACACTACAGGAATCAGCTACTTTGCCATTTGCCACGGCAGACGGCAAAGGCATGGATGGCTAACGGCAAAGGTCTTTGCCGTCTGCCGCGGACGGCAAAAGGGGACGGCAAAGTAAGGTTCGGCAAAGAGCTACTTTGCCGTTTGCTTCGGGCGGCTGACGGCAAAGAGTGCAGACGGCAATAAATGTGATGTTACTCCGTTAGGTGGTTAACGGCAGGCCTTTGCGTCCGCCGCTAACGGCAAACTTCGGAAGGCCTTTGCCGTCCGCCGAATGATGTAAGCCGACGTCACTACACGGCAGGCCTTTGCCGTCCGCCACTGTAGGCAAAGTTTTTACTCTTTGCCGTCCGCCGCCGACGGCAAAGCCTTTGCCGTCAGCCACTGTAGGCAAACTGACCAAATTGGTCAGCCTCCCAGGAAGCACAGTTGCCTGCCACGTGGCCTCTTTGCCATCGGCTGCTGATGGCAAAGAGCCCTTTGCCGTCGGTGGCAGACGGCAAAGAGCCTGCATATTGTCTCTTTTTTTTTCTGTTTTTTTAATCCAACAATTTCCACAGCAAATATATATGACATATATAGATATATTTAACAGCAAACATATCACATATCCAGCACATAATTCCATATACATATTACATAGCAAAGTTTCATCAACATAGCAAGTTCCATCAAGTTCCATCCATACACATTGTTCCATATACATATTACATAGCAAAGTTTCATCAACATAGCAAGTTCTATCATAGCAAGCTAGATACAATGCAAAGTTTTAGCAAAGAAAAAGCAAGCACTCCATCATAGCAATCTAGCTTCCATGAAGTGAGTGAAATCTGCAAAATGGTAAATAAGAAAGTTAGAAATAGGTGAATAGAACAAGAAGAAGACTAGAACAAGAAGTATATGTCATTTATGAGCTAACTTAGGTGAAATGGATCATATATGAGCTAACTAAGTTGAAATGGGTTGTTTATGAGCTAACTTAGTTGAAATGGATCATTTATGAGCTAACTTAGTCGAAATGGGTCATTTATGAGCTAACTAAGGTGAAGGGCATCGTTTTTGAGCTAACTAAGGTGAAATGGATCGTTTTTGAGCTAACTAATGTGAAATGGATCGTTTTTGAGCTAATTAAGGTGAAATGGATCGTTTTTGAGCTAACTAAGGTGAAATGGATCGTTTTTGAGCTAACTTAGGTGAAATGGATCACTTATGAGCTAACTTAGGTGAAATGGATCATTTATGAGCTAACTTAGTTGAAATGGGTCGTTTATGAGCTAACTAAGGTGAAATGGATCGTTTTTGAGCTAACTAAGGTGAAATGGATCGTTTTTAGCTAACTTAGGTGAAATGGATCATTTATGAGCTAACTTAGTTGAAATGGGTCGTTTATGAGCTAACTAAGGTGAAATGCCACGTTTTTGAGCTAACTAAGGTGAAATGGATCGTTTTTGAGCTAACTTAGGTGAGATGGATCATTTAAGAGCTAATTTAGGTGAAATGGATCGTTTTTAGCTAACTTAGGTGAAATGGATTGTTTAGGAGCTACTCTAAGTAAATTGGGTCATTTTAGAGCTAACTTGGATAAACTGGATCATTTTTAAGCTAACCTAGGTAAGATGGGTCATTTTGGAGCTAACCTAGGTGAAATGGGTCATTTTGGAGCTAACCTAGGTGAAATGGGTCATTTTAAAGCTAACGTAGGTAAAATGGATCATTTAGGAGCTAATCTACGTAAAATGGGTCATTTTAGAGCTAACTTGGATAAATTGGATCACTTATAAGCTAACTAAGGTAAAATGAGTCATTTTAGAGCTAACTTAGGTAAAATGGATCGTTTATGAGCTAACTAAGTTAATTATGCAATTTTTGACATAAGTAAGCTAAGTGCATATCGTTTTAGAGCTAACTTAGGTAAAATGGATGGTTTATGAGGTCAGTAAGCTTATTAAGTCATTTTGGAGGAAAAGAAGCTAACTCTAGGTCATTATGGTAAGCATATTGGAGGAAATAAAGCTAAGTCTAGGTCTTTATGCATTTGTTAAGCAAAACACTAGAGAAACTTACCGTGATCACGGAGGTGTAGGAGCGGGCTGGCTCGCGCCGGTAGCTGGAGAAGGATCGTGCGATGCGTTTCTGGAGTTAAGCTGCACCAAAGATCATTTCCAATGTCTCGTTAGCATTATGGCACTCAAATGTTAAGACTAGCAAGTAATGTCCATTCAAATTAAACTCACCATGCTCCCAGGAGCAATCACTGGCATCGGCGGAGCGGTCTGACCGGACTTCTCGCACACAGACTGCACATTTGGTTTTCACAACAGAGTCATACTAGTTAGTAATGAGACTCAAATGTTAAGACTAGCAAGTAATCTGCAGAAGAAACTTACCACAAGGAGCTCGTACATGGCCCTTGCCTGGATGTCATTCCGTGCCCTCTCCTCCTCCAACATCTTTGTCATCCTCTCCTCCAACTCCCGCTGCCTCTCCGCCGCCTCCGCCAGAAGTTTCTCCGTTCTATCTCTCTCACTTTGTATAGCAGCCTGCAACACCACTCACATGACCATTTGTAATCATTGATGGAAGCGCACACAATGTAATGGAGAAAGATAGCTGAGTATGTATAACTAACCTTGAAGGCAAGTTGGACTGGCCGTTCACGAGGCCTTATCTCAGGAGCGGAGCTCGACTGGCGCGCCTTGATCTCCAGGAGAGTGCTAGGACAACAGATAAGTCCATCTCCCATGGCTATGGAGCCATGGGACCTCCCGCCACCAGATATCATCAGTAGCTCTGTATCAATGGGACCCTGGCTCGGGTTAAAGTCCTCCCCTTTCCTCGCCTTCCCCTGATCTCTATATTGCACGAGCTTATCGTGGGTGGAGATGTTGGTGAAGTTCTTTGGATCATCGAGGTCAGACGCAGAGAATGCCTTGACTTTCTTGTAAGGGCCAGTGTGGGCCATGGCATACAGGTCGTACACTTCTGGCACCTTATCCGCCTTATTGTAGCGTGCCTGAAAGAGAGAAACAAAGTAAATTAGTAATTAAAGGGCTAAAGCTAGCATGATGAATGAATTGCATGAATCATGAAGCAAACCACATACCCAGTTCCGCCCATACTGAAATAAGTTGGAGCTGCCTTGGTGGTGTGGCACACCTTCCATTTAGGCACGTTTGTCCTTGGCCTCTTTGTGGGTGGCCAGCCATTCTTTTGAGCACCACACATTGACCAACACCTCCCAACAATCCATCCAATCCGCACACCATCTCGGAGGGGCCTAAGTTAGCAAATAGAAACTTGAGCGCTACGGCTATGAATTACTAAATGAAGGAAGTAAGTACAAGCCCTTAAGAATTACCTTCATGTACTTCTCCTTACTCAAGAACTTATCGCGGCACCCTGCTTGGGCTTCTTGATACCACGCCCGGCGTAGTAGTCTCGAACAGCCTGCACCCGAACCTCATGCCGTAAGTTCTGAAGTAGGCGCTTGCACTCCTTGTGGATAACATCTGCCGCCTCCTCCTCGTATCCCTCCTCACACCTGTAGAATGTCTGCAATCAAATGAGACAATATTGATTAGTACAATTAATAACTAGCTAGTTGAAGATTTTTAATTATGTAAAGGAGCAATTACCCAGAACTTTCTGATCACCACGTCTGCCCCCGTCTTGCACAAGACACCGTCGATAATCTCACCCGGCGGGGCCGGGGCAGCCAAGTAGTGCTCCCAAGTCAATCCAACCTCTGGAAGCCGACCCTCACCAGGCAACATGACAAACCCCGGGAAGTTTTGCCGAATCAGAACTCCAAGGACGGAGTTGGGCCGGCGGACACTTTCATGGTGGTCCCAACCCCTGCAACATGACAAGGCCAACACATCAGTTATTTAAAGAAATGTGAATGCAGAAGGTACAAAAAGATTAAATGCACTTACCTCTCCCCATCAGGGAAAATCAACCACCTCTGCTCGCGGGTCGCCGGCACGGACGGGAGCCGTGTAGCACCACGCTGGTAGACGTTGCCCCCCTCCTCCCCCTCCTCATCAGTCAGCTCCCCGCCATCATCAGCATGGCCACTCGGCTCCCCGCCATCATCAGCATGGCCACTCGGCTCCTCAGGCTGACCCGACCAGTTACCCCATCCAGACGTGTGCTCCTCCGGGGTCTCGTGGGCCCAAGTCTCGTGGGCCGAAGGCCCGTCGACCCGAGTCTCGTGGGCCGAAGACCCGTGGACCGGAGGCTCGTGGACCGGAGTCCGTGCAGCCTCCTCCTTAGACGAGTCCACCCTAGCAGTCACGTGCTCAGGTGAAACAGCTGGGGGCGGCAGCGAGGAAGGCGCCGTAAGAGTCACCCTACCTCCTCTCCCGTGACCACGTGCTCCACCTCCTCTCTTCTTCTTACCTCGTCCCCTGCTGGGCACCGCGGTCGACGAAGAAGGGCCCGGCGGTGTCACCATACTGTCCAGCAATGCTCGGCGGAGAGGTGCGTGTGGAATGGAGGACCTCGCACCACGCATCGACGAAGAAGGGGCCTCGGCGCGCTCCCGACCAGTGCCCACCATATTTCAACACCTGCCATGACAAAGAATAAACGAAATTAGTACAACATAAAAAAAGTACCAACATGAATAATAATATGTATATCACTTAAGTGTATCATCATCAAGTACAACATAAAAAAATTGAATACCTGACACTACTAATAATCTCGATTAGTATCATCAATAAATGCATAATCATCATCATCACTATAATCAATGATGGGCTCATAGGGTTCATTGGCATCAACATGTGCAAGGCCACCTTGACGTAATCGGTCAAGCATTGACAGGTCATCCACAGCAGTAACCTCTTCTTGTTCCGGCTCTTCTTGTTCCTCCTCTGGGGTGATGTCGGATTCATTGTCGCTGTCTACTTCAATGTTTTGGGGTGAAGTATAGCGGTTCTTGAAACGCTTTTTGGAAAGACATGTCTCTTGGAAGAATTCTCCTTCATATGTGTCTGGGTTAATGTGAGGTTCATAATCCTCTTCCTTTGGGGGAGAAAGTCTAGCACGTGGTGGCACTTCATAAACGGCATCCCAACCTTTCAGATTTGGATTAGTTTGGCAGGCCCACGGTAAATAGAATACTTGGGTCGCCTGTTGAGCCGTAATATAGACATCAGGAACATCTAAATGGGTGCTTTGGTTGATTTCAACTAGCCCTACATGTTCATGAGTCCTTCTAGTCTCCTTCGGCTGAAACCAATAACATTTGAAGACTACGACATTCGGTGGGTTTTCACCATAGAACAGAAGTTCATAAATTGCTTCAACTCTCCCATAATACTCGGTACCTCCTTCGCCGATAACAGATACACAAAAATTTGTAGACTTTCGGTCGGCCATAGATAGCTCTTTGCCATAGGTACGAAAGCGATACCCGTTGATGTCGTACTTGTCAAATGAACGGACCTTATAGTCAAAACCATTAGCGACTTGTCTCAATTCGGCATCCATAGACTCTGAATTAGCCTACAAGTTTAATATGAAAGGATTGTTGCATTATGCACAAATTAGCAAATGAAATGAAATTGTCTAATACAAATTACCGTTTGTTTGAACCAAGAGATGAAACCGGGATAGCCGCCTCCTTGCTTTGCGAGAAGCTCATACTCTTCGATGAAATCCTTTTGGATCTCCGCTCTATACAAGAATATGGCGACATATTGACTGTATGACATATCCAGGAATAAGAGCAGTTCAAAGGAAATAGAAGTTGCGAAACAATGTACCGAGAACTTACTCGATGTACGGCCGCACTTCTATCAGGTTGTTGAAGATATACAATGAAATGGTCCGCCATTCTTCGTTATCCAAAGATACTGGATGTGAAACACTAGCTGGTGCGAGATTCCCTTTGAATAGGCTGAGGTTGGATCCACCCTTTTTAGGGTCGTCAGCGTTGTACCGAGGCTTCGGATTATGCAAATGACGATTTTTGGCTTCGTAGTGCGCTGTTACGAAGTTTGCCGCCTCCTCTATGATGAATGCCTCAGCCATCGATGCTTCAATTCTACGTTTATTTTTACATTTTTCTCGAAGCGTCTTCTGCATCCTCTCAGTTGGGTAGCACCAACGATTTTGCACGGGCCCCCCAATCTTGCCTCGGTCGGGAGATGCAAAATCAAATGCTGCATTGGATTAAAGAAGCCCAGTGGAAAGATCTTCTCTAACTTGCAGATCAACTCCGGCGCCAACTCTTCCATTTCTTCCAGCACGCCAGGCGATAGTTCTTTCGCACATAGAACACGGAAGAAATAGCTGAGTTCTGCCAGTACTAGCCATTCATCCTTAGGGATGAAGCCACGCAACATCACCGGCATTACCCGCTCAATCCATATGTGCCAATCATGACTCTTGAGACCAAATATCTTCAGTTTATCAAGATTCGCTCCCCTCTTTAGATTCGCTGCATACCCATCCAGGGTCTGTTGGCCTGTCAATGCAGGTGGTGCAGAGTTTTTGACAACTCTACCCCTGATGAAGTTCTTCTTGTCTTTCCTGAACTTATGGCGAGGATCCAGGAACTGTCTATGCATGTCGAAGCAAGAAAACTTGCGACCGGCCTGAAGCCAATGAAACTCAAGAGCTCCCTTGCATGTGGGGCACGGGAACCTTCCATGCACACACCAGCCAACGAATAGCGCATACGCCGGCAAGTCATGCGTAGAGTACATGTACCAGACACGCATTATGAAGTTCCATTTGCTAAAGGCGTCGTATGTCTTGAACCCATTATCCCAGGCTTCTTGCAATTCGTCCTTAAGCGGCTGCATGTACACATTCATATTTTTCCCATGATAGTTGGGCCCTGGAATTATCAACGTCAGGAAAATGTTCTTTCTTTGCATAATCTGTCCGGGGGGGAGATTGAGTGGAAAGACAAATACGGGCCAACAACTGTATTGGGCTGCCGTCATACCAAACACACTGAACCCATCCGTGCTGATGCCGACTCGAGGATGCCTCGGATCTGCCGCTTTGTCAGCATGTAATTCATCAAACTTTTTCCACGAAACACCATCCGATGTGTGTACCATCATCAGATTCCCATCTGCATCTAGTTCGGTTCTTTTGCCTGTTTTGTGCCATGTCATCTGTTTGGCCGTCTCTTCGACCATGAAAAGACGTTGAAGTCTTGGTACGATTGGCATATACCGAAGAACACTAACGGGGATTTTGGTCTGTGTCTTCTCACCCATACCGTTGTCTACCACAATATACCTGGAAGACTTGCAAATGGGACAATAGTTCAAGTACGCATAGTCAAGCCTAAATAAGGCACATCCTTTCTCACAGGCATGTATCTTCTCATAGGGCATCTTCAATGCACGGAGGATTTTGTCCGACTGGTACAGGTTTGCAGGCATTACATGGCCTTTGGGTAGAAAGCGTCCAAATACTGTCATAATTGCGTCATAGCATTCTCTGCCCAAGTTGAACTGAGCCTTCAGAGCCATTACTTGTGAGATGGCATCCAACTGACAAAGCTCAGTGTGCTCGTGGAGAGAACGTTTTGAAGACTCCAACATTTCATTGAAGGCCTTTGCAGATTCCTCCATCTCCTCGTCCGAATCCTGAGCATCATCATAGTCTTGCACCATGTTTTCCATCCCGATACCATGCTTGTCGGTGTGACGACGATCCACCTCAGCTCGGCCACGTTGGGCAGACTCACCATGAAATGTCCACACCGTATAATCGGGCGTAAAACCACTCTTCTGCAGGTGTTTGCCCATTTCAGCCTCTGTCTTCTTTTCCCAATTACCGCACTAGAAACAGGGGCACCAGGTTTTCTTCTGGCCATTTGCAAATGCGGCTTGCACAAACCCCTTGGTTTTTGTGAACCATTCAGCGCTCCATTTGTTCTGACCAGTGTGACCGGTATACATCCACGCACGGTCACTCATCTTGACTTTCAGAGCTACTGGACACACAACAATTATATATGTAATTCACCATGTATATATTCATCAGTTGATCTACTTTGTCAATTTTATTACGTCCATGCAGCCTACACTCTAATAGGTAATGATAGGTCCTAATCCCTCCCGTGTATGTGTAGATTGGGTTCATTTTCCCATGCTATGCTCCGGATCCGACGCAAAATTTTGGCAGCACCTCCCCGCTGTTCTCCTGATACACGTCTCTGCAATAAACAGAGAGGATGTGTACCCGGAGAACAACAGGGGAGGACTGATGAAATTTATGCGTCGGATCCGGAGCAAAGCATATGGGAAAACGAACCCAATCTACACATACTCGGGCTGTCCATGGATAGCGTTGGACAATTCGAAAGAATCAAGGTTATAAATATGCAAATGCATGCATATTTATAACTATGACGCTTTCGAACGGGAGACACATATTGGTTACGCATACTGATGATTCAAGACACATATATAGCTAGCTATCAAGTTTCATCGGAATAGATCAAATAATTAATGGGGGAGGAGGACATGTCATTTGTGCTCACCCACGAACGAAGGGGCAGAGCTCGTCAAACGCACGGCGAGGTCGTCGAACACCAAACCTCGCAGCGATGAAACAACTGCACATTTAAAACTACCCGATCAACACAATTAGATATGATGTTTTTCATAACAAAATCGAAAAATATACGACCTAACTAATAATTCACAAATATATGACCCCGTCGGCCTCTGCAAGGCCAAAGAACACCTTTTTGGAAGGTGTCGGGGGTCGGGGTGTCGTGTCGGTGTCGGGGTGCCGTGTCGGGGTCGGGGTGCTGTTTCGGGGTCGGGGGGTCGGGGTGTCGTGTCGGTGTCGGGGTAGTGATGTGTCGGGGTCGTGGTGCTGTTTCCGGGTCGGGGTGTGGTGTCGGGGTCGGGGTGTCGGGTCAGGCTCGGGGTCGATCGGGGTGTCAGGGTTGGGGTCGGGGTCTCGGGGTCGGGGTGTCGGGTCGGGGTGCCGGGTCGGGGTCGGGGTGCCGTGTCGGTGTCGGGGTCGGGGTGTCGGGTCAGGCTCGGGGTCGGGGTGTCGGGTCTCGGGGTGCCGGGTCGGGGTCGGGGTGCCGTGTCGGTGTCGAGGTCGGGGTGTCGGGTCAGGCTCGGGGTCGGGGTGTCGGGGTCTCGGGGTCTCGGGGTCGGGGTGTCGTGTCGGGGTGCCGGGTCGGGGTACCGTGTCGGGTCGGGTTTTTTCCCTCTTTTTTCCTTTTCTTCTTATTCCTCTTCTTCCTTTTCTTCCTTTTTTTCCTTCTTCTTCTTCTTCTTCTTCTTCTTCTTCCTCCTCCTCCTTTCCTTTTTCCTCTTCTTCTTCTTCTCCTCCTCTCCTCTTTTTTCTTCTTTTTCTTCCTCTTCTTCTTTTTTCTTCTCCTCCTCCTCTTCTTTTCTTCCTTTCCTTTTTCCTCTTCTTCTTCTCCTCCTCTCCTCTTTTTCTCTTCTTCTTCTTCTTTCCTAAAGCTAAACTAAACCTAAACCTAAAACTAAAAAAACAGAAAAAGGAGAAAACTAAATCTAAACCTAAAACTAAACTAAAACTAAACCTATAAACCTAAAACTAAACCTAAAATTAAAACTAAAACTAAATCTAAACTAAACATAAACCTAAAACTAAAAAATAGAAAAAAAGGAAAAAAGGAGGCAGAGCTCACCTGGGGTGGAGGAGGGGGCGGGGCGGCCTGGGGCGGCGGAGGAGGGGGCGGGGCGGCCTGGGGCGGCGGCGCCGGGCGGCAGTGGCGACGGGGCCGAGCTCGGTCGGGGCGGTGGGGCGCGGGGGGCCGGGGCGCCGAGGCGCGGCGGCGCCCAAACGGCAGGGCGACGGGGGCGACGGGGCGGGGGGGCGGTGGGGCGCCGGGCGGCAGTGGCGACGGGGCGGGGGGCGGTGGGGCGGCACGCGGGGTGTTGGGGCGACGGGGCGGCGGCGAGTGCTGGGGGCGGCGGCGCGCGTGTGAAGAAGAGAAAGAGAGAGGGGGGCGGGGTGGGGCTCGGCCGTTAACGTTAGTGGGGCCCCTCCCTCTTTGCCGTCCGCTTATTTTCTCTTTACCGTCTGCTAGCGGACGGCAAAGAGGGGGGGCCGTTAGGTTTTTTTAAGCAGCTCGTCAGTGGGGCCCCCTCCCTCTTTGCCATCCGCTAGCGGACGGCAAAGAACTGGCTGATGGCAAATTAGGTCTTTGCCATCAGCCAGTTCTTTGCCATCTGCTTTTTGGTACCTGATGGTAAAGAGCTTCTTTGCCGTCCGCTAGCTGACGGCAAAGAGCTGGCAGATGGCAAAGTACCTGATTCCAGTAGTGTTAACCGTCTAGCAATAATACCGCCCATACTAAAAGTGTTATCACTGTATAAACCATGGTGCAGAATGATTATATCAGGGATACTAAGGTTTCCACAGTTTCCGCATCCAATTAAACAACGACTAGCAAATAATGCAAAGTAACGTAAAACAGGAAAATGTATGCTAGTGATTCGTGCATCGGAAACCTTCCTAGTTTCTCCTACAGTGATAGTATCAATAAACCCAGCCACATCATCATAATGTGGTTCTTCTCTCTTGCCCTCAAAAGGGACTAAACAAATCCGAAAGAAATCATAAAGTTACATCTCCTGATGCTCATCATATAAATGAAACTCCACCGTAGGTGGTGAGTTCCTAGAATGAAAATGAAAGTTTTGTACAAAAGTATTTGTGAGTAAGAGATACTGATCGCATTGGTCGTGGAGGAAACCGGTGAGGCCTGCGTTGTGAGCCAATTCATGATAATCTTCATAGATACCGGCTGCTCTCAAGAAATCATCAGAAGGCCATTCACACACCCGAATCTCCGCGGTGCGCGGCAAATTATACTTAGGCTTCGGTGCCTTTTCCTTCGAGCTTTGGCTCGATGAGCCCCTAAAAAATCTCCTCATTATTTTTCTGAAATAATCTGAAATTTTTAGTAACTTCAAACAAAAATGAACCAACTTCAATAAAACTGATAGCAACTACTCCTACAAGTGCCTAGAGCCTATATCAAGCATTAGAACTACTTAGAACCATATAAATTTGACATGCAAGCTCAAGAACATGGTCACCTATGCAGCACAATTTTTCAAAGAATAAAGCACTAGAATAAAAACTAATTGGACCAATGGAGGAGTCACATACCAAGGAACAATCTCCCCAAGCAGTTTTGCGAGAGGTGCTTTGAGCAAGGAGATCGAAAATCACAGCAAAAGTGGCTGGAACTCGTGCTTGAGTTAGTTTCTCGGGTTTGTGTGAGACAGAGGAAGAAGTTGGGTGCTGGGATAAGTGGAGGAGGGCCACCGTGGGCCCACGAGGCAGGGGGCGCGCCCTAGAGGGGGGGCGCCCACCACCCTCGTGGCCAGGTGGCAGCTCCTCGCGTGGTAATTTTTGCACAGTAAATCCTCAAATATTCCCAAAAAAATCATATTAAATTGGCATGTCATTCTGAGACTTTTATTTTCGGGATATTTTTACATTGCACGGATAAGTTAGGAAACAGACAGAAAAATACTATTTTTACTTTATTTCTACTAATTGACAGAAAATAAAGAGAAGGTACGGAAGGTGGTGCTTCTAGTTTCATCCATCTCATGCTCATCAAAAAGAATCCACTAACAAGGTTGATCAAGTCTTGTTAACAAACTCATTCCGATAATCATGAAACCGGAGAAATTTCGAATAACACTAAGTTACCTCAACGGGGATATGCACATCCCCAATAATAAGTATATCATGTTTCTTTTTGATAGTAAGAAGAGGGAATTCAAAACCTCCAAATATAATCGATGGAATTTTTCCAATGGAGTTGATACTATGAACTTGAGGTTGTTTCCTCGGAAATTTTACTGCATGCTCATTACCATTAACATGAAAAGACATTGCCTTTGTTGTAATCAATAACAGCCCCTGCAGTATTAAGAAAAGGTCTTCCAAGAATAATAGACATACTATCATCCTCGGGAATATCAAGAATAACAAAGTCCGTTAAAATAGTAACGTTTGCAACCACAACAGGCACATCCTCACAGATACTGTCAGGTATAGCAGTTGATTTATCAGCCATTTGCAAAGATATTTCGGTAGGTGTCAGCTTATTCAAGTCAAGTCTACGATATAAAGAGAGAGGCATAACACTAACACCGGCTCCAAGATCACATAAAGTAGTTTTAATATAATTTCTTTTAATGGAGCAAGGTATAGTAGGTACTCCGGGATCTCCAAGTTTCTTTGGTATTCCACCCTTAAAAGTATAATTAGCAAGCATGGTGGAAATTTCAGCTTCCGGTATCTTTCTTTTATTAGTAATGATATCCTTCATATATTTAGCATAAGGATTTGTTTTGAGCACATCAGTTAATCACATACGCAAAAAGATAGGCCTAATCATTTCAGCAAAGCGCTCAAAATCCTCGTCATCCTTTTTCTTGGATGGTTTCGGAGGAAAATGCATGGGTTTCTGAACCCAAGGTTCCCTTTCTTTACCATGTTTCCTAGCAACAAAGTCTCTTTTATCATAACGTTGATTCTTTGATTGTGGGTTATCAAGATCAACAGCAGGTTCAACTTCTACATCATTGTCATTACTAGGTTGAGCATCATCATGAACATCACCATTAATATTTTCATTAGGTTCATGTTCATTACCAGATTGTGTTTCAGCATCAGACATAGAAATATCATTTGGATTATCAGGTGGTTCAGCAATAGGTTCGCTAGAAGTTTGCACAGTTCTATCATTTTTCTTCTTCTTCTTTTTAGAAGAACTAGGAACATCAATATTATTTCTCTGAGAATCTTGCTCGATTCTCTTAGGGTAGCCTTCAGGATACAAAGGTTCCTGGGTCATTCTACCAGTTCTAGTAGCCACTCTAACAGCATAATCATTTTTCTTACTATTCATTTCATCAAGCACTTCTTTTTGAGCCTTAAGTACTTGTTCTACTTGAGTGGTAACCATAGAAGCATGTTTGCTA
Source organism: Triticum urartu (assembly GCF_056163025.1). Classification (NCBI taxonomy): domain Eukaryota; kingdom Viridiplantae; phylum Streptophyta; class Magnoliopsida; order Poales; family Poaceae; genus Triticum; species Triticum urartu. The sequence continues at coordinate 76,979,679 of NC_141874.1, forward strand.
ACAAGTTTAAGTTCACCTTTAATATTAGCCATATAATCACCCAAGCGTCTAATCATATAAGCATTTTCTTTTAATTGTCTACCAAAATAAGCATTGAAGTCGTCTTGCTTAAACATAAAGTTATCAAACTCATCCAAGCACTGACTAGCAATTTTAGTAGGAGGGACTTCAGCTTTATCATATCTATAGAGAGAATTTACCTTTACTACCTGTGTCGGGATATCGGGATCAGGAGGTTCTTCAATAAATAAAGAGTTAAGATCATATGTTTCTTCAACAGGCGGTGAATTAAGTGTAGGAGAACGTTGCAGAAAACAAAAAAATTTCCTAAGTTTTCACCAAGATCCATCTATGAGTTCATCTAGCAACAAGTGATCGGATGCATCTACATACCTTTGTAGATCGCGAGCAGAAGCGTTCAAAGAACGGGGATGAGGGAGTCGTACTCGTCGTGATCCAACTCACCGGAGATCCTAGCACCGAACGGACGGCACCTCTGCGTTCAACACACGTACGGTCAGCGTGACGTCTCCTCCTTCTTGATCCAGCAAGGGGGAAGGAGAGGTTGATGAAGATCCAGCAGCACGACGGCGTGGTGGTGGATGCAGCAGTCACCGCAGCAGGGCTTTGCCGAGCTTCTGCGAGAGGGAGAGGTGTAGCAGGGGAGAGGGAGGCGCCAAGGCTTGAGGTGTGGATGCCCTCCCTCCCCCCCTTTATATAGGCCCCCTAGGGGGGTGCGCCGGCCCTAGGAGATGGGATCTCCTAGGGGGGCGGCGGCCAAGGGGGTGGAGTACCCCCCAAGGCAAGTGGAGGCGCACCCTCCCCTAGGGTCCCCAACCCTAGGCGCATGGGGGCCCAAGGGGGGGCGCACCAGCCCACTAAGGGCTGGTTCCCCTCCCCACTTCAGCCCTTGGGGCCCTCCGGGATGGGTGGCCCCACCCGGTGGACCCCCGGGACCCATCCGATGGTCCCGGTACAATACCGGTGACCCCAAAACTTTCCCGATGGCCGAAATAACACTTCCTATATATAATTCTTCACCTCCGGACCATTCCGGAACTTCTCGTGACGTCCAGGATCTCATCCGGGACTCCAAACAACTTTCGGATTACTGCATACTCATATCTATACAACCCTAGCGTCACCGAACCTTAAGTGTGTAGACCCTACGGGTTCGGGAGACAAGCAGACATGACCGAGATGACTCTCTGGTCAATAACCAACAGCAGGATCTGATACCCATGTTGGCTCCCACATGCTCCTCGATGATCTCATCGGATGAACCACGATGTCGAGGACCTAATCAATCCCGTATTCAATTCCCTTTGTCAATCGGTACGTTACTTGCCCGAGACTCGATCGTCGGTATCCCAATACCTCGTTCAGTCTCGTTACCGGCAAGTCACTTTACTCGTACCGTAATGCATGATCCCGTGATCAACCACTTGATCACATTGAGCTCATTATGATGATGCATCACCGAGTGGGCCCAGAGATACCTCTCCGTCATATGGAGTGACAAATCCCAGTCTCGATTCGTGCCAACCAACAGACACTTTCGGAGATACCTGTAATGTACCTTTATAGTCACCCAGTTACGTTGTGACGTTTGGCACACCCAAGGCACTCCTACAGCATCCGGGAGTTGCACAATCTCACGGTCTAAGGAAATGATACTTGACATCCAGAAAAGCTACAACAAACGAACTACACGATCTTTGTGCTATGCTTAGGTTTGGGTCTTGTCCATCACATCATTCTCCTAATGATGTGATCCCTTTATCAATGACATCCCCATGTCCATAGCCAGGAAACCATGACTATCTGTTGATCAACGAGCTAGTCAACTAGAGGCTCACTAGGGACACATTATGGTCTATGTATTCACACATGTATTACGATTTCCGGATAATACAATTATAGCATGAATAATAGACAATTATCATGAACAAGGAAATATAATAATCATTTTATTATTGCCTCTAGGGCATATTTCCAACATTAAGACCATGTATTTCTTCAATAGGAGGTAAATTCTTAACGTCTTCAGCTTTAATACCTTTCTCTTTCATAGATTTCTTTGCCTCTTGCATATCTTCGGGACTAAGGAATAGAACACCTCTCTTCTTCGGAGTTGGTTTAAGAATAGGCTCAGTAATTGGAGCAGGAGTTGGCTCAGGAGGTGCCCAATTATTTTCATTTGTCAACATATTATTCAACAGGATTTCAGCTACATCCGGTGTTCTTTCCCTGAAAAGAGAACCAGCACAACTATCCAGGTAATCTCTGGAAGCATCAGTTAGTCCATTATAAAAGATATCAAGTATTTCAGGTTTCTTAAGAGGATGATCAGGCAAAGCATTAAGTAACTTGAGATGCCTCCCCCAAGCTTGTGGGAGACTCTCTTCTTTAATTTGCACGAAGTTGTATATTTCCCTCAAAGCAGCTTGTTTCTTATGAGCAGGGAAATATTTAGCAGAGAAGTAATAAATCATATCCCGGGGACTACGCACACAACCATATCTTAGCATCACCCTTTAATGAGAACGGAAATATTTTGAGTATATAAAAGTAACGCGATCTCTCATCATTAGTAAACAGGGCAGCTATATCATTTAACTTAGTAAGATGTGCCACAACAGTTTCAGATTCATAGCCATAAAACGGATCAGATTCAACCAAAGTAATTATATCAAGATCAACAGAGAATTCATCATCCTTACCAGGAACACAAATAGGTGAAGTAGCAAAAGCAGGGTCGGGTTTCATCTTATCTCTAAGTGATTCTTTGTTCCATTTAACTAATAACCTCTTAAGCTCATATCTATCTCTGCAAGCTAAAATAGCGGCAGAAGATTCCATATCAAAAAGATAGCCCTCAGGAATAACAGGCATATTTTCATCATCACTATCATCATTGTATTCAGATTCAATAATTTCTTTTTCTCTAGCCCTAGCAATTTGTTCATCAAGAAATTCACCAAGGGGCACAGTAGTATCAGGCATAGAAGCAGTTTCATCATAAATATCATGCATAGCAGAAGTGGCGTCATCAATAACATGCGACATATCAGAACGAATAGCAGAAGCAGGTGTAGGTGTCGCTAGCTTACTCATAACAGAAGGTGAATCAAGTGCAGAGTTAGATGGCAGTTCCTTACCTCCCCTCGTAGTTGAGGGATAGATCTTGGTTTTTGGATCTCTCAAGTTCTTCATAGTGTCCAGCAGATATAAATCCCAAGTGACTCAAAGAATAGAGCTATGCTCCTCGGCAACGGCGCTAGAAATTTGTCTTGATAACCCACAAGTATAGGGGATCGCAATAGCTTTCGAGGGTAGAGTATTCAAACAAAATTTATTGATTCGACACAAGGGGAGCCAAAGAATATTCTCAAGTATTAGCAGCTGAGTTGTCAATTCAACCACACCTGGAAACTTAGTATCTGCAGCAAAGTGTTTAGTAGCACAGTAATATGATAGTGGTGGTAGCGGCAACAAAAGTAAAGACAACAAAAGTAATGTTTTTGGTATTTTGTAGTGATTGTAACAGTAGCAGCGGGAAAGTAAATAAGCGAGAACCAGTATATGGAAAACTCGTAGGCACCGGATCAGTGATGGATAATTATGCCGGATGCGGTTCATCATGTAACAGTTATAACATAGGGTGACATGGAACTAGCTCCAATTCATTAATGTAATGTAGGCATGTATTCTGTATATAGTCATACATGCTTATGGAAAAGAACTTGCATGACATCTTTTGTCCTACCCTCCCGTGGCAGCGGGGTCCTATTTGAAACTAAGGGATATTAAGGACTCCTTTTAATAGAGAACCGGAACAAAGCATTAGCACATAGTGAATACATGAACTCCTCAAACTATGGTCATCACCGGGAGTGGTCCTGATTATTGTCACTTCGGGGTTGCCGGATCATAACACATAGTATGTGACTATAGACTTGCAAGATCGGATCAAGAACTCACATATATTCATGAAAACATAATAGGTTCAGATCTGAAATCATGACACTCGGGCCCTAGTGACAAGCATTAAGCATAGCAAAGTCATAGCAACATCAATCTCGGAACATAATGGATACTAGGGATCAAACCCTAACAAAACTAACTCGATTACATGATAAATCTCATCCAACCCATCACCGTCCAGCAACCCTACGATGGAATTAATCACGCACGGCGGTGAGCATCATGAAATTGGTGATGGAGGATGGTTGATGATGACGACGGCGACGAATCCCCCTCTCCGGAGCCCCGAACGGACTCCAGATCAGCCCTCCTGAGAGGTTTTAGGGCTTGGCGGTGGCTCCGTATCGTAAACGCGATGATTTCTTCTCTCTGATTTTTTTCTCTCCGAAAGCAAATATATAGAGTTGGAGTTGGCGTCGGAGGGCATCCAGGGGGACCACGAGGTAGGGGGGAGCGCCCTAGGGGGGCGCCCCCCACCCTCGTGAGAAGGGTGTGGGCCCCCTGGTCTTCATCTTTGGCGAGGATTTTTTTATTTTTTCTAAGATGTTCCGTGGAGTTTCAGGTCATTCCGAGAATATTTGTTTTCTACACATAAAACAACACCATGGCAATTCTGCTGAAAACAGCGTCAGTCCGGGTTAGTTCCATTCAAATCATACAAGTTAGAGTCCAAAACAAGGGCAAAAGTGTTTGGAAAAGTAGATACGACGGAGACGTATCAATCCTATGCAAGTGTCATTCCGAGGCTTATGGAGGACACCACGCTGGAGATAGAACTGCACATAAGGTATTGCAATCTGGTTTTTATTGGCCTACTCTCTTCAAGGATGCCCATAAGTTTGTCTTGTCTTGTGATGAATGTCAAAGAATTGGTAATATTAGTAGACGTCAAGAAATGCCTATGAATTATTCTCTTGTTATTGAACCATTTGATGTTTGGGGCTTTGATTATATGGGACCTTTTCCTGCCTCTAATGGATACACACATATTTTAGTTGCTGTTGATTACGTTACTAAGTGGGTAGAAGCTATTCCAACTAGTAGTGCTGATCATAACACTTCTATTAAAATGCTTAAGGAAGTTATTTTTCCGAGATTTGGAGTCCCTAGATATTTAATGACTGATGGTGGTTCACACTTTATTCATGGTGCTTTCCGTAAAATGCTTGCAAAGTATGATGTTAATCATAGAATTGCATCTCCTTATCACCCACGGTCTAGTGGTCAAGTAGAATTGAGCAATAGAGAGCTCAAATTAATTTTGCAAAAGACTGTTAATAGGTCTAGAAAGAATTGGTCTAAGAAACTTCATGATGCATTATGGGCTTATAGAACTGCATATAAAAATCCTATGGGTATGTCTCCGTATAAAATGGTTTATGGAAAAGCATGTCACTTACCTCTCGAACTAGAACATAAGGCATATTGGGCTATTAAAGAGCTCAACTATGATTTCAAACTTGCCGGTGAAAAGAGGTTATTTGATATTAGCTCACTTGATGAATGGAGAACCCAAGCTTATGAAAATGCCAAGTTGTTTAAAGAAAAAGTTAAAAGATGGCATGGCAAAAGGATACAAAAGCATGAGTTTAACATAGGTGATTATGTATTGCTATACAACTCTCATTTAAGATTTTTTGCAGGAAAAATTCTCTCTAAATGGGAAGGCCCCTATGTTATCGAAGAGGTCTATCGTTTCGGTGCCATAAAGATCAACAACTTCGAAGGCACAAATCCGAAGGTGGTAAACGGTCAAAGAATCAAACATTATATCTCAGGTAATCCCATAAATGTTGAAACCAATATTATTGAAACCGTAACCCCGGAGGAATACATAAGGGACACCCTCCAGACCGTTTCAGACTCCGAAAAGGAATAGGTGTGTGGTACGGTAAGTAAACCGACTCCAAAACAATTTTTAAGGCAATATTTCTCCGTTTTGGAATATTTAGAAAAATAGAAAAATAAGTAGAAGTCCGGGAAGGACACGAGGGCCCCACGAGGGTGGTGGGCGCACCCTACCCCTCTGGGCGCGCCCCCTACCTCGTGAGCACCTCGTGTGCCTTCCGAACTCCGTTTTCTTGCACGATACGTATTTTGGTCAGTAAAAATTCATTATATAACCTCTCGATGGTTTTGACTCCCGTATCACGCAAATATCCTGTGTTTTCGTTTCGAGTTGTCCCGTTGCAGATTAAATCAACATGTCTTCCCAGGATTCAGAAGGAGAAAGCTATGTGGATGATTACTTAGCAAATCCCAAGGTCTATGGAGATGTGGAACACGATGGATGGACCATGGAGGAAGAAGAGGACTATGAACCCAAGGGGAAGGAGGAGACGAGCTCAGATGAAGATGAAGCACCATTACCTCAACCTGGGGACATGCACGTGGAGTTCAAAAAGTCAAGTCTCCCTGATAGGGTAAAGAAACCCAAGTTCGAGTTTATCCCTTTTCGTCTCTTGCAGGAAAATAAGCAGGGCCTATGCAAAAAGATATTAACCCTGGAGTGGGAGATTGATGATCTGAGGGATCAAAATGCCATCCTCAAGCGCAAATTAAGGGAGAAGCCTAAGCCATCAACTAAGCCAACATCACCACCACCTTCTTCACCGACAAAGGAGACATAGTCTCATGGGTATGGGCACTCCCCTTGGCAACTGCCAAGCTTGGGGGAGGTGCCCCGGTATCGTATCACAATCACAACTCCTATCTTTACCGTTTTTTCTTAGTTTGATCCTATTAGTAGTATCTTGATCTAGTAGAATAAAGTTTATGGCATGATCTAGTTTTGAGTTTGCTTTATGACCTCTCTTTGTAATCGAGTCCGTGAGCTATATATAATAAAGATTAGTGTTGAGTTAAGGGCTTGATTATTTTGCCATGATCTTGGGTGAATAAAAGAAAAGAGAAAAAGAATAAAAAGAAACAAAAAGTTCATATTGATCTTATTGAGAGTAATGACTTCACATAGAAAGAGTATGATGATTAAAAGTTGTTGGGAGTTGACAGACATAGCTTTGGTCATCGTTGCAATTAATAGGAAGTAATAAGGAAAGAGATGTTTCACATATAGATATATTATCATTGACATCTTTTATGATTGGGAGCACTCATTAAAATATGACATGCTAAAGAGTTGATGTTGGACAAGGAAGACAACGTAATGAGTTATGTCTTTCTTATATCTGAGATAAAGTATGTTGTCATGGATCCTCTAACTTGTTGAGCTTGCCTTTCCCCCTCATGCTAGCCAAATTCTCAGCACCAAGTAGAAATACTACTTGTGCTTCCAAATACCCTTAAACCAGTTTTGCCATGAGAGTCCACCATATCTACCTATGGATTGAGTAAGATCCTTCAAGTAAGTTGTCATCGGTGCAAAGCAATAAAAATTGCTCTAAATATGTATGATTGATTGGCGTGGGAAAAATAAGCTTTGTACGATCTTGTGATGTGGAAGTACTAAAAGCGACGGACTGCATAATAAAGGTTCATATCACAAGGGGCAATATAAAGTGACGTTCTTTCGCATTGAGATTTTGTGCATCCAACCATAAAAGCGCATGGCAACCTCTGCTTCCCTCTGTGAAGGGCCTATCTTTTATTATTATCTTCTACCTTATGCAAGAGTCACGGTGATCTTCACCTTTCATTTTTCATTTTATCCTTTGGCAAGCTCAGCTTGTTGGAAAGAACATGATATATATATATATATATCTAATTGGATATAGGGGAGCATGAATTATTATTGTTGACATTACCCTTGAGGTAAAAGGTTGTGGGGCAAAACTATAAGCCCCTATCTTTCTCTGTGTCCGATTAAAACTTCATAACCACAAGTATTGTGTGAGTGTTAGCAATTATGAAGGACTAAATGATAGTTGAGTATGTGGACTTGCTTTTTAGCTCTGACATAGACTCTTTCCGATGTTATGATAAATTGCAATTGCTTCAATGACTGAGATTATAGTTTGTCGGAGCCCAATAAGGTTTATGATTTATACTTTTGCATTGTGAATAGATCATCACTTGAACATAAGTAATCATATGACAAAATCTATATATGTTGCTGTTATGAGAATAATCATGATGCCTTCATGTCCGTATTTTATTTTTATCGACGCCTCTACCTCTAAACATGAGGACATATTTATTGCTATCGGCTTTTCGCTTGAGGACAAGCGAGGTCTAAGCTTGGGGGATTTGATATGTCCATTTTGCATCATGCTTTTATATCGATATTTATTGCATTATGGACTGTTATTTCACTTTATGTCACAATACTTATGGCTATTCTCTCTTATTTTACAAGGTTTACATAAGAAGGGAGAATGCTGGCAGATGGAATTCTGGGCTGGAAAAGGAGAAAATATTAGAGACCTATTCTGTGCAACTCCAAAAGTCCTGAAACTCCACGGAACATCTTAAAATAAATAAAGAAAAATCCTCGCCAAAGATGAAGTCCAGGGGCCCACACCCTGCTCACGAGGGTGGGGGGCGCCCCCCCCTCCTAGGGCGCGCCCCCTACCTCGTGGGCCCCCTGGTGGGTCTCCGACGTCCATCTTCTGCTATATGAAGTCTTTCGATGAAAAAAATCAGAAGGAACTTTTCGGGACGAGACTCCGCCTCCACGAGGCGGAACCTTGGCGGAACCAATCTAGAGCTCCGGCAGAGCTGTTCTGCCAGGGATACTTCCCTCCGGGAGGGGGAAATCATCACCATCGTCATCACCAATGCACCTCTCATCGGGAGAGGGCAATCTCCATCAACATCTTCACCAGCACCATCTCATCTCCAAACCCTAGTTCATCTCTTGTATCCAATTCTTGTCTCAAAGTCTGGGATTGGTGCTAGTAGGTTGCTAGTAGTGTTGATTACTCCTTGTAGTTGATGCTAGTTGGTTTATTTGGTGGAAGATCATATGTTCAGATCCTATATGCATATTATTACCCCTCTGATTATGAACATGAATATGCTTTGTGAGTAATTACGTTTGTTCCTGAGGACAAGGGAGAAGTCTTGCTATTAGTAGTCATGTGAATTTGGTATTCGTTTGATATTTTGATAAGATGTGTGTTGTCTAGCCTCTAGTGGTGTTATGTGAACGTCGACTACATAACATGTCACCATTATTTGGGCCTAGAGGAAGGCATTGGGAAGTAATAAGTAGATGATGGGTTGCTAGAGTGATAGAAGCTTAAACCCTAGTTTATGCGTTGCTTCATAAGGGGCTGATTTGGATCCATATGTTTCATGCTATGGTTAGGTTTACCTTAATACTTTTGTTGTAGTTGCGGATGCTTGCAATAGAGGTTAATCATAAGTGGGACGCTTGTTCAAGTAAGAACAACACCCAAGCACCGCTCCACCCACATATCAAATTATCAAAGTATCGAACACGAATCATATGAACGTGATGAAAACTAGCTTGACGATATTCCCATGTGTCCTCGGGAGCACTTTTCCTATTATAAGAGTTTGTTCCGGCTTGTCATTTTCTACAAAAAGGATTGAGCCACCTTGCTGCACTTTATTTACTTTTGTTACTTGTTGCTCGTTACAATTTATCCTATCACAAAACTATCTGTTACCACTTATTTCAGTACTTGCAGAGAATACCTTGCTGAGAACCGCTTATCATTTCCTTCTGCTCCTCGATGGGTTCGACACTCTTACTTATCGAAAGTACTACGATAGATCCCCTATACTTGTGGGTCATCAGTGTTCGACTCATCACAATGTAACAAGATTATTGACTCTAGTGCAAGTGGGAGACTGTTGGAAATATGCCCTAGAGGCAATAATAAAATGGTTATTATTATATTTCCTTGTTCATGATAATTGTCTATTGTTCATTCTATAATTGTATTATCCAGAAATCGTGATACATGTGTGAATACATAGACCACAACATGTCCCTAGTGAGCCTCTAGTTGACTAGCTCGTTGATCAACAAATGGTCATGGTTTCCTGACCATGGACATTGGATGTCATTGATAACGGGATCACATCATTAGGAGAATGATGTGATGGACAAGACCCAATCCTAAGCATGGCGCAAGATCGTGTAGTTCGTCTGCTAAAGCTTTTCTAATGTCAAGTATCTTTTCCTTAGACCATGAGATCGTGCAACTCCTGGATACTGTAGGAATACTTTGGGTGTGCCAAACGTCACGACGTAACTGGGTGGCTATAAAGGTGCACTACGATATCTCCGAAAGTGTCTGTTGGGTTGGCACGAATCGAGACTGGGATTTGTCACTCCGTATGACAGTGTAGCAACCAGACCTCAAACAGTCTGATCTCTGTGCTTCGGTGTCATCCCTGGATCAGTAACACTGACACCACACAGTACTCGGAGGATTTATAACAGAGTAGCAATCACACACTTATTACATCGAGTGTCTCCATAGTGAACTTATTACAATAAATATGGCTTAAGGCCATCTAATAACGATAACAGCGGAAGGCTTGGAAGATAAGTGAGTCCATCAACTCCAACGGCATCACTGAGTATAGAACCACGACCTAAAAACTCCTTAATCGTCGTCTGAAAAGTTTGCAACATTAACGTTGCAGCCCGAAACGGGTCAGCACATGGAATATGCTGGCAATGTAACACATAGAGAGTAATGGAATGAAACAGCTATACTATATGCATATTTGGCTGGTGGAAATCTCTATGGTTACAGTTTTTGCGTAAAGCCAATTTTTCCCTACCACAAAGGAATAAATTTATTTAACTATCATGGTAGTTGTTAAACATTGAGAATGGTTGACAGCACTCTCAATCCTAATTAAGCATCATCATTAACAAAACCCAACAAAATTAATTTAGAGTAACATGTTGAGATTCACATGATAATCCAGGTACTAGATACTCAAGATGTCCATAACCGGGGACATGGCTAACCATGATTAGTTTATTACACTCTGCAGAGGTTTGTGCACTTTTCCCCACAAGACTCGATCGCCTCCGTTTAGTTTCTCGCACTACATGGTGTTTGAGAAACGGATGACCGAGACATAGTCTTTCAGAAGCGCTAGCATCTTACGATCGGGTAGACCGTACCACCTACATCCCCTACATCTGCTAGTCTACCACTGTAAGAGTTCGCACGACTTAGTCAACTATGCTAGAGCCTATAATAGCTTGGGGCTGCACACGGAAGTTTCTAGTATGAATAATCTCATGATCCCTTTGAGTCTGGGTGGCGGTCCAAAAGAAAACAGGCAAGTCCTGGATTACCCAGGTGCCTCAATCCACCCAGATGTGTGTTTAAGTTGCCACCTTAGATAAACCATTAATTAACAAACTCACATCTGTCATGGATATCACTCACCCGATCCACGTCGACTAGCATAGCATGGCATAATAAGCAAATGTAGAACTAACTCCCAAAGGTTTGAAAATAAACAGGTAATAGGTACTACCTCATCTACTTCCCATCCCACAATTTAATTAGATCCTAATCATGCAATGTTCGAGGATTTGATCTAATGCAATAAAACTGGGTAGTAGAAAAAAAATATGATCAAAGTGTTACTTGCCTTGCTGATGATCCGGGAAACCTAGTGATTCGAAGTAACAAGCGGCGCACTCCGGGTACTCTATCGCAAACAAACAAGCACACAATAAGTACTCATCTAATGCACGGGTAAAACTCGAATAAGAGATCTAACCAGAAGATTCAACTTAAGAACTCCGGTTTGCAAAAAGAATCAAATCAAACGAAGCAACGAAAGTCAAACAGCGAAAGAAAACAACTTCGTTCTACTAATATGAATCTAAGGCAAATTTTACAGTAGCAAAAACTTGCTTAAGTTGGTTAAACGGATAGAGGGTTTCGAGATGAAACTCCAGGCGCTTGAATCGCCTGATTCCGATAAACGAGCGAAAAATTATACTAAAACGAAAATCGGATCAAAAATCTCAATCAGAAAAATCGCGGATTTAATCCGAGAAAAAGAAAAACGACGAACGTTCGCTAGAACGAACGAACGGACGAACGCTCGCTATTTAAATAAATCGGAAAAACCGATCTATTTAAAAAACCGAAACTAAAAAAACCGGCGAAAACCAATCGGTTTTTTAAAGAAACCGGCGGCGCGGAAGTCGAGGCGCACCTCGGGCGGCGTGCGGCGGCGGCGGCGGGGCAGCGACTGGGCCTCGGGCTGGCTCCCCCCGGCTTATAAAGCCTAGTCGGGCCGGAGTCCTGGTCGGACACGACCCGTAGGTCGGTTCATTTTTTTAATTACGCGCAGAAGAAAAATAAAAAGAAATACTAAACGGACTCCAAAAATCCTGAAATAAATTTTCCCGGGCTTCTAAAATCAAGCCGCACAAGGTGAACATTTATTTGGGGCCTAAATGCAATTTTGAAAAATGCACATTTTTTCTAAATTCAAATAAAATCACAAAAAACTCCAAAATAAAATCTTATTTGATTTTATTATTAAATCCTCAATATTTCTTTATTTTGGGAAAGTCATTTTATTCCCTCTCTCATATTTTTTAATAGAAATAATTGACGATAAAATAATAAAAATCAAATGATCCTATTCTCAAAATTTGAGAAAACTCAAATATGAAAATAATGAATTTCCCAACTCTCTCCGTGGGTCCTTGAGTTGCGTAGAAATTTCTAGGATCAAACCAAAAGCAAATAAAATATGATATGCAATTATGATCTAATGTATAACATTCCAAATTGAAATTTTGGGATGTTACAAACCTACCCCCTTAAGATGAATCTCGCCCTCGAGATTCAGGTTGGCTAGAAAATAGGTGAGGGTGGTCCTTGAGCAAATCTTCCTCTCGTTCCCAGGTGGCTTCATCCTCTGTGTGGTGGCTCCACTGAACTTTGCAAAACTTGATAACCTTGCTGCGAGTGACTCGGTTGGCAAACTCGAGAATCTTAATTGGTTTCTCCTCGTAGGTCAAATTGTTGTCCAACTGAATTGTTTCCAATGGCACTGTGTCTCTCAAAGGTATGTCAGCCATCTCCGCGTGACACTTCTTCAATTGAGAAACGTGGAACACATCATGAACTCCTGACAATCCTTCGGGCAATTCCAACTTGTAGGCCACTTCTCCCATACGCTCCAAAACTCGGTATGGTCCTACAAATCGTGGCGCTAACTTTCCTTTAACCCCAAAACGCTTTGTTCCCCGAAGTGGAGATACTCGAAGATAAGCTCTATCTCCAACTTCGTAAACAGTCTCCTTGCGTTTAGAATCTGCATAACTCTTCTGTCTGGACTGGGCTACCTTGAGCCTATCGCGAATCAATTTCACCTTCCGTTCAGACCCTTTAATCAAATCAGGTCCAAACAACTGGCGGTCTCCAACTTCGTCCCACGACAGCGGTGTCCTGCACCTCCTTCCGTACAAAGCTTCGAAAGGGGCCATCTTTAAACTAGTTTGGTAACTGTTGTTGTAAGAGAACTCTGCATATGGCAAATTGTCGTCCTAACTAGATCCGTAATCTAGCGCACGAGCTCTCAGCATATCCTCCAAAATCTGATTGACTCTCTCGGTTTGTCCATCTGTCTGTGGATGAAAAGTTGTACTGAATTCTAGCCTGGTACCCAAAGTTTCATGTAAATGCTTCCAGAACTTTGAGGTAAACTGGGTTCCTCTATCTGATACGATACTCCTCGGAACTCCATGCAGACATACGATCCTGGTCATGTATATCTTTGCCAACTTGGCACTGGTGTAAGTGGTCTTTACCGGGATGAAATGAGCTACTTTTGTCAATCGATCGACTACAACCCAAATCGAGTCATAGCCTGAACGAGTCCTGGGTAATCCCGTGATAAAATCCATGCCTAACTTATCCCACTTCCATTCGGGTATTGGCAATGGTTGTAACAATCCTGCTGGCTTCTGATGCTCTGCCTTTACTCTCTGACATACATCACAAACTGCTACATACTCCGCAATATCCTTCTTCATTCCAGTCCGCCAGAAAATATCTTTCAAATCCAAATACATCTTGGTATTTCCTGGGTGGATCGAATATGGTGAATCGTGTGCCTCTTGCAGAATCAACTTCCTGATCTCTGGGTCGTTGGGCACATAAACACGGTCTTCAAACCATAGGGTGTCGTGCTCATCCTCACGAAATCCCTTAGCCTTTCCCTTGCTAAGTTTCTCCTTAATAGAAGCAATCTCCTTGTCAGTCCTTTGGGCTTCTCTGATTTTATCCATTAAAGTTGACTGAATCTCCAATGCTGCTACATAGCTTCTCGGAACTATTTCCAAACATAGTTCATGAAGATTTTCGGCTAACTCCCTTGGTATTTCTCCCGTCATTAATGTATTGACATGGCTCTTACGGCTTAATGCGTCAGCTACTACATTAGCCTTTCCGGGGTGGTAATGCAATCTCATATCATAATCCTTGATGAGCTCCAACCATCTCCTTTGTCTGAGATTCAACTCCTTCTGTGTAAAAATGTATTTCAAACTCTTATGATCCATGTACACCTCACAATGATTTCCAATGAGGAAATGTCTCCATGTTTTCAATGCATGCACTACGGCTGCTAACTCCAAATCATGCGTAGCATAATTCAACTCATGAGGTTTCAGTTGTCTTGAGGCATATGAAACAACTCTCCCTTCCTGCATAAGCACTGCTCCAAGTCCTCGACGTGAAGCGTCGCAATACACCTCATAATCCTTGGTCTGATCTGGCAAAATCAACACTGGTGAAGTAACCAAAGGTTTCTTCAACTCCTGGAAACTAGTCTCACATTTCTCAGTCCATATGAACTTGGTATCTTTCTTTAATAGCTCCGTCATAGGCTTCGCAATCTTCGAGAAATTCTCAATAAATCTCCGGTAGTATCCTGCGAGTCCAAGAAAACTCCGGATCTCTCCAACTGTTGTTGGTGCTTCCCAATTTGTCACAGTGTCAACCTTGGTAGGATCTACTGCTATACCTTCTCCAGATATAACGTGTCCGAGGAATCCTACTTCCTTCAACCAAAAGTCACATTTGCTAAACTTGGCATATAATTGATGTTCTCTGAGCTTTCCAAGAACCAAACGCAAATATTCCTTATGTTCCTCTTCATTCTTCGAGTAAACCAGGATATCATCAATGAACACTACGACAAAATTATCCAAGAATTCCATAAACACTTTTTTCATCATGTTCATAAAATATGTCGGTGCGTTAGTCAGACCAAATGACATAACGGTATACTCGTACAACCCATACCTGGTGGTAAAAGCTGTCTTAGGAATATCCTGTTCTCGAATCTTCAACTGGTGGTATCCAGATCACAGATCGATCTTGGAAAATACCTTAGCTCCTTGCAATCGATCAAACAGATCATTGATCATTGGTAGTGGGTACTTGTTTTTGATCGTTACTTCATTCAATCCTCGATAATCAACAACCATCCTTAATGATCCATCCTTCTTCTCCACTAGAAGTACTGGCGATCCCCAAGGCGAAGAACTTGGGCGAATATATCCTTTATCCAGTAACTCCTTAATCTGCTTCTTAATTTCCACCAAATCCTTTGCAGGCATCCTGTATGGTCTCTTTGATATTGGCCATGTGCCTGGCAATAGCTCAATCAAAAACTCAATATCTCTATCCGGTGGCATGCCTGGCAACTCTTCTGGAAATACATCAGGGAAATCCTTCACTACTGGTACTTCCTCCTGCACAACTCCTGTTAAGCAATTTACTTGAATCCTCTTTGGCACATGTCGGGATACATACTTGATCCTTCTCCCTTCTGGGGTGGTAAGCAAAATTGACTTACTAGCACATTCAATATTCCCTTCATACTTTGATAACCAATCCATGCCTAATATCACATCCAATCCTTAGGATTCCAATACTATTAGGTCTGAGGGAAAAACATAGTTACCGATCCTTAATGGTAACCGATCACACCATCGACTGGCCATATATTCTGCTCCAGGCGAGGTTACTAACATGGGTGACCTAAGGGCTTGGGTTTACAGGTTATACTTATCCACAAATCCCCTTGAGATGTATGAATGTGATGCACCAGTATCAAAAAAAACGAGTGCAGTAAATGACTTAACCAAAAACTTACCTATTACTGCATCAGGCTGAGCTTCAACCTCCTCCACGCTAACGTGGTTCACATGCCCCCTGTTTAAAGGGTTTGGCTTCTTCCCAGAGCTTCCATTGCTATTTCCATTTTGTAATTCAGGACATTCATTTGCATAATGTCCGGTCTTCGAACACTTAAAGCAAGTGACTTGGCTCAGGTCTTTCTTGGCTGGGGTTGATGGGTTGGTGCGATTCTGGCCATTGCTTCCTCCATTACCATTACCATTCCCGGTGCCATTGTGATTGTGCGAGCTACCTCCTCCATGGGTATGCTGAAAATGTCCTCCCGGTCTAGGGGTAAAACGTGGCTTCTGCTGAGCTCCTGAATTGTACTTTCCTTGTGCATACTTCCTCTTACGACTTTCAATTTGCTCCTGCTTCCCTTCAATCATAAGAGCATGATCTACCAACTCCTGGTAGTTGTTGAAGGTTGCTATCATCAACTGCATGCTCAACTCATCATTCAGTCCTTCCAGAAACTTCTCTTGCTTAGCTGCATCCATAGAAACGTCATCTGGGGCATAACGTGCTAATTTACGAAAGTCCTCCACATACTGCCACCTGTCCGTCCTCCTTGGCGCAAGTTGCGAAACTCACGCTTCTTCATGGCCATAGCTCCTGCTGAAACATGGGCAGTACGAAAAGCCTGCTGAAACTGGTCCCATGTGACAGTGTCGACAGTGTCGACAGGGAAAGTGGCTGTGAAATTCTCCCACCATGATGCTGCGGGTCCTTCAAGATGATGTGCGGCAAACTTCACCTTCTCCGCATCCGTGCATCCTGTTGTGGTCAACTCTCTAGCTGTCTTGCGGAGCCAATCATCTGCTACTATCGGCTCGGTGCTACTGGAAAACACCGGCGGATTCAGCCTAAGAAAACGGGCTAAGTGATCAACAGGTGGTGGTGGTGGGTTATTGTTGTTGTTCCCCTGATTCTGATTCTGGACTAGCAACTGCATCAATGTGTTCTGTTGCTGGATCAACTGGGTGAGCTCCGGTGGAAAGGTAAATCCGGGGTCACATCTCGGAGGCATCTGAGGGTTTAGAAGAGATGAGAGTTAAGAATAGAGGGGTCTAAAGAGAAACCACTACCCATATGCGTATGAGGCAAAAGCAAACAATTCACTTCATTCAATCAATCAAACAAGGGCATACAATCGATCTAACTATCGCAAAAGTGCTCGGACTACTATATTTACATGGTGGACTACTACTACTGATGAGGTGGTCTAATAGAAATATTCTTCGGTTGCAGACTCCATGATATCTGCTCTAGCTTCATCAACATAGTCATCCTCACCATCATCTGGGTCTGAGTCGGTGTCGTCGATGATGATGTAGTCTTCCAGGCGAATCTCCTTGGGTTCTTCGTCTTCATCTACTGGTGTAGGGCCTCCCATAAATATCCCGATCTTCATTGTTAGGTCGGCATTCTTGTCCACTAATACTTGAATTTCCTCTTCATAATCTTCACGTGTAGCCTTGAGTTCTTCCTCCAGTTCCTTGATTCTTGTCCTTGCCTTCTTCAGGTCTATCATGTCGGCGCACATCTGGTTCTCCTGTTGTCGAATGTGCTGGTTTAACTCCTGGATAAAAGCTGCAATTGATCTATCCTTCCTGGTGTTGATCATCTCCCAGCGCTCATCTCGGCACCCACAAATCTGGTAGATAGTATCCTTGAGATCATTGCGGTAGACTTATCCAATGCGTCCCATGGCGATGTGAGCTGCCATGCTCTTTCCTAGACTCCAAGTTGGTGCATCAAAAGAAAACTCTATGGGCTCAGTGACTGGCATGAACGTCCTTCCTGGAACTTGAACTTGAATCATCCAGCGCTCTTTTTCAGGTAGAGTGGCGTTGTAGGTTCCGGTGAAGCTTGGTACTACTATGTTTAGGTATCTAGTGACTTCCTTCAAGTGACGTCCAAAGGGTGTATCGTCATCCGGTTGCGTGAACTTGTTCCTTGCATCCGCCATCCTAAACAGTAGAAAAGATGAGAGGTCAGAAAAGAAGAGAATGAATAGTGATCTAGATCTTTAGCTTAGTGGTCGTGTCCTACAGTCAGCGTGTGCTCTGATACCATCTCTGTAGCGACCAGACCTCAAACGTCTGATCTCTGTGCTCCGGTGTCATTCCTGGATCAGTAATGCTGACACCACACAGTACTCGGAGGATTTATAACAGACTAGCAATCACACACTTATTACATCGAGTGTCTCCATAGTGAACTTATTACAATAAATATGGCTTAAGGCCATCTAATAACGATAACAGCGGAAGGCTTGGAAGATAAGTGAGTCCATCAACTCCAACGGCATCACTGAGTATAGAACCACGACCTAAAAACTCCTTAATCATCGTCTGAAAAGTCTGCAACATTAACGTTGCAGCTCGAAACGGGTCAGCACATGGAATATGCTGGCAATGTAACACATAGAGAGTAATGAAATGAAACAGCTATACTATATGCATATTTGGCTGGTGGAAAGCTCTATGGTTACAGTTTTTGCGTAAAGCCAATTTTTCCCTACCACAAAGGAATAAATTTATTTAACTATCATGGTAGTTGTTAAACATTGAGAATGGTTGACAGCATTCTCAATCCCAATTAAGCATCATCATTAACAAAACCCAACAAAATTAATTTAGAGTAACATGTTGAGATTCACATGATAATCCAGGTACTAGATACTCAAGATGTCCATAACCAGGGACACGGCTAACCATGATTAGTTTATTACACTCTGCAGAGGTTTGCGCACTTTTCCCCACAAGACTCGATCACCTCCGTTTGGTTTCTTGCACTACATGGTGTTTGAGAAATGGATGACCGAGACATAGTCTTTTAGAAGCGCTAGCACCTTACGATCGGGTAGACCGTACCACCTACATCCCCTACATCTGCTAGTCTACCACTATAAGAGTTCGCACGACTTAGTCAACTATGCTAGAGCCCATAATAGCTTGGGGCTGCACACGGAAGTTTCTAGTATGAATAATCTCATTATCCCTTTGAGCCTGGGTGGCGGTCCAAAAGAAAACAGGAAAGTCCTGGATTACCCAGGTGCCTCAATCCACCCAGATGTGTGTTTAAGTTGCCACCTTAGATAAACCATTAATTAACAAACTCACATCTGTCATGGATATCACTCACCCAATCCACGTCTACTAGCATAGCATGGCATAATAAGCAAACGTAGAAGTAACTCCCAAAGGTTTGAAAATAAACAGGTAATAGGTACTACCTCATCTACTTCCCATCCCACAATTTAATTAGATCCTAATCATGCAATGTTCGAGGATTTGATCTAATGCAATAAAACTGGGTAGTAGAAAAAAAATATGATCAAAGTGTTACTTGCCTTGCTGATGATCCGGGAAACCTAGTGATTCGAAGTAACAAGCGGCGCACTCCGGGTACTCTATCGCAAACAAACAAGCACACAATAAGTACTCATCTAATGCACGGGTAAAACTCGAATAAGAGATCTAACCAGAAGGTTCAACTTAAGAACTCTGGTTTGCAAAAAGAATCAAATCAAACAAAGCAACGAAAGTCAAACGGCGAAAGAAAACAACCTCGTTCTACTAATATGGATCTAAGGCAAATTTTACAGTAGTAAAAACTTGTTTAAGTTGGTTAAACGGATAGAGGGTTTCGAGACAAAACTCCAGGCGCTTGAATCGCCTGATTCCGATAAACGAGCGAAAAGTTATACTAAAACGAAAATCGGATCAGAAATCGCAATCAGAAAAATCGCGGATTTAATCCGAGAAAAAGAAAAATGACGAACGTTCGCTAGAACGAACGGACGAACGCTCGCTATTTAAATAAATCAGAAAAACCGATCTATTTAAAAAAACCGAAACTAAAAAAACCGGCGAAAACCAATCGGTTTTTTTAAAGAAACCGGCGGCGCGGAAGTCGAGGCGCACCTCGGGCGAAGTGCGGCGTCGGCGTCGGCGGCGGGGCGGCGGGGCGCGGCGGCGGGGCGGCGACTTGGCCTCGGGCTGGCTCCCCCCGGCTTATAAAGCCTAGTCGGGCCGGAGTCCTGGTCGGACACGGCCCGTAGGTCGGTTCGTTTTTTTAATTACGCGCAGAAGAAAAATAAAAAGAAATCTTAAACGGACTCCAAAAATCCAGAAATAAATTTTCCCGGGCTTCTAAAATCAAGCCGCACAAGGTGAACATTTATTTGGGGCCTAAATGCAATTTTGAAAAAACACATATTTTTCCTAAATTCAAATAAAATAACGAAAAACTCCGAAATAAAATCTTATTTGATTTTATTATTAAATCCTCAATATTTCTTTATTTTGGGAAAGTCATTTTATTCCCTCTCTCATATTTTGTAATAGAAATAATTGACGATAAAATAATAAAAATCAAATGATCCTATTCTCAAAATTTGAGAAAACTCAAATATGAAAATAATGAATTTCCCAACTCTCTCCGTGGGTCCTTGAGTTGCGTAGAAATTTCTAGGATCAAACCAAAAGCAAATAAAATATGATATGCAATGATGATTTAATGTATAACATTCCAAATTGAAAATTTGGGATGTTACAAACAGAGAGGTATCTTTGGGCCCACTCGGTAAGACATCATCGTAATGAGCTCAATGTGACTAATGGTTGATCACGGGATGATGTGTTGCGGAACGAGTGAAGTGACTTGCCGGTAACGAGATTGAACGAGGTATTGGGATACCGATGATCGAATTTCGGGCAAGTAACGTACCGATTGACAAAGGGAATTGTATACGAGATTGCTTGAATCCTCGACATCGTGGTTCATCCGATGAGATCATCGTGGAACATGTGGGAGCCAACATGGGTATCCAGATCCCGCTGTTGGTTATTGGCTGGAGAGTTGTCTCGGTCATATCTGCATGATTCCCGAACCCGTAGGGTCTACACACTTAAGGTTCGATGACGCTAGGGTTATTAGGAATATTTGTATGTGATTACCGAATGTTGTTCGGAGTCCCGAATGAGATCTCGAACGTCATGAGGAGTTCCAGAATAGTCCGGAGGTGAAGATTTATATATGGGAAGTCATCATAGGGTCACCGAAAATATTCGAGGGTATGCCGGTGTTGTACCGGGACCACCGGAGAGGTTCCGAAGGTCCACCGGGAGGGTCCACCTGCCCCGGAGGGCCTTATGGGCTGTAGGTGGAAGGGAACCAGCCCCTAGTGGGCTGGGCGCCATCCCACCCGAGGGCCCATGCGCCTAGGGTTTGGGGGGGAACCCTAAAGGGGGGCGCCACCCTTGCTTGGGGGGCTAGCCCCCTCCCCCTTGGCCGCCGCCCCCCTCTAGATCTCATCTAGAGGGGCCGGCCCCCCTTCCCCCTTCTCCCTATAAATAGAGGGGCGAGGGGAGGGCTGCAGCACCACATCCAAGGCGCAGCCCCTCCCCTCCCCAACACCTCTCCTCCTCCGCGTGAGCTTGGCAAAGCCCTGCCGGAGAACTGCCACTCCATCACCACCACGCCGTCGTGCTGCTGTTGGAGCCTTCCTCCTCAACATCTTCCTCCTCCTTGCTGGATCAAGGCGCAGGAGACGTCACCGGGCTGCACGTGTGTTGAACGTGGAGGCACCGTTTTTTGGTGCTTAGATCGAATTCGGCCGCAATCTGAATCGCTACATGTACGACTCCTCCAACCGCGTTCTTGCAACGCTTCCGACTCGCGATCTTCAAGGGTATGAGATGCACTCCCCTCTCTCGTGTTGCTAGTTACTCCATAGATTGATCTTGGTGATGCGTAGAATTTTTTTAATTTCTGCAATGATCCCCAACACGTTTGGCCTAAATTTGGCAGGTCCGGTTGGGTGCCCATTTTCCGTCCGGTCCATGGCCGGACAACCTCCAGGCGTTTGGGCCGAATATGGGGCATCCGCTTGTAATTGCTCTGACCCATCTCATCTGGATGATCTTTCGTAAAAACCCTATTTTCCACTCACTGCGGCAAGTAGTCGACAAAATGCACAAGGACAACGGAGTGGGCTAGCCTACTTGTCGTGTGAGACCATCCACTTTTTTTGTATTTTCAGTTTCTTTCTTATTCTTATCCTTCTCATTTTCCTGTTTCTTTTTGATTTTTTCATACATACAAAAAATGTTTAGAATTTTAGTTTTTCAAATTAGTTTTGAATTTCAATTTTTCTTCACTTTTTTATGATTTATTATTTTTTAAAGAAATGGAATCTCAAATTTTGTTCAGAATTTCCAATTATAGCTTGAAAGTACAAAAGATTATTGGAATATTAAATTTTTGTTCATATTTCAAAAATTGATTCAATTTGAAAAATAATAATCATGTTTTGATTTTGTTTGCGTTTTCAAAAAGTGTTCGTCATTTTCAAAAAATACTTCATGTTTTTTCAGAAAGGAAACTTTTGAATTATCAAGGAATGTATAAACTTTTAAAATGTGCAAGGATTTCAAAATTGTTCACATTTTCAAACATTGTTCTGTTTTACAAAAAATGTTTGAAATTCCAAAATAAATCCAACTTTGAAAGTTGTTTGCGTTTTAAAAATATTTGGCATTTAAAATTGTTCATAATTTTCAAAAATTGTCTTCAAATCTACACGTTGTTGTGCGTTCTTAAACACTTTGCATTTTCATTAATCACCAACAGTCATCTATTCTAGTGGCCAGATGCGAGAGTTCAGAACCGGTCTCAGATCAAGTTACCATGAGCAACATATCCCGACGACTATATCTCTAGCGAGACATATCATACGCTCACCTAAAGAATTTTCACTTCATGTTCTTACTGGGCCAGCTCAATTCTTCTCCACCTAGGCTCGAGGCTCGGTCGGCCGGTCGCTCACCTCGGTGGGTTGGCTGTAGGTGGTTCGGTATCGAATCATTTGAGTTTTTTTTTTACTTTTTTTTTGTTTTTTATTCCGAATTTATTTGTTTTTCATGGTTTTCTTTTCTCTTTCCTTTTCATCAGTTTTCTTTGTTTCTTTGTTAGTTTTGACTGGTTCTTTTCTTTTTTTCCATGTATGATTTCTTTATTTCCTTCTTGGTTTTCAGTGTTTGTTTGTTTTTTAATGTTTTTCCTTGGTTATAATTTAATTTCTTCTAGTATTTCTTTTTCGGTTTCTCTGATTTCCTTTTAAATTCCTTTTTATTTAATTTACTTTGTTTCTTTTCATGTTATTCTCTTTATTTTCATTGGTTTTTTTATTTCTCTTTTCGTATAGAATAAGAACATTATTTTATACAGGTTTAACATTTTATTGGAATATTAAATTTTTGTTCATATTTCAAAAATTGATTCAATTTGAAAAATAATAATCATGTTTTGATTTTGTTTGCGTTTTCAAAAAGTGTTCGTCATTTTCAAAAAATACTTCATGTTTTTTCAGAAAGGAAACTTTTGAATTATCAAGGAATGTATAAACTTTTAAAATGTGCAAGTATTTCAAAATTGTTCACATTTTCAAACATTGTTCTGTTTTACAAAAAATGTTTGAAATTCCAAAATAAATCCAACTTTGAAAGTTGTTTGCGTTTTAAAAATATTTGGCATTTAAAATTGTTCATAATTTTCAAAAATTGTCTTCAAATCTACACGTTGTTGTGCGTTCTTAAACACTTTGCACTTTCATTAATCACCAACAGTCATCTATTCTAGTGGCCAGATGCGAGAGTTCAGAACCGGTCTCAGATCAAGTTACCATGAGCAACATATCCCGACGACTATATCTCTAGCGAGACATATCATACGCTCACCTAAAGAATTTTCACTTCATGTTTTTACTGGGCCAGCTCAATTCTTCTCCACCTAGGCTCGAGGCTCGGTCGGCCGGTCGCTCACCTCGGTGGGTTGGCTGTAGGTGGTTCGGTATCGAATCATTTGTGTTTTTTTTTACTTTTTTTTGTTTTTTATTCCGAATTTATTTGTTTTTCATGGTTTTCTTTTCTCTTTCCTTTTCATCAGTTTTCTTTGTTTCTTTGTTAGTTTTGACTGGTTCTTTTCTTTTTTTCCATGTATGATTTCTTTATTTCCTTCTTGGTTTTCAGTGTTTGTTTGTTTTTTAATGTTTTTCCTTGGTTATAATTTAATTTCTTCTAGTATTTCTTTTTCGGTTTCTCTGATTTCCTTTTAAATTCCTTTTTATTTAATTTACTTTGTTTCTTTTCATGTTATTCTCTTTATTTTCATTGGTTTTTTTATTTCTCTTTTCGTATAGAATAAGAACATTATTTTATACAGGTTTAACATTTTATTCAGTAAAATGAAACAATTTTTGTGTAAGGGTTTTTCCATGATTAACCTTTTTCAAACATATATTTTTGATTTCAATATTTTTTCATACATATTCAACATATATTTTACAGTCCAGGAACATTTTTATACACATATTCAACATTTTTACTAACAATTTTTAATACACATTTTTATGTCTACTTTTTTGCATTCACATGGTACGTTTTTCTTGTACATCAGGATTTTTTTATAGATGTTTAACTGTTTTAAATACATGATCAACATTTTTCATCAATTATCAACATTTCTTTTTGTTTACATTTTGTCTGTTACACAATTGTATTTACATTTTAATTTTTATATGCTAGATTAATATTTTGATTATACAACGATCAAACTTTCATTTATTAATTTTTGTATACGTGAGAAATATTTTTTATATACACATTCAATATTTTTCAAATGCTTGATTAAAAAATTCAAAACAAAGTTTTTAATGTGTTTTATTGTAATATATATATATATTTGGAAGCATAAACAAAAATGAAAAGAAAGAAAGCAAAATAAAACATGAAAAGAGGGTTTTGGCCTCTCGCGCGCTAGGTCGTCCCAATCTCACGCGCGTCCAGGCGAGGTTGCCCTATGCCTCATTCTAAGGGAGACAAAGGCGTTCCGGAACAACATAATGGTTTTGTCAATCCACATGGGGGACCCTCAAGAAGAATTTAATCACTCAGTTCAGATTGAGAAGGACATATCCTCACTCGGATGGACTTCACTTGGCGCACAACAGTCCAACGGCCGGGAATATTAGTTGAGGCGTTTCCAAGTCTTAAGTCTTGAAGTGTGGTGTTTTTTTTAAGCATCAGAGATTTATGAAGTCACCGTAGGCGCCTCGTCGTCGACGGGAACGTCTCCTCCCACTGAAAGCGCATCGTCGGAAATCCTGAAATAAATCCAGGAATAATGCGAGCACCAGGATTTGAACCCTGGTGGGTTGGGGATACCACTGTCCACCTAACCATCTCAACCACAGGTTGATTCGCCTCTTGAAGTGTGGTGTTATTACTAGCAATTAGATCATTTATACCCTATAGTAGTGGATGTTATTAATTCTCTTTAACTCTCCTGTAACGCAGTGGCAACCGAGGGAGTGGTGACCTCTATATAAGCACACTGATGGCGTCTGTTTACGAGTTTGAAACCTTTGCACCAACAAAACTATATGCAAGAAACATCTCACCAGAGAACAGTTATAATCCTTGTGTCACCTACATGCGCATCGTTAGATCAAGCCTCGCTTCTATACCTCTCTTACTATCAGATTTTACCACACAAGAGTTAGCGCCCACGGTGGGGCTGCGCGTCTTTCGATCCATAGAGTTGGTGGTTTCTTCACCGATTTCCGGCATCCACATGATTCCGAGGGACGTCACAATGTTTAAAATATCACATTTTTAATGATACAAAATGTGTTTTCTAAATTACGAAACAATAATTTACATTGTATAAATATTTTTTAACGGCAAAAACATTTTTTGAAAAACATGAACATTTTTTGAATGCGTGAATATTTTTTGAATGATACAAACCATGTTTTTGAAATAATTCCAACATTTCTTTTACATTGTATAACCGTTTTTCAAATCTCATGAATATATTTTAAAAGCTCATGAGCATTTCTAAGTGTCCTGAACATTTTTTCACTGGTGCAAACAATTTTTAAAACTTCCACGAACAAATTAACTACACTGCATGAATTTTTTATTTTACAATGAATGCTTTTAAAAATATAAGCAAGTTCCTTTTTGGAATATGTATATATTTAAAATATTTCGAAATATAAAAAGAGTGTTAAAAAGTAGAAAGAGAAAAGCAAACAAACATATGTCTTTCAAGCTGCTGGGCCAGCTAGTATGCAGGCTACTTTAGGCGAGTAGTTCTACTATCTCGTAACAAGCGAGACATAGACGCTCCCTCTCGTGGTGACTATTTATTTCGAATGCGTGATTAGCATTTTTATATACATTTTTTTAGGCAAACTCGCAAAGCTTTTTATTAAACTGTCACATTTACAGGGACGAAGGAAAGATCTCCCGGGTGGCCTAACAAAACATGGCGACCGGTCCCAAGAGTTAAAGCGTGCTTTGCTAGTTTGTGGGCCTCGAC
The DNA here is from genome assembly GCF_056163025.1 of Triticum urartu. Lineage (NCBI taxonomy): Eukaryota > Viridiplantae > Streptophyta > Magnoliopsida > Poales > Poaceae > Triticum > Triticum urartu. Next base: position 77,006,177 of record NC_141874.1, read on the forward strand.
GTTCGAGGTTCTAAACTCATGACTAAAAACACAAGAAATAAAGTTCCTAGAGTGCTCTTTAATCTCCTGCACTACAGCTCCATAAACCGACGACGTCCCTCTATCAATAGCTTCCACAGCTCGCTTGTAGCCGAGGCGACACAAATTTTCTGAATATAGAGATCCTCTGCCAATGCTAGTGCTTCTCTTATGGCCAGGCTCTCCAACACCTCCGGCTCATCAATGTTTCTGAAGACAACAGCAGATGCACCCTGAAAAACACTTGAGACATCTCTGCATATCGCTCCTACGGCGCCGAAGCCTCCTGCTCTGGGAATTGCTGCATCAACATTTAGCTTTGCATGCTCGTCACGTGGTGGCAACCAGGTGGTCGGTCTGGGTTGAGCCACCGCAAGTGTACTGCTGGCCGGCTTGAAGATCAGTTGCAAATCACTAAGATAGCTTCTGATGAAAGAATGCATGGAGAAAGGTGTTTGAAAAACCCCTTCATGTATTAAGCATACCAAATTGCCCATAGAGTGACAATCAAGGTGGTGAACTCCTGCTGCGGCAAAGATTCATTCATAGCAAATAACCAGCCCTTGGCACTATCATCCACATTCATGCATATATGCTCCACTAAATCTGCACTTGCTAGGGCCCAAACACTTCTTGACATAGTGCAGTCCAACATGGAATGACGCCAGTTGTCCTCAGCGCCAGAAATAGCACACTGATGCGACTGGGCCATGTTTCGGTGTAGAAGTATGTCACTCATGGGTAGCGAATGTTGAGCCAGTCACCAGGTAAAAACCTTCAATTTCGAAGGAACTTTCATGCCCCAGATGGAAGACCACCCCCTGCGTTCTCCCACATTGTTGGACATATCCTTAGTGCCATCAAGCCATGCCTCTCTACCAGCCTTGATACGGAAAATCATATTATAAGCCGATCATACAGAGAACAAACCCCTCTGATCTTCAGCCCAAGCCCCAAAATCATGGACTTGACATGTGCATATAGGTATCTTGAGTATGGCTTCATCGTCCATTGGTACAAAAACTTGGCGCACCAGGTCCTCCCTCCATTCTGCCATGCTATGATCAATCAGTTCTCCAACTGTCTGGGGCGGTGCAGCCACAAGCGAGGTAACTGGCCTTGAGAAGCCCTCCCTTGGTATCCAGTTCTGAGTCCATATGTGTGTTGAGGAGCCATCTCCTATCCGGTGAATAATTCCTTGCTTCACAATGTTTCTCCCATCAATAATTGCACGCCAGATTTGAGAGGGTCGAGATCCCAGCTCTGCCTCGAGGATTGACGTGTTTGGGTAATAGATTGCCTTTAGCATGCATGCACTGAGGGAATCTGGTTCTTGAAGAAGTCGCCACGCTTGCCTGGATAGGAGTGCAAGATTAAAGATCTCCATATCCCTAAATCCCAAACCCCCCAGGCTCTTAGGTCTTGTGATTACATCCCAAGATACCCAGCATGGTCTCCTTTTTCCTTCCTTGCCCCCCCCCCCACCAAAATTGGCGGATCATAGATGTGATGCTTTCACACAATCCCCTGGATAGCCAGAAACAAGACATAGAGAAAACTGGTATGGCTTGCGCCACCGACTTAATCAACACCTCTTTCCCAGCAGCAGACAAGAGTTTGTCCATCCATCCCTTGATCTTCTCCCAAACCCTATCTCGGAGGTACTTGAAGGTGCCACTCTTTGATTGACCAACCTCGGTTGGCAAACCCAGATATTTCTCGCTTAATGACTCATTTTGCACATCGAGGCAATTTTTTACCTCTTGTCGAAGAGTGGCTGGACACCCCTTACTGAAGAAAATGGATGATTTGTCATGATTAATCCTTTGTCCTGATGCTGCACAATAAGTATTTAACAGGTTTGATACTGAATTTTCTCCCTCCACACTAGACTTAAAAAGCAACAGGCTGTCATTTGCAAACAAAAGGTGGTTAACAACTGGAGTTGTTTGGGCCACCTTGATTCCAAGCACCGATGACTGAGAACTGGATTTTAAAAGGCACAAAAGGCCCTTTACTACAATTAAGAATAGGTAAGGAGAAATAGGATCTCCCTGCCGAATGCCTCTTGTGGGCTTAAACTTTTCTTGCTTTTCACCATTAAACAACACTGAGAAAGAGACGGATCTGACCATGGTCATCACAACACGAATCCATTGAGTAGCAAACCCCAACTTGCTCATGATGGCCTGCAAGTAGTCCCACTCAAGCCGATCGTAAGCTTTCATCATATCAAGCTTCAGAGCGCATAAGCTGTTGCTCTTGGACTTATTTCTCTTCATAAAATGAAGGCACTCATACACACAAATAATATTATCTGTAATCAATTTGCCAGGTACAAAAGCTGACTTCTCCTTAGAGATAATATCAGGTAAAATGACCTTCAACCTATTAGCTACGACTTTCGAAGATAACTTGTACAAGACATTACATAGGCTTATCGGCCTGAACTGGGAGAGTTGGGTAGGGCTAGTTACCTTGGAGATTAGGACTAGGACTGTATCATTTATACTTTCTAGGTTGTCCTCTCCTCGAATAATGCGAAGCACTACCGAGGTAATTTCATCACCACAAATATCCCAGTGTCTCTGGTAAAAATGCGCCGAAAAACCATCGGGGCCCGGAGCTTTTGTAGGAAACATCTAGAAAGCGCTTGCTTGACCTCATCATTTGAATATGGTGCGCACAGGCTTTCATTCATGGCCTGCGTGACCTTGCGTGGAACATGCACTAACACATCATCTATGCCCGTGACTCCCTCTGATGTATACAAGGACTTATAGAAATCTAGAACCATCGCTTTCAACTCAGTTGGGTTCTCTGTACAAATTCCAAGAGAATTGTATAGTGCCTTTATCATATTCTTTTTCCGCCTCATACTCGCCCTCATGTGAAAAAATTTGGTATTCCTGTCTCCAGCCGGTAGCCACTGTAAGCGTGACCTTTGGCGCCACATGAGCTCCTCGCGATGATAGAGCTCGACAAGCCATTCATTGATCTTTACTTCCACATGCACCGGACCCGTCCTCGCCGGATCGTTGCGGAGTTGCTCAAGTTGCGATTTAAGCTGCTTGATCTCATTACGGACGCTCCCAAAAGACTCCCTACTCCATACTGTCAAGTCTTTGGATATGGCCAGAAGTTTGTCTCGAAAATCCCCAATGCCATAACCAGGCGATACAGCGTTCCACCTGGATGAGATAGTATCTATCCATTCCTCATGTGATTCCCACACGACCTCATACCGGAAGCCGTTTTTCCTTCTACTATCCGGTAGTGGGCTAGTTATACTCAGCAAGATCGGTCCATGATCCGATGACGCAATAGTGAGATGACTGAGAGTTGCAAGCGGAAAACGCGCCATCCAGCTGGGGGAAGCGAGCGCCCTGTCCAGCCGTACACGCGTGTAGGATCCTCCAGTAACCCTTTTCTCAAAGGTCCATGGGCGGCCTTGGTAGCCTAAATCCAGGAGCATGCAAACATCAACCGCATCCCAAAATGCTTGGATTTGTGCGTTACTTCGGTTAGCTACACCATGATGCTCTTCCAGACGTAAGACTTCGTTGAAATCACCCAAGCAAAGCCATGGCAGGGTGCTCATAGTTGATATCCCCTTCATCACATCCCAAGTCTGATCCCTGAGGCGAGCTTGAGCTTCTCCGTAGACGCATGTGATTCGCCAAGGATCTTGTCCTTTTTCCTGCACCTTTGCATCAATATGGTAACACGAGTCACCCAAGATTTCAATATTGCTACTGTTATTCCAGAACATACCAATTCCTCCGCTTCTACCTTGACTATTTATTGCATAAGAATTCTCATATCCCAAAGTACCCGCTAGAGCTTCCACCCGTACACCACTTATTTGAGTTTCTACAACACAGAGCATGGAGGGGGCAAACTTCCTTGCGAATTCGCGAAGTTCGCAATCTACCGCAGGCTTGCCCGCGCCACGACAGTTCCAACATAGAACATTCACTGGGCTTGGTGGCGCCCCTCGAGGAGGCCCGCCACTGTTGCCATCTTGTTTTCTGTTGACTCCTCTGTCCCGGTCCTGGCTTTCTTCGGGTCCCTCTTTGGGGGAGGGCTCACAGGCGATAATCCAAGAGGCACCACCGCCGAGTTTTCACCTCCTGAAGACAGAAATCGATGTGCATTGATCCCTCTACCGGAGTTAGACAGAGCCAAGGCGTCATGTCTGTCCGGGCGCTTTCTGTTGTGATCCAGCATGTCTACATCGCCAAGTTCAGTCTCCTCCTGCCCAACCTGATCATTCTGGTTGCCTCTGTATTTCTCGCCATGCGGAGTTTCATCCCCTCCCCTACCTGCGTTAGCTCGGCCGCCCCGACGGCTAATACGTCTCCAATGTATCTATAATTTTTTATTGTTCCATGCTATTATATTATCAACCTTGGATGTTTTATATGCATTTATATGCAATTTTATATGATTTTTGGGAATAACCCATTAACCTAGAGCCTAGTGCCAGTTTCTGTTTTTTCCTTTTTTTAGAGTATCGCAGAAAAGGAAAATCAAACGGAGTCCAATTGACCTAAAACTTCACAGAACTTATTTTTGGACCAGAAGAAGCCCATGGAGTATCGGAGATGGACCAGAAGAGTTCCGGGCTGCCCACGAGGGTTGGGGGCGCGCCCACCCCCCTGGGCGCGCCCCCTGCCTCGGGGACAGCCCGGAGATCCACCGGCGTACTTCTTCCTCCTATATATATCCATATACCCTAAAAACTTCAGGGAGCAGAATAGATCAGGAGTTCCGCCGCGAGAAGCCTCCGTAGCCACCGAAAACCAATCTAGACCCGTTCCGGCACCCTGCCGGAGGGGGGAATCCCTCTCCGGTGGCCATCTTCATCATCCCGGTGCTCTCCATGACGAGGAGGGAGTAGTTCACGCTCGGGGCTGAGGGTATGTACCAGTAGCTATGTGTTTGATTTCTCTCTCTCTCTCTCTCTCTCTCGTGTTCTTAAGGTGATACGATCTTGATGTATCGTGAGCTTTGCTATTATAGTTGGATCTTATGACGATTCTCCCCCTCTGCTCTCTTGTAATGGATTGATTTTTCCCTTTGAAGTTATCTTATCGGATTTAGTCTTTAACGATTTGAGAACACTTGATGTATGTCTTGCGTGGGATACCCGTGGTGACAATGGGGTATTCTATTGATCCACTTGATGTATGTTTTGGTGATCAACTTGCGGGTTCCGCCCATGAACCTATTCATAGGGGTTGGCACACGTTTTCGTCTTGACTCTCTGGTAGAAACTTTGGGGCACTCTTTGAAGTACTTTGTGTTGGTTTGAATAGATGAATCTGAGATTGTGTGATGCATATCGTATAATCATACCCACGGATACTTGAGGTGACATTGGAGTATCTAGGTGACATTAGGGTTTTGGTTGATTTGTGTCTTAAGGTGTTATTCTAGTACGAACTCTATGATAGATTGAACGGAAAGAATAACTTCATGTTATTTTACTACGGACTCTTGAATAGATCGATCAGAAAGGATAGCTTTGAGGTGGTTTCGTACCCTACCATAATCTCTTTGTTTGTTCTCCGCTATTAGTGACTTTGGAGCGACTCTTTGTTGCATGTTGAGGGATAGTTATATGATCCAATTATGTTATTATTGTTGAGAGAATTTGCACTAGTGAAAGTATGAACCCTAGGCCTTGTTTCAACGCATTGCAATAACGTTTACGCTCACTTTTATCATTAGTTACCTTGCTGTTTTTATATTTTCAGATTACAAAAACATATATCTACAATCCATATTGCACTTGTATCACCATCTCTTCGCCGAACTAGTGCACCTATGCAATTTACCATTGTATTGGGTGTGTTGGGGACACAAGAGACTCTTTGTTATTTGGTTGCAGGGTTGCTTGAGAGAGACCATCTTCATCCTACGCCTCCTACGGATTGATAAACCTTAGGTCATCCACTTGAAGGAAATTTGCTAATGTCCTACAAACCTCTGCACTTGGAGGCCCAACAACGTCTACAAGAAGAAGGTTGTGTAGTAGACATCAACAACCACCTCTGCGACCACGTCCTTCGCCTGGTCCCCTTCCCGTACGCATGAACCAGGAAGCGGGAGCTCTTTGAAGATAAGCGCTGAGGGGGGGGGGGTATTCCTGAACCGTGCTCTTTATACAGGTGCCCCAGCATTCCACAGACCGCACACCAATCAGGTAATTTCTCACATTTCACTCTAAAGATCTGTCGTTTTCCATCACGGATCATCGACACTGCGTTCTTCAGAGGCTTGCTAACATCAATTTTCACCCACACTCAGTAGAAATTTCCCACAAAGTCATGCGAGTTTGGCTCGGCAAACAGGACCTCACCCACCTTGGCAGCAAGCGGCTTCACCAGATGAGCATATAAATCTGGTACATCATGAATCTGTACCCATATATTAAGGGTATGAAGCTTAATTGTTGAGGGCTTTGTGATGCCATCATATGGAGCCAAGATCACTGCATCTCCTCTGAATTTCCACGGCCCATCATTCATAACTCTCTCCCAATCCCCTAGACAGGAGAATTGGACGCTATACAAATTGTTCTCAAGCGGCTTGAATTTGACTTCTGGAGCTACGTCCCATGCCGCTCTCATATTCCTATAGAACCAAGTTTGACTGTAGGTTTTTGGTGTGTTCACCCTTGCCAGAGCTATCCACCTGACCGCATCTGGCGGCGCTTCTTCCTCGTCAAACACCACGTCGTCCAGGTCCTCCTCCCGCAGTCCTAATTCAGCCATCATCTGCTGTATATCATCCACTTCACCAGACCCAGAGACCTCCGACGTATTCATCGATATCACTAACCCGAAAGAGATGCAGATCGGTTTTCGGGTGGTGGAACCCTAGACTCTCGCGCCCCAACAACTGGCCAAGAGCGGGCAGCAATCCAGGAACGCCCCGAAGTCGCTCTGAACCAGCTAAATGGGGTCGATCGACAGCAGGGGAGCAAAGCTCTCGACGGCGGCAAAAAATCGCCTCCAAGAGAAAGAAGAACCCTAACTTGAGGGAAAAGCTGGAACCCAACATTTTTATATACATGAACACACAGCTTCTATCACTGAAGATTTTCCTCCTCGCCTCATATTGAGCCAGCCCATTCACGCGCTCACTGTGTAAAATCAAGAAGGAAATGCGAGAGAAGAAGGAATCAAACCGAGGCCTCTAGCGGGAACTCAGGACGTTTTAACCAGTTCATCCAAGTTCCCTTCAGAACAAGGGGCGCACACTACTTGAGGCATTGCAGCCGTTTTTTCTATATTTTTTCTTTTTGTTATTTCATAGGGTTTTCTTCGTTTTTCCTTCATTTGTTGTTTGGTTTTCTTTTTTTCTTCTCCATTTTTTGTTTGGTATTCTTTTTTCTTCTCATTTTGTATTTTTTTGTTTATTCTTATGTTTGTTTTTGTTTTTACTCTACATTTTCGTATATGTCAAAAACATGTTTTTAATAAGTGATCAACATTTTTTATATACATGTTCAACATTGTTTGAACTCTTATTCAACATTTTTAAAATATACTTTTTCAACATGATAATATCTCTTCAGAGTTTTTAAAATACTTGTTCAACATTTTACAAATACCCGTTCAAAGTTTTTTAATACTTAATCAACATTTTATAAGGCGCGCAGTTCACCCGCGAGGTCTTTTTCTACATTTTTAATCAACATTTTTAAAAATACTTGCCGAGGTCTTTTTCTAGGTTTTACGAGAAGCCTACATTTACCGGGGGTTCCTATATGGCGCGCAGTTCGCCCGCGAGCAACCAGGCACGCACTCCCCTCGCGCGCTGGCCATTTGTATGTGCTGGCACATTTGTTGTTATTTACCTTTTGTTTTCGCTTTCTTCTTCTTCTTCTTCGTTTTTTCCTTTTACTTTTTCTTTTCTAGTTTTTCTTTACTTTTTCACTTTTTTTGCGAATCTTCTTTTCAAATTCGTGAACATTTTTTTCTCCATTGAATTCAAAAAATATTCATCAATGTAAAAAATGTTCAACAATTAATAAAATATTCAGCATATTCAATTTTTAGTTCATCGGATAATAAACAATGTTCATCAAAATTCAAAAATTGTTCAACAAACTAAAATAATGTTCATCGAATTCTCAGTTTGTTCATCATTTTCAAAAAAATTATCATCAAATCTAAAATTTCTACATTAAATTCAAAATTTATTCAACCATTTTTGCAAAAAAGAATCTCGAATACAAATTTTGTTCATCATGTTAAAAAAAGTTCATCGAATTCAATTTTTTTATCAAATACAAAATATGTCCATAATTATTAAGAAATGCTTATAAAAACTATTTTATCAAAATAAAAAATGTTAATTTTTTTGAAACCGCAAACATTTTTTAATTCAAGAACTAATTTTGAAAGTTCACAATTCACAATTTTTTTGAAAATTTAGAACCTTTTTGTAATCCTGAATTATTTTAACATAGAATAAAAAACAGAAAAAAGGAAAAATAAAAACGAAAAAAGGGAGCGTCCTGCCCCACGCGTGGGCCAGCCAAACAGGGCACACGGGGAACTAATCCGCGACCCTGGCACGTACCGCACCAAACAGGGGCACCCATTTTACCATCGTGTCGCCCTAATTCGGGACCTCCTCACTTTAGCTCTTGATTTAGGCCTTGAAATCAGCGGGTGTTGGACGGCCCGCAGCCAGTTTCGCTCGTCTGCTTGACCTCTCGGTGTTGGCAAGCCCCTCAAAGAAAAATCTAAAGAAAAAAAATCACTTGTTTGCTCGTAAATTAACCAATAGCTCATGGTTCGCGAGTAAAACGAAATATAGTTTTTTCATGGATTAAGAAATGCATACGTTCAAAGATGTAGAAAATCGTGAAATTGAAAAATTCACGACCTTGAAAAAATTCATTAATTTGAAAAATGTTCAATAATTTAAAAATAGTTGAGAAAGTTATGAATTCAAAAAACTTCATGGATTTGAGAAAAGATCACTTTTTTTGAAAAAAAGGAAATAGAAAACTAAACAAAAAACCAGCAAAAACATAGAAAAAGAAAACAAAGAAAAGCCAGGCTGGAAGCTTTTGAAAGCTGCCCAAAACAGGGCCGGAAGCTTTGAGAATATTCCCAGAACCTTGAGTAGAAACTGAAATACAGTAAGCTTTAATGGGTGCCCGCTCCCTCTAGTGTGCATCATGAACAATTTAGGAACTATTTGGTGCCTTAAGCGCAAGGTGCAAAAGAGGAGATTCCGCCTAATCCTCCTTCCTGACCTGACACTTGACACGTCCTTCATCTTCACTTAAATGTCGGACCTCCCTTAAATAAAAAAAATGTCAGCCTCTTCGCTCCTTCTTTTGTCCTCCTCTAAGTCCTCTTTAGCGCTCGAGATGCCGAAATCAACACCAACACTCTCGCAGACGTTTGACAGGTCGATGCCCATTAACGTAGCCTACCTTCATCTTGGCCTCGGCTTATCTTGCCTGAGCTGGCGGGCAAGCCATTCATCTCAAATGTTCTGCTTGAATGCCGCGATGGCCTCGGCGTCAGGGCAGTCGATGATTTGGTTCCTTTTGGTAAGGAATCAATTCCAGAATTTCCAAGATGACTCGCCCGGTTGCAGGACGACGTGACTGAGGTCGTCGGCATTCGGAGGTCGGACATACGTGCCCTAAAAATTTGCCCTAAAAGTGTCCTCGAGGGCTTCTAGCTCCCAATGGAATGAGGGGGCAGGCTATTCAGCTAATGCCTTGCTGACCCCTTTAACTTGAGCGGCAAATATTTGATAGCATGGAGGACATCTCCGTTGGCCATATGTATGTGGAGGAGTAAATCCTTGATCCATACAGCTGGATCAGTCGTGCCATCGTATGATTATGTGTTTATGGGTTAAAAACCCGTCTGGGAATAGGTGTTCCATCACCCTGTCTGTAAAACAGATCGAGTGAGGAGGGCCTTGGGTCCGAGTAGTGTCGCGCCAGACATCGGGGGATATCCGTGTGTAGGCTTGATCTCGAGCTCCACCATTCCTTTCCAGCTAGGCCTCGTAGCCGTCGAGTCCCACGGGTACGCGTCTTCCTGATCCGTAAATGGACCGAGGCGGCACCCAGTTTGCCTCTACCTGGCGTCGAACGTCGTGAGGCTCTAAGTAATCAACAGGGCCCTTGCCATGACAGCGTGGCACTATTTGGGTGTGGAAACTTTCCCGCGCCGGCCTATCGCGCCCTCTAGGGGCTCGGTCTAGTTGATCTGCCCATCCACGCATTAAAGGCGCGTCGTAAGTCAGTTCTTCATCGAACTCGGGCAGCAAGCGTCTGCGCGGATAAGATTTAGGCGTGCTACAACGCGTTCTTCTAGATCCTGCTCAGCTGAGAGTATTTCGACCACTTGTCGTTCAGTGCGTCTTCGTTGGCCTGCAGTTGCTGCTGCTTCTGTTTCATACTTCGGGCGGTGGCCACGAGGCGCCGCCAGAAGCGTTCTTGCTCAAAGGGGTCTTCAGGGACTATACAGTCCTCGGTACGGAGGCTCTCATCTTCCTCAGATTCAGGTAAGTAGTTGTCGTTGGCCCCTTCAAAGAGGTCATCGGGGTCCAAGTCCCCGGGGATTCCTTCGGGGCTGACATGTCGCTCTGGGGAGGCTTGAAGATCCTCTCCTGGATTGTCAGCCTTGTCAGCTACCACACCGCCGTTGTCGTCGGTGGCGTTGTTCCCACTGGGGTCCCCATTGGTGCCCGGTCCGCGCCTGCGACGACGTCTGATCGGGTTTTTGGGAGTATCAACCATGTATATATCATAAGTAGATGTTGCAGTCCACTTTCCGGTGTTTACCACCGGCGAAGCGGGTTCTGTAGGCTCATCAACATCCTCATCCATGTCGGTGGTCTTGTCAAAGTCTAGCACGTCGGTTAAATCATCAATCATGGCGACTAGGTGGATGGTGGGTGGGACATAAATTTCCCGATCACCGGCTTTAAGTCCGATCTTGTCATAAACCGAGGTCTGACCATCCGAGATTGATAAGCTGTGGATGCGATCGAGCATCTCATGTAGCTGGGATAGTTCCTCGGGGTTCATGGCCTGGCTGTAGGCAGTGCTAACTCAAAGTACACTCGACGTATAGCCTATCACGTCTTCAGCATGGTGAGGATCCGAAGTCGACTCCGTATCCGGCACAAGAGTCAGTTCTAAATCCGATGAGTGTCCGAGATGGGGGCCGGACTAGTATCAAGGCTTCATGCCGAGACGAGATCGCTCGGGGTTGGTGTATTTGATTCCTCCGGCGATGCCGGGGAGCCTGTTCCGACATCCTTGAAGGAGATCGGTTCCAGAGTCGAGCCTCTGATGTCTGATAGGCCCTCAATCCGGCCGGGCGTCCAGCCTGACAGGACGAGCTCGTTACGGGAATCCGCGGTGTATTCCAAGCCTCCGAAAGTCATGATCTAATCTGGGGCGTAGTTCTGACGGGGGTCAGATGTCCCGCCGAGTCGGCGCAAAAGACCATGCAACTGAACATGAAAAGTTGGTCGGGGACGTGTACGTTCCCGTAGCCGAAGCCGCAGTGAATCTACAGATGAGCCATCGATCCAGCCCTGCAAAAGTAAATGAAGGGTTTAGTGTGCTCCTTGGATCCGCAAAATAAGGTTATCAAAGAACTTACGGGGGTCGCAGCATGGGTGCTGTCGTAGCCGAGGTCTTCAGTTGTCTCCGGCCATGACTTCTGGGTCTTGAAGAGGAGCTTCCACATGTCTTCGTATTTCGTGCCGAAGAATCACTGCAGGGTCCAGGGACCGACCGGGTTGAACTTCCACATGGGCTCTTGACGCGCGCGACAGGGGAGAATCCGGCGGAAGAGCATCACCTGGATCACGCTGGCGAGGCTGGTATTTTTATCTACCATGCTCTTGATTCGCTTCTGCAGCACCGCTACCTCGTCAGACAACGCCCAGTCCAGGCCCTTGTTGAGCCAGGATGCCAGCCGCATTGGGGGTCCGGACGTGAACTCCGTAGGAGCAGCCCATGTGTAGTCACGAGGCTCTGTGACATAGAACCACCCCTGCTGCCATCCCTTCACGGTCTCCATAAAGGTGCCCTGGGGCTAAGTGACGTTGGGCAGTTTGCTCACCATAGCACCACCGCAATCCGCATGCTGGCCATCTGATACGTCTCCGTCGTATCTACTTTTCCAAACACTTTTCCCTTGTTTTGGACTCTAACTTGCATGATTTGAATGGAACTAACCCGGACTGACGCTGTTTTCAGCAGAATTGTCATGGTGTTATTTATGTGCAGAAACAAAAGTTCTCAGAATGACCTGAAACTTTACGGAGACTATTTTTGGAAATAATAAAAAATCCTGGCCAAAGATCAAGACCAGGGGGCCCACACCCTAGCCACGAGGGTGGGGGCGCGCCCCCTACCTCGTGGGCCCCCTGGAGCTCCTCCGACCTCAACTCTAACTCCATATATTCACTTTCAGGAAGAAAAAAAATCAGAGAGAAGGATTCATCACGTTTTACGATATGGAGCCGCCGCCAAGCCCTAAACTCTCTCGGGAGGGCTGATCTGGAGTCCGTTCGGGGCTCCGGAGAGGGGAATCCGTCGCCCGTCATCATCAACCTTCCTCCATCACCAATTTCATGATGCTCACCGCCGTGTGTGAGTAATTCCATCGTAGGCTTGCTGGACGGTGATGGGTTGGATGAGATTTATCATGTAATCGAGTTAGTTTTGTTAGGGTTTGATCCCTAGTATCCACTATGTTCTAAGATTGATGTTGCTATGACTTTGCTATGCTTAATGCTTGTCACTAGGGCCCGAGTGCCATGATTTCAGATCTGAACCTATTATGTTTTCATGAATATATGTGAGTTCTTGATCCTATCTTGCAAGTCTATAGTCATCTACTATGTGTTATGATCCAGCAACCCCGAAGTGACAATAATCGGGACCACTCCCGGTGATGACCGTAGTTTGAGGAGTTCATGTATTCACTATGTGTTAATGCTTTGGTCCGGTACTCTATTAAAAGGAGGCCTTAATATCCCTTAGTTTCCGCTAGGACCCCGCTGCCACGGGAGGGTAGGACAAAAGATGTCATGCAAGTTCTTTTCAATAAGCACGTATGACTATATTCGGAATACATGCCTACGTTACATTGATGAATTGGAGCTAGTTCTGTGTCATCCTAGGTTATGACTGTTACATGATGAACCACATCCGGCATAATTCTCTATCACCGATCCATTGCCTACGAGCTTTCCATATATTGTTCTTTGCTTATTTGCTTTTCCGTTGCTATTGTTATCATCACTATAAAACACCAAAAATATTACTTTTGCCACTGTTACTTCTCCTAATGTTACCACTACTATCATATTACTTTGCTACTAAACACTTTCCTGCAGATATTAAGTTTCCAAGTGTGGTTGAATTGACAACTCAGCTGCTAATACTTGAGAACATTCTTTGGCTCCCCTTGTGTCGAATCAATAAATTTCGGTTGAATACTCTACCCTCGATAACTATTGCGATCCCCTATACTTGTGGGTTATCAAGACTATTTTCTGGCGCCGTTGCCGGGGAGCATAGCTCTATTCTTTGAGTCACTTGGGATTTATATCTACTTATCATTATGAAGAACTTGAAAGATCCAAGAACCAAGATTTATCCCTCAACTACGAGGGGAGGTAAGGAACTGCCATCTAGCTCTGCACTTGATTCACCTTCTGTTTTGAGTAAGCTTGCGACACCTAAACCTGCTTCTGCTATTGATTCTGATATGTCGCATGTTATTGATGATGCCACTTCTGCTATGCATGATACTTATGATGAAACTACTTCTATGCTTGATACTACTATCCCACTTGGTGAATTTCTTGATGAACAACTTGCTAGGGCTAGAGAGAATGAAATTATTGAAACTGATAATATTGATGAAAGTGATGATGAAGACTCTCCCCCTAATAAATATGCATTGCCTGTTGTTCCTGAGGGTTATGTTATGGATGAAGAAGCTACTAGAGCTATTTTAGCTTGCAATGATACATATGATCTAAAGAGGTTATTAGCTAAATGGAAGCAGCAATCCCTTAATGCTAGAATGAAACCTGACCCTGCTTTTGCTACTTCACCTATCTGTGTTACTGATAAGGATTATGAATTCTCTGTTGATCCTGATATAATTACTTTGGTTGAATCTGATCCTTTTTATGGCTATGAATCTGAAACTGTTGTGGCACATCTTACTAAATTAAATGATATAGCTACCCTGTTCACTAATGATGAGAGAACTCGTTACTTTTATATCCTTAAAATATTCCCATTCTCATTAAAGGGTGATGCTAAGATATGGTTTAATTCTCTTGATCCTGGTTGTGTGCGTAGTCCCCAGGATATGATTTATTGCTTCTCTGCTAAATATTTCCCTGCTCATAAGAAACAAGCTGCCTTAAGGGATATATATAATTTTGTGCAAATTGAAGAAGAGAGTCTCCCACAAGCTTGGGGGAGGCTTCTCCAATTACTTAATGCTTTGTCTGATCATCCTCTTAAGAAAAATGAAATACTTGATATCTTTTATAATGGACTAATCGATGCTTCCAGAGATTACCTGGATAGTTGTGCTGGTTCTGTTTTCAGGGAAAGAACACCGGGTGAAGCTGAAATTCTATTAAATAATATGTTGACTAATGAAAATAATTGGACACTTCCTGAGCCTATTCCTAAACCAACTCCGAAGAAGAGAGGTGTTCTATTTCTCAGTCCTGAAGATATGCAAGAGGCAAAGAAATCCATGAAAGAAAAGGGTATTAAAGCTGAAGATGTTAAGAATTTACCTCCTATTAAAGAAATACATGGTCTTAATTTACCGCCTGTCAAAGAAATGCATAATTTTAATCCATCTCCTCTTGAAGAAATACATGGTCTTGATAACCTGACACAGGTAGTAAAGGTAAATTCTCTCTATAGATATGATAAAGCTGAAATCCCATTTACTAAGTTTGCTAGCCCATGCTTAGATGAGTTTGATAAATTTATGGTTAAGCAAGAAGACTTCAATGCTTATTTTGGTAGAGAATTAAAACGCAGTGCTAATATGCTTGAACACTTGGGTGATTATATGGCTAATGTCAAAGGTGAACTTAAACTTATTAGTAAACATGCTTTTATGGTTACCACTCAAGTAGAACAAGTACTTAAAGCTCAAAATGATTTGCTCAATGAATTGAATAGTAAGAATAATGATTATGCTGTTAGAGTGGCTACTAGAACTGGTAAGATGACTCAGGAACCTTTGTATCCTGAAGGCCACCCTAAGAAAATTGAGCAAGATTCTCAGAGAAATAATATAGATGCACCTAGTCCTTCTAAAAGGAAGAAAAAGAAAAATGATAGGACTCTGCATGCTTCTAGTGAACCTATTGCTGAAACACCTGAGAATCCAAATGATATTTCTATTTC
This sequence comes from Triticum urartu, assembly GCF_056163025.1. Lineage (NCBI taxonomy): Eukaryota > Viridiplantae > Streptophyta > Magnoliopsida > Poales > Poaceae > Triticum > Triticum urartu. The sequence goes on from NC_141874.1 coordinate 77,021,664, forward strand.
TGATGCTGAAACACAATCTGGTAATGACCCTGAAACTAGTGATAATGTTAATGATAATGTTCATGTTGATGCTCAACCTAGCAATGATAATGATATAGAAATTGAACCTACTGTTGATCTTGATAACCCACAATCAAAGAATCAACGTTATGATAAGAAAGACTTTGTTGCTAAGAAACACGGTAAGGAAAGAGAGCCTTGGGTTCAGAAACCCATGCCTTTTCCTCTGAAACCATCCAAGAAAAAGGATGATGAGGATTTTGAGCGCTTTGCTGAAATGATTAGACCCATCTTTTTACGTATGCGATTAACTGATATGCTTAAAATGAATCCTTATGCTAAGTACATGAAAGAAATTGTTACTAATAAAAGAAAGATACCGGAAGCTGAAATTTCCACCATGCTTGCTAATTATACTTTTAAGGGTGGAATACCAAAGAAACTTGGAGATCCAAGAGTACCTACTATACCATGCTCCATTAAAAGAAACTATGTTAAAACTGCTTTATGTGATCTTGGAGACGGTGTTAGTGTTATGCCTCTCTCTTTATATCGTAGACTTGATTTGAATAAGTTGACACCTACTAAAATATCTTTGCAAATGGCTGATAAATCAACTGCTATACCTGTCGGTATTTGTGAGGATGTGCCTGCTGTGGTTGCAAACATTACTATTTTAACGGACTTTGTTATTCTTGATATTCCCGAGGACGATAGTATGTCTATTATTCTTGGAAGACCCTTTTTGAATACTGCAGGGGCTGTTATTGATTGCAACAAAGGCAATGTCACCTTTCATGTTAATGGTAATGAGCATACGGGTACACTTTCCGAGGAAACAACCTCAAGTCCACAGTATCAATTCTATTGGAAAAATTCCATCAATTATTTTTGGAGGTTTTGAATTTCCTCTTCCTACTGTCAAGAAGAAATATGATATTCTTATTGTTGGGGATGTGCATATCCTTGTTGAGGTAACCTAGTGTTATTCGAAAATTCTCCGGTTCCATGTTATTCGGAATGAGTTTGTTAACAAGACTTGATCAACCTTGTTAATGGATTCCTTTTGATGATCATGAGATGGATGAATTTTAAAACACAACTCTCTGTACCCTCCTTTTACTTTATGTTATTTATATTAAATAAAATAAAAATAGTATTTTCTGTCTGTTATCTGAATTATCCGTGCAATATAAAAATACCCCGAAAATAAAAGTTCTCCAAATGCCCTGAAATTTAAATATGATTTTTTTTTGGAATATTTGAGAATATTTGGCACTGAGGACACAGCAGGGGGGGTGGGCATCCACCTGGCCACGAGGTGGAGGGCGCGCCCCCTGCCTCGTGGGCCCACGGTGGCCCTCCTCCACTTATTCCTGCACCCACACACTCCTTCCTCCCACAAACACCATTATCCAGCTCAAGCACGAGTTCTAGCTCATTTTTCTGTGATTTTCGATCTCCTTGCTCAAAGCACCTCTCACAAAACTGCTTTGGGGGATTGTTCCTTGGTATGTGGCTCCTCCATTGGTCCAATTAGTTTTTGTTCTAGTGCTTTATTCATTGCAAATTTGTGCTGCCTAGGTGACCATGTTCTTGAGCTTGCATGTCAAATTTATGTGGTTCCAAGTAGTTTTGATGCATGATATAGGCTCTAGGCACTTGTAGGAGTAGTTTCTATCAATTTTGTTGAGTTGGGCTCACTTTTATTTGAAGTTACTAAAAATTTCAGAATTTTTCAGAAAATAATGAAGAGATTTTTGAGGGGCTCATCGAGCCGAAGCTCGAAGGAAAAGCAAAATGAAGAAGCAAAGAAGCCCAAATATAATCTGCCTCGCATCGCGGAGGTTCTGCCGTGTGAATGGCCTTGTGATGATTTCTTGAGAGCAGCCGGGATTTATGATGATTTCTATGAATTGGCTGAGAATGCCGACCTCACCGCCTTCCTCCATGACCATCGCGAGCAACATCTCTTACTCACCAATATCTTTGTGCAGAACTTTCATTTCCATGCTAGGAGCTCACCACCTACGGTGGAGTTTTATTGATATGATGAGCATAAGGAGATGTCACTTCGTGATTTTTGTCGGGTTTGTTTGATCCCTTTCGAGGGCATCATAGAGGAACCACATCACGGCGATGTGGATGGGTTTATTGATACCATCACTGTAGGGGAAACGAGGAAGGTTTCTGATGCACGAACTACTAGCATACACTTTCCTGTTTTGCATTACTTTGCTATATCTGCTAGTAGATGCATAATTGGGCGCGGAAACTATGGAAACCTGAGTGCCCCTGATATTGTTATTTTGTGCCACGCCTTATTTCGTGATGAAACATTCAACATGGGTGCTATTATTGCAAAGCGGTTAAATCTTAACCGTACTAAGGGCCCGTCTTTGGAGGCATCTTCGCCTCGCGCCTAGCTGCACATTTTAACATACCTATTAGGCATTATGTGAAGGAAGAAAAATTGCTGCCTCCTATTTATTTAGATTATAAGAGTATGGTAGCACACGATTTTATTGTTAAGAATAGGAAAAATGAGCTCAAATACAAATTGTTCTTTGATAAACATCATCCTGAGACTATTACCCTGCCTGCTCCTTCCTTGTTTGATTTATCTGCAGGCAAGTACCTTGTTCCGTTGGAGGCTATTCACGCCTACCGAAACCCTACATCAGCCACAAAGCCAGAGTCAGAACCACAAGTTGATCCTCCACGACAGTCTAATTACCAGTGAGATCTGGAGATGATTGCCAACCAGTGGCAATCAGAGTCTTCTTCTTCGCAGTACGACCCCAACTATTACTATGGATATCCGCCAGACCAACCGTGGCCATAGACCAACTTAGGCCAAAAGCCTAAGCTTGGGGGAGTACATATTTCCCACCGACATTACATTCATGTTCACACACTCATTGCTAGATGTCGGTGCTCATACTTTTTCATTGTAATATCCATGCTAGTTTATTTCCTTTTTATGCTTTCTTCTTATGTGTTTAATAAACTTAAGAAAAACCAAAAAATTAGTTGTAGCTTTTAGCTAGTTTTAATTTCCATGCTTGTAGTAGTAATTAAAAAGAAAACCCAAAAAGATTTCCTGTTCTTCTTTTTGCTTGTTGGGAGCTTTCCTGTGTAAATAGTTTTATTTCTTTTCTTTTTTGGGGGGGTCGATAGGAGAAGATCATGATTAAATTGTTGAAGTGGCTCTTATATGCATTATTGTTGATCTGACAAAAGAGCCCATATTGCCTTGTCTTCTCCTATTTATTGAATGCTTGCAGATTCCATCTTAGTTCAATGCATGCGCACTATTATTATTATTCACATCGTTCGGTCGTGCAAGTGTAAGGCAATTATGACGATATATGATGGACTGATTGAGATGGGAGAAGCTGGTATGAACTCGACCTCTCTTGTTTTTGTAAATATGTTTAGTTCATCGTTCCTGATTCAGCCTATTATGAATAAACATGTTTGCGATGGCAATTAGAGATCATAGTTTCTTATGCCATGCTTAATTAGCTAGGAGCTTATAATGGTTTACCTTGCATACCAACATGCTATTAAAATGGTTGTGATGTGGTATGATAGGGTGGTATCCTCTTTTGAACGATTCGAGTGGCTTGGCTTGGCACATGTTCACGCATGTAGTCGAAACAAAATCAACATAGCCTCTACGATATTTATGTTCATGGTGCATTATATCCTACTCATGCTTGCGTTCGGTGTTGATTAATTTTAATGCATGTTCATGGCTGTTGTAGCTCTCTAGCTGGTCGCTTCCCAGTCTTTTTCTAGCCTGCACCTGTACTAAGCGGGAATACTGCTTGTGCATCCAACTCCATAAACCCCAAAGTTATTCCATATGAGTCCACCATACCTACCTATATACGGTATCTACCTGCCGTTCCAAGTAAATTTGTATGTGCCAAACTCTAAACCTTCAAATAAACATTCTGTTTTGTACGCTCGAATAGCTCATGTATCAACTAGGGTTGTCCGTATCTTCTATGTTAGGCGGGTTATTCTCAAGAGGAGTGGACTCCGCTCCTCACTCACGAGAAAATGGCTGGTCACCGGGATGCCCAGTCCCATGCTTTATGCAAACTAAATCAAAATAATTGCAAACAAAGCTCCCCCTGGGACTCTTGTTAGTTGGAGGCACTCGTTGTTTCGAGCAAGCCATGGATTGATGCTTGTTGGTGGATGGGGAGTATAAACTTTACCATTCTGTTTGGGAACCGCCTATAATGTGTGTAGCATGGAAGATATCCCCATCTCTTGGTTGTTATGTTGACAATGAAAGTATACCGCTCAAAATATTATTCATCTCTATTTTAAAACCGAGCTCTGGCACCCCTACAAATTCCTGCTTCCCTCTGCGAAGGGCCTATCTATTTACTTTTATGTTGAGTCATCCTCCTCTTATTAAAAAGCACCCGCTGGAGAGCACTGATACGTCTCCAACGTATCTATAATTTTTGATTGCTCCATGCTATATTATCTACTGTTTTGGACATTATTGGGCTTTATTATCCACTTTTATATTATTTTTGGGACTAACCTATTAACCGGAGGCCCAGCCCAGAATTGCTGTTTTTTTGCCTATTTTAGGGTTTCGAAGAAAAGGAATATCAAACGGAGCCTAAACCCGAATTCCACCACCGCAACTTTCTGTATCCACGAGATCCCATCTTGGGGCCTGTTCCGGAGCTCCGCTGGAGGGGGTATCCATCACGGAGGGCTTCTACATCATCACCATAGCCCCTCTGATGAAGTGTGAGTAGTTCACCTCAGACCTACGGGTCCATAGTTATTAGCTAGATGGCTTCTTCTCTCTTTTTGGATCTCAATACAATGTTATCCCCCTCTCTTGTGGAGAACTATTCGATGTAATCTTCTTTTTGCGGTCTGTTTGTTGAGACTGATGAATTGTGGGTTTATGATCAAGTCTATCTATGAACAATATTTGAATCTTCTCTGAATTCTTTTATGTATGATTGGTTATCTTTGCAAGTCTTTTCGAATTATCAGTTTGGATTGGCCTACTAGATTGATCTTTCTTGCAATGGGAGAAGTGCTTAGCTTTGGGTTCAATCTTGCGGTGTCCTTTCCCAGTGATAGTAGGGGCAGCAAGGCACGTATTGTATTGTTGCCATCGAGGATAACAAGATGGGGTTTTCATCATATTGCATGATTTTATCCCTCTACATCATGTCATCTTGCTTAAGGCGTTACTCTGTTTTCATTAACTTAATACTCTAGATGCATGCTGGATAGCGGTCGATGAGTGGAGTAATAGTAGTAGATGCAGGCAGGAGTCGGTCTACTTGTCTCGGACGTGATGCCTATATACATGATCATGCCTAGATATTCTCATAACTATGCTCAATTCTGTCAATTGCCCAACAGTAATTCGTTCACCCACCGTAGAATACTTATGCTCTTGAGAGAAGCAACTAGTGAAACCTATGGCCCCCGGGTCTATCGTCATCATATTAATCTTCCAATACTTAGTTATTTCCTTTGCCTTTTACTTTGCTTTTATTTTACATTGCATCTTTATCATAAAAATACCAAAAATATTATCTTATCATATCTATCAGATCTCACTCTCATAAGTGGCCGTGTAGGGATTGACAACCCCTTATCGCATTGGTTGCGGGGATTTATTTGTTTTGTGCAGGTACGAGGGACTCGCGCGTAGCCTCCTACTGGATTGATACCTTGGTTCTCAAAAACTGAGGGAAATACTTACGCTACTCTGCTGCATCATCCCTTCCTCTTCGGGGAAAAACCAACGCAGTGCTCAAGAGGTAGCAAGAAGGATTTCTGGTGCCGTTGCCAGGGAGTATATGCAAAAGTCAATATACCAAGTACCCATCACAATCCCTATCTCCCGCATTACATTATTTTCCATTTGCCTCTCGTTTTCCTCTCCCCCACTTCACCCTTGCCGTTTTATTCGCCATCTCTCTCTATCCTCCCTCTCCTTTTCCATTCACCTCTTTTCCATTTGCTTGTCGTTATGGCTAGTCCCTTATCTTCTCCGTTGTCTCCCGAGAATGAAATTCTAAATTTTAAGCAAAGGGAGGGAGAAAATCTAAAAGACGCTTGGTATAGAATTTGCAATGCTCAAAATAGATCTACTAGGAAGCAATCTACTTCCATTCTTCTTCGCAATTTTTATGTAGGCGCTACTCCTTGGCACAGATATGTCCTTGATACTATTACCGAAGGGAACTTCTTGGGTAGCCATACTTTTGATTCCTATAATGCTATGATAGATTTGTTTGGCTCACCCCCTCTTTTGGTTAATGGAACTGTATTAACTTTGAAGCATGTTATGAAAAGGCTCGAAATTATTGAAAATAAGGTTGCTACCGTAGAATTAATTGAAAATTTGGATAAAAAGATCCACAACCGAATCTCTCAATATGGATCTAAAGTAGGAGTCACTTTGAAAAATATTAAAGAGAAGGAACCCATAGTTAATGAGAAAATAAATCATGATTCCACTAGGATTGATAAACTTGAGGATATTATTACCAACTTGGGAACCGCTTTTTCTTCCGTAAAGAATACTCCAAGTCCTCCTACTAAAATTGCCAAGCTTATGTATGCTCCTAAAAATAAGGGTGAATCCTCTAGTAAGGAAACCGCGTATCTCAAATCTATAAGTATTCATCCCAATCTTTTTGCTATCATTAAGGAACCATTTGTTACAAATGATTTTTTCGATCTTTTGCCTAAAATTTTGATAATCAATAAAAAGAAAGAAATTCCTAAAGATGGTAGATGCCTCATTGAAGAATTGCCTACCAAAGATGGCAATACCTAGATCTATCCTTGCTTTTTATGCCTAGCTAGGGGCGTTAAACGATAGCGCTTGTTGGGAGGCAACCCAATTTTATTTTTATTCCTTGATTTTTGCTCACGTTTAGTAATAAATAATTTATATAGCCTCTGTTTAGGTTGTGTTTTTTTGTGTTCAATTAGTGTTTGTGCCAAGTAGAACCGTTGGGAAGACTTGGGGAAAGTATTGATATCTTGCTGTAAAAAACAGAAACTTTAGCGCTCACGAGAACTGCTGCCATTTTTATTTGGAAAGTGATATTTAGTTCATTATTTTTTCAGATGATTAATAGATAAATTCCTCACGTCCAGAAATTTATTTTAGAATTTTTGGGGTTCCAGATCTTGCGGTATCTAGAGATTACTACAGACTGTTCTGTTCTTGACAGATTCTGTTTTTCGTGTGTTGTTTGCTTATTTTGATGAATCTATGGCTAGTAAAATAGTTTATAAACCATAGAGAAGTTGGAACACAGTAGGTTTAACACCAATATAAATAAATAATGAGTTCATTACAGTACCTTGAAGTGGTATTTTGTTTTCTTTCGCTAACGGAGCTCACAAGATTTTCTACTTTAAGTTTTGTGTTGTGAAGTTTTCAAGTTTTGGGGTAAGATTTGATGGATTATGGAACAAGTAGTGGCAAGAGCCTAAGCTTGAGGATTCCCATGGCACCCCCAAGATAATCTAAGGACACCTAAAAGCCAAAGCTTGGGGATGCCCTGAAAGGCATCCCCTCTTTTCGTCTACTTTTATCAGTAACTTTACTTGGAGCTATATTTTTATTCACCACATGATATGTGTTTTGCTTGGAGCGTCTTGTATGTTTTGAGTCTTTGCTTTTCAGTTTAACACAATCATCCTTGATGTACACACCTTTTGAGAGAGCCATACGTGATTTGGAATTTGGTAGAATACTCTATGTGCTTCGCTTATATCATTTGAGTTATATAGTTTTGCTCTAGTACTTCACTTATATCTTTTAGAGAATGGTGGTGGATTTGTTTTATAGAAACTATTGATCTCTCATGCTTCACTTAGATCATTTTGAGAGTCTTAAATAGCATGGTAATTTTCTTAAATAATCCTAATATGCTAGGTGTTCAAGATGAATAAATTTTTTCTTATGAGTGTTTTGAATACTAAGAGAAGTTTGATGCTTGATGATTGTTTTGAGATATGGAGGTAATAATATCAAAGTCGTGCTAGTTGAGTAGTTGTGAATTTGAGAAATTCTTGTGTTGAAGTTTGCAAGTCCCGTAGCATGCACATATGGTAAACATTATGTAACAAATTTGAAACATGAGGAGTTATTTGATTGTCTTCCTTATGAGTGGCGGTTGGGGACGAGCAATGGTCTTTTCCTACCAATCTATCCCCCTAGGAGCATGCGCGTAGTGCTTTGGTTTTTGATGACTTGTAGATTTTTGCAATAAGTATGTGAGTTCTTTATTACTAATGTTGAGTCCATGGATTATACGCACTCTCACCCTTCCATCATTGCTAGCCTCTTCGGTACCGTGCATTGCCCTTTCTCACATTGAGAGTTGGTGCAAACTTCGCCGGTGCATCCAAACCCCGTGATATGATACACTCTTTCACACATAAACCTCCTTATATCTTCCTCAAAACAGCCACCATACCTACCTATTATGGCATCTCCATAGCCATTCCGAGATATATTGCCATGCAACTTTCCACCATTCCGTTCATCATGACACATTCATCATTGTCATATTGCTTAGCATGATCATGTAGTTGACATAATATTTGTGGCAAAGCCACCGTTCATAATTCTTTCATACATGTCACTCTTGGTTCATTGCATAACCCGGTACACCGCCGGAGGCATTCATATAGAGTCATATCTTGTTCTAAGTATCGAGTTGTAATCATTGAGTTGTAAATAAATAGAAGTGTGATGATCATCATTCATAGAGCATTGTCCCAAATAAAAAAGAGAAAGGACAAATAAAAAATAAATAAAGAAGGGACAATGCTACTATCCTTTTCCCACACTTGTGCTTCAAAGTAGCACCATAATCTTCATGATAGATAGTATTTTGTTTTGTCACTTTAATATACTAGTGGGAATTTTTCATTATAGAACTTGGCTTGTATATTCCAACAATGGGCCTCCTCAAGTGCCCTGTCTTCGTGAGCAAGAAAGTTGGATGCACACCCACTTAGTTTCTTTTGTTGAGCTTTCATACATTTATAGCTCTAGTGCAACCGTTGCATGGCAATCCCTTCTCCTTGCATTAACATCAATCGATGGGCATCTCCATAGCCCGTTGATTAGCCTCGTTGATGTGAGACTTTCTCCTTTTCTGTCTTCTCCACATAACCCCCATCATCATATTCTATTCCACCCATAGTGCTATATCTATGGCTCGCGCTCATGTATTGCGTGAAAGTTTATAGGTTTGAGATTACTAAAGTATGAAACAATTGCTTGGCTTGTCATCGGGGTTGTGCATGATGAGAGCATTCTTGTGTGACGAAAATGGAGCATGACTAAACTATATGATTTTGTAGGGATGAACATTCTTTAGCCATGTTATTTTGAGAGGACATAATTGCTTAGTTAGTATTCTTGAAGTATTATTATTTTTATATCAATATGAACTTTTATCTTGAATCTTTCGAATCTGAATATTCATACCACAATTAAGAAGAATTACATTAAAATTATGCCAAGTAGCACTCCGCATCAAAAATTCTGTTTTTATCATTTACCTACTCGAGGACGAGCAGGAATTAAGCTTGGGGATGCTTGATACGTCTCCAACGTATCTATAATTTTTGATTGCTCCATGCTATATTATCTATTGTTTTGGACATTATTGGGCTTTATTATCCACTTTTACATTATTTTTGGGACTAACTATTAACCGGACGCCCATCCTAGAATTGCTATTTTTTTGCCTATTTTAGGGTTTCGAAGAAAAGGAATATCAAACGGAGCCAAAACCCTAATTCCACTGCCGCAACTTTCTGTATCCACGAGATCCCATCTTGGGGACTGTTTCGGAGCTCCGCCGGAGGGGGTATCCATCACGGAGGGCTTCTAAATCATCACCATAGCCCCTCTGATGAAGTGTGAGTAGTTCACCTCAGACCTACGGGTCCATAGTTATTAGCTAGATGGCTTCTTCTCTCTTTTTGGATCTCAATACAATGTTCTCTCCCCTCTCTTGTGGAGAACTATTCGATGTAATCTTCTTTTTGCGGTGTGTTTGTTGAGACTGATGAATTGTGGGTTTATGATCAAGTCTATCTATGAACAATATTTGAATCTTCTCTGAATTCTTTTATGTATGATTGGTTATCTTTGCAAGTCTCTTCGAATTATCAGTTTGGATTGGCCTACTAGATTGATCTTTCTTGCAATGGGAGAAGTGCTTAGCTTTGGGTTCAATCTTGTGGTGTCCTTTCCCAGTGACAGTAGGGGCAGCAAGGCACGTATTGTATTGTTGCCATCGAGGATAACAAGATGGGGTTTTCATCATATTGCATGATTTTATCCCTCTACATCATGTCATCTTGCTTAAGGCATTACTCTGTTTTCATTAACTTAATACTCTAGATGCATGCTGGATAGCGGTCGATGAGTGGAGTAATAGTAGTAGATGCAGGAAGGAGTCGGTCTACTTGTCTCGGACGTGATGCCTATATACATGATCATGCCTAGATATTCTCATAACTATGCTCAATTCTGTCAATTGCCCAACAGTAATTTGTTCACCCACCGTAGAATACTTATGCTCTTGAGAGAAGCCACTAGTGAAACCTATGGCCCCCGGGTCTATCGTCATCATATTAATCTTCCAATACTTAGTTATTTCCTTTGCCTTTTACTTTGCTTTTATTTTTCATTGCATCTTTATCATAAAAATACCAAAAATATTATCTTATCATATCTATCAGATCTCACTCTCGTAAGTGGCCGTGTAGGGATTGACAACCCCTTATCGCGTTGGTTGCGAGGATTTATTTGTTTTGTGCAGGTACGAGTGACTCGCGCGTAGCCTCCTACTGGATTGATATCTTGGTTCTCAAAAACCGAGGGAAATACTTACGCTACTCTGCTGCATCATCCCTTCCTCTTCGGGGAAAAACCAACGCAGTGCTCAAGAGGTAGCAATCACCTCTGTCATTTGCATTCATTACTGATTAATTTACATTGAGTATGACTTGACCGGATCTCTTTTACCATGAATTACAATGTATAGTCAGTCCTTGATCTTTAAAGGTGCTCCGCATTTATGTTTTGCGGTCTCAGAAAGGGCTAGCGAGATACCATCTTGTTATATTATATTATGATTGTTTTGAGAAAGTGTTGTCATCCGAGATTTATTATTATTGCTCGCTAGTTGATTATGCCATTGATATGAGTAAACATGAGACCTATGCGTTATTGTGAATATGGTTAGTCTATAATCTTTGCTGAAAACTTGAATGCTGGCTTTACATATTTACAACAACAAGAGCAAATAGAGTTTGTAAAAGTTTTTCTTTATCACTTTCAGTTTATCAACTGAATTCCTTGAGGACAAGCAAAGGTTTAAGCTTGGGGGAGTTGATACGTCTCCGTCGTATCTACTTTTCCAAACACTTTTGCCCTTGTTTTGGACTCTAACTTGCATGATTTGAATGGAACTAACCCGGACTAACGCTGTTTTCAGCAGAATTGCCATGGTGTTATTTATGTGCAGAAACAAAAGTTCTCAGAATGACCTGAAACTTTACGGAGACTATTTTTGGAAATAATAAAAAATCTTGGCAAAAGATCAAGACGAGGGGGCCCACACCCTAGCCACGAGGGTGGGGGGCGCGCCCCTACCTTGTGGGCCCCCTGGAGCTCCTCCGACCTCAACTCCAATTCTATATATATTCAGTTTTGGGGAGAAAAAAAATCAGAGAGAAGGATTCATCACGTTTTACGATACGGAGCCGCCGCCTAGCCCTAAACTCTCTCGGGAGGGATGATCTGGAGCCCGTTCGGGGCCCCAGAGAGGGGAATCCGTCGCCGTTGTCATCATCAACCTTCCTCCATCACCAATTTCATGATGCTCACCACTGTGCGTGAGTAATTCCATCATACGTAATGTCTACTACACAACCTTCTTCTTGTAGACGTTGTTGGGCCTCCAAGTGCAGAGGTTTGTAGGACAGTAGCAAATTTCCCTCAAGTGGATGACCTAAGGTTTATCAATCCGTAGGAGGCATAGGATGAAGATGGTGTCTCTCAAGCAACCCTGCAACCAAATAACAAAGAGTCTCTTGTGTCCCCAACACACCCAATACAATGGTAAATTGTATAGGTGCACTAGTTCGGCGAAGAGATGGTGATACAAGTGGTATATGGATAGTAGATAAAGGTATTTGTAATCTGAAATTATAAAAACAGCAAGGTAACAAGTGATAAAAGTGAGCGTAAACGGTATTGCAATGCGTTGAAACAAGGCCTAGGGTTCATACTTTCGCTAGTGTAAGTTCCCTCAACAATACTAACATAATTGGATCATAAAACTATCCCTCAACATGCAACAAAGAGTCACTCCAAAGTCACTAATAGCGGAGAACAAACAAAGAGATTATGGTAGGGTACGAAACCACCTCAAAGTTATTCTTTCCAATCAATCCGTTGGGCTATTCCTATAAGTGTCACAAACAGCCCTAGAGTTCGTACTAGAATAACACCTTAAGACACAAATCAACCAAAACCCTAATGTCACCTAGATACTCCAATGTCACCTCAAGTATCCGTGGGTATGATTATACGATATGCGTCACACAATCTCAGATTCATCTATTCAACCAACACAAAGGACCTCAAAGAGTGCCCCAAAGTTTCTACCGGAGAATCACGACGAAAACGTGTGCCAACCCCTATGCATAGGTTCATGGGCGGAACCCGCAAGTTGGTCACCAAAACATACATCAAGTGAATCACGTGATATCCCATTGTCACCACAGATATCCACGGCAAGACATACATCAAGTGTTCTCAAATCTTTAAAGACTCAATCCGATAAGATAACTTCAAAGGGGAAACTCAATTCATTACAAGAGAGTAGAGGGGGGAAGAAACATCATAGGATCCAAATATAATAGCAAAGCTCGCGATACATCAAGATCGTATCACCTCAAGAACACGAGAGAGAGAGATCAACCACATAGCTACTGGTACATACCCTCAGCCCCGAGGGAGAACTACTCCCTCCTTGTCATGGAGAGCACCGGGATGATGAAGATGGCCACCGGAGAAGGATTCCCCTCTCCGGCAGGGTGCCGGAACGGGTCTAGATTGGCTTTCGGTGGCTACGGAGGCTTCTGGCGGCGGAACTCCCGATCTATGTGCTCCCCGGAAGTTTTACGATACGTAGGTATATATGGGTACAAGGGGTACGTCGGTGGACCGAAGGGGGGGCCACGAGGCAGGGGGCGCGCCCCTACCCTCGTGAGCACCTCCTTCATCTTCTGACATAGGGTCCAAGTCTACCCGGTAGGTTTCCTTCCAAAAATAACTTCTCCAGTTGATTTTGTTCCGTTTTGACTCCGTTTGATATTCCTTTTCCTCGAAACACTGAAATAGGCATAAAACAGAAAATCTGGGCTGGGCCTCCAGTTAATAGGTTACTCCCAAAAATAATATAAAAGTGGAAAATAAAGCCCAATATTGCCCAAAACAGTAGATAATATAGCATGGAGCAATCAAAAATTATAGATACGTTGGAGACGTATCAGTACGCTTGCTAGACGGTGATGGGTTGGATGAGATTTATCATGTAATCGAGTTAGTTTTGTTAGGGTTTGATCCCTAGTATCCACTATGTTCTAAGATTGATGTTGCTATGACTTTGCTATGCTTAATGCTTGTCACTAGGGCCCGAGTGCCATGATTTCAGATCTGAACCTATTATGTTTTCATGAATACATGTGAGTTCTTGATCTTGTCTTGCAAGTCTATAGTCACCTACTATGAGTTATGATCCGGCAACCCCGAAGTGACAATAATCGGGACCACTCCCGGTGATGATCGTAGTTTGAGGAGTTCATGTATTCACTATGTGTTAATGCTTTGGTCCGGTACTCTATTAAAAGGAGGTTTTAATATCCCTTAGTTTCTGCTAGGACCCCGCTGCCACGGGAGGGTAGGACAAAAGATGTCATGCAAGTTCTTTTCGATAAGCACGTATGACTATATTCGGAATACATGCCTACGTTACATTGATGAATTGGAGCTAGTTCTGTGTCATCCTAGGTTATGACTGTTACATGATGAACCACATCCGGCATAATTCTCTATCACCGATCCATTGCCTACGAGCTTTCCATATATTGTTCTTTGCTTATTTACTTTTCCGTTGCTATTGTTATCATCACTATAAAACACCAAAAATATTACTTTTGCCACTGTTACTTCTCCTAACGTTACCACTACTATCATATTACTTTGCTACTAAACACTTTGCTGTAGATATTAAGTTTCCAAGTGTGGTTGAATTGACAACTCAGCTGCTAATACTTGAGAACATTCTTTGGCTCCCCTTGTGTCGAATCAATAAATTTCGGTTGAATACTCTACCCTCGAAAACTGTTGCGATCCCCTATACTTGTGGGTTATCACCATCCACCACTTTCGGCTTCACATTGAAGACCTTGAGCCACAGGCCGAAGTGGGGGGAAATGCGGAGGAATGCCTCGCATATGACGATAAACGCCAAAATGTTGAGGAAAGAATTCGGGGTTAGATCATGGAAATCTAGCCCATAGTAAAACATGAGTTCGTGGACGAAAGGATGAAGGGAAAACTCCAGTCCACGAAGAAAATGGGGGATGAACAGTACCCTGTCGCCGGGCTTTGGAGTGGGGATGATCTGCTTTTTAGCTAGAAGCCGGTGGGCGATCTCCTTGGCCAGATACCCCGCTTCCTGGAGTTCCTTGATGTTTTTATCCATGACGGAGGAGGCCATCCACTTGCCCCGCGCTCTGGATCCGGACATGGCTGGAGTACTTTCTGGGAACGGCGTGGATCGAAGTTTGAGCGCTGGAGCTTGAGGGCGGATGGACTGAGGAAGGGGAAGGCGTGGGGTAAAAAGGGGGAATCTTATCTCCTTATAAAGGCAGTGAATATCATGCGTCCCCCACGAGCCTTAAAGCTCGCCTATTTCCAAGGGGTCGTGCGAAACGACACGGTTGGGTTTCCCAAACCCGTATTGATGAGAATCCCGTAATAAGGGGGGCACGATCTCTGTTTTGACGAGACGTGTCGTCAGTGGTTGCGTCTCGAAACGCGAAACGGGAGGCCAAAAAGCGGTTTGAAATAATGGCCGGACGTAACGTCTCGCCAGTAAAATCTTCGGAGGATAGGACTTATTCGTGTTCTGACCTTGTAATTCATAGGTATGGCTGTTGTACAGAGCCAGATATAGTACTGACGATCAACTACTTTGAAGTATTCGGAGGGGGAACCCGCCTTGCAATGCCGAAGACAATCTGTGCGCCGGACACATCGTCATTGAAGACTGGTTCACGGGCTACTGAGGGAGTCCAGGATTATGGGGTTCTCGGGCTCCTGGGCTATGTGACATGGGCCGAACTAATGGGCCATGGAGATACAAGATGGAAGACTTTCCCCGTGTCCGGATGAGACTCTCCTTGGCGTGGAAGGCAAGCTTAGCGTGCGAATATGAAGATTCCTTTCTCTGTAAACCAACTCTGTACAAACCCTAGTACCATGCGGTGTTTATATAAACCGGAGGGTTTAGTCCGTAGAGGCTGTCACAGTCATAATCATACAATCTAGAAATCTAGGGTTTAGCCATTACGATCTCGTGGTAGATCAACTCTTGTAACCCCTATATTCATCAAAGTCAATCAAGAAGGACGTAGGGTATTACCTCCATCAAGAGGGCCCGAACCTGGGTAAACATCGTGTCCCCTGTCTCCTGTTACCTTCAATCCTTAGACGAACAGTTCGGGGCCCCCTACCCGAGATCTTCCGGTTTTGACACCGACATCGACCCCCTAGATGCATCTAGAGGGGGGGGGCAGGAGGGGGAGACTCGCCCCGCAAGCAGGTGGGAGGCGCCCCCTCCCCCTAGGGTTTCCAACCCTAGGCACCTTGGGCCCTTGGGGGCACACCAGCCCACTAGGGGGCTGGTTCCCTCCCATATTCAGCCCACTAAGTCCTCCGAGGCAGGTGGCCCCACCCGGTGGACCCCCGGACACCATTTGGTGGTCCCGGTACAATACCGGTAACCCTCGAAACCATTCCGGTGACTGAAACTGGACTTCCCATATATAAATGTTCACCTCCGGACCATTCTGGAACTCCTCGTGGCATCCGGGATCTCATCCAGGACTCCGAAAAACCTTCAGTATCCACATACAATTTCCCATAACAACTCTAGCGTCACCGAACCTTAAGTGTGTAGACCCTACGGGTTTGGGAAACATGCAGACATGACCGAGACATCTCTCCGGCCAATAACCAACAACAGGATATGTATCCATGTTGGCTCCCACATGTTCCACGATGATCTCATCTGATGAACCACAATGTCGAGGATTCAATCAATCCCGTATACAATTCCCTTGGTCCATCGGTATGTTACTTGCCCGAGATTCGATTGTCGGTATCCCCATACCTTGTTCAATCTCATTACCGACAAGTCTCTTTACTCATTTCGTAACGCATTATCCCGTGGTTAACTCCTTAGTCACATTGAGCTCATTATGATGATGCATTAGCAAGTGGTCCCAGAGATACCTCTCCGTCATACGGAGTGACAAATCCTAGTCTCGATTCGTGCCAACCCAACATATACTTTCGGAGATACCTGTAGTGCACCTTTATAGCCACCCAGTTACGTTGTGACGTTTGATACACCCAAAGCATTCCTACGGTATCTGGGAGTTGCACAATCTCATGGTCTAAGGAAATGATACTTGACATTAGAAAAGCTCTAGCAAATGAACTACCGGATCTTGTGCTATGCTTAGGATTGGGTCTTGTCCATCACATCATTCTCCTAATGATGTGATCCCGTTATCAACGACATCCAATGTCCATGGTTAGGAAACCACAACCATCTATTGATCAACGAGCTAGTCAACTAGAGGCTTACTAGGGACATGCTGTGGTCTATGTATTCACACATGCATTATGTTTTACGATTAATACAATTATAGCATGAACAATATACAATTATCATGAACAAGGAAATATAATGATAACCACTTTATTATTTCCTCTAGGGCATATTTCCAATAGAGGTCATCTCCGTTGGCCATATGTATGTGGAGGAGGAATCCTCGATCCATACAGCTGGATCAGTCGTGCCATCGTATGATTCTATGTTTATGGGTTAAAACCTGTCTGGGAATTGGTGTTCCATCACCCTGTCTGTAAAACAGATCGGGTGAGCAGTGCCTCGGGTCCGAGTAGCGTCGTGATGGACATCCGGGTATATCCGTGTGTAGGCTTGATCCCGAGCTCAACCATTCCTGTCCAGTCAGGCCTCGTAGCCGTCGAGTCCCGTGGGTGCGCGCCTTCTTGATCCGTAAATGGACCAAGGCATCGTGAGGCTCTAAGTAATCAACAGGGTCCTTACCATTATAGCGTGGCGCTATTTGGGTGTGAAAACTTTCCCGTGATGGCCTGCCGCACCCTCTAGGGGTTCGGTCTGGTTGATCTGCCCATCCACGCGTTAAAGGCACGTCGTAAGTCAGTTCTTCATCGAACTTGGGCAGCAAGCGCCTATGCGGATAAGATTTAGGCACGCTACAACGCCGTTCTTATAGATCTTACTCAGCCGAGAGTATTTCGACCACTTGCCGTTCAGTGCGTCTTCGTTGGCCTGCAGTTGCTGCTGCTTCTGTTTCATACTTCGGGCGGTGGCCACGAGGCGCCGCCGGAAGTGTTCTTGCTCAAAGGGGTCTTCGGGGACTATATAGTCGTCGGTACCAAGGCTCTCATCTTCCTCGGATTCAGGTAAGTAGTTGTCGTCGGCCCCTTCAAAGAGGTCATCGGGGCCCAAGTCCTCGGGGATTCCTTTTGGGCTGACGTGTCGCTCTGGGGAGGCTTGAATATCCTCTCCTGGATTGTCAGCCTCATGAGCTGTCGCGCCGCCATTGTCTTTGGTGGCGTTTTTCCTACTAGGGTCCCCATTGGTGCCACGTCCAATCCTGCGACGACGTCTAGACGGGTTTTTGGGAGTATCAACCATGTATACATCGTAAGTAGATGTTGTTGTCCACTTGCCGGTGTTTACCAGCGGCGAAGCGGTTTCTGTAGGGCCATCGACATCCTCATCCATGTTGGTGGCCTCGTCAAAGTCTAGCACGTCGGTTAAATCATCGATCGTGGCGACTAGGTGGGTGGTGGGTGGGATGTAAATTTCCCGATCGTCAGCTTTAAGTACGATCTTGTCATAAACCGAGGTCTGACCGTCTGAGATTGATAAGCTGTGGATGCGATCGAGCATCTCGTGTAGTTGAGATAGTTCCTCGGGGTTCATGGCCTGGCTGTAGGCCGGGCTAACTCGAAGTACACCCAGCGTATAGCCTGGCACGTCTTTAGCATGGTGAGGATCTGAAGTCGACTCCGTATCCGGCACAAGAGTCAGTTCGAAATCCGATGTAGTGTCCGAGATGGGGGCCAGACTAGTATTAAGGCTTGATGCCGAGACGAGATCGCTTGGGGTTGGTGTATTTGATTCCTCCGGTGATGTCGGGGAGCCTAATCCGACATCCTTGAAGGAGATTGGTTCTGGAGTCGAGCCTCCGATGTCTGATAGGCCCTCAATCCAGCCGGGCATCCAGCCTTAGAACGAGCTCGCTGTGGGAATCCGTAGTGTATTCCAAGCCTCCAAAAATCACGATCTGATCTGGGGTGTAGTTCTCGATGGGGGCCAGATGTCTTGCCGAGTCCGCGCAAAAGATCATGCAGCCGAACACAAAAAGTTGGTTGGGGACGTATACATTCCCGTAGCCGGAGCCGCAGTTAATCTGTAGATGAGCCATCGATCCCTCTGTTGATCACACAACAGAACTCTCAATGAAAGCACCAGTGTCGGTGTCAAACCGGCAGACCTCGGGGTAGGGGGTCCCGTGCTGTGGATCTCAGATTGGTGGTAACAGGAACAAAGGAGACGACATTTACCCAGGTCCGGGCCCTCTTGATAGAGGTAAAACCCTATATCATGCTCTTGTTTATATTGATAGAGATGTATCAAGTACAAGCTTGATGTACCTCGAGATCGTAAGTTGTGTTCTAATCCTAGGGCTAGGTGAATGTAATTGTGATCCGGTCCCCTCTACGGGCTAAACCCTTTGGCTTATATAAACGTCAGGTAGGGCATCTAGGGTTACATGGTCGGTGTCGGTGTCAAAACTGGCGGATCTCGGGTAGGGGGTCCCGAACTGTGCGTCTAGGCCGGATGGTAACAAGAGGCAAGGGACACGAAGTTTTACCCAGGTTCGGGCCCTCTCGATGGAGGTAAAACCCTACGTCCTGCTTGATTAATATTGATGATATGGGTAGTACAAGAGTAGATCTACCATGAGATCAGAGAGGGTAAACCCTAGAAGCTAGCCTATGGTATGATTGTTGTTGTGTATGTTGTCCTACGGACTAAAACCCTCCGGTTTATATAGACAACAGAGAGGGTTAGGGTTACACAAAGTCGGTTACAATGGTAGGAGATCTGCATATCCGTATCGCCAAGCTTGCCTTCCACGCCAAGGAAAGTCCCTTCCGGACACGGGACGAAGTCTTCAATCTTGTATCTTCATAGTACAATAGTCCGGCCAAAGGATATAGTCCGGCCGTCTGGATACCCCCTAATCCAGGACTCCCTCAGTAGCCCCTGAACCAGGCTTCAATGACGACGAGTCCGGCGCGCAGATTGTCTTCGGCATTGCAAGGCGGGTTCCTCCTCCAAGTACTTCATAGAAGATTTTGAACACAAAGATAGTGTCCGGCTCTGCAAAATAAGTTTCCACATATTGCCATAGAGAGAATAATATTTACACAAATCTAATCTGCTGACGTATTCCGTAGTGTGACACACCACGGCCAAGCCTTTATCCGAGTCGTTTCATTATCCCACCTCAGCGCGTCATGCGAGGCGGTTTCCTTGGCACGTCTTGTTAAAGCAGAAATCGTGTCCCCTTATTCCGAGATTCTCATCAATACGGGCGTGGGCAACCCAACCACGCCATTGATTACAGCGCTTGGAGATAAGCGAGTTTTACCAGGCTGGTGGGGACACGTAGTTGCGTCCACCCATATAAGGGGATAAGGATCCACCTTTTCACCTACGCCTTCTTCCTCCCTTGCTTATCCATTCTCGCGCACTCGAGCTCCAGCGCCCAAGTCCGCACTCCCCACCTCAACCTTCTCCAGCCATGTCCGGAGCGGGAGGCAAATGGATGGTCTCCTCCGTCACGGAGGGACACATCAAAAAACTGAGGAAGGCCGGATACTTGTCTAACGACATTGCATACCGGCTTCCCGAAAAGGGGCAGCTCATCCCCACCCCTAGGCCCCATGAGAGGGTGGTGTTCCTCCCCCATTTCCTCCGCGAACTGGGCTTCCCTCTTCACGCATTTGTCCGGGGGATCATGTTCTACTATGGCCTGGATTTCCACGATCTGACCCCGAACTTTGTCCTCAACATCTCGACGTTTATCGTCGTGTGCGAGGCTTTCCTCCGCATCCGCCCCCATTTCGGCCTATGGCTCAAGACTTTCAATGTCAAGCCGAAGGTGGTGCGCGGCAACCAGGCGGAGTGCGGAGGCGCCATGGTGGGCAAGATGGCCAACGTCTTATGGCTCGAGGGCTCCTTTGTGGAGACCCTGAAGGGGTGGCAATCGGGGTGGTTTTACATCACCGAGCCACGCGACCCCGAATGGGTCGCAACCCCCGAGTTTCGATCCAGACCCCCTACGCGGCTCACCTCCTGGAAGGAGACGGGCCTGTCGTGGGGTAAAAAGGGAGAGCTGACCGGACTCCAAACATGCGTCCAAACCCTGGTGGACAAGAAGCTCAAACTTGTCAACGTAGTCCAGGTTATGCTTATCCGCCTGATCCTCCCGTGTCAACAGCGGGCTTTCAACCTATGGGAGTTCGACCCGACGCGGCACAAAACTCTGAGCAGGCTCTTCGACATGACATACGAAGATGCCTGGAAGGTGCGTTTCAAGGGTGCCGAGGCCCCCGCATCCGCTACCGAGGATCGCGGATTTAGTACGCAGCGTCACGCTCATGCAGTAAGCTGTCTTTTCCTTTTACAGGGTATAAGTTTTTCATAGTTTGACTCCATGCGGGATCTAAGCTCCCTTACCTTTGACAGGATTGGCAGGTGACTTCCGGACAGATCAACTGTCCGGCTCCTTTGCCCGAAGGCCCAGTGGACGCTCTCTTGGCGAAGCTGCTGGTTCCGGCACCCTATGTGGTGCCAGAGAAGAAGGCCGTGAAAAAGGCCACGGGGACTCAAAAGAGTGCCCGGTGCCAGGAGGTGTCGGATCCATCATCCGACGGTTCCGAGGCGCATGTTTATGCAGCCCACCCAAAGACCGGCTCGACGCGTCGTCGAGCGGCTCACTGGACTCGTCGGATGTGAACTCGCTTCCGACGGCTTCCTCCCCCCGCCCTACGAAAGACACCGAAGTGTTATCCCAACAGGTTCCAAGCCGGGAGGAGGTGGTCCTGGAGGTGCCGCAAGGTGACCTCCCGGACTCCAGGAGTAAAGGGGATGAAACCCCCCAGGGCTCTAAGTCCGGCTCTAGGCCGGACACCGCTCCGGAACCTTCAAAGGTTCCAGAGTCCGGCGGGGGACCTCCTTCCAAGAGGAGCAAGCCCACCGTGCCGGTGACCCCCGTCCAACCAGAGGCGCCGGACAATCTGTTGGAGGCGCTCCAAGGCGCCTCCACCGACGAGGAGCACCGCACCATTATGAGTGCGGTGGTCCAGAAGGTTCAGTCCGCCAAGAGCGGACTGACTGAAGCTTGTACTAGCCTTTTAACAGGCTTTGAGGTAAGTAAAGAATGTGTAAATAATATTACCGCATAGACAGTAGCCCCTGATGCTCTGTTTGACATTCGGGAAGAAAAGCCGAATAGAGGATCAAATAAAATTCACAGGAGTCTAACAAAAAGGAGTCAATGTGCGTATGCAGGCTTCTCTGCTTGCGTCCGCCGCACTGACTGCGGAAGTGGACACGCTAAAGCAGAACCTCGAGTGGTCTGAGCAAGAGCTCGGGCGTGCCAAGAAGTAGCTCGAGGACAATGAAGGTAAGAAATACCTTGTTTAAATATATATAAAAAGGTGCAATTGCAAAAAATGACAGGATTATCATGGCTAGTGTAGGGGCCACGTCTGAGGTGGCGACCCTTAATCAAGCGCTGGTCGAGGCCGAGAAGAGGGCGGCCACGGAGCGCACCGAGCGGGAGAAGTATGAGGCCGAGGTTGGCAAGGTACGGCAAGAGCTCCAGGATCTCATGGAAAAACATGAGAGTTTGGAGCTTGACTCAAAGACGCGAGCGTCCGAGCTCGCGGTGGCTATTGAAAATGCCAAGCCTGCCAAGGCCGAATCCCAGAAAACCCTTCAGGAGTTGGATGAGGTGAAGAAGATAGCGGCGGGTAAGGCATTCTTTATGCAAAGCAAACACATAAACGCGAGTTACTTTATTACTTACCCGAATCCGGAGCTCTCCAGGAGCATTAGCTGATCTTCCCCGGAGTGTGTCCGATGCCGCCACATTCTATCGAGCTGAGGAGGGCAGCTCGACAGAGAAGGTTTTCTAGTCTCAGTATGCTGAGGCCGGACACCCCGTGCCCCTGAGCGACCAGCTGAAGCAACTGGTCGAGCTCCACAAGGCGGCCGAACAGGCCATGAAGGGCCTCATAGTTCGGCTGTGGCCTGGAGGGGCTCTGCCTGGGAGCTATTTCGGGCTGGTGCGGCGGCTGGTGGAGGCCTGTCCAAGGCTCGAAGTCATCAAGCGCTCCGTCTGTATTGAAGGTGCCCGTAGGGCCCTTGCCCGTGCTAAGGTGCACTGGGGCAAGCTGGATGCTGAGAAGCTTGTGAAGGACGGGCCACCGCCGGGGAAAGAGCATCGCAAGCCCGAGAATTATTATAAGTATGTTCTGAAGGGTGCCTGCCTTGTGGCGGATGAATGTTCTAGGGATGTAATTTTTGAGTGAAACTTGCTCGTTTTGTCCTGTGCGCTGAAAACTTGTTCATATGCGCTAAGCAATGCTGTTGGAATTTAAAATATTACCTTCTGTGCGGCTGTTTATCAATTCTGAGAGATGGCAAATCGTCGGCTTCTGCCCCCGTGCCGCTAGTGCTGGGGTGTTCGGGAATAAACCTGAGCGCTCTTTTTCCCATGTTTGGGTCCTTCGAGGGAGGCGCTCAGCCCAACGAACAAGGCAATCGGACTATAATGCGAGAACACTCTCACTTAGCCATAGAATTCTATAATTTTAAATTTCGGCGAAGCCCCTGGTATTCGGAAGACCGAGTTCGGGGCGCTATCCACGCCTTGGCCGGACAGAGCCAGCTCCTCGCTCTAAGCGGCATAAGTCTTTAGGGACTCGAAAAACCTCTCGAACAGCGACCAGCTCTCGCTTCATCATGACAGTCAGTTTTAGCTTTCTCCACTGAGGTGCTCGACCCAGCTCAACTGGGGCACAATCGCAGTGGTTCTCCTAGTGCTACCTTAGCCGATATAGTGGAACGTAAGGCACCAAAACATAGGAGCCGGGCAAACCCAACTATTGACCCAAGACATGATTCGGAGCCGATGCATATAATGCTATAAGTTCGGGGTGCCGCACTTGTTAAAGTGTTCGGACTTCTCACACCATATTGAGGGGTACTAAAGCCCCTGGCGTATTTTGGTCGTACCAAAGTGTACGGATGCAACATGTTGTTAAGGAACATATATTAAAAAAGAGTAATGCAAAAATAGACAAAAGCTATGGATTGTTTATTAAAGAGGGCTGCGATCAAAGCAGAACGATACAAATAATGCGATAAGCAAAAGGTTGGACTATTTCACGTGTCCGTTCCAGGGGCAAGCTGCGGAATAGTATGCGAAACAAGTATACTGCTCGTGATAGAGACCACCTGGGAGTTCCGTAATGCGGCGTGGCTTGTCTGCTTCCCTGGTTCTTACATCGTTTGTTCGGCAATTGAACTGCCGAACGGGCCTTCCGAAGAGTGGAGTCCTGAAACTAAGAGAAAATAAAAAAATCGACAGCCCCTGGTGCGGTTTAAGCCGTGTTTCGGGCATGCCGTGATGGTGCCCCTCCCCCTGTACCCATGGTATTTCTAGAGCGTAGTTATGTACGCGAAGTACTGGTATCACATTTTTGCGAGGGCTGGGGTTGGGGCCGCATTGCTACGCCTGCTCGGGTCATGCCAAGAAGTCTTGTTGTAGGTTACTCCGGGCACGCTTGACGGTGTCCGGTCGTTTAATGGCCGGACTGGAGAACTGCCTAGAGAGGCTGCTTTGTACTTCTGCTACAAGGGCCGCCGTGTGCTCCTCCATTCGGCGGGAGCGTTCGGCGTTTCCATTGACCGTAATTACTCCTTGAGGGCCTGGCATTTTGAGCTCAAGGTATGCGTAGTGTGTTACCGCATTGAACTTGGCGAATGCGGTTCGCCCGAGCAGTGCGTGATAGCCACTGTGGAATGGGACTATGTCGAAGATTAACTCCTCGCTTCGGAAATTATCCAGAGATCCGAAGACCACTTCAAGTGTGACTGAGCCTGTACAGTTGGCCTCTACACCTGGTATTACGCCTTTAAAGGTCGTTTTGGTGGGCTTAATCCTCGAGGGATCTATGCCCATTTTCCGCACTGTATCCTGGTAAAGCAGGTTCAGGCTGCTGCCGCCATCCATAAGGACTCTAGTGAGATGAAATCCGTCAATAATTGGGTCTAGAACCAATGTGGCGAATCCGCCATGACGGATGCTAGTGGGATGGTCCCTTCGATCAAAGGTGATCGGGTAGGAGGACCACGGGTTGAACTTTGGGGCGACTGGCTCTACCGCGTATACGTCCCTTAACGCGCGCTTCCGCTCCCTTTTGGGGACGTGGATTGCGTATATCATGTTCACCGTCCGCACTTGTGGGGGAAAACCCTTCTGTCCACTATTGTTCGGCGGCCGGGGCTCCTCGTCGTCATCGCCATGTAGCCCCTTGTCTTCATTTTTGGCGTTTAACTTGCCTGCCTGCTTGAACACCCAACAATCCTTGTTGGTGTGATTGGCCGGCTTATCGGGGGTGCCATGTATCTGACACAAGCGATCGAGTATTCGGTCCAAACTAGACGGGCCCCTAGGATTCTTTTTGAATGCCTTTTTCCGCTGACCGGATTTAGAGCCTCTGAATCTGGCATTAACTGTCGTATCCTTAGCATTATCACCGTTAATGCGGCGCTTCTGCTTGTTGCGACGCGACCTGCCACTACTGTCCCTGGTATCCGAATTGCCAGGGTTCTTGGTCATATTGTTGCTACGAGCAAGCCGACTGTCTTCTCCCGCGCAAAAGAGGGTCATGAGTGTCGTGAGTGCTGCCATAGACTTCGGCTTTTCCTGTCCAAGGTGCCAGGCAAGCCACTCGTCACGGATATTGTGCTTGAAGTCTACTAGGGCCTCAGCGTCCGGACAGTCGACTATTTGATTTTTCTTTGTTAGGAACCGTGTCCAGAATTGCCTGGACGATTCCTCTGGCTGCTGAATTACGTGACTTAGGTCATCGGCGTCTGGGGGTCGCACATAAGTGCCCGGGAAATTGTCGAGGAATGCGACTTCCAGGTCCTCCCAACAACTGATTGATCCTGTTGGCAAGCTGTTAAGCCAATGCCGAGCGGGTCCTTTAAGCTTGAGTGGGAGGTATTTGATGGCGTGGAAATCATCGCCGCGGGCCATGTGGATATGAAGGAGATAATCCTCGATCCATACCACAGGATCTGTTGTGCCATCATATGATTCGATATTTATGGGTTTGAAACCCTCAGGGATTTGATGATCCATTATTTCATCTGTGAAGCATAGTGGGTGTGCGGCGCCTCTGTACTGGGCTATATCACGACGTAGCTCAAATGAGCTTTGTCTACTGTGTTCGGCCCTGCCGAATTTGTGGCCGGCGTGACGGTTACCGTCTTGAGACGTGGGGCGCCCACGCGATCCGTAGATCGATCTTGTTTGCCTTGCCTTGTCCTCCAACATATCTCGTAAGTCCGGCGCATATTCCCGTGCCTTGGTACGGGGTGCGGCTTGAGTGGAGGGCCGAGAGGCCTCTCTGTCGCGGCCACGAGGTGGCCGGTCGGCCGCATCAAGTGCTTCCTCCTCTAATCGGGGTAGCAACCTGCGCTTTGGGTAGCTCTTGGAGGGGCGTTCGAGTTTATGCTCTTCGACCGCAAGGACTTCAGTCCATCTGTCGACTAGCTAATCTTGATCAGCTCTAAGCTGTTGCTATTTTCTCTTGAGGCTTCTTGCCGTGGCCATAAGCCTGCATTGAAAACGCTCTTGCTCGATGGGATCCTCTGGCACGACGAATTCGTCGTCGTCGAGGCTTGCCTCGTCTTCGAAGGGAGGCATATAATTATCGTCCTCGACCTCTCTGTCTGCCGCTCTCTCATAAGGGCTGGTTTCTCCATCCTCCTGTGCTAAATCTTGCTGGAGGGGGTTTTCTTTGGCACTTTCTGGAGTATTATTATCTCCCGTGCTGGAATCACCGTATTTGTTTTGGCGGGATTTTGAGCGGCGCCGCTGACGCTGGCGCTTAGGCTGTTTCTTGGAGGGGTCATCCTCCGCTGTTCCATCGCCATCTCCTTCTTTTGGGATGTCCACCATGTATATGTCATATGACGAGGTGGCTTTCCAGGGCCTGATAGGCGCTGGTTCTTCATCGTCTCCTTCATCGGCGTCCATACCGTCGATGTCTTTGGAGTCGAAGTCGAGCATGTCGGTTAAGTCGTCGACAGTGGCTACAAAGTGGGTGGTGGGTGGGCTTTGAATTTCTTCATCGTCCGAATCCCAAACTTGCTGACCGTAGTCCGGCCAGGGCTCTCCTGATAAAGAGAGAGACTTCAGTGTCTTCAGAATATCGCCGAAAGGTGAGTGCTGAAAGATGTCCACGACAGTAAACTCCATAATCGGCGCCCAATCGGATTCGATCGGCAGGGGCGTGGAGGGTTCGGAGTCCGGAGAGGAGTCCGGCTCCTTGGAGTCACGAGTCTCGCAGAGTGCAGGGCTGGTGTTCGGCTCGATCGCCATTGGGATCGCAGCCCCCGAGGCGGCGTCCAACCACCCATCCTCGATAGGCGCAGTTGGCTCCGAATTAAGGGTCGAAGCCGATGCGGGTGCGGCCTCCAGGGCACTGTTCGGTGGCAGAGCTAGATCATGCTCGTCGTGACAGTGCGGCGCGCTCGGCAGTGGCTCGAATCCGTCGAAGATCAAGTCCCCGTGGATGTCAGCCGTGTAGTTTAAACTTCCAAATCTGACCTGACGTCCAGGGGCATAGCTTTCAATCTGCTCCAGATGGCCAAGTGAATTGGCCCGCAGTGCGAAGCCGCCGAAGACGAAGATCTGTCCGGGGAGGAAGGTCTCACCCTGGACTGCATCGCCATTGATGATCGTAGGAGCCATCAAGCCTGACGGCGACGACAAAGAGGAACTCTCAATGAAAGCACCAATGTCGGTGTCAAAACTGGCGGATCTTGGGCAGGGGGTCCCGAACTGTGCGTCTAGGCCGGATGGTAACAGGAGGCAAGGGACACGAAGTTTTACCCAGGTTCGGGCCCTCTCGATGGAGGTAAAACCCTACGTCCTGCTTGATTAATATTGATGATATGTGTAGTACAAGAGTAGATCTACCACGAGATCGGAGAGGCTAAACCCTAGAAGCTAGCCTATGGTATGATTGTTGTTGTGTATGTTGTCCTACGGACTAAAACCCTCCGGTTTATATAGACACCGGAGAGGGTTAGGGTTACACAAAGTCGGTTACAATGGTAGGAGATCTGCATATCCGTATCGCCAAGCTTGCCTTCCACGCCAAGAAAAGTCCCTTCCGGACACAGGATGAAGTCTTCAATCTTGTATCTTCATAGTACAACAGTCCGGCCAAAGGATATAGTCCGGCCGTCTGGATACCCCCTAATCCAGGACTCCCTTAGTCGGTATCCAGGGGGATCGCATGGAGGCGGCAGGAGATGTCTTGGAGTATACGCCAAGTCTTCGGAAGAGGCAGTCTTGATCATGTCCAGGCGTGTAGCTTCCGGAGTCCATCCGATGAAGAGTGAGGCTCACAGGCCCAGCCCGAGGACTATAGACTGACTCGGTTAGCACCCCATAGTCTAGGACACTGTTACTACCTTTGCTGCTTTTGTTGACGCGTCCAAATGGGACACTCTTAACACCAAATGCCCCTCTTGCGTCTGTCTATGTCCATAATTGAGCCCGACCACACACACTCGTGCGCTCGACATGACTGCTATCATTGCATGCACGAGGCTCACATGGGGCCTACCCTTCCTTTCTCGTGTTGTCTCTCTCTCACCCCCCACTCTTACTAGTGGGCTCGCTCACATGTTCAATGTTTTTTCACAAGAAAAATTTATCCTCTATGAAGGTTCTAAAAGGAAGTACAAATTTATTGGAGTTCCATTTTTTGAAAGTTCGAATTTCATAATAGTGGAAATGTCAATAGTAATTTTTTGAAACTCCAAACTTTTGAAAGTTGAAATTCCAAAACATTCAAACAGTACTGAAAGAGGGGCCACGCGTATTTCAAACTGGTACTATAACTTCAAAAAGTGCGAGAAAAACTTCCCAAAAATAGAAATAGTCAAATATGGAAACTTTCCAAAATTTAAAAATTTACCCCATTGGGATTTGACTGCACTAGGACAAGGGCACGACTTCCCGCCAGTTAGTTGCCCCCCTCTTAACAATATGTAATGATACCGATACATTTTTATGAAAGTATAACCAATAGCGTCACATTTTCAGAACTTCCTCCTTGGAAAAAAACAGGCAACAAGAAGTGCGTAAATGGATGACACAATGAAACTCACAAACAAGGCCCAAAATTCAAGACTATGCACGTTAATGTGTGATGGAGGTACACCCACAGACAACCCCGCGCTTGATGCTTTTGTCGCCGTGTCTGGATGTGACACTCTTAGCACGGAACGCCTCGATGGCGTCTATCCGCACCCATAGTTTACCCTGATCACCCACACCCATGCGATGGGCACCACGATTGTCGATTCATGCAGAGGGCCACCATGCGGCCTTCCTTCGCTCTCCCGTCTCTCTCTCTGTCACCAGTGGGCCAACCCTTATCTCTTTTCATAGAATTGGGAGGTCAAATTTTTTTGGAAGTTCAAATTTGAAAGTTAATTTTCCAAATGTTCAAAGTTTTGAAATATTTCAATTATGAATGATGGGCCAATATTTTTTAATCCGATATAACTTCTGAAAGTGCCAAAAGAACTTTCAATTTTTTTGCCAAACATGGAAACTTGAAAACATGAAAATAATAGTATGATATTAGTATTTGTCTACACTATGACAAGGGCACGACTAAATTTGAAAGTTAATTTTCCAAACGTTCAAAGTTTTGAAATATTTCAATTATGAATGATGGGCCAATATTTTTTAATCCGATATAACTTCTGAAAGTGCCAAAAGAACTTTCATTTTTTTTGCCAAACATGGAAACTTGAAAACATGAAAATAATAGTATGATATTAGTATTTGTCTACACTATGACAAGGGCACGACTACCCCCCCCTCCCCCCCAAGCTGCACCATATTAACAATATGAAATGGCACTAATACTTTTATAGATGTAAGACCATAAACATCATATTTTGAGAACATCCTCTATGGGGAAATACAAGCGACAAGCCCCTGCATGAATATACAATGCCAAGGAACCCACAACCAAGGCCTCAAAATTTGAGGTCGCATACGTAAATATGTGACGCGAGCACACCTACATACAACCCATCGCCCACCGCCTTTTGTTGTCGTGTCTCGATTGGATACTCTTAACACAAAACGCCTCCCCGACATCTATCAGTGCTCGTAGTTCACACTAACTACGGGCGCCCCTGCGGCCGTGGTTCTTGGTACTTGCAGGGGGGCATCACATGGCTTTCGCTACTTCTCTCTCTCTCTCATATTGCTGGGCCTGCCTGTATGTATTTTCTCAACTCTTTTCTCATGTATGAAGCTTTAAAAAAACAAAAGTTTGACTTTTTTCGAAGTTCGTATTTTCTAAAGGTTTATATTTTATAAGTTGTTTTTCCAAAAGTTCAAAGTTTTGAAATTTGAAATTTTAGAAAGTTTCAAAAAGTGCTATCTGCATAAATTTTTGAAAGTCGGTACTATAAAGAACTGGCAAAAATTGAAAAACTAAAATTTCCAATTATGGAAAGTTGCCGTAAATGAAAAATAATTCTTGTCAGGATTTGGTCGGGCCAGTGTAGCAGATGCCCTCCAATTAGCCATGCCTCACTCGGTGCATTTTAAAACCAAACCAAACAAACCACACCAAGAAAAACCGAACTGAGTCTAAATTGTTGGTTTTTATGGTTTTTGGTTTATGGTATGGTATGAAATCTAAAAACCATACAGGGATTGATTTTTTTGGGTATAAAACCAATAACTTTAGGTAAAACCGAAATGAACGAGGCCCATCCCAGCCCACTGAAAATAGAACACACACACAGTTCTGTTGTATCTGAAATTTAGCAGGCCAATAGCCCACCACCACACGCTCCGAGCGACCCAACCGGCCAGCCCCACGCGTCCCTACCCCGGTCAGATCCGGCTGCTGGTTGTGCGCGCCCCGCACGAGCAGCCGGCCGGTGCAGCAGAGAACCACGGCCGGCGGCGCGCTAGCCACCCTTGCAGTCACGGCCGCTCGCCATTCTGCCGACCGACGTACTACGTCCCCGCACCGACGTCCAGTCGACTGTGGTCCTACGACTCCGGCTCCTTGCTTGGCTGCACCACACTACCTAAAACTGCTTGTAGGATAGAACTGGCCGCTGCTAGTCTGCCAGTGTGCAACGCAGCACACACTCTGATTGATGTCGTGTGTGTTCTTGTTCAGATGTACTACAGTAGTTTTTCTATAGTATTTCGCACGATTCTAATTCTTAGGATTTTTTAAAAAGGAATTGCCTTTGGATTCCTACGCCCCCCCTACGGATGTGAACATCCACCTCGACATCTTCCTACGATTCAATCACATAAGACAAGACACGTTTCCAGTGATCCACCCAAGCGACTATTGCTGCGTGTTTCGCGATCCTCTAATCCACCATGCTGGC
Organism: Triticum urartu; assembly: GCF_056163025.1. Classification (NCBI taxonomy): domain Eukaryota; kingdom Viridiplantae; phylum Streptophyta; class Magnoliopsida; order Poales; family Poaceae; genus Triticum; species Triticum urartu. The sequence goes on from NC_141874.1 coordinate 77,052,905, forward strand.
AAACTTATCAGTCTCAACGCTTATCCTATTTCCGGGCTTCTCAATCCAAACGAATTCTGTTATGTGCCCGCAAATACCAAGCGGTTCAGTAGAGAACAACCTCGACCGTTAGCCTCACAGTGCACGCGTTGGGTTAGTCTTAGTTAGCCTTAACCAGGGATCGGTGATCCGCACTGCAGTGCACCGCATCACACCGCGCGCTCAGAGGGCGGCGGGAAGGGACGGACGGACGGACGAGGGAGCTGATGGGTTTTGTCCGGTTGCCGAACCGAAAGCCAAGAGACTCCACGACCATTACACTGGTACACGTAGGCTCGTGCCCGTCCTGAGCGTACGGCCAGGGAAACGACGCTCGCGTGGACGCGATCGCTGTGTGAGGATGGAGGAGGAGCAGGCTGATCGACCACTTGTCCCACAAACGGTCGCCCCTGCCACGCGCGCAAGCTTTGCTTGAGAGGGATGTATGCAGATTAGTCGCAAGGATGTCCATTAGCGCTTCAAGAAAAGTGGGTAGACTGCCTTGTTTGATAAGCAGGTCTCGTTTGGATTTGGATTTTGGCTTGAGGGAGTCGGTTGGTAGGTAGGTAGGTATGGATCGTTGATGATCGATTGTGGAGCGCATGTTTGTGGTTCACTCTTCTCAGTGCAATTGCATAACACTTATTATTTTGCAAGGGAATTGCATAGCACTTATTAGCATCTATACACACACAAAGAAGGTATTTATTTGCCGATGGGTCAATCCGTAGTAAGATTTTTTAATTAATTTATAAGACAAGTTTGTGTTTCAATGCAGATATTATTCAAAATTTCATCATAAAGAACGAACTAATAAGTATGGAGCGTGTCCTCTCTGATGTCCCTCGAGAGAACGAGTGTGCGCTTTGGGTGGTTCTCGCGGATCGTTTCCTTGGAAAAACCGCTGCCAACAAACACTCGAAGGGCTCTCCCCTACACACAACTAACTGCTCCCCCCCCCCACTCCTCAACATAAAAAAAAATTGCCATGTCGCCATGTGTGCAAAGATTGCCATGCCGCGACATGGAAGAATTACTATGCTACCTATTCAATAATTGCCATGCTAGAAAGACAGAGGATTGCCATACTACATACAAAAAGAATCATCATCATCATTCTACAAAGAAAGTTGCCACAGAATGTTCATGGTTTGTCATGCTACAACATGGAGAATTGACATATTGCAACAGAGAAATTGCCATGTTGCATCAGAATAAGGTGCAATGCTACACATAGAAATTGCCATGCTTATACAAAAAGAATGTCATTGTTCAAAAAAGTGCATCATTCACACTGGGTGGAGGGGGGTTGGTTGGAGCGAATATTTGCATAATTTCAATTCATTCACTCAAGGAGGGTGGTGGAGTGAACAGGTGACCCATGCGAATCGCTAACTATCAAGCGCCACGTGAAGAGACCGGACATGCCACAAGGCGTTCCCTAGAAAAACCGCTCCCAAAGAACGTCGGTTCATAAGTTCCATGAAAAATAATCCAATTTTAATGTCAATATGGAAATATATAACACCCCATAATGAGGAGTCGTGTATTCCAGTAACCATGCTGCGACGCTCTCGGGTGACTTCATAGACACCACCACCAAAAAAAAACTCGCCCCCGCCGTCGATGAAGGAGGTCGAGTTTTAGCAGACGACGACGACATATAATTTACAGCTAACCTATTGTCGCCTTCCTTCGCCTTTCCTCAACTTGTCACCGCTCTGCCGCCTCCTTGCCTTCTTTCTCCGGCCAACAATAGTTTTGGTGTTCCGCTTACGCGGCTCCTCGTGACTCGCTTGTTCTTCCTATTGGTGCTTGGTGTCTGCCTTATGCGGCATGTGCTAGATCGCCCGCCTACATCCAGCGCGCAAAGATGTCATCTTCACCCTTATAGGTAGTGAGGACTCATCGGGATTCATGTCTACCCCGTCCTGGTTGGTGCCGTGTTCTATGGGTGCAATATCACTAGCCTCATGTGTTGCTCTGGCCGTGGCTAGTCAGTTGTGGTGTCGGGTATGTTTTGAGAGAAATCCCACCTCATATCAAGTGTCCGAGTTGAACGCGGAAACGTTAATGCATCATTTACCTCGATGGAGGCATGATCCTGGAGTTGAACATCTGTTCCTAACGTCCGGGTAACCAGCGTTGTGTCGTTGCTCCCTACGGCTAGCGCAAAACCTTGCTCTGTTCATGGTATGATAAGGGTGTGACTCATGGCGAAATCCTTGACGCGGTGGGCGTCACTCCCCCTTTTGAAGGTGTCCTAATGGAACATTCGCCCTTACCATTGACATGGGTATTCTCACTCTACTGCCCATGACAATATTGGTGTCATCTTAGGCATCACCGTGCTGCCATTCATCTACTCCGTGCACTTTGTGGTACCATCAATGCCAACTCCTTATTGTTCTGCATGCTCAAGTGCCTTCCATGACATTCCATGTGTTGCGATGACGCCGTGCTCTTGGTGCAGCCTTAGTAGATCTTTGCTCTTTGATGGTGCAAGCTGCCCACTCGAATTTGCAAATTGCTCCGATTGTCCTCATGGTGGATCCTGCAATCAAGGATAGATCGTGTTCGTTGGTGGTCTCATGGCTAAAAGGCTCATGCCTCTTGTGCGGAGTTTTGCGATCCATGATGATGAAATTCATTGATTGTGTTTGTTCTAGTATCACGTCATGTGCATAAATGACAAGTATGCAGGTGTTGTTGGGGTATAAACCGCTAGGTCTCGGTACAGTGATGCCCTTGGACAGTGTGAGTGGCACTCCTCCATGGTGATGGTTGTTGTGTACGCCAACTAGGCAGTGCTTTGTCATGTGCAGTCACTTCGCCCTTTCCTTTTTTTCTCTATTGTAATCATTCAATGCTTGAATTGTATCATCACAACCTATGTACCTGACCAATGATTTCCTGTACAGGATGTCATGACCTTGGTCTTGTAACGTTCCTTTTTTTGGAATATCACTACTAAGGAAAAGCCTAGCAGTAGCGCGGGTTTTGGGTGTATCAGTAGCGCGGGCGCCCGCGCTACTGATACGGCGCCACAGCTAACTTGTAGCAGTAGCGCGTGTTGACACGCGCTACTGCTATACATGGTTAGTTGTAGCGTGCATTGCAGTACAACGCTACTGCTAATTATCTGTAGCGGGTCTTATACCCCGCGCTATTACTATTACTTTCAAAAGCAATAAAAATATCTCGATCCCATGCGTGTTGTCAATGGCAGCAGTTGTTCGATCCAGCGATGGTTGGGGTCGCCGGAGGCATGAACAAGCAGCGGCAGACCAGATCCAGCGGTGGCTGTTGGAGGAGGGCCTGTTTCCATGGAAGAGCAAGGCAGCGGCGTGGGGCTCCTCTTCCCGACCATGCCAGATATGGTCGTCCATGGCGACTACCTGCACGGGCATGGACATGGGATTGTGAGTCAAATCAGAGGGAGAGAGAGAGAGAGAGAGAAAGAAAACCGAGGGAGAGAGGAAGGAGATGGAGGGAGTAGCTGGGCTGGTCACCGGTGGTTAGGTCTCTGGCGTGGTGGCGCGAGGCGGCGGCCTCCTAGACGCTGGTGGAAGACCGGCGAGCTCCTAGACGACGGTGGCGCGAGGCGGCGCCCTCTTTCGGTGCCATGGAGGAGGCGGGGCGCATGGGCAAGAGGTCAATGTGAGAACGTATGGAGACAGAGAGGAGGGGGTGGCGGAAGAGAGGAGGGATTTGGGGGAGGGGGAGGACGGGTGGGGAAAAGGTGGTGGGTGCGGATTAGCAGTAGCGCGGTACGTAAAACGCGTTGCTGCTAAGAAAGTAGCAGCAGCGCGCTTTCGGTACAAGCGCTACTGCTAACCGGGACCAAAAGTGTGCCTGATTTGAAAATTAGCAGCAGCGACCTTAGAAAAACCTCGCTACTGCTACAACTATAGCACTAGCGCGGCTCGCGGCACCGCGCTGCTGCTAAATGGAGTTGGGTGGGCACTGTCGGTCGATATTTGTAGCAGCGCGGGTTACGCTGAGCGCGCTACTGCTAAGCACTTTTCAGTAGCGGGTTTTCCACACCCGCGCTACTGCTAATTAGCAGCAGCGCTCCTTTTTGAGCCGCGCTGCTGCTAAGATTCTGTGTATAGGGTTTTCCCTAGTAGTGTATATTTGGGTGGCGAGTCTTTCCCCTCGAGTGGCAGCTTAAAAGAAAAGGAAAATTAGCATGACCATAATAGAAGGTGCTGCATACATTTATGTGTTTTAGATCGATGTTCTTATGTTTTGTTTAGAAAGTGGATTTTCTAGAATTCCCCAAAGATCTAGATCCAGGGCTAACTTGTAGCCCTAGCTGCCCCCGACAGGGTCGTCAGTAGCTCGGTGCTGCAAGCAGGCTGACTCCTGCCATGGTGCTGTAGTGATGGTGTGACCGACATATCATGTATTAGAGGTGGGGAAGACATCGCTAGGCAAAAAGCATGTATATGACGGTGTCTGCTAGTGTCGTGCTCCTCCATGGAGCCATCCTCTTGGTACTATATTTTTTCTGCCTCCCACAGTTTGGCTCCTAGAGAAATTTTAGATATGGGGTTCTTCGGATCTAGCGATGGTGATGCATCTGTTTTGTTCTTCCTCCTTGGAGACATCACCTAAAATCTTGGCCTATGTTGGGCGATTTTTCTTCTCCCCTTCTGGACAATCCTTTGGCCCGGATCCTCTGTAAGCCTGGTTCTGGTCATGGTGCCCCGCTCGGGGTCTACCTGGGCATCATGGGGTCCTATTTGTTGGGAATCATTGCATGGAAAACAAAAATTTTCTACGCACACGCAATGATCTATCCATGGAGATGCATAGCAACGAGGGGAGAGTGTGTCTACATACCCTTGTAGACCATAAGCGGAACCGTGTAAGGATCGATATAGTTGACTAGAGGGGGGGGGGGTGAATAGGCAACTAACAATTTTTAGCTTTTCCTTACCAATTTAAGCTTTGCATCAAAGTAGGTTGTGTAGATATGCAACTAGGTGAGCAACCTATATGATGCAACAACAACAAGCACACAAGCAAGCAAGGGAAGCAACACAATATAAGCTTGCATAAGTAAAGGTACGAGATAACCAAGAGTGGAGCCGGTGGAGACGAGGATGTGTTACCGAAGTTCCTTCCCTTTGATAGGAAGTACGTCTCCGTTGGAGCAGTGTGGAGGCACAATGCTCCCCAAGAAGCCACAAGGGCCACCGTATTCTCCTCACACCCTCACACAATGCGAGATGCCGTGATTCCACTATTGGTGTCCTTGGAGGCGGAGACCGAATCTTTACAATCAAGGTCGGGGCAATCTCCACAACTTAATTGGAGGCTCCCAACGACACCATGAAGCTTCACCATAATGGAATATGGCTCCGCGGTGACCTCAACCGTCTAGGGTGCTCAAACACCCAAGAGTAACAAGATCCGCAAAGGATTAGTGGGGGAATCAAATTTCTCTTGGTGGAAGTGTAGATCGGGGCCTTCTCAACCAATCCCTAGAAAATCAACAAGTTTGATTGGCTAGGGAGAGAGATCGGGTGAAAATGGAGCTTGGGAAGGGAAGAGGTGGTCAACTCGGAGAAGAAGACTCCCCTTAAATAGTGATAGGAAAAATCCAACCGTTATCCACTTACCCAGCCCGCAACATGCGGTACTACCGCACCAGACATGCAGTACTACTGCGGGGCACTACGGTACTACCGCTTGCGCAACAGGAGCTAGACCAGCCCTGTTGCGTTGAAGCAAAGAGCGGTAGAACCGTTGGGGCGGTACTACCGCTTGCCCTTGTGGTACTACCGCAAGGCAGGGTTTTTCTGGGCTGGGAAGGCACGGACGAATAAAAATACATCCGTGGCTACTTCCGCTGAGTTTCGATCTGTGCAAAAATCCGACACGGTACTACCGCAACCAGGAAGCGGTACTACTGCATAGGGCGCGAATGTAAAAAATTGCATCCGCCCCTACTTCCGCTCATGCTGCTATGCCCGGCCCGCGGCCACGGTACTACCGCACCCGGGGAGCGGTACTACCGTGACCCCAGCCGGTACTACCGTGGGCCTCTACGGTACTACTGCTCCCATGAGCAGTACTACCGCATGCCATAGCACCGCAATCACTAGGAGTCCTTCATTTTGCAGAGACATGGATAAACGGTGGTTGCTCTAAAGAGGCAAAGGAAAGGTGGTGCAAAAGGAACAGACGTGTACGTGATGATTCCACCCAAACCTTTCCAAAGGGGCCCCCTCTTAATAGTACGGCTTTTCTACGACTCAAATCCACCGAAAAGAAATGTAGGAAAACTCCTTCTTCACTAGATTCCGAGGGGCAACGAATCGTCTTGTGCCTAAATCATGAGATATCTGAAATGCTCAATGCACACGATTAGTCCGCAAATGCATTGTCATCAATCACCAAAACCACTTAGGGATAAATATGCCCTTACAATCTCCCCCTTTTTGGTGGACTGATGAAAATACGGGATTTGCACATAGGGATATAAAATGAAACATAGGCAAACCCAACATCTATAAAATATAGACGGACCCCCTAGATGTGTGCTCTCTAGAGAAATGCTTTGGACTGCACGACACACATACTAGGATCAACACTCCCCCTATATTTTATGGAAGAGGCATATCTTGCAACAATATAACTAACACTAAGAAAGGAGGCATGGTAATGAGTATGAGCATATAGTAAGGACACTAGATAGCATGGGTTCACGGGCTACTAATCATGAAAGACAGTAAAATAGGCTAGAGTGCATATGTCTTACACCATATGATAGGGAACCAGGACTCACGAGCACAAACCAAACCAAAGCAACACACACAAAGGAAGGTCCAACGAAACAAACACAAAGAGACTCGAAAGCAAATCCTACGCTCTCTCCCCCTTTGGCATCGAGACACCAAAAAGGTAGAGAGGACACCTACGACATAGGTGGTAGCATCCTCTGCAGAGATCACTCAGCATGCTCCTCATCTAACTCGGCAGCTGGCATGGTCTCCTCCTCTGACTCGGTCCACTGATAGCCCTGCTTGGATAACCATTCAGCCTCTGGAGTGATGTTCATCTCTGACCCGCTCTCCACGATCTCATCGAATGTCCTCAAGATCCTCTTGTCACGCTGGCAACTCTCCTTGGAAGCAACATGGGTCCTGTACTGCCCCTTGGCTTGCATACATGATAGGGTCTTCATCTTTGCCTTCAGCTTCTTAGCCCAAGAGGGCTCAGTAGATGGAGGAGCATACCCAGCAGAACTGTCCTCAGTCTCCTCCTCCACCTCAACCTCGTCCTCATCCACATTCATCCTCGCAGCCTCAGCCTCAGCCCTGGTAGTGGTATTTGCCCACTTGTTCTTCTGACGCAACTTGATAGGCTCGTGGCGGGTCCAGTTTGGAGCAAAAAAGTCTTCCTCTGAAAACATCTTGTCCCAAGTCTTCGAGATCAGAAGGTGCAGGTATGGACCATAGATGGGAACTTTGCAATTGTAGACCGCAAACCTAAGCTCATTCCACATGATATGAGATATGTCCAGAGGCTGGGTGGCATGACGACGCGCCTCCTCACACAGAAGCAACATATCCACGAGATAAGAATGCACCTTATCTTTGTCACCGATGCATGGAAAGAGAGTGTTGCGGAAGATTCAGTGCATGACATCTAGGAAGGGGTTGAGCACCCAAGACTGAGTGCCATTGGGAAGCTTCTTCTCCACAAGAAACGGCAGAAGCTTGTCCTTGTTGGCGGACTCGGCGTTGCCGTGAGGGCGGGCGCCAACAGGCACATCGGGCCCATCATCATGGACATGCAGCAGCGTCATGAATTCCTTCCAAGTAGCAGACACCTTCTTCCCATTGGTCATCCAAGTCATAGTCCGCTCCCCATCCGTGTGAAAGTGGACAGAGGCAAAGAACTGCGCCACTAGCTCCGGGTCAAAGTCCATCTGGAACGTGATGAAGTCTTCAATGCCAAACTGCTCCACCAAGTCTAGTGCCTCACCAAAGTAGTTTCGGTCCTTCCTCAGATGATCCATATCAATCCACTGCATTGGGACACAAAGGTTGTGCTTGGACTTGATCACATCAATGTATATGAGATTCTGCTGCTTGGTCCAGAACAACTCACTTCCTCTGACATTCTCACGAGGATTCACATAAGGATTGATCCTCCTTCGAATGATGACTCAGATAGAGGCAGCTCATCCATGCCCTGAAATGGCTCCTTGTACCTGTTGGCAGTCTTCTTGAAATTGTGTTGTTGGGCATTGGAGCCCTCCGGAGCTTCTTGATTGTGAAGATGCTTGGAACTTGTGTCGTGGCTTGGTTTCGAGCGACGGACATTGGAGCCACCACCTATGACACACAACACCAGAACACACAAGAGAAACGAGAAGGATCAATGCAAAGACCATAGCCAAAACAAGCGAAACATGTAGAAATAAGATTGGGTAGTCTCCACAAGGTAGTTTCAAAGTCAACGGCAGTACCTCACCACTAAGCAGAAGTAAAATTTTACTGCTGCTCTAGCCGCAGTAGTACCGCACCGGGATGGCACGGTAGTACCGCGCCGAGAGCGGAAGTAAAATTTTACTTCCACGCCCTGAGTGGTAGTACCGCTCCAGAGGGGCAGTAGTACCACACGAGGCGGATGTGGCCAGAGTGGTAGTACCGTACGGGAGGTGCGGTAGTGCCGCTCGGAATCAAATCCGGCACGAAACGGATCTAGGCACATCCGCAACTTTGGATCGGTACTACGGTTGATCAAAAATACTATGTGGCAACATACCAAATAGCATCTCTACTGCACTACTACTCTCCAACATCCTTCTCTTGCAAAGATTGGGCCTAAAATCTCACGATCAACATGCATTTCCCCAAAACCTAGAAGCAAAACAACGAAGCAAAGAGAGAGGGATTTGGGGAGAAACCTTGTTCCATGGCAAGAGGGCAAGGTGGGGATCGATCCCACCGGTCGGAATGCGAGGAGAGCGGCCGGAGAAGGAGATCCCGTGAGGTCCTCCAGCGCCGTTTTTGGGCAGGAGAGAGAGACGAAGTGGGGAAACTGAGTTGAATGGGTATGGGGGAGTTGGAACTCCCCCTGCCCGCTCTTGACCCCCACCCGCTCGCGATGGCGCGGTAGTACCGCGGGTCATCGCGGTAGTACTGCCCGGGCGGAAGTACCGCACGCAGGGCAGCAGTACCGCTCTTCCAGCGGTAGTAAAAATTTACTATTGTGCTGGTCGCGGTAGTACCATGCTCATCTGCTGCGGTAGTACCGTGGCTTGCTATGATAGTACCGTAGACCCAAGAAAGTGCACATTTCAACAAAGAGGAGAAACACAGCCTTTGCACAGCAGCGTTCAAGCGACTGGACACGCAAATGCACACACACACGAGGCAGCTCAAACACAAACATGGCTTAACAAGAAAGAAAAAGGCAACAAGGAACAAACACTAACTAAAACCTCTCTAGAGGAGAGGGCGGTGGCCGAAGCCACCTATGTTTGAGTCAATTGGTATGGCAGCACGAAGAATTATCCTTGGGCCCATGAACAAAATTCGTCTTTGAAGCACAAGTACCATAAAAATGGCTAATGTGAAAGATTTGATCAATTTATGCATAATGGGGGGAGGGAGAGTTCATTGAGAGAACAACATGTTGGGGAACGTAGCATAAATTCAAAATTTTCCTACGTGTCACCAAGATCTATCTATGGAGTCATCTAGCAACGAGGGAGGAGTGGATCTACATACCCTTGTAGATCGCGCGCGGAAGCGTTCAAGAGAACGGGGTTGATGGAGTCGTACTCATCGTGATCCAAATCACCGATGATCCTAGCGCCGAACGGACGGCACCTCCGCGTTCAACACACGTACGGAGCAGTGATGTCTCCTCCTTCTTGATCCAGCAAGGGGGAAGGAGAGGTTGATGGAGATCCAGCAGCACGACGGCGTGGTGGTGGAAGTAGCGGGATTCCAACAGGGCTTCGCCAAGCGCTGCGGGAGGAGGGAGATGTATCATGGGAGGGAGAGGCAGGCGCCAGGGCTTAGGTGTTGCTGCCCTCCCTTCCCCCACTATATATAGGGCCAAGGGAGAAGGGGGAGGGGCGCAGCCTTGTCCCTTCCTCCAAGGAAGGGTGCGGCCAAGGGAGGAGTCCATCCTCCCCAAGGCACCTAGGAGGTGCCTTCCCCCTTTAGGACTCTTCCTTTCCCTTATCTCTTGGCGCATGGGCCTCTTGGGGCTGGTGCCCTTGGCCCATATAGGCCAAGGCGCACACCCCTACAGCCCACGTGGCCCCCGGGGCAGGTGGACCCCCTTGGTGGACCCCCGGACCCCTTTCGGCACTCCCGGTACAATACCGATAATGCGCGAAACTTTTCCGGCGACCAAAACAAGACTTCCCATATATAAATCTTTACCTCCGGACCATTCTGGAACTCCTCGTGACGTCCGGGATCTCATCCGGGACTCCGAACAACTTTCGGATTACCGCATACTAATTTCTCTATAACCCTAGCGTCACCGAACCTTAAGTGTGTAGACCCTACGGGTTCGGGAGACATGCAGACATGACCGAGATGACTCTCCGGTCAATAACCAACAGCGGGATCTGGATACCCATGTTGGCTCCCACATGTTCCACGATGATCTCATTGGATGAACCACGATGTCAAGGACTTAATCAATCCCGTATACAATTCCCTTTGTCTAGCGGTACGATACTTGCCCGAGATTCGATCGTCGGTATCCCGATACCTTGTTCAATCTCGTTATCGGCAAGTCTCTTTACTCGTTTCGTAACACATCATCCCGTGATCAACTCCTTGATCACATTGTGCACATTATGATGATGTCCTACCGAGTGGGCCCAGAGATACCTCTCCGTCACACAGAGTGACAAATCCCAGTCTCGATTCGTGCCAACCCAACAGACACTTTCGGAGATACCCGTAGTGCACCTTTATAGTCACCCAGTTACATTGTGACGTTTGGCACACCCAAAGTATTCCTACGGTATCCGGGAGTTGCACAATCTCATGGTCTAAGGAAATGATACTTGACATTAGAAAAGCTTTAGCATACGAACTACATGATCTTGTGCTAGGCTTAGGATTGGGTCTTTGTCCATCACATCATTCTCCTAATGATGTGATCCCGTTATCAATGACATCCAATGTCCATGGTCAGGAAACCGTAACCATCTATTGATCAACGAGCTAGTCAACTAGAGGCTTACTAGGGACATGGTGTTGTCTATGTATCCACACATGTATCTGAGTTTCCTATCAATACAATTCTAGCATGGATAATAAACGATTATCATGAACAAGGAAATATAATAATAACTAATTTATTATTGCCTCTAGGGCATATTTCCAACAGTCTCCCATTGCACTCGAGTCAATAATCCAGTTCACATTGATATGTGATTAACACTCAAGGTCACATCCCCATGTGACTAACACCCAAAGAGTTTACTAGAGTCAATAATCTAGTTCACATTACCATGTGATTAACACTCGATGAGTTCTGGGTTTGAACATGTTATGCTTGTGAGAGATGTTATAGTCAACGGGTCTGAATCTTTCAGATCCGTATGTACTTCGCAAATCTCTATGTCATCTTGTAGATGCAGCTACTACGCTATATTTGGAGCTATTCCAAATAACTGTTCTACTATACGAATCCAGTCTACTACTCAGAATAATCTGGATTAGTGTCAAAGTTTGCATCGGCGTAACCCTTTACGACGAACTCTTTTACCACCTCCATAATCGAGAAAATTCCTTAGTCCACTAGTTACTAAGGATAACTTTGACCGCTGTCCTGTGATCCCTTCTTGGATCACTCTTGTACCTCTTGACTGACTCATGGCAAGGCACACTTCAGGTGCGGTACACAGCATAGCATACTGTAGAGAGCCTATGATAAAAGCATAGGGGACGACCTTCATCCTTCCTCTTTCTTCTGCCGTGGTCGAGCTTTAAGTCTTAACTTCATACCTTACAACTCAGGCAAGAACTCCTTCTTTGACTGATCCATCTTGAACACCTTCAAGATCATGTCAAGTTATGTGCTCATTTGAAAGTACCATTAAGCGTTTTGATCTATCCTTATAGATCTTCATGCTCAATGTTCAAGTAGCTTAATCCAGGCTTTCCATTGAAAAACACTTTCCAAATAACACTATATGCTTTCCAGAAATTCTACGTCATTTCTGATCAACAATATGTCAACAACATATATTCATCAGAAATTCTATAGTGCTCCCACTCACTTCTTTGGAAATACAAGTTTCTCATAAACTTTGTATAAACCCAAAATCTTTGATCATCATCAAAGCATACATTCCAACTCCGAGATGCTTACTCCAGTCCCTAGAAGGATTGCTGGAGCTTTGCATACTTATTAGCATCTTTCAGGATTGACAAAACCTTCCGGTTTGTATCACATACAACCTTTCCTAAAAAAACGTCGAGGAAACAATGTTTTGACATCCTATCTGCAAGATTTCATAAATAATGCAGTAATCGCTAATATAATTCCAACAGACTTTTAGCATCGCTACGAGTGAGAAAGTCTCATCATAGTCAACTCCTTGAACTTATCGAAAAACATCTTAACGACAAGTCGAGCTTTCTTAATGGTGACATTTACCATCATTGTCCGTCTTCCTTTTAAAATCCATCTGTACTCAACAGCCTTACGACCATCGAGCCGTTCTGCCAAAGTCTACACTTTGTTTTCATACATGGATCCTCTCTCGGATTTTATGGCCTCGAGCCATTTATCGGAATCCGGGCCCACCATCGCTTCTCCATGGCTCGTAGGTTCATTGTTGTCTAGCAACATGACTTCTAAGACAGGATTACGTACCACTCTAAAGTAGTACGCATCCTTGTCATCCCACGAGGTTTGGGAGTGACTTGATCCGAAGTCTCATGATCAATATCATAAGCTTCCACTTCAATTGGTGTAGGTGCCATAGGAACAACTCTTTGTGCCCTGCTATACACTAGTTGAAGTGACGGTTCAATAACCTCATCAAGTCTCCCCCATCCTCCCACTCAATTCTTTTGAGAGAAACTTTTCCTCGAGAAAGGACCCGATTCTAGAAACAATCCCTTATTGCTTTCAGTTCTCAGATAGGAGGTATACCCAACTGTTTTGGGTGTCCTATGAAGATGCATTTATCCGCTTTGGGTTCGAGCTTATCAGCTTGAAACTTTTTCACATAAGCATCGCAGCCCCAAACTTCTAAGAAATGACAGCTTAGGTTTCTCTAAACCACAGTTCATACGGTGTCATCTCATCGGAATTACGTGGTGCCTTATTTAATGTGGATGTGGTTGTCTTAAATGCCTAACCCATAAACTATCGTGGTAATTCGATAAGAGACATCATGGTATGCATCATATCCAATAGGGTGCAGTTATGATGTTCGGACACACCATCACACTATGGTGTTCCAGGCTGTATTAGTTGTGAAACAATTTCCACAATGTCTTAATTCTATGCCAAACTCGTAATTCAGATATTCATCTCTATGATCATACCATAGATATTTTATCCTCTTGTCACGACGATCTTTCAAATTCACCCTGAAATTACTTGAACCTTTCAATAATTCAGACTCGTGATTTATCAAGTAAATGTACTCAACATCTACTCAAATCATCTGTGAAGTAAGAACATAACGATATCCACTACACGCCTCAGCACTCATTGGATTGCACACATCAAAATGCATTACTTCCGACAAGTTGCTTTCTAGTTCCATTTTACTGAAAACGAGGCTTTCAGTCATCTTGCCCATGTGGTATGATTTGCATGTCTCAAGTGATTCAAAATCAAGTGAGTCCAAACGGTCCATTTGCATGGAGTTTCTTCATGCATATACACCAATAGACATGGTTCGCATGTCTCAAACCTTTCAAAACAAGTGAGCCCAAAGATCCATCAACATGGAGCTTCTTCATGCGTTTTATACCGATATGACTTACGTGGCAGTGCCACAAGTAGGTGGTACTATCATTACTATCTTTTGGCATGAACATGTGTATCACTACGATCGAGATTCAACAAACCATTCATTTCAGGTGTAAGACCATTGAAGGTATTATTCAAATAAACAGAGTAACCATTATTCTCTTTAAATGAATAACCGTATTGCGATAGACATAATCCAATCATGTCTATGCTCAACGCAAACACCAATCTCGATGGTAGAGGGAGCGTACGATATTTGATCAACCTTGGAAATACTTCCAACACATATCGTCATCTCACCTTTAGCTAGTCTCCGTTTATTCCATAGCTTTTATTTCGAGTTACTAACACTTAGCAACCGAACCGGTATCTAATACCCTGGTGCTACTAGGAGTACTAGTAAAGTACACATTAACATAATACATCCAATATACTTCTATCGACCTTGCCAGCCTTCTTATCTACCAAGTATCTAGGGTAATTCTGCTCCAGTGGCTGTTCCCCTTATTACAGAAGCACTTAGTCTCGGGTTTGGGTTCAACCTTGGGTTTCTTCACTAGAGCAGCAGCTGATTTGCCGTTTCATGAAGCATCCCTTTTTGCCCTTGCCCTTCTTGAAACTAGTGGTTTCACCAACCATCAACAATTGATGCTCCTTCTTGATCTATACTTTTGTGGTGTCAAACATCGCGAATATCTCAAGGATCATCATATATGTCCCTGATATATTATAGTTCATCATGAAGCTCAAGCAGCTTGGTGGTAATGACTTCGGAGAACCATCACTATTTCATCTGGAAGATCAACTCCCACTCGATTCAAGCGATTGTTGTACTCAGACAATCTGAGCACAAGTTCAACAATTGAGCTTTTCTCCCTTAGTTTGCAGGCTAAGAAAATCGTCGGAGGTCTTATACCTCTTGACGTGGGCACGAGCTTGAAATCCCAATTTCAGCCCTCGAAACATCTCATATGTTTCGCGACGTTTCAAACCCGTCTTCGGTGCCTCAATTCTAAACCGTTTAACTGAACTTTCATGTAGTTATCAA
Organism: Triticum urartu; assembly: GCF_056163025.1. Taxonomy (NCBI): domain Eukaryota; kingdom Viridiplantae; phylum Streptophyta; class Magnoliopsida; order Poales; family Poaceae; genus Triticum; species Triticum urartu. Next base: position 77,067,963 of record NC_141874.1, read on the forward strand.
AATGTGTATGTCAGATGTTCGCAACATCCACAGACGACGTTCGAGGTTCAGCACACTGAGCGGTGCATTAAGGACATAAGCCTTCTATGAAGCAATGAGGACAATCCTCAGTTTATGGACCTAGTCCGCATAATTGCTACTATCAACTTTCAACTAAATTTTCTCTAGGAACATAACTAAACAGTAGAACTAAAGCGCGAGCTACGACATAATTTGCGAAGACCTTTTGACTATGTTCAGGATAATTAAGTTCATCTTATGAACTCCCACTCAGATAGACATCCCTCTAGTCATCTAAGTGATTACATGATCCGAGTCAACTAGGCCGTGTCCGATCATCACGTGAGACGGACTAGTCAACATCGGTGAACATCTTCATGTTGATCGTATCTTCTATACGACTCATGCTCGACCTTTCGGTCTCTTGTGTTCCGAGGCCATGTCTGTACATGCTAGGCTCGTCAAGTCAACCTAAGTGTTTTTGCATGTGCTCCGAGGCCATGTCTGTACATGCTAGGCTCGTCAACACCCGTTGTATTCGAACGTAAGAATCTATCACACCCGATCATCATGTGGTGCTTCGAAACGACGAACTTTCGCAATGGTGCACAGTTAGGGGGAACACTTTCTTGAAATTTTAATGAGAGATCATCTTATTTACTACTGTCGTTCTAAGCAAATAAGATGTATAAACATGATAAACATCACATGCAATCAAATAGTGACATGATATGGCCAATATCATATTGCTCCTTTTGATCTCCATCTTCGGGGCTCCTTGATCATCATTGTCACCGGCATGACACCATGATCTCCATCATCATGATCTCCATCATCGTGTCTTCATGAAGTTGTCTCGCCAACTATTACTTCTACTACTATAGCTAACGGTTAGCAATAAAGTAAAGTAATTAGATGACGTTTATGTTGACACGCATGTCATAAATAAATTAAGACAACTCCTATGGCTCCTGCCGGCTGTCATACTCATCGACATGCAAGTCGTGATTCCTATTACAAGAACATGATCATCTCATACATCACATATATCATTCATCACATCCTTTGGCCATATCACATCACATAGCATACCCTGCAAAAACAAGTTAGACGTCCTCTAATTGTTGTTTGCATGTTTTACGTGGCTGCTATGGGTTTCTAGCAAGAACGTTTCTTACCTACGCAAAAACCACAACGTGATATGCCAATTGCTATTTACCCTTCATAAGGACCCTTTTCATCGAATCCGATCCGACTAAAGTGGGAGAGACAGACACCCGCTAGCCACCTTATGCAACTAGTGCATGTCAGTCGGTGGAACCAGTCTCACGTAAGAGTACGTGTAAGGTCGGTCCGGGCCGCTTCATCCCACAATACCGTCGAAACAAGATTGGACTAGTAACGGTAAGCATATTGAACAAAATCAACGCCCACAACTACTTTGTGTTCTACTCGTGCATAGAATCTACGCAATAGACCTAGCTCATGATGCCACTGTTGGGGAACGTAGCATAAATTCAAAATTTTCCTACGTGTCACCAAGATCTATCTATGGAGTCATCTAGCAACGAGGGAGGAGTGGATCTACATACCCTTATAGATCGCGCGCGGAAGCGTTCAAGAGAACGGGGTTGATGGAGTCGTACTCGTCGTGATCCAAATCACCGATGATCCTAGCGCCGAACGGACGGCACCTCCGCGTTCAACACACGTACGGAGCAGTGACGTCTCCTCCTTCTTGATCCAGCAAGGGGGAAGGAGAGGTTGATGGAGATCCAGCAGCACGACGGCGTGGTGGTGGAAGTAGCGGGATTCCAACAGGGCTTCGCCAAGCGCTGTGGGAGGAGGGAGATGTATCATGGGACGAAGAGGGAGGCGCCAGGGCTTAGGTGTTGCTGCCCTCCCTTCCCCCACTATATATAGGGCCAAGGGAGAAGGGGGGGGGCGCAGCCTTGGCCCTTCCTCCAAGGAAGGGTGCGGCCAAGGGAGGAGTCCATCCTCCCCAAGGCACCTAGGAGGTGCCTTCCCCCTTTAGGACTCTTCCTTTCCCTTATCTCTTGGCGCATGGGCCTCTTGGGGCTGGTGCCCTTGGCCCATATAGGCCAAGGCGCACACCCCTACAGCCCACGTGGCCCCCGGGGCAGGTGGACCCCCTTGGTGGACCCCCGGACCCCTTTCGGCACTCCCGGTACAATACCGATAATGTGCGAAACTTTTCCGGCGACCAAAACAAGACTTCCCATATATAAATCTTTACCTCCGGACTATTCCGGAACTCCTCGTGACATCCGGGATCTCATCCGGGACTCCGAACAACTTTCGGGTTACCGCATACTAATATCTCTATAACCTTAGCGTCACCGAACTTAAGTGTGTAGACCCTACGGGTTCGGGAGACATGCAGACATGACCGAGATGACTCTCCGGTCAATAACCAATAGTGGGATCTGGATACCCATGTTGGCTCCCACATGTTCCACGATGATCTCATCGGATGAACCAGATGTCAAGGACTTAATCAATCCCGTATACAATTCCCTTTGTCTAGCGGTACGATACTTGCCCGAGATTCGATCGTCGGTATCCCGATACCTTGTTCAATCTCGTTATCGGCAAGTCTCTTTACTCGTTTCGTAACACATCATCCCGTGATCAACTCCTTGATCACATTGTGCACATTATGATGATGTCCTACCGAGTGGGCCCAGAGATACCTCTCCGTCACACGGAGTGACAAATCCCAGTCTCGATTCGTGCCAACCCAACAGACAGTTTCGGAGATACCCGTAGTGCACCTTTATAGTCACCCAGTTATGTTGTGACGTTTGGCACACCCAAAGTATTCCTACGGTATCCGGGAGTTGCACAATCTCATGGTCTAAGGAAATGATACTTGACATTAGAAAAGATTTAGCATACGAACTACATGATCTTGTGCTAGGCTTAGGATTGGGTCTTTGTCCATCACACCATTCTCCTAATGATGTGATCCCGTTATCAATGACATCCAATGTCCATGGTCAGGAAACCGTAACCATCTATTGATCAACGAGCTAGTAAACTAGAGGCTTACTAGGGACATGGTGTTGTCTATGTATCCACACATGTATCTGAGTTTCCTATCAATACAATTCTAGCATGGATAATAAACGATAATCATGAACAAGGAAATATAATAATAACTAATTTATTATTGCCTCTAGGGCATATTTCCAACACAACACTCCCCCTATGTCCATGCCTACACCTAAACAAGACATCAAGATGAGTGTGGTGGGGTGTGCAAGGGTTCAAGCCACATTGCTCGAATCAATGATATTTAGCTCATGCCTTAACTCGCGAAATCTTGCTTCATCCAAGGGCTTCGTGAAGATATCTGCAAGGTTATCATGAGTGTTGACATAGTTGAGCTCGATCTCCCCTCACCTAATATGAACCCGGATGAAGTGATACCGAATCTCAATATGCTTCGTCTTGAAGTGTTGCACCGGGCTGAGAGAAATCTTGATGGCACTTTAATTGTCACACCAAAGAGGCACTTTGTCACAAGTGACACCGTAGTCCTTTAAAGTTTGCCTCATCCATAGAAGTTGTGCACAACAACTACCAGCGGCCACATACTCCGCTTTGATGGACGAGAGAGACACACAACTTTGCTTCTTAGGAGACCAACTCACCAAAGAGCAACCAAGGAATTGGCACCCTCTGGAAGTTGACTTCCTATCCACTTTGTCTCCCGCCCAATTGGAGTCCGAATAGCCCACAAGGTTGAAGTTTGCTCCTCTGGGGTACCATAAGCCAAAGTTTGGGGTATGAGCCAAATATCGAAAGATTCGCTTGACCGCCACATAGCGGCTTTCCTTAGGTGCGGCTTGAAACCGTGCACAAATTCCCACACTCAACATGATATCCGGTGTAGATGCACAAAGGTAAAGCAAGGAGCCAATCATGGAGCAATATTCCTTTTGATCCACCGCTTTACCATTGGGATCTATGTCAAGTTGGCATTTGACGGGCATTGGTGTGGAAGTCGGCTTGACATCACTTAGCTTGAATCTCTTGAGCATGTCTTGAGTGTATTTGGCTTGGTTGATGAAGGTTCCTTCTCTTCTTTGCTTGATTTCGAACCCGAGAAAGAACTTCAACTCTCCCATCATGGACATCTTGAACTTTGAGGTCATGAGAGCGGCAAACTCCTCATTGAAAGCTTTGTTAGGGGAACCAAAGATAATATCATCAACATATAGTGGGCATACAAACAACTCCCCTTTGACCTTCTTGGTAAAAAGAGTGGGGTCTATTTTCCCAATTTCAAACCCACGATCTTGTAACAACTCGGTAAGGTGCTCATACCACGCACGTGGGGCTTGTTTAAGGCCATATAGCGCTTTATCGAGTTGGTACACATGATCGGGGAAATAGGGATCCTCGAACCCCGGGGGTTGTTTGACATATACCAACTCATTAATAGGACCATTAAGAAAAGAACTCTTCACATCCATTTGTTGCAACTTAAAGTTACGATGATAAGCATAAGAAATCAACAAACGAATGGATTCAAGGCAAGCAACGGGAGCAAAGGTTTCACCGTATTCGATACCCTCGACTTGGGAGTAGCCTTGTGCTACCAACTAAGCCTTGTTGTGAACGATAATCCCATGAGCATCTTGCTTGTTCTTGAATATCCACTTGGTTCCAATGACAATATGATTCCCCGTTTGCCTTGGCACCAATCTCCACACCTTGTTGTGCTCGAAGTTGTTAAGTTCTTCATGCATGGCATTAAGCCAATCTGGATCCTCGAGCGCCTCATAGACCTTTTGGGGTTTAATACAAGAAACAAACTCGTGATGTTCACAATAGCTTGCTAATTGTCTACGAGTGCTTACCCCCTTTCTTAATCTTCCAAGAACATTCGTCATGAGATGACCCTTGGTAGTGAGCTCGGATGCAATCTTGGCGGTACGACACTCCAATTCCTCCTTAGGAGTGAGTTGAGGAGCGGTAACTTGATCATCTTGAGCATCGTATTGAGCTTGTTCTTGATCTTGAGCTTGCTCTTGATCTTGAACTTGCTCGGAGGTGAGAACTTGACCTTGGGCATCACTTGGTGATTCAACACCATCTTGAGGTTGATCTTGTTCATGAGGTTGAGGGCCTTCACTTTGTTCTTCGGAAGCATGTGGGTCTTGGGTTGCTGATGCTGATGGTTCCACTTGAGTGAACATTGTCTTTCTCCTTCGGCCACAAGGGGTTCCTCAATGGGTAGGATAAAACCAACACCCATTCTTCCTATGGCTTGGGGAGGAATTTCGTCACCTACATTACAAGTACCACTTTGCTCCACGTGGGAGCCATTATTCTCATCAAACTCCACGTTACACGTCTCCTCAATAAGTCCCGTGGACTCATTGAGGACACGGTAAGCATGAGAGTTTGTAGCATAACCACCAAATATGCCCTCATGAGCTCTAGCCTCACGAGCTCCGTAGCCACCGAAAGCCAATCTAGACCCGTTCCGGCACCCTACCGGAGGGGGCAATCCCTCTCCGGTGGCCATTTTCATCATCCCGGTGCTCTCCATGACGAGGAGGGAGTAGTTCTCCCTTAGGGCTGAGGGTATGTACCAGTAGCTATGTGTTTGATCTCTCTCTCGTGTTCTTGATTTGGCACGATCTTGATGTATCGCGAGCTTTGCTATTATAGTTGGATCTTATGTTTCTCCTCCCCCTCTACTCTCTTGTAATGAATTGAGTTTCCCCTTTGAAGTAATCTTATCGGATTGAGTCTTTAAGGATTTGAGAACACTTGATGTATGTCTTGCCGTGCGTATCTGTGGTGACAATGGGATACCACGTGATTCACTTGATGTATGTTTTGGTGATCAACTTGCGGGTTCCGCCTATGAACCTATGCATAGGGGTTGACACACGTTTTCGTCGTGATTCTCCGGTAGAAACTTTGGGGCACTCTTTGAGGTCCTATGTGTTGGTTGAATAGATGAATCTGAGATTGTGTGATGCATATCATATAATCATACCCACGGATACTTGAGGTGGCATTGGAGTATCTAGGTGACATTAGGGTTTTGGTTGATTTGTGTCTTAAGGTGTTATTCTAGTACGAACTCTAGGGCTGTTTGTGACATTTATAGGAATAGCCCAACAGATTGATTGGAAAGAATAACTTTGAGGTGGTTTTGTACCCTACCATAATCTCTTCGTTTGTTCTCCGCTATTAGTGACTTTGGAATGACTCTTTGTTGCATGTTGAGGGATAGTTATATGATCCAATTATGTTATTATTGTTGAGGGAACTTGCACTAGCGAAAGTATGAACCCTAGGCCTTGTTTACTATCATTGCAATACCGTTTACGCTCACTTTTACCATTAGTTACCTTGCTGTTTTTATATTTTCAGATTACAAAAAACTATTATCTACTATCCATATACCACTTGTATCACTATCTCTTCACCGAACTAGTGCACCTATACAATTTACCATTGTATTGGGTGTGTTGGGGACACAAGAGACTCTTTGTTATTTGGTTGCAGGGTTGCTTGAGAGAGACCATCTTCATCCTACGCCTCCTATGGATTGATAAACCTTAGGTCATCCACTTGAGGGAAATTTGCTACTATCCTACAAACCTCTGCACTTGGAGGCCCAAAAACGTCTACAAGAAGAAGGTTGTGTAGTAGACATCACCGCCCCGCCCTCCCATCGACCTCACACCACCGCCGTGCTTGGCAGCGCCCCCAGGCCATCCCTTTAATCCCGGCCGACCTCGAGATCAGGCGCCATTAGCTCTCGGCCGCACACGCCCCTAAGACAAACACCAAAGGCGCTGCTTCCCCGGTGTAATAGGCGTACTAGCGCCTGTTACGCCGGGGAATGCTTCCATTAATTAGGAATCAACTGGCCAAAAATTGAAATTGAGGGGGGCGATGGACCTCTAGCTAAGGTGAAATAGTATATGAGGAGAAACCTTGTGCATCGCGAGTTACTAGGAACATCTAGTATCAAGAAGAAGCGGTCAACTAGTGTCTTCTGTGGGATGAATACCGTGCAAGCAGAGACGTAAGATTTGCATGAATAAGGGAAGAGGAGTACCTTTTTCGGTTGTCGGTGTGTTCACCTCCACATGTCGCGCCGATCTTCTTCTTTTTACCGGGGAAACCGATGTTCTGGAGGGTGCAGGCTTGGACGAACCCATGGACAAATTGTTGACTGTGTTGCCATGGCCGTATGTCGGCGGAGGGGAAGCAGATCCGAGGTGGCGAAGGACGGCGTAGCAAGAATAGCTCTGGTGCGGTGGAGGGTGGCGAAGTTGGAGCGGCAGCGGTGAGGCACAGGACGGTGTGGTTGAACTGGCTCGGGTACGGACGGCTCGGCCTCGGCTTCAACTACTAGCTGTGGAGGGCGTTGCGGTTGAGGTTGCGGTGGACGACGACGTCGGGGTATCGGCTCCGGCGTGATGGAGGAGGGTGGCGGTTGATGGGTGGGATAGGGTGGCTGACGGAGGACGCCGGGGTTTTGCGGCTGGTGGAGAGGTAGTTTTGGCGCCCACGAAGTACGAATGGGGAATCAGACGGGTGGGGGGGGAACCACGTTTCGGTCTGGGATGCGCTTGTTTTTGGCTTTTTTGAACAGAAGATGGGACACGCTTGTTTGAAATTTGGGGAAAGTACAAACTTCCCCCTCTTAAATTTCGGACCTACTGCGGGTCAGGAGTAGGATGGTAATCCCAGGTGTCCCAACTAGTGGGCGGGAGCGATTTCGGCGGTGCGCATGTGTGCTTAGGCGGCCATTGTGTCTAAATGTTTTTCGGATGCGGTTGCGTGGCGTCTAGATGAAGCTACAAACCTACCCTGGTTTAGACCTTTGGACGTCGGGCCGGTAGGTTTCACGGGTCGGAGTTATTAGAAAAGTAATTTCCTTGTACTACCAAACATTGGTCTCACGCGGTTTCGGGCGAGTAGAGGCTCTTTTGGAGCTTCATTCGAAATTTTGAAACACAAGCATTCACGTTTAGAGTGCTCTTGAACTATTAGGATTGACCTAAATAGACAATGTTATATTTGACCTTGTATGTTTGAAAACCTCATTAAATTATCCGCTTCTTTCTGAAAATTTGACACTTGAAAATCCTATAACTACAATTATTTTGGAATGGAGGAGCTAAATTTGAATCTATTTTGTACACGACTACATATGCTATTATGTACAAAATCAGAGCAAAGATTGGTGCCCCCATAATTTAGGTATGGTTTACAAATGCCATGATATCAAATTCAAATAATTGAATGGACTTCATGTTGAATTCGATTTTTTTAAATCACCTTAAGTTGAATTCAAATGTATGATAGTTCATAGGTAGCTATTTATAATGTCCATTGTGTAACTTTCGTATGTATAATGTGCTTTACACACACAACATGAACTATACTCACGTTTATATTCGATTGCTAAAGCGATGGATTGTCTGGAGTTCAAAATACTAACTATGTGGATCAATTGTGTCGAATAATAACATAGACATGCTCAAATTCGATAGAATCTAGATGTCTGGTGGATCAATGACTGCTCCTTACGCGAATTGCAAATATCATGATCCCATCCTAATATTTGGATACAATTTATGTCTTTAATCAATGTGTAGAGCAGTCTTTTACGTGTAGTTTCACTCTCCATCGGTGGTCTCTCACACATGCTCACACACTCTCTCCCGAGGTGTCTTTCTCGCACACATGCTCTAGATATAACCCTCCCTCCCTCTCGTAACCATTTACAACTTTTTCCACTAACCTTTATCACAAGCACTCTTCCTCTCGCAAACATACACACGCACAATCCTCATCGACCCTTTCTATATACATGGACCTGCCTATGTGTATCATGTACGCACATTATCTTTACGCCTGTCTCTCACGCATTGTCTCACGCCTCTCTTCCTAATCGACGAGTATGATTCTAGCAGAGCATTCTATAGGATGCCCCTTAAAGTTAGGTTGGATGAATAGTAATATCAGAGATAAAGGGGTTACCTTAGTCCGAGAACCTAGGGTTACAAATCCTAGCCGGCTTTGTCAGTGGACACAGAGTCCTTCACAATTCTTCTATATTTGTCTTGTACGACTAGTCATCCATTGGTCTTCCTAAATGCGTCACGGGCCGACCAATGTGGCGCAGGACGGAACCGAATGAAGGGCCTCACCTCGACCCACCGGACCTCACGCGGTGACACACCCTCTGCCCCCACGCCTCATTATCTTCTCACACCCACACATACCAACACAAATACCACACATACAGAAAATTTCTCCTGGTGCCTCTATTCCCTCCCCCCCTTGCATATACACACTCAAGCGAATGGAATCTCTTATCGTGACGTCATATTCGTCTCTCTCTCTCTCATAGACCACTCTCATTTCTCGTGCTATCTCTCCCACGCCCCCCCGTCGGCCCCTCTATCCATGCCTCTCTCGAATACGTAATACACACATTCCTCTCTAGGCCCCGCCAAATGCATCAACTACACATTCACACATGTTACATCACGTACCCCATTGATCTAAAAAGCCCTGTCTTCACGTTTATTTTGCATACAACATTCCTTTTGAATAAAGTGTGGCCAAAAAATTATTTTAGAGTTTCTACATATATACAACATTACAAAGTTATATGGAGGAGTACGAACGCTAATTTGCATTGCATGGTGCCCACAATGATATTTATTCTGCACTGTGAATTTGTATATTTTTATACTATATACAAAGTTAGTCATAATAAAGAGAAACGGAGAGCATCTCTCTCTCCATCGCATACCCCCCTGTACGCCCCTTTCACGTATGCACACAAAACTATCTCCAGGTCATCTAAAAGTAAGCCCCCAGAAAATTCACGCATGTTTCATCTTTCTCTCGCGATATATGCAATGACGATCATTGTATTTGAAGCGAAAGCACGATACGTACATTCGACTTCAGAATACACTCATTACGGTCACCATTTACGTTTAGTGGTTATTATACAGTCACGGGCTCACCGTACAACTCTGTATTTGCTCATGACATGACTAGTTGAGCAGTTAAATGCTCCACGTGGCACCTCTAGTGTTGCATCACATTATCTCACTACCATCGTGCCCACCTGTCGACTTGTATCTACTCTACATCTACACTCTTATAAAATACACTCTTATAAAAAACAGAGTTGGTGATGATGGTGTGCCTGCCATCCTGCAATATAGGCCGTCCGATTTATATCTGACGGATAGGAAAGAAACTATGGCAATTTTGCAAAAAGGTACCCACACACCTCTCCACATTTGCAAATAAGGCCTTCCCTCGTTCATCCTTTTCTCTCACAAGATAAGCAAGTCATACAAATGCATCTTGATGTTACGCCCAATGCACGGGCATCTTGCTAGTAAGAATGAAAACAAACAACAAAAAATATATTTGAACGGTGGTTCGAAGTCATGACCGCGGGCACAACGGACAAGGTGGCCTTGTATTGGTATGCTGAGCCATCTGTTTTAACACACATGAGCTGGTGTGGTGATTATACACACACACACGCATGCACACGAACTACATCCACGCAACACATGCACCCACGCACGCACACAACACTCACACGTACACTCGCAGCCACGCACTCACGCAACACTCACACACACGCACGCATGCATGCACACACTAGTACACCACACGACCAATACACACTCTCACGCTCAAGTGCTTAACCTACATGTGCATGCGCACACATCAGGCCCTGACAGACACATACACAACCAGGTGATTCCCGCGCACGGGTTGGAGCCTTACCGCGCCTTCGTAAATTTGTGTTTATCTGACCTTTTGCCTATGCGAACTGACAGGTGGGACCCACAAGGAACGTGGTCAATTTAACTAGTCAACATGGCGCCACGCAAACTATTTGGCCGGTCAATAGAGTGCAATCTGATGCTGAACTGTGAGCAAGTGACCGTATAATCACCGCAAAACATATATAGTGACCGTAATCAGCTTATTCTGAAGTTCGGTGACCGTATTACGCTTTTCTCTCTGTAGGCCCTCCAAAACAACATCTCTACATGTTCTCGCATGTCACATCTAACAACTATGCAATACAGCACCACTACTACACTCTAACACAATAAATCATACGTGTTTTTAGTTTTACTAGATATCATATTGTTACTTATAATTATTCAGTTTGCATACATTAAAATTGCCTTTGAAATGTATGGCCAGTATCATCTACCGCACGGGAAAAATCCCGCCCTTTCTTGTTTAATCGGGTTTGTATCGATGGATCGTGCGAAACAGCAAAACTATAGTACTATACAGTACAAGTGACAGTTCACTGGGCCGTCATGTCGTCTACTCCTCCGTCGTAAGAGTGGAGCGCTCTCTTTCATAAATCTTCTAGTCCCTTTCGCCGACATGTGGGACATCAAGCTACCGGGTCCACGTGCCATACTGGAATACAGTGCAGAGCAGCCGGGGTGAAGCACCACAGTCATGGCACCGACGTAGTAATGAGCAATGAGGCGTCAAATCACAAAGCTACACCTTTCCCACAGTTAAGTTGGAGGGACGAAGCAACCATCATTTCACTCGTTGCCGAATCCGCTTCTCCCTCATCTTCTTCAACTTAACCACGTGTTGCTTCTGCCGTTGTTCTCCCTCATGTGGGACGCGGATCGGCTTGGTAAAGCACTGACACATGGGACCGCATGTTAGCAAACCGCGAGGACAACGTCCTCCTAAAATAAGAAGCCTAATCTTAGACTTACAAAGGGCTACGTAGCCTCTACGTATACTTTCCATCTAATCTATATATGCCCCCTCTGATTTTTAGGTGGGGTGGGCCTAATCCTCTCCTTTAATCCAATCAAATAGTCCCACATCACATCAGTTTGTAACTTTACGTAAACCATTACGTGGATGTAGCATTGCTTAAATAAGAAACCTCCCCCGCCATCCGCGCGGCAAAATCACCTCCTTTTTACTAATCTTGACTCTATAATTTTTTAGATCAATATAATTGAGATTTGTATAGATAGCACACAGGAGCAAAACCAAGTGGTATGGTTAAGGGCATCCACAATGTGTAGCCAAATGTGAAAATAGCTTTTGGCATCGTGGGAACTGAGGGAGTCCTGGATTAGGGGGTCTCCGGACAGCCGGACTATCTCCATTGGCCGGACTGATAGACTATGAAGATACAAGATTGAAGACTTCGTCTCGTGTCCGGATGGAACTCTACTTGGCGTGGAAGGCAAGCTAGGCAATACGTATATGGATATCTCCTCCTTTGTAACCGACCTTGTGTAACCCTAACCCTCTCCGGTGTCTATATAAATCGGAGGGCTTTAGTCCGTAGGACAACAATCACAACATACAATCATACCATAGGCTAGCTTCTAGGGTTTAGCCTCTCTGATCTCGTGGTAGATCTACTCTTGTAACACCCATATCTTCAATATTAATCAAGCAGGACGTAGGGTTTTACCTCCATCAAGAGGGCCTGAACCTGGGTAAAACTTCGTGTCCCTTGCCTCCTGTTACCATCCGGCCTAGACGCACAGTTCGGGACCCCCTACCCGAGATCCGCCGGTTTTGACACCGACATTGGTGCTTTCATTGAGAGTTGCTCTGTGTCGTCGCTGTTAGGCTTGATGGCTCCTACTATCATCGATAGCGATGCGGTCCAGGGTGAGACTTTTCTCCCCGGACAGATCTTCGTATTCGGTGGCTTTGCACTGCGGGCTAATTCGCTTGGCCATCTGGAGCAGATTGAAAGCTATGCCCCTAGACATCAGGTCAGATTTGGAGGTTTGAATTACACGGCCAACATCCGTGGGGACTTGATCTTCGAGGAATTCGAGCCACAGCCGGGTGCGCTGCACTGTCGCGATGGGTATGACCTAGCTCTGCCATCGGATGGTACCCCAGAGGCCGCGCCCGCATCAGCTCCGACCCTTAGCTCGGAGCCAGCTGCGCTAGTCGAGGACGGGTGGCTAGACACCACCTCAGGGGTTGCAGTCTCAACGGTGATCGAGCCGAACACCAGCATCATCCTTTGCGCAGCCCGTGACTCCAAGGTGCCAGACTCTCCTCCGGACCCCGAACCATCCGCGTCCCTGCCAATCGAATCCGACTGGGCGCCGATCATGGAATTCACCGCTGCGGATATCTTTAAGCACTCGCCCTTCGGCGACATTCTGAATTCACTAAGGTCTCTCTCCCTGTCAGGAGAGCCCTGGCCGGATCATGGCCAACAGGACTGGGATGCGGACGACGAAGAAATTTGATGCCCACCCACCACCCACTTTGTAGCCACTGTCGATGATTTAACCGACATGCTCGACTTTGAGTCCGAAGACATCGACGATATGGACGACGATGTAGGAGACGAACATGAACCAGCACCTATAGGGCATTGGAAAGCCAGCTCGTCGTATGCCATATACATGGTGGATACACCCAATGAAGGAAACGACGACGAGATAGCGGAGGCTGACCCCTCCAAGAAGCAACCCAAGCGCCGACGTCAGCGGTGCCGCTCTAAGTCCCGCCAAAGCAAAAGTGGTGATACCGGCACAGGAGATAATAACACTCCGGATAGCACCAAAGACAACAAAAACCCCCTCCAGCAAGAGTTAGATCAGGAGGATGAAGGAGCCAGCTCTCCTGAGAGAGCGGCTGGCGGAGAGGAGGAGGATGACAATTACATGCCCCCCTCCGAAGATGAGGCAAGCCTCGGTGACGATGAATTCGCCGTACCAGAGGATCCCGTCGAACAAGAGCGCTTCAAGCGCAGGCTTATGGCCACGGCAAATAGCTTGAAGAAAAAGCAGTAGCAGCTTCAAGCTGATCAAGATCTACTAGCTGACAAATGGACTGAAGTCCTCGCAGCCGAGGAATATAAACTCGAGCGTCCCTCCAAGAGTTACCCAAGGCGCAGGTTACTACCCCGACTGGAGGAAGAAGCGTATGATACGGCTGACCGGCCACCTCGTGGCCGCGATAGAGAGGCATTCCTACCGAAAGCTCAGCCTCCACCCCAATGCCATCCAAATAAAAAGGCATGGGGAGATACGCCAGACCTACGAGACATATTGGAGGACAAAGCAAAGCACTCAAGATCGATCTACGGATCACGAGGGCGCACAACTCTACGAGACGGTAAATGTCATGCCGGATACAGTAAAAGCAAATCTGACCGGGCCGAACACAGCGGGCAGGACCCATACGAGCTGCGTCGCGATATAGCCCAATACAGAGGCGCCGCACACCCCTTATGCTTCACAGACGAAGTAATGGAACATCAATTCCCAGAAGGTTTCAAACCTGTAAACATTGAATCATACGACGGCACAACAGATCCCGTGGTATGGATTGAGGACTTCCTCCTCCACATCCACATGGCTCGCGGTGATGACTTACATGCCATCAAGTACCTCCCACTAAAACTCAAAGGACCAGCACGGCATTGGCTTAATAGCTTGCCAGCGGACTCCATTAGCTGTTGGGAAGATCTGGAAGCCGCATTCCTCGACAACTTTCAGGGCACTTATGTGCGACCACCAGACGCCGATGACTTGAGCCACATAATTCAGCAGCTAGAAGAGTCGGCCAGGCAATTCTGGACTCGGTTCCTTACAAAGAAAAAAGCAAATCGTCGAATGTCCGGATGCGGAGGCCTTAGCGGCTTTCAAGCACAACATCCGAGATGAGTGGCTAGCCAGGCACCTTGGTCAAGAAAAGCCGAAATCTATGGCAGCCCTCACGACGCTCATGACCCGCTTTTGTGCGGGAGAAGACAGCTGGTTGGCTCGCAGTAACAACATATCAAAGAACCATGGTACCTCAGATACCAAGGACGGCAGCAGCAGGTCACGTCGCAACAAGCATAAGCACCGCATCAATGGCAAAAGTACTAAGGATACGGCAGTCAATGCCGGATTCAAAGGCTCTAAACCCGGTCAGCGGAAAAAGCCATTCAAACAAAGTACGCCGGGTCCGTCCAGCTTGGACCGTATACTCGATCGCTCGTGTCAAATACACGGCACCCCAGACAAGCCAGCCAATCACACCAATAGGGGTTGTTGGGTGTTCAAGCAGGCCGGCAAGTTAATCGTCGAAAACAAGGACAAGGGGCCTCATAGCGAGGACGAGGAAGAACCCCGGCAGCCGCACACCGGAGGACAGAAGAGGTTTCCCCCGCAAGTGCGGACGGTGAACATGATATACGCAACCCACATCCCCAAGAGGGAGCGGAAGCGTGTGCTCAGGGACGTATATGCGCTGGAGCCAGTCACCCCGAAGTTCAACCCTTGGTCCTCCTGTCCGATCACCTTCGATCGCAGGGACCACCCCACTAGTATCCGTCATGGCGTAGACCCAATCATCGACAAATTTCACCTCACTCGAGTCCTCATGGACGGCGGCAGTAGCCTGAACATGCTTTATCAGGACACAGTGCGCAAAATGGGTATAGACCCCTCAAGGATCAAACCCACAAAGACGACCTTTAAAGGCGTCATTCCAGGCGTAGAGGCCCACTGCACAGGCTCAATTACACTGGAAGTGGTCTTCGGATCCCCAGATAACTTCCGAAGAGAAGAGTTAATCTTCGATATAGTCCCGTTCCGCAGTGGTTATCACGCGCTGCTCGGACGAACCGCATTCGCTAGATTCAATGCGGTACCACATTATGCATACCTCAAGTTCAAGATGCCAGGACCTCGCAGAGTTATTACAGTCAATGGAAACACAGAGCGCTCTCTCTGAACAGAGGAACACACCGCGGCCCTCGCAGCAGAAGCGCAAAGCAGCCTCTCAAGGCAATCTACTAGTTCGGCATTTCAAAGCCCGGACACCTTCAAGCGCGCTTGGGGCAATCGGCAAATAGACCGCCTGGCGCGATCTGAGCTCACGTAGCAATACGACGGCCACCTCAATCCCAGCCCAACGACGTTGTTCGTGCCGCGCATACATAATAACGCATTAAAAATACCATGGGCACAGACGGGGAGGGGGAGGCACAACTACGGCACGCCCCAAAACGCGGCCTAAACCGCACCAGGGGCTTCCCGTTTGGTTATTTTTCTTTTTCTTTCAGGACTTCAATCTCTAGAAACACTGTCCGGCAGCTCTATTGCCGAACACATGACACAACAACCAAGGAGGCCGACAACTACGGAATTCCCAGGTGGATTACAGATTTCATATAATTCCTCAGCTCGCCCTTGGAAGGGACATAGTCCTACTCTTTTGCTCATTACACTATCTGTATCACTCTGCTTTAATGCAATTTTTTAATATACAATGCATGACATTACGACTATTATCGCATTTTTGTTATGTGTATACATATATATGTGTTCATTAATGATGTCTAGCAACCGCACACTCTGGTACGGCCAATGCACCAGGGGCTTACATACCCACAATATGGAGTCAAAAGTCCGAACACTTTCACAAGTGCGGCACCCCGAACTTATAGCATTATATGCATCAGCTCCGAATCATGTCTTTGGTCAAATTTTGGGTTTGCCCGGCTCCTATGTTTTGGTACCTTACGTTCCGCTCTATCGGCTAAGGTAGCGCTAGGAGAACTACTACGATTGTGCCCCGGTTCTGCCGGGCCGAGCACCTCAGTAGATAAAGCTAAAACTGACTGTCATGATAAGGCGAGAGACTGGTCGCTGTTCAGCGAGGTTTTTCGAGTCCCTAAAGACTTATGCCGCTTAGGGGGAGGGGCCGGCTCCGTCCGGCTTACAAGCGTGTATCGCGCCCCGAATTCGGCCTTCCAAATACCAGGGGCTTCGCCGAAATTTAAAATTATAGAATTCTATGGCTAAGTGAGAGTGATAAAGCATTATTAGTCCGGTTGCCTTGTTCGTTGTGCTGAGCACCTCCCTCGAAGGACCCAAACATGGGAACAAGAGTGCTCAGGTTTATCCCGAACACCCCAGCACTCGTGGTATGGGGGCAGAAGCCGAGGACTAGCCATCTCTCAAATTGGATAAACAGCCAAACAGAAGGTAATATTTTAAATTCACACAAGCGTTGCATAGCGCATATGAAACAAGTTTTCATCTCACAGGATAAAAAACGAGCAAGTCTCATTCAAATATTACATTTTGCGAACACTCATCCGCGATAAGACGGGCGCCCGGCAGAACACCCTCGTAGTACATCTCGGGGTGGCGGTGCTCCTTACCCTCCGACGGCCCCTCCTTGATCAGCTTCAGGGCGTCTAGCTTGACCCACTGCGTTTTTACACAGGCGAAGGCCCGACGTGCACCTTCAATGCAGACGGATCGCTTGACGACCTCTAGCCGTGGGCAGGCATCCACAAGCCGCCTCACCAGGCCAAAGAAGCTGTTCGGAAGGGCATCGCCAGGCCACAACCAGACTATGAAGCCCTTCATGGCCTGATCGGCCGCCTTATGTAGCTCGGCCATCTGCTTCAGTTGGTCACTCATCGGCACCGGATGTTCGGCCTCAACATATTGAGTCCAAAACAGCTTCTCCGTCGAGCTTCCATCCTCGGCCTGGTAAAATTGTGCGGCATCGGACACACTGCGGGGTAAATCTGCAAATGCTCCTGAAGAGCTCCGGATTTGGGTAAGTACTCGGTACATTACTTTCACATGCTTGCTTTTCATATAGAAAGCCTTACCCGTCGCTATCTTCTTCATCGCGTCGATCTCCTGAAGGGCCTTCTGGGCCTCGGCCTTGGCACTCTTCATGCTCTCACGGGCCGCGGCAAGCTCAGACTCTCGCGTCTTCAAGTCAAGCTCCAACGCCTCGTGCTTCGTCATGAGAGCCTGGAGCTCTTGCTGCACCTCGCCCACCCGAGCCTCGTGCCTCTCTCGCTCGGTGCGCTCCTGGGCCGCCTTCTCTTCGGCCTGGGACAACGCTTGCTTCAGGGTCGCCACCTCGGTCGTGGCCCCTGGCAGACATACAATGATCCTGTCATTTAGCAATCGCGTCCTTTTTCTCATCTATAGACGGGGTATTACTTACCCTTGTTCTCCTCGAGCTGCCTCTTAGCAAGGCCGAGCTCTTTTTGGGACCCCTCGAGGGCCTCCTTCAGTACGGCGACCTCCGCAGTCAGTGCGGGGGACGCCAGCAGCAAAGCCTGCATATGCATATTGACATACTTATATTAGACTCCTGCGATATTATTTGATCCTCTATTCGGCTTTTCTTCACGAACACCAAACAAAGCATCAGGGCCTACTGTCTATGCGGTAACACTTCTACTACATTTTAAAACACTTACCTCAAAGCCTGTTAGAAGGCTAGTACAGGCTTCAGTCAATCCGCTCTTGGCGGACTGAACCTTCTGGATCGCCGCACTCATGATAGTGCGGTGCTCCTCCTCGATGGAAGCGCTGCGAAGCGCTTCCAACATAGTGTCCGGCGCCTCTGGGTGAACAGAGGTCACCGGCACAGGCATCTCACCCTCCTTAGAAGGGGACCGCCTGCCCGAGCTCGGACCCGTTGGAGGGTCCGGCGCAGTGTTCGGCTGAGGGCCGAACTCGGAGCTCTCGGGGACCCCGTCCCCTCGGCTCCCGGAGTCCGGAAGGTCGCCTTGCAGTGCCTCCGGGACTGTCCCCCCTCGATCCGGTGCCTCTTGAGGCAGCACCTCAGTGTCGTCGGCTGGATGAGGGGAGGTGGCCGTCGGGACTGGATCGCTATCCATGTCCGACGCACCCAGGGAGCCGTCCGAGGATACCTCGATATTGGCTCGGGGCGGCCTGCACAATTGAGTTCGGCGTTAGGGAAAGCAATGCGACAAAGGAATCCTATGGGTTACTTTGGTATCCGAATACTTACGATCTCCCCTGGGGCTGGCTCTTGGCAACCACTCATCTTCACTTTCATCGGCGGTGGTGGAGCTGTCCGGAAGGAGCGTCCTTCCCTTCTTGGACCCTCCGGCCTCCCCAGTTGGGACGGCCTTCCTTTTCTTGTCTCCCCCAGTCGGTGTGGGAGCCCCTTCTTCCTCTTCCTCGTCTTCGGGGGAAGAGTGCGCCGCAGACTCGTCGGACGGTGAGTCTGACGACGCCTGGCGTCGGGAACTCTTTCGAGCTCCCTTGGCCTTCTGGGTCTTCTCCATCACCTTATAAGGGGCTGGAGTCAACATCTTCGCCAGAAGGGCGTCTGTAGGGCCTTCGGGCAAGGGAGCCGGACAGTCGATTTTTCCGGCCATCTTCTACCAGTCCTGTTAACGGCACAGGAGTTTAGATCCCGCATAGAATCAATCTATATAGAAAACAAGTATCCTGTGAAAGGCAAAACAACTTACCGCACTGGCGTGGTGCTTCGCGCTGAATCCGCGATCCTCAGTAATGAGGGGAGGGACCGCGGCACCCTTGAACAGCACCCTCCAGGCATCTACGTGAGTCGTGTCGAAGAGCTTGTTCAGAGTTCGGTGCTGCACCGGATTGAACTCCCACAAGGTAAGCTCCCGTTGTTGGCACGGGAGTATCCGGCGAACGAGCATAACCTGGACTATGTTGAAAAGCTTGAGCTTCTTATCCACCATGTTCTGAATACATTACTGGAGTCCGGTCAGCTCTTTTGAATTACCCCAGGACAGGCCCTTCTCTTTCCAGGAGGTGAGCCGCATGGGGATGCCAGATCGGAACTCGGGGCCGCTACCCATGCGGGGTCACACGGCTCGGTGATATAGAACCACCCCGATTGCCACCCCTTTATGGTGTCCACGAAGGTGCCCTCGAGCCATGTGATGTTGGGCATCTTGCCCACCATGGCGCCTCCGCACTCCGCCCGACAGCCGCTCACTACCTTCGGCTTGACATTGAAGGTCTTCAGCCATAAGCCGAAGTGGGGCTTGATGCGGAGGAAGGCCTCGCACATGACGATGAACGCCGAGATGTTGAGGATGAAGTTCGGGGCCAGATCATGGAAATCCAGGCCGTAATAAAACATGAGTCCCCGGACGAAGGGATGGAGAGGGAATCCCAGTCCGCGGAGGAAATGGGTGAGGAATACCACCCTCTCATGGGGCTCTGGGGTGGGGATGAGCTGTCCCTCATCTGGGAGCCAGTGCGCGATATCGTCGTGCAGGTATCCGGCTCTCCTCAGTTTCTTGACGTCTCCCTCCGTGACGGAGGAGACCATCCACTTGCCTCCCACTCCGGACATGGTTGGAGAAGGTTCTGATGGAAGTGAGGACTTGGGCGCTAGAGCTCGAGTGTGCGGGAGCGGATGAGCAGAGGAGGAAGAAGGCGTGGATAGAAAGGTGAATCCTTATCCCTTTATATGGGCGGACAAAATTAAACGTCCCCACTTGCCTAGTAAAACTCTCTTATCCCCCAAGCGCCGCAATTGATGGCGCGGTTGGGTTACCCACGCCTATATTGATGAGAATCCCGTAATAAGGGGACACGATCTCTGCTTTGACAAGACGTGTCAAAAAACTGCCGCGTGTTATGTGCGGGGCTCGTTAAAAGAAATGGTTCGAATAGTCACCGGGCCATGACATGACGTCATGCTGTCAAAACAAGCCAGCAAATTAGATCTGCGAAAAAACATTATTCTCTCTACGATGATATGTGGGACTTATTTTGCAAGGTCGGACACTATCCTCGTATTCAACTTCTTCTGTAATGTATTCGAAGAAGGAACCCGCCTTGCAATGCCGAAGACAACTGCGCGCCGGACTCATCGTCATTGAAGCCTGGTTCTGGGGCTACTGAGGGAGTCCTAGATTAGGGGGTCTCCGGACAGCCGGACTATCTCCATTGGCCGGACTGATAGACTATGAAGATACAAGATTGAAGACTTCGTCTCATGTCCGGATGGAACTCTACTTGGCGTGGAAGGCAAGCTAGGCAATACGTATATGGATATCTCCTCCTTTGTAACCGACCTTGTGTAACCCTAACCCTCTCCGGTGTCTATATAAACCGAAAGGCTTTAGTCCATAGGACAACAATCACAACATACAATCATACCATAGGCTAGCTTCTAGGGTTTAGCCTCTCTGATCTCGTGGTAGATCTACTCTTGTAACACCCATATCTTCAATATTAATCAAGCAAGACGTAGGGTTTTATCTCCATCAAGAGGGCCCAAACCTGGGTAAAACTTCGTGTCCCTTGCCTCCTGTTACCACCCGGCCTAGACGCACAGTTCGGGACCCCCTACCCGAGATCCGCCGGTTTTGACACCGACATTGGTGCTTTCATTGAGAGTTCCTCTGTGTCGTCGCTGTTAGGCTTGATGGATCCTACTATCATCAAGAGCGATGCGGTCCAGGGTGAGACTTTTCTCCCCAGATGGATCTTCGTATTCGGCGGCTTTGTACTGCAGGCTAATTCGCTTGGCCATCTGGAGCAGATTGAAAGCTATGCCCCTGGCCATCAGGTCAGATTTGGAAGTTTGAATTACACGGCCAACATCCGTGGGGACTTGATCTTCGACGGATTTGAGCCACAGTCGGGCGCGCTGCACTGTCGCGATGGGTATGACCTAGCTCTGCCATCGGATGGTACCCCAGAGGCCGCGCCCGCATCAGCTCCGACCCTTAGCTCGGAGCCAGCTGCGCTAATCGAGGACGGGTGGCTAGACACCACCTCAGGGGTTGCAGTCTCAACGGCGATCGAGCCGAACACCAGCATCATCCTTTGCGCAGCCCGTGACTCCAAGGTGCCGGACTCTCCTCCGGACCCCGAACCATCCGCGCCCCTGCCAATCGAATCCGACTGGGCGCCGATCATGGAATTCACCACTGCGGATATCTTTCAGCACTCGCCCTTCGGCGACATTCTGAATTCACTAAGGTCTCTCTCCCTGTCAGGAGAGCCCTGGCCGGATCATGGCCAACAAGACTGGGATGTGGACGACGAAGAAATTCGACGGCCACCCACCACCCACTTTGTAGCCACTGTCGATGATTTAACCGACATGCTCGACTTCGACTCCGAAGACATCAACGATATGGACGACGATGTAGGAGACGAACATGAACCAGCACCTATAGGGCACTGGAAAGCCACCTCGTCATATGACATATACATGGTGGATACACCCAATGAAGGCAACGACGACGAGATAGCGGAGGATGACCCCTCCAAGAAGCAACCCAAGCACCGACGTCAGCGGCGCCGCTCTAAGTCCCGCCAAAGCAAAAGTGGTGATACCGGCACAGGAGATAATAACACTCCGGATAGCACCGAAGACAACGAAAACCCCCTCTAGCAAGAGTTAGATCAGGAGGATGAAGGAGCCAGCTCTCCTGAGAGAGCAGCTGGCGGAGAGGAGGAGGATGACAATTACATGCCCCCCTCCGAAGACGAGGCAAGCCTCGGCGACGATGAATTCGCCATACCAGAGGATCCTGTCGAACAAGAGCGCTTCAAGCGCAGGCTTATGGCCACGACAAATAGCCTGAATAAAAAGTAGTAGCAGCTTCAAGCTGATCAAGATCTACTAGATGACAAATGGACTGAAGTCCTCGTAGCCGAGGAATATAAACTCGAGTGTCCCTCCAAGAGTAACCCAAGGCGCAGGTTACTACCCCGACTGGAGGAAGAAGCGTATGATACGGCTGACCGGCCACCTCGTGGCCGCGATAGAGAGGCATTCCTGCCGAAAGCTCAGCCTCCACCCCAACGCCATCCAAATAAAAAGGCACGGGGAGATACGCCAGACCTACGAGACATATTGGAGGACAAAGCAAAGCACTCAAGATCGATCTACGGATCACGAGGGCGCACCACTCTATGAGACGGTAAACGTCACGCCAGATACAGTAAAAGCAAATCTGACCAGGCCGAACACAGCGGGCAGGACCCATACGAGCTGCGTCGTGATATATCCCAATACAGAGGCGCCGCACACCCCTTATGCTTCACAGACGAAGTAATGGAACATCAATTCCCAGAAGGTTTCAAACCTGTAAACATTGAATCATACGGCGGCACAACAGATCCCGCGGTATGGATTGAGGACTTCCTCCTCGACATCCACATGGGTCGCTGTGATGACTTATATGCCATCAAGTACCTCCCACTAAAACTCAAAGGACCAGCACGGCATTGGCTTAATAGCTTGCCAGCGGACTCCATTAGCTGTTGGGAAGATCTGGAAGCCGCATTCCTCGACAACTTTCAGGGCACTTATGTGCGACCACCAGACGCCGATGAGTTGAGCCACATAATTCAGCAGCCAGAAGAGTCGGCCAGGCAATTCTGGACTCGGTTCCTTACAAAGAAAAACCAAATCATCGACTGTCCGGATGCGGAGGCCTAAGCGGCTTTCAAGCACAACATCTGAGACAAGTGGCTAGCCAGGCACCTTGGTCAGGAAAAGCCAAAATCTATGGCAGCCCTCACGACGCTCATGACCCGCTTTTGTGCGGGAGAAGACAGCTGGTTGGCTCGCAGTAACAACATATCAAAGAACCATGGTACCTCAGATACCAAGGACGGCAACAGCAGGTCACGTCGCAACAAGCAGAAGCACCGCATTAATGGCGAATGTACTGAGGATACGGCAGTCAATGCCGGATTCAAAGGCTCTAAAACCGGTCAGCGGAAAAAGCCATTCAAACAAAGTACGCCGGGTCCATCCAGCTTGGACCGTATACTCGATCGCCCGTGTCAAATACACGGAACCCCAGACAAGCCAACCAATCACACCAACAGGGATTGTTGGGTGTTCAAGCAGGCTGGCAAGTTAATCGCCGAAAACAAGGACAAGGGGCCGCATAGCAAGGACGAGGAAGAACCCCGGCAGCCGCACACCGGAGGACAGAAGAGGTTTCCCCAGCAAGTGCAGACGGTGAACATGATATACGCAACCCACATCCCCAAGAGGGAGCGGAAGCGTGCCCTCAGGGACGTATATGCGCTGGAGCCAGTCGCCCCGAAGTTCAACCCTTGGTCCTCCTGTCCGATCACCTTCCATCGCAGGGACCGCCCCACTAGTATCCGTCACGGCGGATTCGCCGCACTGGTCCTAGACCCAATCATCGACGAATTTCACCTCACTCGAGTCCGCATGGACGGCGGCAACAGCCTGAACCTGCTTTATCAGGACACAGTGTGCTAAATGGGTATAGACCCCTCAAGGATCAAACCCACAAAGACGACCTTTAAAGGCGTCATTCCAGGCGTAGAGGCCCACTGCACAGGCTCAATTACAGTGGAACTGGTTTTCGGATCCCCGGATAACTTCCGAAGCAAAGAGTTAATCTTCGATATAGTCACGTTCTGCAGTTGTTATCACGCGCTGCTCGAACGAACCACACTCGCTAGATTCAATGCGGTACCACATTATGCATACCTCCAGCTCAAGATGCCAGGACCTCACGGAGTTATTACAGTCAATGGAAACACAGAGCGCTCTCTCCGAACAGAGGAGCACACCGTGGCCCTCGTAGCAGAAGCGCAAACCAGCCTCTCAAGGCAATCTACTAGTTCGGCATTTCAAAGCCCGGACACCTTCAAGCGCGCTCGGGGCAATCGGCAAATAGACCGCCTGGCGCGATCTGAGCTCGCGTAGCAACACGACGGCCAGCTCAATCCCAGCCCAACGACGTTGTTCCTGCCGCGCGTACATAATTACGCATTAAAAATACAATGGGCACAGATGGGGAGGGGGAGGCACAACTACGGCACGCCCCAAAACACGGCCTAAACTGCACCAGGGGCTTCCCGTTTGGTTATTTTTCTTTTTCTTTCAGGACTTCAATCTCTGGAAACACTGTCCGGTAGCTCTATTGCCGAACACATGACACAGCAACCAAGGAGGCCGACAACTATGGAATTCCCAGGTGGATTATAGATTTCATATAATTCCTCAGGTCGCCCTTGGAAGGGACATAGTCCTACTCTTTTGCTCATTACACTATCTGTATCACTCTGCTTTAATGCAATTTTTTAATATACAATGCATGACATTACGACTATTATCGCAGTTTTGTTACGTGTATACATATATATGTGTTCATTAATGACGCCTAGCAACCGTACACTGGTACGGCCAATGCACCAGGGGCTTACATACCCACAATATGGTCTGAAAAGTCCGAACTATTTTTGGGATCCCTCGAGGGCCTCCTTCAGTACGTCGACCTCCGCAGTTAGTGCGGCGGACGCCAGCAGTGAAGCCTGCATATGCATATTGACATACTTATATTAGACTCCTGTGATATTATTTGATCCTCTGTTTGGCTTTTCTTCACGAACACCAAACAAAGCATCAGGGGCTATTGTCTATGCGGTAACACTTCTACTACATTTTAGAACACTTACCTCGAAGCCTGTTAGAAGGCTAGTATAGGCTTCAGTCAATCCACTCTTGGCGGACTGAACCTTCTGGATCACCGCACTGATGATAGTGCGGTGCTCCTCCTCGATGGAAGCGCTGCGAAGCGCTTCCAACATAGTGTCCGGCGCCACTAGGTGGACAGAGGTCACCGGCACAGGCGTCTCACCCTCCTTAGAAGGGGACCGCCTGCCCGAGCTCAGATCCGTTGGAGGGTCCGGCGCGGTGTTCGGCTAAGGGCCAAACTCGGAGCTCTCGGGGACCCCGTCCCCTCGGCTCCCGGAGTCCGGAAGGTCGCCTTGCGGCGCCTCCGGGACTGTCCCTCCTCGATCCGGTGCATCTTGAGACAGCACCTTGGTGTCGTCGGCTGGATGAGGGGAGGTGGCCGTCGGGACTGGATCGCTATCCATGTCCGACGCACCCAGGGAGCCGTCCGAGGATACCTCGATATTGGCTCGGGGCGGCGTGCACAATTGAGTTCGGCGTTAGGGAAAGCAATGCGACAAAGGAATCCTATGGGTTACTTTGGTATCCGAATACTTACGATCTCCCCTGGGGCTTGGCCCTGGGCAACCACTCGTCTTCACTTTCATCGGCGGCGGTGGAGCTGTCCGGAAGGAGCATCCTTCCCTTCTTGGACCCTCTGGCCTCCCCAGTTGGGGCGGCCTTCCTTTTCTTGTCTTCCCCAGTCGGTGTGGGAGCCTCTTCCTCCTATTCCTCGTATTCGAGGGAAGAGTGCGCCGCAGACTCATCGGACGGTGAGTCTGACAACGCCTGGTGTCGGGAACTCTTTCGAGCTCCCTTGGCCTTCTGGGTCTTCTCCGGCACCTTATAAGGGGCTGGAGTCAACATCTTCGCCAGAAGGGCGTCTGTAGGGCCTTCGGGCAAGGGAGCCGGACAGTCGATTTGTCCGGCCATCTTCTGCTAGTCCTGTTAACGGCACGGGAGTTTAGATCCCGCATAGAATCAATCTATATAGAAAACAAGTATCCTGTGAAAGGCAAAACAACTTACCGCACTGCGTGGCGCTTCACGCTAAATCTGCGATCCTCAGTAATGAGGGGAGGGACCGCGGCGCCCTTGAACAGCACCCTCCAGGCATCTACGTGAGTCGTGTCGAAGAGCCTGTTCAGAGTTCGGTGCTGCACCGGATTGAACTCCCACAAGGTAAGCTCCCGTTGTTGGCACGGGAGTATCCGGCGAACGAGCATAACCTGGACTATGTTGACAAGCTTGAGCTTCTTATCCACCATGTTCTGAATACATTACTGGAGTCCGGTCAGCTCTTTTGAATTACCCCAGGACAGGCCCTTCTCTTTCCAGGAGGTGAGCCGCATGGGGATGCCAGATCGGAACTCGGGGCCGCTACCCATGCGGGGTCACACGGCTCGGTGATATAGAACCACCCCGATTGCCACCCCTTTATGGTGTCCACGAAGGTGCCCTCGAGCCATGTGATGTTGGGCATCTTGCCCACCATGGCGCCTCCGCACTCTGCCTGGCGGCCGCTCACTACCTTCGGCTTGACATTGAAGGTCTTCAGCCATAAGCCGAAGTGGGGCTTGATGCGGAGGAAGGCCTCGCACACGACGATGAATGCCGAGATGTTGAGGATGAAGTTCGGGGCCAGATCGTGGAAATCCAGGCCATAATAAAACATGAGTCCTCGGACGAAGGGATGGAGAGGGAATCCCAGTCCGCGGAGGAAATGGGTGAGGAATACCACCCTCTCATGGGGCTCTGGGGTGGGGATGAGCTGTCCCTCATCTGGGAGCCAGTGCGCGATATCGTCGTGCAGGTATCCGGCTCTCCTCAGTTTCTTGACGTCTCCCTCCGTGACGGAGGAGACCATCCACTTGCCTCCCACTCCGGACATGGTTGGAGAAGGTTCTGATGGAAGTGAGGACTTGGGCGCTAGAGCTCGAGTGTGCGGGAGCGGATGAGCAGAGGAGGAAGAAGGCGTGGATAGAAAGGTGAATCCTTATCCCTTTATATGGGCGGACAAAATTAAACGTCCCCACTTGCCTAGTAAAACTCTCTTATCCCCCAAGCGCCGCAATTGATGGCGCGGTTGGGTTACCCACGCCTATATTGATGAGAATCCCGTAATAAGGGGACACGATCTCTACTTTGACAAGACGTGTCGAAAATCTGCCTCGCGTTATGTGCGGGGCTCGTTAAAAGAAACGGTTCGAATAGTCACCGGGCCATGACATGACGTCATGCTGTCAAAACAAGCCAGCAAATTAGATCTGCGAAAAAACATTATTCTCTCTACGGTGAAATGTGGGACTTACTTTGCAGGGTCGGACACTATCCTCGTATTCAACTTCTTCTGTAATGTATTCGGAGAAGGAACCCGCCTTGCAATGCCGAAGACAACTGCGCACCGGACTCGTCGTCATTGAAGCCTGGTTCAGGGGCTACTGAGGGAGTCCTGGATTAGGGGGTCTCCGGACAGCCAGACTATCTCCATTGGCCGGACTGATAGACTATGAAGATACAAGATTGAAGACTTCGTCTCGTGTCCGGATGGAACTCTACTTGGCGTGGAAGGCAAGCTAGGCAGTATGTATATGGATATCTCCTCCTTTGTAACCGACCTTGTGTAACCCTAACCCTCTCCGGTGTCTATATAATCTGGAGGGCTTTAGTCTGTAGGACAACAATCACAACATACAATCATACCATAGGCTAGCTTCTAGGATTTAGCCTCTCTGATCTCGTGGTAGATCTACTCTTGTAACACCCATATCTTCAATATTAATCAAGCAGGACGTAGGGTTTTCCCTCCATCAAGAGGGCCCGAACCTGGGTAAAACTTCGTGTCCCTTGCCTCCTGTTACTATCCGGCCTAGACGCACAGTTCGGGACCCCCTACCCGAGATCCGCCGGTTTTGACACTAACAGGAACCATTGTGGACAGTGTTGCCAAAGCCAAAAATATGGAACCGAAGCTCCCCGATTGATTGAAGGAATATAAAATGCAACGTCTCTCCTCTTTCTCCCATGCTTGGACGCATGTAGTACAGTATAGAGCACAGAGTCTACTCCCCTGTCCCTTCTATCACAAATCACAAAGCAGTGAGGCGTCAAGTCACAAAAGCACGGACGAAGCAACCATCATTTCACTCTTCGTTGACTCCGCTTATCCATATTCTTCTTCGAGAAACCATCTCACCGCACTAGTACTCCTAGTAGTACTCCTAGTAGTACTCCCTCCGGTCCTTTTTTGTCTGCGTCTAAGAAAATTTCGTTTTCCCCGCAATGCTCTGCGCATTGGCATTTTTCGCCGCTCTTTCCAACCGGGCCCTCCATCCCTTTCCACCGCATGCGTGCCTGCAGTAATCCCATCTCTATTTCCCATGTGCTTCGCATCTTTCCAAGGCAGAGAGAGCTGCTTGCATGCAGAAATAGGAGAGGGAGCGAGAGGCACATGCGTGCAGAGAGATGGACAGGGGAGAGAGAGAGACGACATGCATGCATGCGGAAGTGAGAAGGTTGGTTTGCATGGTTAGCTCTTTGGTCTTTGGAGAAAAAAATACGCATTAATTGACACATGAAATGAGGATTTGTATCGATTAAATCCCGTGAAGGAAAACCCCGCCTTTATTTTTTAACACTAGTACTCCTAGTACGTACATACTTATCCTGTTTGGGTCTAGGCCTTGCATTGCCAAACTGAAGGAAATATGCCCTAGAGGCAATAATAAAGTTATTATTTATTTCCTTATATCATGTAAATGTTTATTATTCATGCTAGAATTGTATTAACCGGAAACATAATACATGTGTGAATACATAGACAAACAGAGTGTCACTAGTATGCCTCTAATTGACTAGCTCGTTAATCGAAGATGGTTATGTTTCCTAACCATGAACAAAAGAGTTGTTATTTGATTAACGGGATCACATCATTAGAAGAATAATGTGATTGACATGACCCATTCCATTAGCTTAGCACCCGATCGTTTAGTATGTTGCTATTGCTTTCTTCTTGACTTATACATGTTCCTATGACTATGAGATTATGCAACTCCCGTTTACCGGAGGAACACTTTGTGTGCTACCAAACGTCACAACGTAACTGGGTGATTATAAAGGAGCTCTACAGGTGTCTCCAAAGGTAAATGTTGGGTTGGCGTATTTCAAGATTAGGATTTGTCACTCCGATTGTCGGAGAGGTATCTTTGGGCCCTCTCGGTAATGCACATCACATAAGCCTTGCAAGCATTGCAACTAATGAGTTAGTTGCGAGATGATGTATTAGGAAACGAGTAAAGAGACTTGCCGGTAACGAGATTGAACTAGGTATTGAGATACCGACGATCGAATCTCGGGCAAGTAACATACCGATGACAAAGGGAACAAAGTATGTTGTTATGCGGTCTGACCGATAAAGATCTTCGTAGAATATGTAGGAGCCAATATGAGCATCCAGGTTCCGCTATTGGTTATTGACCGGAGACGTGTCTCGGTCATGTCTACATTGTTCTCGAACCCGTAGGGTCCGCACGCTTAAGGTTTCGATGATAGTTATATTATGAGTTTATGCTTTTTGATGTACCGAATTTGTTCGGAGTCCCGGATGTGATCACGGACATGACGAGGAGTCTCGAAATGGTCGAGACATAAAGATTGATATATTGGAAGCCTATATTTGGATATCGTAAGTGTTCCGGGTGAAATCGGGATTTTACCGGAGTACCGGGAGGTTACCGGAACCCCCGGGAGGTATATGGGCCTTAGTGGGCTTTAGTGGAAGAGAGGAGAGGTGGCCAGGGCTGGGCCGCGCGCCCCTACCCCCCTAGTCCGAATAGGACAAGGAGAGGGGGGCGGCGCCCCCCTTCCTTCTCTCTCTCCTCTTTCCCCCTTCCTGAATCCTATTCCAACTAGGAAAGGGGGGGAATCCTACTCCCGGTGGGAGTAGGACTCCTCCTGGCGCGCCCTCCTCCTGGCCGGCCGCACCCCCCCTTTGATCCTTTATATACAGGGGCAGAGGGCACCCCATAGACACACAAGTTGATCCACGTGATCATATTCTTAGCCGTGTGCGGTGCCCCCTTCCACGATAATCCTCGATAATATTGTAGCGGTGCTTAGGCGAAGCCCTACGACGGTAGTACATCAAGATCGTCACCACGCCGTCGTACTGACAGAACTCTTCCCCAACACTTTGCTGGATCGGAGTCCGGGGATCGTCATCGAGCTGAACGTGTGCTAGAACTCGGAGGTGCCGTAGTTTCGGTGCTTGATCGGTCGGGCCGTGAAGACGTACGACTACATCAACCGCGTTGTGCTAACGCTTCCGCTGTCGGTCTACAAGGGTACGTAGATCACACTCTCCCCTCTCGTTGCTATGCATCACCATGATCTTGTGTGTGCGTAGGATTTTTTTTGAAATTACTACATTCCCCAACAGTGGCATCCGAGCCTAGGTTTTATGTGTTGATGTTATATGCACGAGTAGAACACAAATGAGTTGTGAGCGATATAAGTCATACTGCTTACCAGCATGTCATACTTTGGTTCGGCGGTATTGTTGGACGAAGAGGCCCGGACCGACATTACGTGTACGCTTACGCGAGACCGGTTCTCCCGATGTGCTTTGCACAAAGGTGGCTAGCGGGTGACAATTTCTCCAACTTTAGTTGAACCGAGTGTGGCTATGCCTGGTCCTTGCGAAGGTTAAAACAACACCAACTTGACAAACTATCGTTGTGGTTTTGATGCGCAGGTAAGATTGGTTCTTCCTTAAGCCCGTAGCAGCCACGTAAAACTTGCAACAACAAAGTAGAGGACGTCTAACTTGTTTTTGCAGGGCATGTTGTGATGTGATATGGTCAAGACATGATGCTAAATTTTATTGTATGAGATGATCATGTTTTGTAACCAAGTTATCGGCAACTGACAGGAGCCATATGGTTGTCGCTTTATTGTATGCAATGCAATTGCGCTGTAATGCTTTACTTTATCACTAAGCGGTAGCGATAGTCGTGGAAGCATAAGATTGGCGAGTCGACAATGATGCTATGATGGTGATCAAGGTGTCGCTCCGGTGACGATGGTGATCACGACGATGCTTCAAAGATGGAGATCACAAGCACAAGATGATGATGGCCATATCATATCACTTATATTGATTGCATGTGATGTTTATCTTTTATGCATCTTATCTTGCTTTGATTGACGGTAGCATTTTAAGATGATCTCTCACTAATTATCAAGAAGTGTTCTCCCTGAGTATGCACCATTGTGAAAGTTCTTCGTGCTGAGACACCACCTGATGATCGGGTGTGATAGGCTCTACGTTCAAATACAACGGGTGCAAAACAGTTGCACACGCAGAATACTCAGGTTATACTTGACGAGCCAAGCATATACAGATATGGCCTCAGAACACAGAGACCGAAAGGTCGAGCGTGAATCATATAGCAGATATGATCAACATAGCGATGTTCACCAATGAAACTACTCCATCTCACGTGATGATCGGACATGGTTTAGTTGATTTGGATCACGTAATCACTTAGAGGATTAGAGGGATGTCTATCTAAGTGGGAGTTCTTAAGTAATATGATTAATTGAACTTAAATTTATCATGAACTTAGTCCTGGTAGTATTTTGCAAATTATGTTGTAGATCAATAGCTCGCGTTGTTGCTTACCTGTGTTTATTTTGATATGTTCCTAGAGAAAATTGTGTTGAAAGATGTTAGTAGCAATGATGCGGATTGGATCTGTGATCTGAGGTTTATCCTCATTGCTGCATAGAAGAATTATGTCCTTGATGCACCGCTAGGTGACGGACCTATTGCAGGAGCAGATGCAGACGTTATGAACGTTTGCCTAGCTCAATATGATGACTACTTGATAGTTTAGTGCACCATGCTTAATGGCTTAGAATCGGGACTTCAAAGACGTTTTGAACGTCATGGAGCATATGAGATGTTCCAGGAGTTGAAGTTAATATTTCAAGCAAATACCCGAGTTGAGAGATATGAAGTCTCCAACAAGTTCTATAGCTAAAAGATGGAGGAGAATCGCTCAACTAGTGAGCATGTGCTCAGATTGTCTGGGTACTACAATCGCTTGAATCAAGTGGGAGTTAATCTTCCAGATAAGATAGTGATTGACAGAATTCTCTAGTCACCATCACCAAGTTAGTATAACTTCGTGATGAACTATAATGTGCAAGGGATAACAGAAACAACTCCCAAGCTCCTCGTGATGCTGAAATCAACGAAGGTAGAAATCAAGAAAAACATCAAGTGTTGATGGTTGACAAGACCACTAGTTTCAAGAAAAGGGCAAAGGGAAGAAGGGGAACTTCAAGAAGAATGGCAAGCAAGTTGCTGCTCAAGTGAAGAAGCCCAAGTCTGATCCTAAGCCTGAGACTAAGTGCTTCTACTGCAAAGGGACTGGTCACTGGAAGCAGAACTACCCCAAGTAATTGGCAGATAAGAAGGATGGCAAAGTGAACATAGGTATATTTGATATACATGTAATTGATGTGTACTTTACTAGTGTTTATAGCAACCCCTCAGTATTTGATACTGGTTCAGTTGCTAAGAGTAGTAACTCGAAACGGGAGTTGCAGAATGAACAGAGACTAGTTAAGGGCGAGGTGCCGATATGTGTTTGAAGTAGTTCCAAGATTGATATGATCATCATCGCACACTCCCTATACTTTCAGGATTAGTGTTGAACCTAAATAAGTGTTATTTGGAGTATGCGTTGAGAATGAATATGATTTGATCATGTTTATTGCAATACGGTTATTCATTTAAGTAAGAGAATAAATTATTGTTCTGTTTACATGAATAAAACCTTATATGGTTACACACCCAATGAAAATGGTTCGTTGGATCTCGATAGTAGTGATACACATATTCATAATGTTGAAGCCAAAAGATGCAGAGTTGATAATGATAGTGCGACTTATTTGTGGCACTGCCGTTTAGGTCATATCGGTGTAAAGCGCATGAAGAAACTCCATACTGATGGACTTCTGGAACCACTTGATTATGAATCACTTGGTACTTGCGAACCGTGCCTCATGGGCAAGATGACTAAAACACCGTTCTCCGGTACTATGGAGAGAGTAATAGATTTGTTGGAAATCATACATACTGATGTATGTGATCCGATGAATATTGAGGCTCGTGGCAGGTATCATTATTTTCTAATCTTCACAGATGATTTGAGCAGATATGAGTATATCTACTTGATGAAACACAAGTCTGAAATATTCAAAAATTTCAATGAATTTCAGAGTGAAGTGGAGAATCATCGTAACAAAAATAAAAGTTTCTACGATATGATCGCAGAAGTAAAATATTTGAGTTACGAGTTTGGCCTTCAGTTAAAACAATGTGAAATAGTTTCACTACTCACGCCACCTGGAACACCACAATGTAATGGTGTGTCCGAACGTCATAATCGTACTTTATTAGATATGGTGCGATCTATGATGTCTCTTACCGATCTACCACTATCGTTTTGGGGTTATGCATTAGAGACAGCTACATTCACGTTAAATAAGGTACCATCTAAATCTGTTGAGACAACACAATCTGAACTGTGGTTTGGCAAGAAACCAAAGTTGCCGTTTCTTAAAGTTTGGGGTTGTGATGCTTATATGAAAAGTTTCATCCTGATAAGCTCAAACCCAAATCGGAGAAATATGTCTTCATAGGATACCCAAAGGAGACTGTTGGGTACACCTTCTATCACAGATCCGAAGGCAAAATATTCATTGCTGAGAATGGATCCTTTCTAGAGAAGGAGTTTCTCTCGAAAGAAGTGAGTGGGAGGAAAGTAGAACTTGATGAGGTAACTGTACCTACTCCCTTATTGGAAAGTAGTTCATCACAGAAATCTGTTCCTGTGACTACTAGACCGATTAGTGAGGAAGCTAATGATGATGATCATGTAACTTCAGATCAAGTTACTACCGAACCTCGTAGGTAAACCAGAGTGAGATCCGCACCAGAGTGGTACGGTAATCCAGTTCTGGAGGTCATGTTACTTGACCATGACGAGCCTACGAACTATGAGGAAGCGATGATGAGCCCAGATTCCGCGAAATGGCTTGAGGCCATGAAATCTGAGATGAGATCCATGTATGAGAACAAAGTATGGACTTTGATTGACTTGGCCAATGATCAGCGAGCCATTGATATTAAATGGATCTTCAAGAGGAAGACGGACGCTGATAGTAGTGTTACTATCTACAAAGCTAGACTTGTCGAAAAAGGTTTTTGACAAAGTTCAAGGTGTTGACTACGATGAATTTTTCTCACTCGTAGCAATGCTTAAGTCTTTCCGAATCATGTTAGCAATTGCCGCATTTTATGAAATCTGGCAAATGGATAAACAAAACTACATTCCTTAATGGATTTAAAGAAGAGTTGTATATGATACAACCAGAAGGTTTTGTCAATCCTAAAGGTGCTAACAAAATGTGCAAGCTCCAGCGATCCATCTTTGGACTGGTGCAAGCATCTCGGAGTTGGAATATACGCTTTGGTAAGTTGATCAAAGCATATAGTTTTATACAGACTTGCGGTGAAGCCTGTATTTACAAGAAAGTGAGTGGGAGCACTACAACATTTCTGATAAGTATATGTGTATGACATATTGTTGATCAGAAATAATGTAGAATTATTCTGCAAAGCATAAAGGAGTGTTTGAAAGGATTTTTTCAAAGAAAACCTCGGTGAAGCTGCTTACATATTGAGCATCAAGATCTATAGAGATAGATCAAGACGCTTGATAAGTTTTTTCAATGAGTACATACCTTGACAATATTTTGAAGTAGTTCAAAAATTGGAACGATCAAAGAAAGAGTTCTTGGCTGTGTTACAAGGTGTGAAATTGAGTAAGACTCAAAGCCCGACCACGACAGAAGATAGAAAGAGAATGAAAGTCATTCCCTATGCCTCAGCCATAGGTTCTACAAAGTATGCCATGTTGTGTACCAGATCTATTGTATACCCTACACTGTGTTAAGCAAGGGAGTACAATAGTGATCTAAGAGTAGATCACTGGACAGCGGTCAAAATTATCCTTAGTGGAATAAGGAAATATTTCTCAATTATGGAGGTGACAAAAAGGTTCGTCGTAAAAAGGTTACGTCGATGCAAGTTTTGACACAGATCTGGATGACTCTAAGTCTCGATCTAGATACATATTGAAAGTGCGAGCAATTAGCTAGAGTAGCTCCATGCAGAGCATTGTAGACATAGAATTCGCAAAATACTTACGGATCTGTATGTGACAGACCCGTTGGCTAAAATTATCTCACAAGCAAAACATGATCACACCTTAGTACTATTTGGGTGTTAATCACATAAACGATGTGAACTAGATTATTGACTCTAGTAAACCCTTTGGGTATAGGTCACATGACGATGTGAACTATGGGTGTATCACATGGTGATGTGAACTATTAGTGTTGAATCACATGGCG
The DNA here is from genome assembly GCF_056163025.1 of Triticum urartu. Classification (NCBI taxonomy): domain Eukaryota; kingdom Viridiplantae; phylum Streptophyta; class Magnoliopsida; order Poales; family Poaceae; genus Triticum; species Triticum urartu. The sequence goes on from NC_141874.1 coordinate 77,103,768, forward strand.
ATGTGAACTAGATTATTGACTCTAGTGCAAGTGGGAGACTGAAGGAAATATGCCCTAGAGGCAATAATAAAGTTATTATTTATTTCCTTATATCATGATAAATGTTTATTATTCATGCTAGAATTGTATTAATCGGAAACATAATACATGTGTGAATACATAGACAAACAGAGTGTCACTAGTATGCCTCTACTTGACTAGCTCGTTAATCGAAGATGGTTATGTTTCCTAACCATGAACAAAAGAGTTGTTATTTGATTAACGGGATCACATCATTAGAAGAATAATGTGATTGACATGACCCATTCCATTAGCTTAGCACCCGATCGTTTAGTATGTTGCTATTGCTTTCTTCATGACTTATACATGTTCCTATGACTATGAGATTATGCAACTCCCGTTTACCGGAGGAACACTTTGTGTGCTACCAAACGTCACAACGTAACTGGGTGATTATAAAGGAGCTCTACAGGTGTCTCCAAAGGTAAATGTTGGGTTGGCGTATTTCGAGGTTAGGATTTGTCACTCCGATTGTCGGAGAGGTATCTCTGGGCCCTCTCGGTAATGCACATCACATAAGCCTTGCAAGCATTGCAACTAATGAGTTAGTTGCGAGATGATGTATTACGAAACGAGTAAAGAGACTTGCCGGTAACGAGATTGAACTAGGTATTGAGGTACCGACGATCGAATCTCGGGCAAGTAACATACCAATGACAAAGGGAACAAAGTATGTTGTTATGCGGTCTGACCGATAAAGATCTTCGTAGAATATGTAGGAGCCAATATGAGCATCCAGGTTCCGCTATTGGTTATTGACCGGAGACGTGTCTCGGTCATGTCTACATTGTTCTCGAACCCGTAGGGTCCGCACTCTTAAGGTTTCGATGACAGTTATATTATGAGTTTATGCTTTTTGATGTACCGAAGTTTGTTCGGAGTCCCGGATGTGATCACGGACATGACGAGGAGTCTCGAAATGGTCGAGACATAAAGATTGATATATTGGAAGCCTATATTTGGATATCGGAAGTGTTCCGGGTGAAATCGGGATTTTACCGGAGTACCGGGAGGTTACCGGAACCCCCCGGGAGGTATATGGGCTTTAGTGGGCTTTAGTGGAAGAGAGGAGAGGTGGCCAGGGCTGGGCCGCGCGCCCCTCCCCCCTAGTCCGAATAGGACAAGGAGAGGGGGGCGGCGCCCCCCCTTCCTTCTCTCTCTCCTCTTTCCCCCTTCCCGAATCCTATTCCAACTAGGAAAGGGGGGGGGGAATCCTACTCCCGGTGGGAGTAGGACTCCTCCTGGCGCGCCCTCCTCCTGCCGGCCGCACCCCCCTTTGATCCTTTATATACGAGGGCAGAGGGCGCCCCATAGACACACAAGTTGATCCACGTGATCATATTCTTAGCCGTGTGCGGTGCCCCCTTCCACGATAATCCTCGATAATATTATAACGGTGCTTAGGCGAAGCCCTGCGACGGTAGTACATCAAGATCGTCACCATGCCGTCGTGCTGACGGAACTCTTCCCCAACACTTTGTTGGATCGGAGTCCGGGGATCGTCATCGAGCTGAACGTGTGCTAGAACTCGGAGGTGCCGTAGTTTTGGTGCTTGATCGGTCGGGCCGTGAAGACGTACGACTACATCAACCGCGTTGTGCTAATGCTTCCGCTGTCGGTCTACAAGGGTACGTAGATCACACTCTCCCCTCTCGTTGCTATGCATCACCATGATCTTGTGTGTGCGTAGGAATTTTTTTTGAAATTACTACGTTACCCAACACAAACTTCACCACACATTTTTGCCAAGCTTGCCTAAAGTTTTCAAAATGAGAAGGAGGCACTTGCGCACTGCTGTCGTGGTCGCACCGCACCCTCACACGGCCGCTCCTGCACGGCACGGTCGCACCGCACCCTCACACAGTCGCTCCTTCACGCCGCAATCCCAACCAAGGGAACACACCCTTACTGACACGTGTTGTCGCATGTGAACAAACAAAACTCAGCCATCCTATCGCTGACACATAATTTTCGTTTATAGAGTATGTTTATCCAACCGTATGTTGGGGAGTATCCGTACGGCCCGTGCGGTGGTTTGTTGGGGAAGAAGAAGAGGTGAGGAAGAAGGAAAGAAGGGTTAGGAGATGTAGGATATTCATCCAACCGCCTGAAATGGTAGACTGACCCAAGTTAGGCGACTTGCATAACAAATATATGTTTTTACACAGCAAAAGATCCATAAAAACAACAACATAAAGAAAAACTATCACTGCTGGCGGAAAGAGACAACCTCGTCGTCTTTGGCTACCGGCGAACCAGCCTTCGTTGCCGACGTGTGTCTCCGCACCGTGGTTATCCTCGGCCTCCAGCTACTCATTCAAGCGGAGTGTGCGGGCGCTCTGCACGGACGAGAGCACAGCCCGGTTCAAGTCGACGACGTCCGGTTCCGCCTGCAGGAGGGCCTCGATGGCAGTGGTATCCGCGTGCTCCGCGTCGAGTCGAGCCTGCACCGCCCGGTTCAAGTCCAGGACGTCCGGTTCCGCCTGCAGGAGGGCGTCGATGAGAGCGGCATCCGTGCGCTCTGCGTCGAGTTGAGCCTCTGCCGCCCGGTTCAAGTCCAGGACGTCCGGTTCCGCCTGCAGGAGGGCCTCGATGGCAGCGGCATCCGCGCGCTCCGCCTCAAGTTGAGCCTCTGCCGCCCGGTTCACATCCACGACATCTGGTTCCGCCTGCAGGAGAGGCTCGATGGCAGTGGCATGCGCGCGCTCCGCGTCGAGTTGAGCCTCTGCCTCCCAGTCCTCCTTTAGTATCGCCATGTTGAACCGCTGGTCCGCCTGCACCATGGGGGACTCGGACGCCGGCACGAAGTCGAAGTCCATCGTCTCATACCCATCGGGGGCCTTCTGCGCCGTGACCTCCGCCATGAACATTGGATCGGCTTCCTCCTCCTTGTAGCTTGGCTCCAGAGAACTTGGGGATTGGCCCGCCGCAAAACGAGCTTGGGAACGGAGGTTTGTGGCACCGACTACCGCCGCGATTTCTGTGCGGCGCTCCGGCGTCAACATCTTGTAGTAAGTGATCTTGCGGTGCACCATGGCTTTCCGACGAACTAGGGGACGCTTGATGCGGGCTAGGGGATCGAAAGGTGGGGGAATGGGCTGGAGATTTGGTGTGGTTTTAGGGCAGTGGCTGGCGTAGGCCGAGCAACGAAGGTTCTGTCATGAATAGTGGTTCTGGTGACGACCGGTCAATCGGTTTTGACTGTACATCGCTCTTGTCGCATTCGCGTTGCAGCCCGGCGCGCTGGACCCTCCATGTCAACCCGTGGGCCGGATTCAGTATGTACGATCCTCCAAGTTGGGTAAGTGAACAATTGTGCTTTCCCGTTTGTTTTATACTCCCATGGTTAGAGAGGTAGTCTAATGACTTCAATGCAGGAACTGCGACAGGAGGTAAAGGATATAAACAGCCGCCCTCCACAGCCCGAGGACCCAGAACGGTCCCTCAATTCGGACTCCGAAGAGGATCCGGACATATCGGTGGAGCTTATCGACGAGGTGTTCCATCAGCTAAGCAAGGACAATACCTTGGTAGCCATTACGGCGGATTACCCAGGGTTAATCCCGGCCTCCCAGGTGACAGAAACCGGGGTCTTATTCCCTTGAAAGAGATTCCACCCTCACGTACCCCGGTGTTTCTGACGACAGTCGTGTTTTGCAAGGGAGATTTTCGAGGCAGGAGGCCGAACCTGCGGCAGCTAGCCAACGAGGGGCCGCAGGGCCCCATGGGGCAAAAAGGAATGTAGTCCGGACTGAGATGCCGGCGCAAAGGTATAGTGCACCCTCTGTTTCCCTGGAGTTATTCCGTCAGTGCATATTAACGTTCGTGCTATCTTCGAATGAAGAGACCTTGTCGGACTACATCCGGAGAGGTTGCCAATCGCGCCTCCACCAGCCAGGCTCCAATGTCTGGCCAGGAAGCGGAGGCGAGCACAAGGCGCGCACCGGACGCTCCTCCGACAGAGGATGCGGACAGGTTGTCTGCCACAAATTCTGAAGTGGAGAGTGCCATGAACCACAGGCGTCACTGGACAATTCTATGCGACGCTTGTTTCTCCCAAGAGGCTTTAGATGCCTTTAATTCGGGAGATGCGTACCTCCGTGCCGCTCAAAATGGTTTAGCCAGAGCCACGGAGCAATATGTAAAAGACATACGGGTAAGAAAATTTTGGTTAAATATATATATATGCCAGTAGCCCCCGAGACTTGAAGCAGTTAGAGCAACTGATTTAAGGATCATTTAATATGCAGCTTCTTACAGAGAAGAATACCGTACTGTCCCAGGAGCTGGAAAAGTGCAAGGCCCAACTAGAGGCCGCACTAGCCGCAGCAGGGGACCCCAAAGAGACCCCCTCAGGTAAGATACACTTTGAAAGATTAGTATTGTGCGGTGTGGGTGCAAATCTGACAAATCATATTGCAGATGGCGCCGGACTCGATCCGGACAAGCAACAACTCTTACGTCGGCTAAAGGCTGGTGAGAGTACATTGACAAAGGTGAGGCGAGAGAAGAATGATCTTCAGGATGCCAACACCAAGCTGGACGTCGAACTTAAAGATGTTCGTGGCCAGCTGTCGGACTCCACGAAGGAGAATCAGCGGCTTCGACGCGGCATTTTTAGTAAGTGCTTGAACGAACTTTGAAAAAAGAGTTCGGCGAGGAAGTCGACTAACAGAGTAATGTCTATAGGTATGCTCACACGTCGTCCTGCAGAGGAGATGCCTGGTTCTACGGGTGACCTTCTTCCCGAACTCTTGCAACTGCACGAGCGAATTCGGTAGCCGATGCGGGGTATTGCCCAAGCCTTATGGCCTGCCCACTCCGTGCCCGAGGGCCTTGGAGAGCTTGCGGAGAAGCTGAAGGGAGCTCAGCGGCGCTTCCGGTTGTGGAAGATATCAGCCTGCCGACACGGCGCTAGGGAGGCCTGGGCCATGGTGAAGACCCGTTTTATGAAGTCTGACCCAAACCACATGGCCGAGGTCGGACCAGTGGGGCCTGACGGGAAGGAGATCCCTGTAAGCTTAGTATACGGCCAAGTAGAGTTGGCCGCGAAGTATTCCCAGCAGGACTGTAAATTAGACAGCTTGTTAGATGGTATAGAAGATGAATACAATCAGTCAGAATGACTGTGTAATTTTGGATTGACATGTGTAATGCCTTCTAGCCAGATTGTAGATCGTTTGTCGTTGCCGACCTTTTCGCTTCAACGTCGGGACCTGACGGTCCGGAGTGTGCCCGAATACCCTAGCGGTTATATAAGAACCGGGGTATGCGTGGAGACCAGGCGTAGGGGTCATCAGTGCTTTATCAGACAAGTGCCCAACTAGTTATGTTATATTACATGGTTAGTAAGAAACATCTTCCAGAGAGAATTGTTCCGTTAAGGGTTCCTTTCGCTGGGAGGCATGCCCTAAGGTGCATGTCCGGACTGCGTGAAGAGACACAGAAAAAAAGCATCGGGGGGCGCATAAAATGAGTAAAAAGATCATCTTTTATTTCACCAACCGAATATTCCCTTAAGAACGCTAGCTTTCGGCTTCACCCAGTCTGAGGTACACATCCGGCTGACCCGGCAGTAACAATCGCAGAGGTGCTCCCTTTACCGCCTAGCCGAACAATCGGAAACGTAGGGGTAAGCATAGGAGCCAGGCAACCCAGCTTGGCCAAAACTTAAGTCATATCGATGCATATAATGGTGAAGAAAAAAGGTACATGCGGAAGTTTGACGCATGTGTTGGGCGTGAAGCCCATATAAATAAGCTTCTGTTAAACAAGCCCCCAGGTTTAATGAGCGCGAGTGGCGCGTCACTAGATGAGCCTTTAAGGGCTATGAAAGAAAGAAAAAAAAGTGGGAAGGAGAGAAATGTAAGACAGAAAAATACAAAAATGGATGGACAAAGGAAGGAGACGAACACAGAGTCCGGTGCTAGGCATAGAATCTTCGGAGACGGGTGGCGTTCCACGGGTTCGGCTCGAGTCGGTTGTTCAACGCATCTCGCAGGCGGTACGCCCCACCAGTCAGGACTTGGTCGATTATGAATGGACCTTCCCACTTGGGCTTGAGTTTGTCCTTTTTCTTATCTGGCAGGCGTAGAACTAGTTCGCCAACATTGTAATTTTTGGCCCGTACTTCTCTGCTTTGATATCTTCGGGCCTGCAGTTGATAAAATGCGGAACGGGCTTTTGCCACAACGCGCTCCTCCTCCAAGGTGTCCAAGTTGTCCTGCCGATCGATCTTGGCTTCTCTTTCTTCGTACATGCGCACTCTAGGCGAGTCATGAATTATGTCGCAGGGCAGAACTGCTTCTGCGCTGTACACCATAAAAAATGGTGTGTACCCGGTGGTGCGATTTGGCGTGGTCCGCAGCCCCCATAGCACGGAGTCGAGCTCCTCTACCCAGTGCGTGTTAGATTCCTTGAGGGACCGCACCAGTCTGGGTTTAATGCCGCTCATGATAAGACCATTTGCACGTTCGACCTGGCCATTGGTTTGTGGGTGATAGACGGAAGCATAATCGAGCTTGATGCCCATGTTTTTGCACCAGAGTTTTACCTCGTCGGCGGTAAAGTTTGTACCGTTGTCGGTTATGATGCTGTGGGGGACGCCATAACGGTGTACAACCCCGGATATGAAGTCTATCACAGGTCCGGATTCGGCCGTTTTAACAGGCTTGGCTTCTATCCATTTGGTGAACTTATCCACCATGACCAGTAAGTATTTTTTCCTATGGGTTCCACCTTTAAGGGGTCCGACCATGTCAAGCCCCCAGACCGCAAAAGGCCAGGTGATGGGTATAGTTTGGAGTGCGGTGGGTGGCATATGGCTTTGGTTGGCAAAAAGTTGGCAACCAGTGCATCGTTGGACTAGGTCCTAAGCGTCTGCTCGGGCTGTCGGCCAGTAAAAGCCTGTATGGAAAGCCTTTCTAACAAGGGACCGAGCAGCGGCGTGGTGACCACCGAGTCCGGCATGAATTTCAGCCAGGAGGTTCCGCCCTTCCTCTTCGGAGGTGCACCTTTGAAGGACTCTGGTAGTGCTTTTCTTATAAAGTTCTCCCTCATGGACTCTGTAGGCCTTAGATCGCCACACTATGCAGCGGGCCTCGTTTTGGTCCTCCAGGAGTTCCTGCCTAGTAAGGTAGGCTAGAAATGGTTCTGTCCACGGGGCGATAACCGCCATTATTACGTGGGCTGAAGGTGTAATTTCGTTGGCAGAGCTTCCAATTGTGTCAGATTGTTCGGCATCGAGTGGTGCTGCTGGGTTCGGGCTGTTATTTGCGGGTTCCCCCTCCCATGCTACGAATGGCTTGAACAATCTTTCCAAAAAGATGTTGGGGGGGACTGCATCGCGTTTTGCTCCGATGCGTGCTAGGACATCCGCCGCTTGATTGTTTTCTCGGGCTATATGGTGAAACTCCAGCCCTTCGAACCGAGCTGACATTTTTAGGACGGCATCGCGGTAAGCTGCCATTTTTGGGTCCTTGGCGTCAAAGTCTCCATTTATTTGGGATATCGCGAGGTTTGAATCCCCGCGTACCTCTAGGCGCTGGATACCCATGGATACTGCTATCCGGAGGCCATGTAGGAGGGCCTCATATTCGGCTGCATTGTTGGAATCCGTGTACATGATCTGGAGCACATATTGGACTGTCTCTCCTATGGGGGACGTCAGGACGACGCCGACCCCCAGTCCGGCCAACATTTTGGAGCCGTCGAAATGCATAATCCAGTTTGAATATGTGCCGTACTCTTTAGGGAGCTCGGCCTCCGTCCATTCTGCGACGAAGTCGGCCAAAACTTGCGATTTAATAGCTCGCCATGGCTTATAGGTTATATCGAACGGGAGAAGCTCGATGGCCCATTTTGCAATCCGGCCCGTTGCATCGCGGTTGTTGATAATATCGTTTAGTGGCACTTTCGAGGCTACTGTTATGGAACACTCTTGAAAGTAGTGTCGTAGCTTCCGGGATGCCATGAATACCGCGTATGCAATCTTTTGATAATGCGGGTACCGTGATTTGCATGGAGTGAGGACAGTGGACATGTAGTAGACCAGCCTTTGAAGGGGGAATTTGTGTCCGTCCGTTTCCCGCTCGACAACGAGCACTGCGCTGACAACTTGGTGTGTTGCTACAATGTACAATAACATTGGTTCGCCGGTGATTGGCGCGGCCAGGACTGGGTTTGTTGCCAATATGGCTTTCATTTCATCAAGTCCGGCCGTGGCGGCATCCGTCCACTCGAAGTGTTCGGTGCGCCGAAGGAGGCGATAAAGGGGTAGTGCCTTTTCTCCCAAGCGGGAGATGAAGCGGCTTAAAGCCGCCACGCACCCGGTTAATTTTTGTATTTGTTTAAGGTCCTTTGGGACATCCAATTGTGACAAAGCTCGGATCTTGGCTGGGTTTGCTTCAATTCCTCTACCGGATATAATGAAGCCCAAGAGCTTTCCGGCTGGAATGCCGAAGACGCATTTTTCTGGGTTGAGCTTGATGTCATATTTTCGGAGGTTATCGAATGTAAGCCTCAAGTCGTTTACTAGGGATTCGACATGTCTTGATTTGACGACCACATCATCCATATACACCTCCACTGTTTTGCCGATCTGGTTTGCCAGACATGTTTGGATCATGCGCTGATATGTTACGCCGGCGTTTTTCAGCCCGAAGGGCATTGTGTTGAAGCAGAATGGGCCGTATGGTGTGATGAATGTTGTTGCAGCTTGGTCTGATTCTGCCATCTTGATTTGATGGTAACCGGAGTATGCGTCGAGGAAACACAACAAATCGTGTCCTGCGGTGGCATCAATAATTTGATCGACATGGGGGAGGGGGAAGGGATCCTTTGGGCAAGCCTTGTTAAGGTCTTTAAAATCGACACACAGGCGCCATGATTTGTCCTTCTTTGGTACCATCACCAGGTTTGCTAGCCAGTCCGGATGTTTTATGTCTCTGATGAATCCGGCCTCCAATAGCTTGGCTAGCTCTTCTCCCATAGCCTGTCTCTTGGGTTCGGAAAAATGCCGAAGGGCTTGTTTGACAGGTTTAAATCCTTTTAGGATATTTAAGCTGTGTTCGGCCAGCCTGCGTGGGATCCCTGGCATGTCTGAAGGGTGCCAGGCGAAGATGTCCCAGTTCTCTCGTAGGAACTCTCGCAGTGCGGCGTCTGCATCAGGGTTCAGTCGTGCCCCGATGGAAGCTGTTTTATTGGGGTCCATTGGATGGACCTGGAATTTGACTATTTCGTCAGCTGGCTTGAAGGATGTGGATTTAGATCTCTTATCGAGTATCACATCATCCCTGTTAACCGTGGAGCGCAGCGCAGTGAGTTCCTCAGCCGCTAAGGCTTCGGATAGCGCCTCAAGGGCTAATGCGGCCGTCTTGTTTTCGGCGCGGAGTGCTATGTCCGGATCATTGGCTAGAGTGATAATTCCATTCGGCCCGGGCATCTTAAGCTTCATGTACTCGTAATGGGGTATTGCTTGGAAGATTGTGAATGCTTCCCGCCCTAGTAAAGCGTGATATCCGCTCTTAAACGGGGCCACCTGAAACGTGTCTTCTTCGGACCTGTAATTATCCGGCGTGCCGAACACCACATCTATTGTGATTTTTCCTGTGCAGCGCGCTTCCCGACTGGGGATTATTCCTCTAAAGGTTGTGCTGCTTTGCTCGACACGGTTCCAGTCTATTTCCATTTTTTGAAGGGTTTCCTCATAAATGAGGTTCAGTCCGCTGCCTCCATCCATGAGCACGTGAGGCGAAAGCCGTCCACTATGGGACTGAGGACCAATGCGGCTGGTGCTCGGGCTGTTCGGAATCTAGGTTCATCACTTGCGTTGAAGGTAATGGCAGTGTCGCTCCATGGATTTATTGTTGCAACTTGATAGACTTCGGCGAGGCTGCAGAGTGTTCTTTTTCGCACATTGTTTGATGCGAAAGTCTCGAAGACTGTGAGAACGGTACTGGTGTCCTTGGGCTGGCTTTCTGCGGCCTCCGGAATTAAGAGGTCCTCACCGGTTTTGGCCACCTGCCAGAGTATCCAACATGCTCTAAGGCTGTGAGTTGGTGTGGCGTCCTCTGTACTGTGAATTCTACAGGGTCCATCAAGCCATCTTTCCAGTATGGTTCCATGCCCTGTAGAGGGTTTTGGCTTTTTGGTGTTTATCTCGGGTGTCCTCTGATGATGCACCCTCTTAGTTCGGACGGGATTACTATTCAAGGCCGGATTATCCCAAAAATTTATTTCGGTTTTCCAGGCACTTTCCGTCGCACAGTATTTTTGTACTATGGACGCCAAGTCAACGAAGCGTGTGATATCACGACGACTTACGGCGTTAAGAATTCCCTTGTCCGTGCAATTACTGCAGAAAATTGAGATTGCGTCTTCCTCGCGGCAATCCTTTATCCTGTTCATAACCAGGAGGAATCTGGCCTAGTAATGATGTACTGTTTCCTCGGGCCTCTGCCTGATTTGGGAGAGATCGCTTATGATTGGGTGGGCGGCTGTCGTTGAATCTGAAACCTCACCCAATCCAAGATTCGGAGGCCGAAGAGTTTCCGAACTCTGAAGTTCGGATTCTTGGATGTTGTCCAGTGAATCTGGCCCGTTGCCTGATCCTAAGCTCAGGCCTTGAGTTACATCTCCCCCTCCGCGGGTATCCGGCTTGGAGGGGTCGGGAATTCGGACGTAGCTAGTCCTTAAAATAGATGAAGGGTCGCCACACTGCGTCTCTACCACGGCAACATGGTGGGTGACTTGGGGAGAGTTAATTTCTCTTAGATCGGGTTTAAGCCCAACCTACTCGTAATCCGTAGCGACCCCCAGGGCGGCGATGCGATCCAAGAGCTCGTTTACGGAAGAGAGCTCCATTGGATCTAGCTGCTCGACGAGCTCCGAGCTGACGTGTAGGTTGCTTTTGATGACCCGAGAGGTCACCGTCGGCGCAACAGCCGAACAAGCGGTCATGAGGAAACCACCTAGACGGAGGGTTTGGCCGACAGCCAAGGCTCCCTTAGCAACGGCGCCGTCTTTAAAGATGGGAGGAGGCATCCTTCCTAATTGTGACGGCACAGAGGAACTCTCAATGAAAGCACCAATGTCGGTGTCAAAACCGGTGGATCTCGTGTAGGGGGTCCCGAACTGTGCGTCTAGGCCGGATGGTAACAGGAGGCAGGGAACACGATGTTTTACCCAGGTTCGGGCCCTCTTGATGGAGGTGAAACCCTACGTCCTGCTTGATTAATATTGATGATATGGGTAGTACAAGAGTAGATCTACCACGAGATCAAGGAGGCTAAACCCTAGAAGCTAGCCTATGGTATGATTGTTGTATATGGAGTTGATTGCCTACGGACTACAACCCTCCAGTTTATATAGACACCGGATAGGGTTAGGGTTACATAGAGTCGGTTACAATGGTAGGAGATCTTGAATATCCGCATCGCCAAGCTTGCCTTCCACGCCAAGGAAAGTCCCATCTGGACACGGGACGAAGTCTTCAATCTTGTATCTTCATAGTCCTGGAGTCCGGTTGAAGGTATAGTCCGGCTACCCGAACACCCCCTAATCCAGGACTCCCTCACCTTTCCTAGTGACAGTAGGGGCAGCAAGGCATGTATTGTATTGTTGCCATCGAGGATAACAAGATGGGGTTTTCATCATATTGCATGAGTTTATCCCTCTACATCATGTCATCTTGCTTAAAGCGTTACTCTGTTCTTATGAACTTAATACTCTAGATTCATGCTGGATAACGGTCGATGTGTGGAGTAATAGTAGTAGATGCAGGGAGGAGTCGGTCTACTTGTCTCGGACGTGATGCCTATATACATGATCATACCTAGATATTCTCATAACTACGCTCAATTTTGTCAATTGCTCAACAGTAATTTGTTCACCCACCGTAAAATACTTATGCTCTTGAGAGAAGCCACTAGTGAAACCTATGGCCCCCGGGTCTATCTTCATCATATTAATCTTCCAATACTTAGTTATTTTCATTGCTTTTATTTTACTTTGCATCTTTATCATAAAAATACCAAAAAATATTATCTTATCATATCTATCAGATCTCACTCTCGTAAGTGACCATGTAGGGATTGACAACCCCTTATCGCGTTGGTTGCGAGGATTTATTTGTTTTATGCAGGTGCAAGGGACTCGCGCGTAGCCTCCTACTACATTGACACCTTGCTTCTCAAAAACTGAGGGAAATACTTACGGTACTTTGCTGCATCACCCTTTCCTCTTCAAGGGAAAACCAACGCAGTGCTCAAGAGGTAGCAAGAAGGATTTCTGGCGCTGTTGCCGGGGAGGTCTACGCAAAAGTCAACATACCAAGTACCCATCACAAACCCTTATCTCCCGCATTATATTATTTGCCATTTGCCTCTCGTTTTCCTCTCCCCCCACTTCATCCTTGCCGTTTTATTCGCCCCCCCCCTCTCTCTCTCTATCCTCCCTCTCTTTCTCTATTTGCCTCTTTTTGCGCGTTCCTCATTTTCTTGTGTGTTGGATTGCTTGCTTGTCACGATGGCTCAAGATAACACTAAATTGTGTGACTTTACCAATACCAACAACAATGATTGTAATAGCACTCCGATTGCTCCTCTTACTGATGCTGAATCTTGTGAAATTAATGCTGCCTTGCTGAATCTTGTCATGAAAGATCCGTTTTCTGGCCTTCCTAGTGAAGATGCCGCTACCCATCTAAATAGCTTCGTTGATTTGTGTGATATGCAAAAGAAGAAAGATGTGGACAATGATATTGTTAAATTGAAGCTATTTCCCTTTTCGCTTAGACATCGTGCTAAAGCTTGGTTTTCGCCTTTGCCTAAAAATAGTATTGATTCTTGGAATAAGTGCAAAGATGCTTTTATCTCTAAGTATTTTCCTCCTGCTAAGATCATCTCTCTTAGAAACGATATTATGAATTTTAAGCAACTTGATCATGAACATGTTGCACAAGCGTGGGAGGGGATGAAATTACACATGGTTTGAATTTGTGGATGATAATACAAAAAATTTATGCCGGATTGAATTTTGCTTCTAGAAATCTTTTAGATTCGGCCGCGGGAGGAAATTTTATGGAAATCACTTTAGGAGAAGCTACTAAACTCCTAGATAATATTATGGTTAATTATTCTCAATGGCACACTGAAAGATCTACTAATAAGAAAGTGCATGCAATAGAAGAAATTAATGTTTTGAGTGGAAAGATGGATGAACTTATGAAATTATTTGCTAATAAAAGTGTTTCTTCTGATCCTAATGATATGCCTTTGTCTACTTTGATTGAGAATAAGAATGAATCTATGGATGTGAATTTTGTTTGTAGGAATAATTTTGGTAACAACACGTATAAAGGAAACTTTAATCCTAGGCCGTATCCTAGTAATTCCTCTAATAATTATGGTAATTCCTACAAAAATTCTTATGGAAATTATAATAAGATGCCCTCTGATTTTGAATCTAATATTAAGGAATTTATTACTTCGCAAAAGAATTTCAATGCTTTGATTGAAGAAAAATTGCTTAAGATTGATGAGTTGGCTAGGAACGTTGATAGAATTTCTCTTGATGTTGATTCTTTGAAACTTAGATCTATTCCACCTAAGCATGATATCAATGAGTCTCTCAAAGCCATGAGAATTTCCATTGATGAGTGCAAAGAAAGAACCGCTAGGATGTGTGCTAAGAAAGATTCCTTTATAAGAGCGTGTTCTTCTAGTTTCCATGATAATAAAGATGAAGATCTAAAAGTTATTGATGTGTCCCATATTAAATCTTTGTTTTGCAATATGAATCTTGATAATGATGGGACTGAATATGATCCACCTTTACCTAGAAGGTGTTCCAAAAATTCGGAGTTTTCATATCTTGATGCTAAATTTGATAAAAGTGGGATTGAAGAGATCAAAACTCTAGATGTTAATGAACCTACTATTTTGGATTTCAAGAAATTTAATTATGATAGCTGCTCTTTGATAGATTGTATTTCCTTGTTGCAATCCGTGCTAAATTCTCCTCATGCTTACAATCAAAATAAAGCTTTTACCAAACATATCGTTGATGCTTTGATGCAATCTTATGAAGAAAAACTTGAGTTGGAAGTTTCTATCCCTAGAAAACTTTATGATGAGTGGGAACCAACTATTAAAATTAAAATTAAAGATCATGAATGCTATGCTTTGTGTGATTTGGGTGCTAGTGTTTCCACGATTCCAAAGACTTTGTGTGATTTGTTAGGTTTCCGTGATTTTGATGATTGCTCTTTAAACTTGCACCTTGTGGATTCCACTATTAAGAAACCTATGGGAATAATTAATGATGTTCTTATTGTTGCAAATAGGAATTATGTGCCCGTAGATTTTATTGTTCTTGACATAGATTGCAATCCTTCATGTCCTATTATTCTTGGTAGACCTTTCCTTAGAACAATTGGTGCAATTATTGATACTAGTAAGAGTGCACGTGCAATGCACGTCTTGTTAGACTTCAAATGTGAATAATTTAAAGATTAAATTGTCAAATCCACATATATGCGCAATGATTTGGATGCATTCCATAAACTCTGCAAGTTTAAATTTCGATGAAGTCTCCTACAATGTATTGAGATTAAATACATCACCGACATCTATCCCTATTGCCACTCGGATAGAATAGCTATAAATTCCAAGACTCTTGTGAGGCATTACTGGATCAACATCAAAGGCATACGACCACCTACTGGTCTAATGCACATATATAAGTTCTCGAAATTCCATATTTGAATGTTATCAAACATATCACAGCCCCTTCACAGTTTCACCTAAAACAGTCTAAACCCCACTATATAAGTTTGAAGAGACTCATCAACTGAATGTTCTTATAGATTTTTCATTATAAGATGGCAAGGTCTCAAATTAAATCACAATTTAATATTTGTTCCTCAGGAAAATCTAGAAAGCAACCAGAAAATAGTGAGATAAAATAATAACACCAAAAAAATATGTGCCAATAAATGTGAAGATAAAAGATCATAGTATTAGCTCATGTTTTTCTTCATTCTACAGTTACCACTAAGCTTAAAGAAAAGATGATTTCATGTTCTGAGTACATTAGTTAGCAGGTCATTAGCATTAGCTCATGTTATCAATGGTAACATGCTACTGTAGCTCAGGTCACAAACATTCAGATTGTACATAATACAAAGCAAAGCAACATCTACAGTACATTGATTCAAATAATTTCATGTACATTTTGTCCCAGAAACTTGCACTGTGATCTTGTGCCTTGTTCAGTCAGATTGCATTTTAGACACAATCTGAATTTTGTTTGGTTTTCAGCACAGGAACCAATCACAGCACCGGAACCGACACGACACGTGGTCGATCTTCCGGATGCGCTCCACCTATCGTGCCGACTGGACTACCCGCCGGTTCTGTCTCGCCTCTACCCTTGCCTACTTCTTGGTCATGTTGTTCTTCGCCCGCGCCTTCATTTGATCGGCATACACCTGATAAAATTTGTACAATTACAAACAGCTGGGATTTGTTTCACAGTTTATTTAAGAGTATAAAATTTAGAGCAGAGCTGGCCGAGGGATGGTGTGGCAGCACCGGCTAGTGCCGCTCCTTCACTGCTCCAGGCTGTCATTTGGCGTCATCTCTGTGCCTACACTTCTCGTCAACACCGACGACGACGACTGCAGCGCTGTCGCCGGAGCAGCCGCTTGGGTGTGGAGCTTCATGTCAATTCGGCGGAAGTATTTCCTCTGCCGCAGATAGTCTACTTGGGAGGTTACATTCTATGTGCCATCCTCCCATCTTTATTACAGGCATCATTTCAACTGATTTTAAATTTGCATCAGGGTGTTTAATTCCTGTTGGCTAGAGTTCAGAAGTTATTTTTCTCAGACATTAGTATTTCCAAAATAAAACCAATAAGGTTTAGTACGGAGACTATTTTTGAGTTATTGACAGGAAAAAACAAACATGTGCCTTGTGCATTAAGTTCACTTTGTAGGACAATATATTGCCTATAATCATATGTTCACTGAAACTTTCAAGAAATGTTCATTTTGCCATAGAACTATGATAGTACTATGATATACTGAGTGCCTACTGACAAGTCAAAAATGAACTTTTACTATTTTCATCCCATCAAAAGTTCAAATAACCAGATCATGACATGTAGGTCAGAGATACACAAGAAATTCAAATGAGCAACAAAGTGGCATGTAAACGAATCGAATAATCTAGATAGTACCTTTACAAGTGTGTTGTAAGCCTCTAACAAGTGGTCAGCAGCTGGACCAAACCCATGCAACCATGAAACCTCCATCATGTGGGTCCAAGGATGGATTTCCTACAATGACAAATAACTTCTATCTTCACACAACTCAAAAACACATGGAAAATGATAATCAGAAGTACAAATGATATTCATGTCAAGGCTGCTTGTCTGGAATATAAAGAGGATATACATGGGGAAAATTACATAATGAGATATTCACCTCAGTGTATGTCATATTGAAGGATTTTACTGTTACGGGAAACGTTTGCAAATGTTCCCTCAACTTCAGTTCTGTCTCGGCGTAGTCTTCTTTCGGATTATAGTCATACTTAGTAGCAGAGAATACCCTGTTAGTGCAAATAGTATACTGCAGTGCACTGTCAACAAACTAACTAACACAATATGCATTGGAATTTCAGATAGAAGTGTATAATTTGATTTTAAATTTATGACCAAATCACAACAGTACGAATACGGAAACAAGATCCAGTGCTGAATTTATACCTTTGAGGCTAGCTCTTGGACAAATCTGTTTGCAGATTTGACATCTATTTAGTATACTCAAGAGAGCTTCAACTCTAGTTCTGCTATATTAGACCTGCAAAATGATAATCAAAGGAGTGAAATTGTGTTTTTTCTTGAAATTGCTTGTCAACTGGGAGTCACAAGATGGCAACATAGATCATAGTATTTTGGAATTATATGGTTGCTAGAAATCTTCATCTTCTAAGACAAGAACATCGAATTGGGTGCACTTGCAGGGGGTAAATTGATTGTATTTGGACATCTTCAGGAAAAGGCTTGCACTCCTCTGTAAAAATATGTGCATGTTTCTCTGGAATGGAACCTACAAGATGTACATCCTTTGCTAACTGCTCATCAACACTACCAGGGAGCAATTTGTCAGGTAATTTATATGATTCAGATGCCCTAATACTGAGGTTAAAACATCATATTATACTTTCTGTACAACAAAGTATTTTTTTTGAAGGTCACAAAGTATATTTTGAGTCAGATAATCCTTTCCGCTTACAGTGCTGGAAAATGTTGGACTGAAAATAGCTACTGATTATCATAATATGACTGTAAAAATAGTCTTATGTATGATAGAAAATAGAGACTTATGTATGATACTATGCAAGAGCGTAATTGGTGGACAAACAAGTGACCAACTATGTTCTAGTTGCTAGCCCTTAAGTTGTCTTAAGATCTAAGAGGAGTAGTGGAAAACAAAAATGGAAAACCTACAACATTTTGCCATCCAAAATGTAAAGGGCTGATCTGAGAGGCCAATCAAAAAGAAACATAAGAAAGTCCAAACAAAAGATAGCAATCTCACAACATGATATGCCTCAAGAGCATCATTGCTATGTAAAAAATGAAACATGGTTGAAACTTTTTCCTGTCAGAAACTTTGCCCATATCTGCAGAAAAGTCCATACATCAATGATCAACAAAGCAGTGCGCATTTCTTCGTTCTTGAACAGTCAGAACTACAAAAGAACGGACAAAAATGTCAGAGGGATAACAGAGAGAGGGATGATAGCTACTCAAAGAAAAATGACAGGCAGTACACAGATCGTTTCTAAACCAACCACCGCCACATGTGGCCTCCGAGCTCCAATTCCTTTTCGTCGTCATGAACTCCCTGGTACACATGTGCAACAATTGTTTAAATAGAAGGACTATTTTCTCATTTATTGATTCTGTGTATGTAGCAAGAGAATTACAAAAAGAAACATGTGTGCCTGTGCTATGCATACATATTATTGTCGCCCAAAATCCACAAAGCATGCTTACGTAAACAGGAACTTAGCGGATCATTGAGGACACTATGTAAACTGGAACTTAGCTTTGATTATTGAGACACATATCAAAATCGAAAGTGATATTGTGTAATATCGAATCTGATAAGCAGGTGGTTAGCAGACATCACAATTCAACTTCCACCCCCCCCCCCACACACACACCAAAACATAACCCAAAAGGGAGGAGTTCTAAATTGAAACTTTGTTAATTGAACTATTTTCAGAAGCAGATACTTATAATCACAGAGGCTGCATATGACATGTGATCGTTAGCCATGCTCAAGGCACTCGGAACTGGCAATACAGATGGGCTTGTACCTTGATGGAGGTCATGTGAGTTCCCCAAATTGGTTGTCGGCTATGGGTTCATCGTTGGGAGTTGGGACTGGATTGAGATGCAGGACCACATGCTAGCAGTAGTAGTAGGTGAGGAGGGTGGGTGGCCTGGCGATTGGAAACCATGGGATGGGTGGGGGAGGGCGCGAGGATCAGTAGCAGGGGTCCTCCGGTGGTACACTCAACATCAGATCGGGTAGGGCCGCAACGCCTTAGCCTCCGGCGGTGGCAGCGAACGAGGAGGCAGACGGGTCCCACTTTGGTGCGTGAAATTCTGATCACCGGGGAGGCGCCGGCGCCGGGCGGTGCAAGAGAGACCCAGGGGAGCGCGCGTAGGTGGCGAGGTCCTGAGAGGCAACGGGGACGGTGGGGAGTGCGATGTGTGGTGGAGGTGTGGGGAGGTTTTTGGAGGCGCCAGAGATCGTGCGATGGTGCGAGGTGTTGTCTTCAATAGCGATGCAAGGAGTTTTTTTGGACTAATTAGCGGCAACATGGGTGCGGGCTGTGGAGAATGCCAACCATGTTTTAGTGCTAAACATTGGAGCCGCCTGGATCATTGGATCAAGCAGTTTGGATGGATAAGATGAATTGGTTCTCCGCCCTCTCGTGCTTTTATAGGGGTAGTAGATGAAGGAAGGAAATATTAGATTCCAATTTCCGTTAAGGAAAGGCATGGAACACTTTCATAGAAATAAAATTAAATTATCTTATGAATCTATTATGAGAGCCACTTATGGATTGCCTACCAAAGATGGCAATACCTAGATCTATCCTTACTTTTATGCCTAGCTAGGGGCGTTAAACGATAGCGCTTGTTGGGAGGCAACCTAATTTTATTTTTATTCCTTGCTTTTTGCTCCTGTTTAGTAATAAATAATTTATCTAGCCTCTGTTTTGGTTGTGTTTTTTGTGTTTAATTAGTGTTTGTGCCAAGTAGAACCGTTGGGGAGACTTGGGGAGAGTCTTGTTAATCTTGCTGTAAAAAACAGAAACTTTAGCGCTCACGAGAACTGCTGCCATTTTTATTTGGAAAGTGATATTTAGTTAATGCTTTTTTGCATATGATTAATAGATAAATTTCTCACGTCCAGAAATTTATTTTAGAATTTTTGGGGTTCCAGATCTTGCGCTAGCTACAGATTACTACAGACTGTTCTGTTTTTGACAGATTCTGTTTTTCGTGTGTTGTTTGCTTATTTTGATGAATCTATGGCTAGTAAAATAGTTTATAAACCATAGATAAGTTGGAATACATTAGGTTTAACACTAATATAAATAAATAATGAGTTCATTACAGTACCTTGAAGTGGTATTTTGTTTTCTTTCGCTAATGGAGCTCACGAGATTTTCTACTCTAAGTTTTGTGTTGTGAAGTTTTCAAGTTTTGGGTAAGGATTTGATGAATTATGGAACAAGGAGTGGTAAGAGCCTAATCTTGGGGATGCCCATGGCACCCCCAATATAATCTAAGGACACCAAAAACCCAAAGCTTGGGGATGCCCCGGAAGACATCCCCTCTTTCGTCTACTTCCATCGGTAAATTTACTTGGAGCTATATTTTTATTCACCACATGATATTAGTTTTGCTTGGAGCGTCTTGTATGATTTGATTCTTTTATTTTTAGTTTACCACAATCATCTTTGCTGTACACAAATTTTGAGAGAGACACACATGATTCGGAAATTGTTAGAATACTCTATGTGCTTCACTTATATCTTTTGAGTTATATAGTTTTGCTCTAGTACTTCACTTATATCTTTTAGAGCACGGTGGTGGATTTGCTTTATAGAAACTATTGATCTCTCATGCTTCACTTAGATTATTTTGAGAATCTTAAATAGCACGGTAATTTACTTAAATAATCCTAATATGCTAGGTATTCAAGATTAGTAAAAACTTTCTTATGAGTGTTTTGAATACTAAGAGAAGTTTGATGCTTGATGATTGTTTTGAGATATGGAGGTAGTGATATTAAAGTTGTGCTAGTTGAGTAGTTGTGAAATTGACAAATACTTGTGTTGAAGTTTGCAAGTCCCGTAGCATGCACGTATGGTAAACGTTATGTAACAAATTTGAAACATGAGGTGTTCTTTGATTGTCTTCCTTATGAGTGGCGGTCGGGGACGAGCGATGGTCTTTTCCTACCAATCTATCCCCCTAGGAGCATGCGCGTAGTGCTTGGTTTTTGATGACTTGTAGATTTTTGAAATAAGTATGTGAGTTCTTTATGACTAATGTTGAGTCCATGGATTATACGCACTCTCACCCTTCCATCATTGCTAGCCTCTTAGGTACCGTGCATTGCCCTTTCTCACATTGAGAGTTGGTGCAAACTTCGTCGGTGCATCCAAACCCCGTGATATGATACGCTCTTTCACACATAAACCTCCATATATCTTCCTCAAAACAGCCACCATACCTACCTATTATGGCATTTCCATAGCCATTCCGAGATATATTGACATGCAACTTTCCACCATCCTGTTTATCATGACATGTTCATCATTGTCATATTGCTTTGCATGATCATGTAGTTGACATCGTATTTGTGGCAAAGCCACCGTTCATAATTCTTTCATACATGTCAAACTTGATTCATTGCATATCCTGGTACACCGCCGGAGGCATTCATATAGAGTCATACCTTGTTCTAGTATCGAGTTGTAATCATTGAGTTGTAAATAAATAGAAGTGTGATGATCATCATTTAATAGAGCATTGTCCCAATAAAAAAGGGAGAAAGGCCAAAAAAAAGGAAGGCCCCAAAAAAAGAGAAATGAAAAGGGACAATGCTACTATCTTTTTTCCACACTTGTGCTTCAATGTAGCACCATGATCTTCATGATAGAGAGTCTCTTGTTTTATCACTTTCATATACTAGTGGGAATTTTCCATTATAGAACTTGGCTTGTATATTCCAACAATGGGCCTCCTCAAGTGCCCTAGGTCTTCGTGAGCAAGCAAGTTGGATGCACACCCACTAGTTTCTTTTGTTGAGCTTTCATACATTTATAGCTCTAGTGCATCCGTTGCATGGCAATCCCTACTCCTTGCATTAAAGTCAATTGATGGGCATCTCCATAGCCCATTGATTAGCCTCGTTGATGTGAGACTTTCTCCTTTTTGTCTTCTCCACATAACCCCCATCATTATACTCTATTCCACCCATAGTGCTATATCCATGGCTCACGCTCATGTATTGCGTGAAGGTTTATAAAGTTTGAGATTACTAAAGTATGAAACAATTGCTTGGCTTGTCATCGGGTTTGTGCATGATGAGATCATTCTTGTGTGACTAAAATGGAGCATGAGTAGACTATATGATTTTGTAGGGATGAACTTTCTTTGGCCATGTTATTTTGAGAAGACATAATTGCTTAGTTAGTATGCTTGAAGTATTATTATTTCTATGTCAATATTAAACTTTCATCTTGAATCCTTCAGATCTGAATATTCATGCCACAATTAAGAAGAATTACATTGAAATTATGCCTAGTAACATTCCACATCAAAAATTCTGTTTTTATCATTTACCTACTCGAGGACGAGCAGGAATTAAGCTTGGGGATGCTTGATATGTCTCCAACATATCTATAATTTTTGATTGCTCCATGCTATATTATCTTATGTTTTGGACATTATAGGGCTTTATTATCCACTTTTATATTATTTTTGGGACTAACCTACTAACCGGAGGCCCAGCCCAGAATTGTTGTTTTTTTGCCTGTTTTAGGGTTTCAAAGAAAAGGAATATCAAACGGATTCCAAACGGAATGAAACCTTCGGGAACGTGATTTTTGGAACGAACAAGATCTAGGAGACTTGGACCCTACGTCAAGCAACCAACAGGGAAGCCACGAGGTAGGGGGCGCGCCTACCCCCCCAGGCGCGCCCTCCACCCTCATGGGCCCCCTGTTGCTCCACCGACGTACTTCTTCCTCTTATATATACCTACGTACCCCCAAACGATCAGATACGGAGCCAAAAACCTAATTCCACCGCTGTAACTTTCTGCATCCACGAGATCCCATCTTGGGGCCTGTTCTGGAGCTCCGCCGGAGGGGGCATTGATCACGGAGGGCTTCTACATCAACACCATAGCCTCTTCGATGAAGTGTGAGTAGTTTACCTCAGACCTTCGGGTCCATAGTTATTAGCTAGATGGCTTCTTCTCTCTTTTCGGATCTCAATACAAAGTTCTCCCCCTCTCTTGTGGAGATCTATTCGATGTAATCTTCTTCTTGCGGTGTGTTTGCTGAGACCGATGAATTGTGGGTTTATGATCAAGTTTATCTATGAACAATATTTGAATCTTCTCTGAATTCTTTGATGTATGATTGGTTATCTTTGCAAGTCTCTTTGAATTATCAGTTTAGTTCGGCCTACTAGATTGATCTTTCTTGCAATGGGAGAAGTTCTTAGCTTTGGGTTCAATCTTGCGGTGTCCTTTCCCAGTGATAGTATTGGCAGCAAGGCACATATTGTATTGTTGCCATCGAGGATAACAAGATGGGGTTTTCATCATATTGCATGAGTTTATCCCTCTACATCATGTCATCTTGCTTAAAGCGTTACTCTGTTCTTATGAACTTAATACTCTAGATGCATGGTGGATAGCGGTCGATGTGTGGAGTAATAGTAGTAGATGCAGGCAGGAGTCGGTCTACTTGTCTCGGACGTGATCCCTATATACATGATCATACCTAGATATTCTCATAACTATGCTCAATTCTGTCAATTGATCAACAGTAATTTGTTCACCCACCATAAAATACTTATGCTCTTGAGAGAAGCCACTAGTGAAACCTATGGCCCCTAGGTCTATCTTCATCATATTAATCTTCCAATACTTAGTTATTTTCATTGCTTTTATTTTAATTTGCATATTTATCATAAAAATACCAAAAATATTATCTTATCATATCTATCAGATCTCACTCTCGTAAGTGACCGTGTAGGGATTGACAACCCCTTATCGCGTTGGTTGCGAGGATTTATTTGTTTTGTGCAGGTGCGAGGGACTCGCGCGTAGCCTCCTACTGGATTGATACCTTGGTTCTCAAAAACTGAGGGAAATACTTATTCTACTTTGCTGCATCACCCTTTCCTCTTCAAGGGAAAACCAACGCAGTGCTCAAGAGGTAGCAAAATCCTCCATAAAACTTGTAGATCACTAAATATGATATGTTTGATTCCTTGCAATAATTTTGCGATATAAAGATGGTGATATTAGAGTCATGCTAGTCGGTAGTTGTGGATTGTAGAAATACTTGTGTTGAAGTTTGTGATTCCCATAGCATGCACGTATGGTGAACCGTTATGTGATGAAGTCGGAGCATGATTTATTTATTGATTGTCTTCCTTATGAGTGGCGGTCGGGGAAGAGCGATGGTCTTTTCCTACCAATCTATCCCCCTAGGAGCATGCGCGTAGTACTTTGTTTCGATAGCTAATAGGCTTTTGCAATAAGTATGTGAGTTCTTTATGACTAATGTTGAGTCCATGGATTATACGCACTCTCACCCTTCCATCATCGCTAGCCTCTTCTGTACCATGCTTTGCCCTTTCTCACCTCGAGAGTTGGTGCAAACTTCGCCGGTGCATCCAAACCCCGTGATACGATACGCCCAAGGGGGGTGGGCGCACCCTGGACCCTCATGGCCAGGTGCTTGCTCCCCCTGCTGTGTTCTTAGTGCCAGATATTCTCAAATATTCCAGAAAAAATCATATTTAAATTTCAGGGCATTTGGAGAATTTTATTTTCAGGGTATTTTTTATTGCATGGATAATTCAGGAAACAGACAGAAATTATTATTTTTTTGCTTTATTTAATATAAGTAACAGGAAGTAAAAAGAGGGTACAGAGAGTTGTGTTTTCTAAATTCATCCATCTCATGCTCATCAAAAGGAATCCACTAACAAGGTTGATCAGGTCTTGTTAACAAACTCATTCCGAATAACATGGAACCGAAGAATTTTCGAATAACACTAGGTTACCTCAACGGGGATATGCATGTCCCCAACAATAAGAATATCATATTTCTTCTTGACAGTAGGAAGAGGAAATTCAAAACCTCCAATAGTAATAGTTGAATTTTTTCCAATAGAATTGATACTATGGACTTGAGGTTGTTTCCTCGAAAAGTGTACCATATGCTCATTACCATTAACATGAAAGTGACATTGCCTTTGGTGCAATCAATAGCAGCCCCTACAGTATTCAAAAAGGGTCTTCAAAGAATAATAGACATACTATCGTCCTCGGGAATATCAAGAATAACAAAGTCCGTTAAAATAGTAACATTTGCAACCACAACAGGCACATCCTCACAAATACCGACAGGTATAGCAGTTGATTTATCAGCCATCTGCAAAGCTATTTCAGTAGGTGTGAACTTATTCAATTCAAGTCTACGATATAAAGAGAGAGGCATAACACTAACACCGGCTCTAAGATCACATAAAGCAGTTTTAACATAGTTTCTTTTAATGGAGCATGGTATAGTGGGTACCCCTGGATCTCCAAGTTTCTTTGGTATTGCACCCTTAAAAGTATAATTAGCAAGCATGGTGGAAATTTCATCTTCCGGTATCTTTATCTTATTTGTAACAATATGTTTCATGTACTTAGCATAAGGATTCATGTTAAGCATATCAGTCAAACGCATACGCAAGAAGATAGGTCTATTCATTTTAGCAAAGCGCTCAAAATCCTCATCATCCTTTTTCTTGGATGGTTTAGGAGGAAAACGCATGGGTTTCTGAACCCATGGTTCTCTTTCTTTACCGTGCTTCCTAGCAACAAAGTCTCTCTTATCATAACATTGATTCTTTGATTGTGGGTTATCAAGGTCAACAGCAGGTTCAATCTCTACTTCATTATTATTGCTAGATTGAGCATCAACATGAACATCATTATTAACATTATCACTAGGTTCATGTTCATTACCAGATTATGTTTCAGCATCAGAAATAGAAATATCATTGGGATTCTCATGTGTGTCAATAATAGGTTCACTAGAAGCATGCAAAGTCCTATCATTTTTCTTTTTCTTCCTTTTAGAAGGACTAGGTGCATCTATAGTAGTTCTCTGAGAATCTTGCTCAATTCTCTTAGGGTGGCCCTCAGGATACAAAGGCTCCTGAGTCATTTTACCACATGTAGTCATAACTCTAACATTATTATCATTCTTATTATTTAATTCATTGAGCAAATCATTCTGAGCTTTAAGTACTTGTTCTACTTGAGTGGTAACCATAGAAGCATGTTTACTAATAAGTTTAAGTTCACCTTTAACACTAGCCATATAATCACTCAAGTGTTCAATCATATAAGCATTATGTTTCAATTGTCTACCCCTTTTCTTCGGAGGTAAATTCAATAGAATACCTTTTTCTTCAATAGGAGGTAAATTCTTAACATCTTCAGCTTTAATACCTTTTTCTTTCATAGATTTCTTTGCCTCTTGCATATCTTTAGGACTGAGAAATAGAATACCCCTTTTCTTCGGAGTTGGATCAGGAGTTGGTTCATGAAGTGTCCAATTATTTTCATTAGTTAACATATTATTCAATAGAATTTCAGCTTGATCAACTGTTCTTTCCCTGAAAACACAACCAGCACAACTATCCAGGTAATCTTTGGAAGCATCGGTTAGTCTATTATAAAAGATATCAAGTATTTCATTTTTCTTGAGAGGATGATCAGGCAAAGCATTAAATAATTGGAGAAGCCTCCCCCAAGCTTGTGGGAGACTCTCTTCTTCAATTTGCACAAAATTATATATCTCCCTTAAAGCAGCTTGTTTCTTATGAGCGGGGAAATATTTAGCAGAGAAGTAATAAATCATATCCTAGGGACTACGCACACAACCAGGATCAAGAGAATTAAACCATATCTTAGCATCACCCTTTAATGAGAACGGAAATAATTTAAGAATATAATACTAGCGAGTTTTCTCATCATTAGTGAACAGGGTAGCTATATCATTTAATTTAGTAGATGTGCCACAATAGTTTCAGATTCATAGCCATAGAAAGGATCAGATTCAACCAAAGTAATTAACTCAGGATCAACAGAGAAATCATAATCCTTATCAGTAACAAAGATAGGTGAAGTAGCATAAGCGGGATCATATTTCATTCTAGCATTCAAAAGTTTTTTGTTTCAGCTTAGCTAAAAGTTTCTTAAGATCACTTCTATCATTGCAAGCAAGAAAGTCTCTAGAAGTTTCTTCATCCATAACATAACCCTCAGGAACAACACGCAATTCATATCTAGGGGGAGAATCTTCATCATCACTTTCATCAATATTATCAGTTTCAATAATTTCATTCTCTCTAGCCCTAGTAAGTTGTTCATCAAGAAATTCACCAAGTGGCACAGTAGTATCAAGCATAGAAGTAGTTTCATCATAAGTATCAAGCATAGCAGAAGTGGCATCATCAATAACATGCGACATATCAGAATTAATAGCAGAAGCAGTTCAAGGTGTCAGAAGTTTACTCAAAACAGAAGGTGAATCAAGTGCAGAGCTAGATGGCAGTTCCTTACCTCCCCTCGTAGTTGAGGGTTAAATCTTGGTTCTTGGATCTTTCAAGTTCTTTATAATGATAAGTAGATATAAATCCCAAGTGACTCAAAGAATAGAGCTATGCTCCCCGGAAACGGCGCCAGGAAATAGTCTTGATAACCCACAAGTATAGGGGATCGCAACAGTTTTCGAGGGTAGAGTATTCAACCCAAATTTATTGATTCGACACAAGGGGAGCCAACGAATATTCTCAAGTATTAGCAGCTGAGTTGTCAATTCAACCACACCTGGAAACTTAATATCTGCAGCAAAGTGTTTAGTAGCAAAGTAATATGATAGTAGTGGTAACGATAGCAAAAGGTAATGGTAGCAAAAGTGATATTTTTGGGTTTTGTAGTGATTGTAACAGTAGCAGCGGAAAAGTAAATAAGCGAAGAACAATATAGGAAAAGCTCGTAGGCATTGGATCGGTGATGGAGAATTATGCCAGATGCGATCGATCATCTAACAGTCATAACCTAGGGTGACACAGAACTAGCTCCAGTTCATCAATGTAATGTAGGCATGTATTCCGAATATAGTCATACGTGCTTATGGAAAAGAACTTGCATGACATCTTTTGTCCTACCCTCCCGTGGCAGCGGGGTCCTATTGGAAACTAAGGGATATTAAGGCCTCCTTTTAATAGAGTACTAGACCAAAGTATTAACACATAGTGAATACATGAACTCCTCAAACTACGGTCATCACCGGGAGTGGTCCCGATTATTGTCACTTCGGGGTTGCCGGATCATAAAACATAGTAGGTGACTATAGACTTGCAAGATAGGATCAAGAACTCTCATATATTGATGAAAACATAATAGGTTCAGATCTGAAATCATGGCACTCGGGCCCTAGTGACAAGCATTAAGCATAGCAAAGTCATAGCAACATCAATCTCAGAACATAGTGGATACTAGGGATCAAACCCTAACAAAACTAACTTGATTACATGATAAATCTCATCCAACCCATCACCGTCCAGCAAGCCTACGATGGAATTACTCACGCACGGCGGTGAGCATCATGAAATTGGTGAAGGAGGAAGGTTGATGATGATGATGGCGACGGATTCCCCTCTCCGGAGCCCCGAACGGACTCCAGATCAGCCCTCCCGAGAGAGCTTAGGGCTTGGCGGCGGCTCCGTATCGTAAAACGTGATGAATCCTTCTCTCCGATTTTTTCCTCGATGAAAGTGAATATATGGAGTCAGGGTTGAGGTCGGTGGAGCATCAGGGGGCCCACGAGGCAGGGGGCGGGCCCAGGGGGTAGGGCGCGCCCCCACCCTCGTGGACATCTGAAGGCCCCCTGACGTGGATCTTCCTTCCAGTATTTTTTATATATTCCAAAACAATTCTCCGTTTATTTTCAGGTCATTCTGAGAACTTTTATTTCTGCACAAAAATAACACCATGGCAATTCTGCTGAAAACAGCGTCAGTCTGGGTTAGTTCCATTCAAATCATGCAAGTTAGGGTCCAAAACAAGGGCAAAAGTGTTTGGAAAAGTAGATACGACGAAGACGTATCAGTTGTCTAGATATGCAACTAGGTGAGCAACCTATATGACGCAACAACAACAAGCACACAAGCAAGCAAGGGAAGCAACACAATATAAGCTTGCACAAGTAAAGGTACGAGATAACCAAGAGTGGAGCCGGTGGAGACGAGGATGTGTTACCGAAGTTTCTTCCCTTTGAGAGGAAGTACGTCTTCTTTGGAGCGGTGTGGAGGCACAATGCTCCCCAGGAAGCCACTAGAGCCACCGTATTCTCCTCACGCCCTCACACAATGTGAGATGACGTGATTCCACTATTGGTGCCCTTGGAGGCGGTGACCGAACCTTTACAAACAAGGTTGGGGCAATCTCCACAACTTAATTGGAGGCTCCCAACGACACCACGAAGCTTCACCACAATGGAATATGGCTCTGCGGTGACCTCAACAGTCTAGGGTGCTCAAACACCCAAGAGTAACAATATCTGCAAGGGATTAGTGGGGGGAATCAAATTTCTCTTGGTGGAAGTGTAGATCGGGGCCATCTCAACCAATCCCTAGAAAATCAACAAGTTTGATTGGCTAGGGAGAGAGATCAGGCAAAAATGGAGCTTTGAGCATTGATGGAGCTTGGGAAGGGAAGAGGTGGTCAACTCAGAGAAGAAGACTCCCCTTAAATAGTGTTAGGAAAAATCCAACCGTTATCCACTTACCCAGCCCGCGACATGAGGTACTACCGCAAGGGCCCGCAGTACTACCGCGGGGCACTACGGTACTACCGCTTGCACGTCAGGAGCTAGACCAGCCCTGTTGCATTGAAGCAAAGAGCGGTAGAACCGCTGGGGCGGTACTACCGCTCGCCCTTGCAGTACTACCGCAAGGCAGGGTTTGTGTGGGCTGGCACTACAAGAAATATGCTCAATTGTGACCTTCTGGCAGTGACCGTGGAAGAAATCGTCATAAATCTATGACCATTTCGATCCAATTGGCCGTGGCCTGTTTAGGAGAGTCGAAACCATAAACCATAGTGACTATTTTGGTCAAAAAGGTCTTGCCTTACACAAAATGGTCATAAGCAGACAACAATGGTCGACAACCTTATTTCTAGCTGATTATGACCAATCCAGATGGTCATGGTGTTGTAACATGGATGACTGGACGTCCACATCATAAATTTTACCTATGTGTCGTATCATTTTGGCTTATGTGTCGGTTGTAGCATCAGTCCGTCCATAGATTGATTTATTGACTAAACTGGGTCTACATTTACAGATGAGGCCAACTAACACAGTACAAATGACATGTGGGACCCGTCCCACAAAGGTGAATAAAGCAGAAAAAGGCGAAAAATCACTTTGGCTCATAGGTGTATATGCACCCATTGTCTAAATACATATTTTAAAAAGTTAAAAAAATTCGAGAAAAAATCCCACGTGTAAATCCGAACACTATATGTGTGTGCATCAAGTTTCAATGAAAAATGACATTTTTTGTGACTTGTGTAAAAAAAGACAATTTTCGATGCTTGATTACAGCTATCAGAAGCCATTTTTAATCTTTTTTACACATGCAGCAAAAGTGCCCTTTTTCACCGTAATTTTGTGTGCGAACATAGAATGTCCATATGTACACGCGAGATTTTTTCTATACATATTTCATAATAGGTGTATCTACATCTAAGATCCAAAACGCTACTCTCAAAGAAAAAAAAGGACCCATCCCACAAAGGTGAATAAAGCAAAAAAGAAAGGCCACCGCACCAAAACGCCACTCTCAAAGAAAAAAAGGACCCGTCCCACAAAGGTGAATAAAGCAAAAAAGAAACCACAGTACGTGATTCGAACTAGCTACTAGTCGAGTTCGCCTAAGGAGACAAACCACCACACCGTAACAAAGACACTGGTACATTCTCGCCCGTAACCTATTTAATGGGTAGTGTCGAGTGGGCTTGGACCTTGGTGGGACAAGGGCACCTTTTTTCTTTTATATTTTTCGTCCGCCGAGTGGGCCAACTACTGGGCCGCGGCTTGTTTTTTGGTCTGTTTTTTGTTCGTTCATTCTGTTTTTACTTTCGTTTATTATTTATACTTCCAATTATTCTATATATATATTGAAAAACAAATTTCACATAAAACGTTTGAAAAAATGTTAACCAAGCATTTGAAAATCTTACATATGTACAAAAAATATACAATGTGTGTGGAAAAAGTTCATCATGTATTTAAAAATGTTAATCGAGCATTTAAAAAATGTTAAACAATTATATAAAAATGTAAATCAAGCATTTGAAAATGTTAAAATGTGTAAATAAAAAAATATTAATCTTGTATTTAAAAAACATTTAAATGTTGTATATAAAAATGTTGACTATGTATTCAAAAAGTTCTAACCAAGCACTTGAAATTGTTAATTGTGTATAAAAAATTGTGTCTCGTGTATAAGAAAAATGTATACAGAAAATATACAATGTGTGTGAACAATGTCAATCTTGTATTTAGAAAATGTTAAAGCAAGCATTTGAAAAAAATGTTAAACAAGTATTTAAAAGAAAAATGTAGAATGAAAACCAACATTCAACATTCATTATTTTGAGCCCAGCTTCAACATATCTCAGCCACCCAACCCAAACCCTAGCAACCCAATCCGGATCTCTCTCCCCCTCACCTCGCCCTGTTGCCGCCCCTCCTCCCCCCTCCCAGTCACTCCCCTTTGCCCTCCCGCAGCAGATCGAGCGCACCGGCGCTGGTGTTCGCCGCCTCCTTCCTGAGGCTGCCGTCCTACATGTCCAAGCAGCAGAAGCGCAACAGGGTGGACGCCATCACCACCTCCCCGTCCCCGGCCTCCTTCCGCGACGCATCCCGCAGCAGCGCCCACCGCGGCGCCTGCCGACTGCCCTCACGGCTGGCTGCTTGCGCGGCGACGATGGCGGCCTCGTCTTCCCCGGAGGCCGCGGTGCCTCAAGGCTGACCTGGCGCCCCCTCCTCGCCCTTCCGCCGCCTCTGAGCTGGGGTTCGGTTTGCGTGCAACGGAGGTGGCGTACGAGGCGAACAAGTCGCTGGTGGTCGAGGACGTGTAGGTGGCGCCGCCGCTGGCCGGCGAGTCTGCGTCAAGGTCCTCTCCACTGTGCTCTGCCACACCATCTACTACACCTGGAGCGGCAAGGTCTTTCACCCCCCCATCCTCCTCGCCCTGCGCTTCCTCGAATCTAGGTTTCAATGGCCGCGGTTGCCCAGGGCCTGTAGCCAGCGCTGGCACTGCTGCTAGTCACCACCTCCCCCAACCCCAGCAACTTATCCTTGGATTTTCCCTATCGTCAGTGTTATTCCACTGTGTCAATGGTTGCGATGAGACTGAGTAATTCGGGATTAATTGACTTCCATGTAGCTTTGTACGAGTTGTTCCTCATAGTGTCGGGTTGGGTGTAGAGTGAATTGACAGGATGTACAGTAGAAAATGTTTGTCCAAATCTGAAAGCCTACTTCATGCTGTAGAGATTTACTAGAATTTGTGTTCGTGTCATGAAAGGATTTCTTTTGCTATGCAGGATCCCGAGGGCCTCTTTCCTTGCATTCTCGGTGACAAGGCTGCTGGGTAAGCCCACAAATTTGTGTGATTTCAGGTATTATCATCCATAGCTAAAGATAACTGTGCACTGATAAGTTTGCTTCCATAGCTGCTGATAGAATTGTTGAGAGTGTCGGCGAAGGAGTGACCGACGTGCAGCCAGGGGGACTGCAAGATGTGCACTAAGTAAGGATCCGATCTGATTGGGCTCTGCTCGTGCTCGTGGTAGATAGTGTGGTCTGCCACATGCCTGGCAAGATGCTCTTGTTGATTCGTATTTTATAGGTTAGTTTATTTCCATATTTCTATGCATGCCACCTTGTTGTGATTAAATAGGTTAGTCTATTTCCATATTTCTAAAATATACTCTACTTACTATTCGGAGTTGATTGCAAATTAGTTTTGGTGCCTCCGCAGTGGAGTAGAGTGTGGGGAGCCAAGTAGAAAATAAGATTTATCTCTTTCAATTCATTTAATTTTCTTACTAAAATTAGGTGGCTTCCTTGATACAGTATTATACAGTTGGTCTGCCCCAACTCTATTGAACTGAACCTTATAGATTGGGAGTTAGTTTTTAGCTGCCATCTAGCTCTTTAAATTGAGTTAATTTGCTTACGGAAATTAGGTTGATGCCTTGATGTACTGTTTTCTTGATATGTTTCATGTTCATCCGTCATCCATATTTACTAGCACACCAGATAGAAATCGTGACCGATGCCACTCAATAGAATTTCCTAGACATTTTATTGGATCGTCAGATGGTTGGGGTGGCAGGGTGTGTTTGGCTAACAAATTGCATTGGAATTATATTCTTCATCGCCTAATGTTCTTGTTGCTGATAATAGGGCCTGTAGATAGCAATTTATTTTCCTAGTGGTTACTTATGCTTATTGTGTCTCACGCTGAAAGAAAATGCGCAATGAGCTTGTTTGACTTTTTTTATGCTTGTAGTATACTTGATCAGGGTAGTGTTGTTTCCTGTGGTCTTTCTTATCATTTGCTAGTGTGATGCTTCAAGATGAAAATTTTTAAAACCCAAACTACTGTAAATAAGCGTTCTGCATCTTGAGGATTAAGTATTCATGATATGTCAATAGTGTAGTTGATCCTCACTATTGCTAAATGCCATTGCTTGATATGATATAAGTATGAGCACTTAACCATTGTACAGTTGTTTGCATATTTTTTGTATTTTTTTATAAATGATGATAGTTTGCGCAAGATGTACACATGTTAATTTTTTTTACTTGAATCTGTTATGCCCTTGATTTTTTACTTAGCTTGACCAAGAACAACAACATCCTTGATGTTTACTAACCCTCACCTCGCTCTTGCTCTCTCAGACCCGAAGGAGCCCGTATGGAAGGCACCTCCTCTCCAGGCGGTGAGAGCGTTGAGGGGTCATGGGTGCAGCTAATGGCCATGTCCGTGGCCATGCCTACCATGACCCTCTCTACAAGGGCACAACCAGGAAGAAACTCAGCAACCAGATCGTAGTCCACTCCAAGTGGAGGGGACAACTCAAGAGATAGTAAGTTTCTAGTATTCTCTAATGTGTTGATGTGGCTTGTTTACCTCATCCTTGTTACACTTGATTTCCTTATATGATTTCTGCTCGACGGATCTGATAGAGATGATTCGTTCAAAGTAGTACAGTATGTGATTCCTGTTTTATTATAGTTTTTTTGTTTGTCCCGGTCCTCTGTTGCATGGCTGCTATTTTCCCTTTCCTAATCGCATTGCACATTCATTTTTGGTACTGGAAATGCGATAGTATACATGCAATTTCAGTTCCTATAGTAGTCCAGCAGGCATTGCTTTGTCATTGGACACTGGTAATTAAGAGAGGGCATTGTATGCTCTTTGATTAATTGTCTAGTGATTGCCTAAAGCATCTATCTTCCCAGCTTTCAGAATGGAGAAACTCGTGTCATTTCATATATGATCTGAATGAAATGTCTAGGACTTGCGGCAGTTTATCTGATATTGTATACTGTACTAAAGAAACAACATAAGCGCTCCTGAAACGTACTAAGTTCTTCTCTGCTCCATGTTCCCATTTAAGCTACGTGCTTGATTTAAATTTCAACAATGGTTTGTTTTGCATTCTTACTTGTTTAGTAAACCTTGTGCCATGCTTATTTCATGTAGCTAACAGTAACTTGCAAAAAATAATAATTAGCAAGTAAGATTTGTTCTGCTTGTCTGCTACAAAGTTTTCAAATAACTACTACTTAATTAGTAGCATGTAGTCTGGATATACAAAAGCATGTGTTGTCCAGCCCATGTAGAAATCACTGCTAGTCTGTATTGAGCAAACAATGCACCGCGCTGTAGCTAACCGCACGCGGTAGCCGCCGCACGAGACGCTGTTGTGCGTCATGTGAAGTATAGATTTTTCCCATCTTTTTTTAAATGTCAGGTGTTGTATTAGTATTATGATGTTATCTTCTTAAATTGCTGCTACTAGGAAATCTATTCTTGAATAGTTTTCTTATAAAGTTTCCTAGTCATTAAGAACCAACTGCAATATATCGATGGACATAGTACTCTACTCATGTGTACATCTTTCTTTAAATGTCAGGATGACATGGAAAGTGCTATGGGACAAGAGGTACCAAAAGGTGGAGAACCAAAGAGTGATGCTGCTATTGTTGCTGACATTCTCACTAAAGAATGTCCCTCCAGCACATTCCTTCACTGGTTGTGTTGTTTTGGTTGGTGCCTGTTGGAAATATGCCCTAGAGGCAATAATAAATTAGTTATTATTATATTTCCTTGTTAATGATAATCGTTTATTATCCATGCTAGAATTGTATTGATAGCAAACTCAGATACATGTGTGGATACATAGACAACACCATGTCCCTAGTAAGCCTCTAGTTGACTAGCTCGTTGATCAATAGATGGTTACGGTTTCCTGACCATGGACATTGGATGTCATTGATAACGGGATCACATCATTAGGAGAATGATGTGATGGACAAAGACCCAATCCTAAGCCTAGCACAAGATCATGTAGTTCGTATGCTAAAGCTTTTCTAATGTCAAGTATCATTTCCTTAGACCATGAGATTGTGCAACTCCCGGATACCGTAGGAGTGCTTTGGGTGTGCCAAACGTCACAACGTAACTGGGTGGCTATAAAGGTATACTACAGGTATCTCCGAAAGTATCTGTTGGGTTGGCACGAATCAAGACTGGGATTTGTCACTCTGTGTAAACGGAGAGGTATCTCTGGGCCCACTCGGTAGAACATCATCATAATGTGCACAATGTGATCAAGGAGTTGATCACGGGATGATGTGTTACGAAACGAGTAAAGAGACTTGCCGGTAACGAGATTGAACAAGGTATCGGGATACCGACGATCGAATCTCGGGCAAGTATCATACCGCTAGACAAAGGGAATTGTATACAGGATTGATTAAGTCCTTGAAATCGTGGTTCATCTGATGAGATCATCGTGGAACATGTGGGAGCCAACATGGGTATTCACATCCCGCTGTTGGTTATTGACCGGAGACTCATCTCGGTCATGTCTGCATGTCTCCCGAACCCGTAGGGTCTACACACTTAAGGTTCGGTGACGCTAGGGTTATAGAGATATTAGTATGCGGTAACCCGAAAGTTGTTCGGAGTCCCGGATGAGATCCCGGACGTCACGAGGAGTTTCGGAATGGTCCGGAGGTAAAGAATTATATATAGGAAGTGCTATTTCGGCCATCGGGACAAGTTTCGGGGTCACCGGTATTGTATTGGGACCACCGGAAGGGTCCCGGGGGTCCACCGGGTGGGGCCACCTGCCCCGGGGGGCCACATGGGCTGTAGGGGGTGCGCCTTGGCCTATATGGGCCAACGCACCAGCCCCAAGAGGCCCATACACCAAGAGAAGAAGGAAAGGAAGAGTCCTAAAGGGGGAAGGCACCTCCGAGGTGCCTTGGGGAGGAGGGACTCCTCCCTGGCCGCACCCTTCCTTGGAGGAAGGGCCAAGGCTGCGCCCCCCCTCTCCCTTGGCCCTATATATAGTGGGGGAAAGGGAGGAAAGCACCACCTAAGCCCTGGCGCCTCCCTCTCCCTCCCATGACACATCTCCCTCCTCCCGCAGCGCTTGGCGAAGCCCTGTTGGAATCCCGCTGCTTCCACCACCACGCCGTCGTGCTGCTAGATCTCCATCAACCTCTCCTCCCCCCTTGATGGATCAAGAACGAGGAGACGTCGCTACTCCTTACGTGTGTTGAACGCAGAGGTGCCGTCCGTTCGGCGCTAGGATCGTCGGTGATTTGGATCACGACGAGTACGACTCCATCAACCCCATTCTCTTGAACGCTTCCGCGCGCGATCTACAAGGGTATGTAGATCCACTCCTCCCTCATTGCTAGATGACTCAATAGATAGATCTTGGTGACACGTAGGAAAATTTTGAATTTATGCTACGTTCCCCAACAGTGGCATCATGAGCTAAGTCTATGCGTAGTTTCTATGCACGAGTAGAACACAAAGTAGTTGTGGGCATTGATTTTGTTCAATATGCTTACCGTTACTAGTCCAATCTTGATTCGGTGGCATTGTGGGATGAAGAGGCCCGGACCGACCTTACACGTACTCTTACGTGAGACTGGTTCCACCGACTGACATGCACTAGTTGCATAAGGTGGCTAGCGGGTGTCTGTCTCTCCCACTTTAGTCGGATCGGATTCGATGAAAAGGGTCCTTATGAAGGGTAAATAGCAATTGGCATATCACGTTGTGGTTCTTGCGTAGGTAAGAAATGTTCTTGCTAGAAACCCATAGCAGCCACGTAAAACATGCAAACAACAATTAGAGGACGTCTAACTTGTTTTTGCAGGGTATGCTATGTGATGTGATATGGCCAAAAGGATGTGATCAATGATATATGTGATGTATGAGATTGATCATGTTCTTTTAATAGGAATCATGACTTGCATGTCGATGAGTATGACAACCGGCAGGAGCCATAGGAGTTGTCTTAATTTATTTATGACCTGCGTGTCAACATAAACGTCATGTAATTACTTTACTTTATTGCTGACCGTTAGCTGTAGTAGTAGAAGTAATAGTTGACGAGACAACTTCATGAAGACACGATGATAGAGATCATGATGATGGAGATCATGGTGTCATGCCGGTGATGATGATGATCATGGAGCCCCGAAGATGGAGATCAAGAGGAGCAAAGTGATGATGGCCATATCATGTCACTATTTGATTGCATGTGATGTTTATCATGTTTATACATATTATTTGCTTAGAACGCCGGTAGTAAATAAGATGATCCCTCATTAAAATTTCAAGAAAGTGTCCCCCCTAACTGTGCACCGTTGCGACAGTTCGTTGTTTCGAAGCACCACGTGATGATCGGGTGTGATAGATTCTAACGTTCACATACAACGGGTGTAAGACAGATTTACACACGCGAAACACTTAGGTTGACTTGACGAGCCTAGCATGTACAGACATGGCCTCGGAACACAAGAGACCGAAAGGTCGAGCATGAGTCGTATGGTACATACGATCAACATGAAGATGTTCACCGATGTTGACTAGTCCGTCTCACGTGATGATCGGACACGACCTAGTTGACTCGGATCATGTAATCACTTAGATGACTAGAGGGATGTCTATCTGAGTGGGAGTTCATAAGATGAACTTAATTATCCTGAACATAGTCAAAAGGTCTTCGCAAATTATGTCGTAGCTCGCGCTTCAGTTCTACTGTTTAGATATGTGCCTAGAGAAAATTTAGTTGAAAGTTGATGGTAGTAATTATGCGGACTAGGTCCGTAAACTGAGGTTTGTCCTCATTGCTTCATAGAAGGCTTATGTCCTTAATGCACCGCTCAGTTCGCTGAACCTCGAACGTTGTCTATGGATGTTGCGAACATTTGACATACACATTTTGATAACTACGTGATAGTTCAGTTAAATGGCTTAGAGTTGAGGCACCAAAGACGTTTTGAAATGTCGCGAAACATATGAGATGTTTCGAGGGCTGAAATTGGGATTTCAGGCTCGTGCCCACGTCAAGAGGTATAAGACCTCCGACGATTTTCTTAGCCTGCAAACTAAGGGAGAAAAGCTCAATTGTTGAACTTGTGCTCAGATTGTCTGAGTACAACAATCGCTTGAATCGAGTGGGAGTTGATCTTCCAGATGAAATAGTGATGGTTCTCCGAAGTCATTACCACCAAGCTGCTTGAGCTTCATGATGAACTATAATATATCAGGGACATATATGATGATCCTTGAGATATTCGCGATGTTTGACACCACAAAAGTAGAGATCAAGAAGGAGCATCAATTGTTGATGGTTGGTGAAACCACTAGTTTCAAGAAGGGCAAGGGCAAAAAGGGATGCTTCATGAAACGGCAAATCAGCTGCTGCTCTAGTGAAGAAACCCAAGGTTGAACCCAAACCCGAGACTAAGTGCTTCTGTAATAAGGGGAACAGCCACTGGAGCAGAATTACCCTAGATACTTGGTAGATAAGAAGGCTGGCAAGGTCGATAGAAGTATATTGGATGTATTATGTTAATGTGTACTTTACTAGTACTCCTAGTAGCACCAGGGTATTAGATACCGGTTCGGTTGCTAAGTGTTAGTAACTCGAAATAAAAGCTATGGAATAAACGGAGACTAGCTAAAGGTGAGATGACGATATGTGTTGGAAGTATTTCCAAGGTTGATCGTACGCTCCCTCTACCATCGAGATTGGTGTTTGCGTTGAGCATAGACATGATTGGATTATGTCTATCGCAATACGGTTATTCATTTAAAGAGAATAATGGTTACTCTGTTTATTTGAATAATACCTTCAATGGTCTTACACCTAAAATGAATGGTTTGTTGAATCTCGATCGTAGTGATACACATGTTCATGCCAAAAGATAGTAATGATAGTACCACCTACTTGTGGCACTGCCACGTAAGTCATATCGGTATAAAACGCATGAAGAAGCTCCATGTTGATGGATCTTTGGGCTCACTCGTTTTTGAAAGGTTTGAGACATGCGAACCATGTCTATTGGTGTATATGCATGAAGAAACTCCATGCAAATGGACCGTTTGGACTCACTTGATTTTGAATCACTTGAGACATGCAAATCATACCACATGGGCAAGATGACTGAAAGCCTCGGTTTTAGTAAAATGGAACTAGAAAGCAACTTGTTGGAAGTAATACATTTTGATGTGTGCAGTCCAATGAGTGCTGAGGCATGTAGTGGATATCGTTATGTTCTTACTTCACAGATGATTTGAGTAGAAGCTGAGTATATTTACTTGATAAATCACGAGTCTGAATTATTGAAAGGTTCAAGTAATTTCAGGGTGAAGTTGAAAGATCGTCGTGACAAGAGGATAAAAGATCTATGATATGATCATAGAGATGAATATCTGAATTACGAGTTTGGCACAGAATTAAGACATTGTGGAAATTGTTTCACAACTAATACAGCCTGGAACACCATAGTGTGATGGTGTGTCCGAACATCATAACTGCACCCTATTGGATATGATGCATACCATGATGTCTCTTATCGAATTACCACAATAGTTTATGGGTTAGGCATTAGAGACAACCACATTCACTTTAAAAGGGGCACCACGTAATTCCGATGAGATGACACCGTATGAACTATGGTTTAGAGAAACCTAAGCTGTCATTTCTTAAAATTTTGGGGCTGCGACGCTTATGTGAAAAAGTTTCAGGCTGATAAACTCGAACCCAAAGCGGATAAATGCATCTTCATAGGACACCCAAAACAGTTGGGTATACCTCCTGTCTCAGATTCGAAAGCAATAAGGGATTGTTTCTAGAATCGGGTCCATTCTCGAGGAAAAGTTTCTCTCGAAAGAATTGAGTGGGAGGATGGTGGATACTTGATGAGGTTATTGAACCGTCACTTCAACTAGTGTATAGCAGGGCACAAAGAGTTGTTCCTGTGGTACTTACACCAATTGAAGTGGAAGCTTATGGTATTGATCTTGAGACTTCGGATCAAGTCACTCCCAAACCTCGTAGGATGACAAGGATGCATACTACTTCAGAGTGGTACGTAATCCTGTCTTGGAAGTCATGTTGCTAGACAAAAATGAACCTACGAGCTATGGAGAAGCGATGGTGGGCCTGGATTCCAAAATGGCTCGAGGCCATATAATCCGAGAGAGGATCCATATATGAAAACAAAGTGTAGACTTTGGGAGAACTACTTGATGGTCGTAAGGCTGTTAGGTACATATGGATTTTAAAAGGAAGACGGACAATGATGGTAGGTATCACCATTAAGAAAGCTCGACTTGTCGTTAAGATGTTTTCCGACAAGTTCAAGGAGTTGACTGCGATGAGACTTTCTCACTCGTAGCGATGCTAAGAGTCTGTTGGAATTATATTAGCAATTACTTCATTATTTGTGAAATCTTGCAGATAGGATGCCAAAAACCATTGTTTCCTCGACGTTTTTTTTGAGGAAAGGTTGTATGTGATACA
This sequence comes from Triticum urartu, assembly GCF_056163025.1. Taxonomy (NCBI): domain Eukaryota; kingdom Viridiplantae; phylum Streptophyta; class Magnoliopsida; order Poales; family Poaceae; genus Triticum; species Triticum urartu. The sequence goes on from NC_141874.1 coordinate 77,144,386, forward strand.
ACCGGAAGGTTTTGTTAATCCTGAAAGATGCTAATAAGTATGCAAAGCTCCAGCAATCCTTCTAAGGACTGGAGTAAGCATCTCGGAGTTGGAATGTATGCTTTGATAAGATGATCAAAGTTTTGGGTGTATACAAAGTTTATGAGAAACTTGTATTTCCAAAGAAGTGAGTGGGAGCACTATAGAATTTCTGATGAGTATATGTTGTTGACATATTGTGGATCAGAAATGATGTAGAATTTCTGGAAAGCATATAGGGTTATTTGGAAAGTGTTTTTCAATGGAAAGCCTGGATTAAGCTACTTGAACATTGAGCATCAAGATCTATAAGGATAGATCAAAACGCTTAATGGTACTTTCAAATGAGCACATACCTTGACATGATCTTGAAGGTGTTCAAGATGGACCAGTCAAAGAAGGAGTTCTTGCCTGAGTTGTAAGGTATGAAGTTAAGACTTAGAGCTCGACCACGGCAGAAGAAAGAGGAAGGACGAAGGTCGTCCCCTATGCTTTTGTCATAGGCTCTATACGGTATGCCATGCTGTGTACCGCACCTGAAATGTGCCTTGCCATAAGTCAGTCAAGGGGTACAAGAGTGATCCAAGAATGGATCACAGGGCAGCGGTCAAAGCTATCCTTAGTAACTAGTGGACTAAGGAATTTTCTCGATTATGGAGGTGGTAAAAGAGTTCGTCGTAAAGGGTTACGTCGATGCAAGCTTAACACCTATCCGGATAGCTCTGAGTAGAGATACCAGATACGTATAATGGAGCAACAATTTAGAATAGCTCCAAGTAGAATAGTTATTTGAAATGGCTCCAAATATAGCGTAGTAGCTGCATCTACAAGATGACATAGAGATTTGCGAAGTACATACGGATCTGAAAGATTCAGACCCGTTGACTATAACATCTCTCACAAGCATAACATGTTCAAACCCAGAACTCATCGAGTGTTAATCACATGGTAATGTGAACTAGATTACTGACTCTAGTAAACTCTTTGGGTGTTAGTCACATGGGGATGTGACCTTGAGTGTTAATCACATATCGATGTGAACTGGATTATTGACTCTAGTGCAAGTGGGAGACTGTTGGAAATATGCCCTAGAGGCAATAATAAATTAGTTATTATTATATTTCCTTGTTCATGATAATCGTTTATTATCCATGCTAGAATTGTATTGATAGCAAACTCAGATACATGTGTGGATACATAGACAACACCATGTCCCTAGTAAGCCTCTAGTTGACTAGCTCGTTGATCAATAGATGGTTACGGTTTCCTGACCATGGACATTGGATGTCATTGATAACGGGATCACATCATTAGGAGAATGATGTGATGGACAAAGACCCAATCCTAAGCCTAGCACAAGATCATGTAGTTCGTATGCTAAAGCTTTTCTAATGTCAAGTATCATTTCCTTAGGCCATGAGATTGTGCAACTCCCGGATACCGTAGGAGTGCTTTGGGTGTGCCAAACGTCACAACGTAACTGGGTGGCTATAAAGGTACACTACAGGTATCTCCGAAAGTATCTGTTGGGTTGGCACGAATCGAGACTGGGATTTGTCACTTCGTGTAAACGGAGAGGTATCTCTGGGCCCACTCGGTAGGACATCATCATAATGTGCACAATGTGATCAAGGAGTTGATCACGGGATGATGTGTTACGAAATGAGTAAAGAGACTTGCCGGTAACGAGATTGAACAAGGTATCGGGATACCGACGATCGAATCTCGGGCAAGTATCGTACCGCTAGACAAAGGGAATTGTACACGGGATTGATTAAGTCCTCGACATCGTGGTTCATCCGATGAGATCATCATGGAACATGTGGGAGCCAACATGGGTATCCAGATCCCGCTGTTGGTTATTGACCGGAGAGTCATCTCGGTCATGTCTGCATGTCTCCCGAACCCGTAGGGTCTACACACTTAAGGTTCGGTGACGCTAGGGTTATAGAGATATTAGTATGCGGTAACCCGAAAGTTGTTCGGAGTCCCGTATGAGATCCCAGACGTCACGAGGAGTTTCAGAATGGTCCGGAGGTAAAGAATTATATATAGGAAGTGCTATTTCGGCCATCGGGACAAGTTTCGTGGTCACCGGTATTGTACCGGGACCACCGGAAGGGTCCTGGGGGTCCACCGGGTGGGGCCACCTGCCCCGGGGGGGCACATGGGCTGTAGGGGGTGCGCCTTGGCCTATATGGGCCAAGGGCACCAGGCCCAAGAGGCCCATACGCTAAGAGAAGAAGGAAAGGAAGAGTCCTAAAGGGGGAAGGCACCTCCGAGGTGCCTCGGGGAGGAGGGACTCCTCCCTGGCCGCACCCTTCCTTGGAGGAAGGGCCAAGGCTGCGCCCCCCCCCTCTCCCTTGGACCTATATATAGTGGGGGAAAGGGAGGGCAGCACCACCTAAGCCCTGGCGCCTCCCTCGCCCTCCCATGACACATCTCCCTCCTCCCGCAGCGCTTGGCGAAGCCCTGTTGGAATCCCGCTGCTTCCACCACCACGCCGTCGTGCTGCTAGATCTCCATCAACCTCTCCTCCCCCCTTGATGGATCAAGAACGAGGAGACGTCGCTACTCCGTACGTGTGTTGAACGCGGAGGTGCCGTCCGTTCGGCGCTAGGATCATCGGTGATTTGGATCACGACGAGTACGACTCCATCAACCCCGTTCTCTTGAACGCTTCCGCGCGCGATCTACAAGGGTATGTAGATCCACTCCTCCCTCGTTGCTAGATGACTCAATAGATAGATCTTGGTGACACGTAGGAAAATTTTGAATTTATGCTACGTTCCCCAACAGTGGCATCATGAGCTAAGTCTATGCGTAGTTTCTATGCACGAGTAGAACACAAAGTAGTTGTGGGCATTGATTTTGTTCAATATGCTTACCGTTACTAGTCCAATCTTGATTCGGTGGCATTGTGGGATGAAGAGGCCCGGACCGACCTTACACGTACTCTTACGTGAGACTGGTTCCACCGACTGACATGCACTAGTTGCATAAGGTGGCTAGCGGGTGTCTGTCTCTCCCACTTTAGTCGGATCGGATTTGATGAAAAGGGTCCTTATGAAGGGTAAATAGCAATTGGCATATCACGTTGTGGTTCTTGCGTAGGTAAGAAATGTTCTTGCTAGAAACCCATAGCAGCCACGTAAAACATGCAAACAACAATTAGAGGACGTCTAACTTGTTTTTGCAGGGTATGCTATGTGATGTGATATGGCCAAAAGGATGTGATCAATGATATATGTGATGTATGAGATTGATCATGTTCTTTTAATAGGAATCACGACTTGCATGTCGATGAGTATGACAACCGGCAGGAGCCATAGGAGTTGTCTTAATTTATTTATGACCTGCGTGTCAACATAAACGTCATGTAATTACTTTACTTTATTGCTAACCGTTAGCTGTAGTAGTAGAAGTAATAGTTGACGAGACAACTTCATGAAGACACGATGATAGAGATCATGATGATGGAGATCATGGTGTCATGCCGGTGATGATGATGATCATGGAGCCCCGAAGATGGAGATCAAGAGGAGCAAAGTGATGATGGCCATATCATGTCACTATTTGATTGCATGTGATGTTTATCATGTTTATACATCTTATTTGCTTAGAACGACGGTAGTAAATAAGATGATCCCTCATTAAAATTTCAAGAAAGTGTTCCCCCTAACTGTGCACCGTTGCGACAGTTCGTTGTTTCGAAGCACCACGTGATGATCGGGTGTGATAGATTCTAACGTTCACATACAACGGGTGTAAGACAGATTTACACACGCGAAACACTTAGGTTGACTTGACGAGCCTAGCATGTACAGACATGGCCTCGGAACACAAGAGACCGAAAGGTCGAGCATGAGTCGTATGGTACATACGATCAACATGAAGATGTTCACCGATGTTGACTAGTCCGTCTCACGTGATGATCGGACACGACCTAGTTGACTCGGATCATGTAATCACTTAGATGACTAGAGGGATGTCTATCTGAGTGGGAGTTCATAAGATGAACTTAATTATCCTGAACATAGTCAAAAGGTCTTCGCAAATTATGTCGTAGCTCGCGCTTCAGTTCTACTGTTTAGATATGTGCCTAGAGAAAATTTAGTTGAAAGTTGATGGTAGTAATTATGCGGACTAGGTCCGTAAACTGAGGTTTGTCCTCATTGCTTCATAGAAGGCTTATGTCCTTAATGCACCGCTCAGTTCGCTGAACCTCGAACGTTGTCTATGGATGTTGCGAACATTTGACATACACATTTTGATAACTACGTGATAGTTCAGTTAAATGGCTTAGAGTTGAGGCACCAAAGACATTTTGAAATGTCGCGAAACATATGAGATGTTTCGGGGGCTGAAATTGGGATTTCAGGCTCGTGCCCACGTCAAGAGGTATAAGACCTCTGACGATTTTCTTAGCCTGCAAACTAAGGGAGAAAAGCTCAATTGTTGAACTTGTGCTCAGATTGTCTGAGTACAACAATCGCTTGAATCGAGTGGGAGTTGATCTTCCAGATGAAATAGTGATGGTTCTCCGAAGTCATTACCACCAAGCTGCTTGAGCTTCGTGATGAACTATAATATATCAGGGACATATATGATGATCCTTGAGATATTCGCGATGTTTGACACCACAAAAGTATAGATCAAGAAGGAGCATCAATTGTTGATGTTTGGTGAAACCACTAGTTTCAAGAAGGGCAAGGGCAAAAAGGGATGCTTCATGAAACGGCAAATCAGCTGCTGCTCTAGTGAAGAAACCCAAGGTTGAACCCAAACCCGAGACTAAGTGCTTCTGTAATAAAGGGAACAGCCACTGGAGCAGAATTACCATAGATACTTGGTAGATAAGAAGGCTGGCAAGGTCGATAGAAGTATATTGGATGTATTATGTTAATGTGTACTTTACTAGTACTCCTAGTAGCACCAGGGTATTAGATACTGGTTCGGTTGCTAAGTGTTAGTAACTCAAAATAAAAGCTATGGAATAAACGGAGACTAGCTAAAGGTGAGATGACGATATGTGTTGGAAGTATTTCCAAGGTTGATCAAATATCGTACGCTCCCTCTACCATCGAGATTGGTGTTTGCGTTGAGCATAGACATGATTGGATTATGTCATCGTAATACGGTTATTCATTTAAAGAGAATAATGGTTACTCTGTTTATTTGAATAATACCTTCAATGGTCTTACACTTGAAATGAATGGTTTATTGAATCTCGATCGTAGTGATACACATGTTCATGCCAAAAGATAGTAATGATAGTACCACCTACTTGTGGCACTGCCACGTAAGTCATATCGGTATAAAACGCATGAAGAAGCTCCATGTTGATGGATCTTTGGGCTCACTCGTTTTTGAAAGGTTTGAGACATGCGAACCATGTCTATTGGTGTATATGCATGAAGAAACTCCATGCAAATGGACCGTTTGGACTCACTTGATTTTGAATCACTTGAGACATGCAAATCATACCACATGGGCAAGATGACTGAAAGCCTCGGTTTTAGTAAAATGGAACTAGAAAGCAACTTGTTGGAAGTAATACATTTTGATGTGTGCAGTCCAATGAGTGCTGAGGCATGTAGTGGATATCGTTATGTTCTTACTTCACAGATGATTTGAGTAGAAGCTGAGTATATTTACTTGATAAATCACGAGTCTGAATTATTGAAAGGTTCAAGTAATTTCAGGGTGAAGTTGAAAGATCGTCGTGACAAGAGGATAAAAGATCTATGATATGATCATAGAGATGAATATCTGAATTACGAGTTTGGCACAGAATTAAGACATTGTGGAAATTGTTTCACAACTAATACAGCCTGGAACACCATAGTGTGATGGTGTGTCCGAACATCATAACTGCACCCTATTGGATATGATGCATACCATGATGTCTCTTATCGAATTACCACAATAGTTTATGGGTTAGGCATTAGAGACAACCACATTCACTTTAAAAGGGGCACCACGTAATTCCGATGAGATGACACCGTATGAACTATGGTTTAGAGAAACCTAAGCTGTCATTTCTTAAAATTTTGGGGCTGCGACGCTTATGTGAAAAAGTTTCAGGCTGATAAACTCGAACCCAAAGCGGATAAATGCATCTTCATAGGACACCCAAAACAGTTGGGTATACCTCCTGTCTCAGATTCGAAAGCAATAAGGGATTGTTTCTAGAATCGGGTCCATTCTCGAGGAAAAGTTTCTCTCGAAAGAATTGAGTGGGAGGATGGTGGATACTTGATGAGGTTATTGAATCGTCACTTCAACTAATGTATAGTAGGGCACAAAGAGTTGTTCTTGTGGTACTTACACCAATTGAAGTGGAAGCTTATGATATTGATCTTGAGACTTCGGATCAGGTCACTCCCAAACCTCGTAGGATGACAAGGATGCGTACTACTTCAGAGTGGTACGTAATCCTTGGCGAAGCCCTGTTGGAATCCCGCTGCTTCCACCACCACGTCGTCGTGCTGCTGGATCTCCATCAACCTCTCCTCCCCCCTTGCTGGATCAAGAAGGAGGAGACGTCGCTGCTCCGTACGTGTGTTGAACGCGGAGGTGCCGTCCGTTCGGCGCTAGGATCATCGGTGATTTGGATCACGACGAGTACAACTCCATCAACCCCGTTCTCTTGAATGCTTCCACGCGCGATCTACAAGGGTATGTAGATCCACTCCTCCCTCGTTGCTAGATGACTCCATAGATAGATCTTGGTGACACGTAGGAAAATTTTGAATTTATGCTACGTTCCCGAACAGTGCCATCTTATGTTACTGGTTACTAGTGCACAATATGGACATGACCATATTATGAACATTGGTTTTGTTATTTTGTTTGGTGCATCTTATGAACCTGTGGTGTAAAGATAATGCTGGACCTAAGTTATTGAAATCCTGGAGAATTATATTATTATTGTCATTATATTCTCCTTTGTTGGTTGACTGCCAAATTGTGCAATGTATTTTTCTTTTTGAGATACTGTTGGTTGTTGTTGGTCACCCTTCAATAAGGGCTGGACTGAAAATACGAAATTGTGTTAGTGGGCTGGACCGTTTCAAGGCCCTTTGACAGAAAAAAAACAAAATGTTTTTGTTGGGTAGATAAAAGGGCTGGCCCAATTAATGATGGATTAAATAAATTGGTTGCACAACTCAGCCCAAGAACTGATCTGTTGGGCTTGGCCCATGCTTGTGGCCCAAAAGTAAATTTAAAAGTGGGCTGAATTATTGGGCTCAACCCATTAAAACAACTGATTTGGACTGATCCTACATGGCATCCATTTCATCGCATGTGCCACGTTGGCTCGGCCACATCAGATCCTACGTGGTCTAGGCTCATTAGTAATTACCATAATTTTGGTCAAAGATTTAATGACCTAAATTTTGGTCAAGGGTGGCCATGACGAAAATTCCGGAAAAGGTCACGTTTGTTCGTTCTTGACGGCCAACTGTTGACCTTCTGAATTTGGTCAAAAAAAGGTCAATAAATGAAAGCAATGACGAATTAACAACAAAAATGGGGAGTCATAATTGGCCATATTTCTTGTAGTGTGGGAAGGCACGGACAAATAAAAATACATCCATGGCTAGTTCCGCTGAGTTTCGATCTGTGCAAAAATCCGACACGGTACTACCGCAACCAGGAAGCGGTACTACTGCGTAGGCCGCGGATGTAAAAAATTACATCCGCCCCTACTTCCGCTCGTGTTGCTGTGCCCGGCCTGAGGCCACGGTACTACCGCGCCCGGGGAGCGATACTACCGCAAGGGCCTGTGGTACTACCGCAACCCCGACCGGTACTATCGTGGGCCTCTGCAGTACTACTGCTCCCATGAGCAGTACTACCGCATGCCATAGCACAACAATTACTAGGAGTCCTTGATTTTGTAGAGACACGGATAAACGATGGTTGCTCCAAAGAGGCAAAGGAAAGGTGGTGCAAAAGGAACAGACGTGTACGTGATGATTCCACCCAAACCTTTCCAAAGCGGACCCCCTCTTAATAGTACGGCTTTCCTATGACTCAAATCCACCAAAAAGAAACGTAGGGAAAACTCTGTCTTCACTAGATTTCGAGGGGCAACGAGTAGTCTTGTGCCTAAATCATGAGATATCTGAAATGCTCAATGCACACGATTAGTCTGCAAATGCATTGTCATCAATCACCAAAATCACTTAGGGATAAATATGCCCTTACAAAGTGTTTCACAATGTGGTTGATGTAGTCGAACTTCTTCGTGCTTCAACTGATCAAGTACCGAACGCACGACACCTCCGTGTTCTGCACACGTTCAGCTCAGTTACGTCCCTCGCCTTCTTGATCCAGCAAGACGTCGAGGTAGTAGATGAGTTTTGTCAGCACGACAACGTGGTGACGGTGATGGTGAAGTGATCTCCGCAGGGCTTCGCCGAAGCACTACCAAAATATGACCGGTGGTGTAAACGGTGGAGGGGGGCGCCGCACACAGCTAGTCAATTGTCTGGGGTGTGCTAGGCGCCCCCTCATCATATATATAGGTGGGAGGGAGAGGGGAGAGGTCATGGGGCGCCCCAAGTAGGACCAAATCCTACTTGCGCTCCTGCCCTTGGCTGTGCCCCCCTGCCATGTTTGTCGGAGGGGGAAGGAAAGAAATGGGGAGAGGGAAGGAAGGGGGGATCCTATTCCACTCTTTCCTTTCCCTTCCCCTCTTTCCTTCTCCTCCTAGGCCGACCCATATGGGGGGCGCACCGGCCCCTTGTGACTGGTGCGTTTTGAAGGAAATATGCCCTAGAGGCAATAATAAAGTTGTTATTTATATTTCCTTATATCTTGATAAATGTTTATTATTTATGCTAGAATTGTATTAACCGAAAACTTAGTACATGTGTGAATACATAGACAAACAGAGTGTCCCTAGTATGCCTCTACTTGACGAGCTCGTTAATAAAAGATGGTTAAGTTTCCTGACCATAGACATGTGTTGTCATTTGATGAACGGGATCACATCATTAGAGAATCATGTGATGGACAAGACCCATCCGTTAGCTTAGCATAATGATCATTCAGTTTTATTGCTATTGCTTTCTTTATGACTTATACATGTTCCTCTGATTATAAGATTATGCAACTCCCGAATACCGGAGGAACACCTTGTGTGCTATCAAACGTCACAACATAACTCGGTGATTATAAAGATTCTCTACAGGTTTCTCCGATCGTGTTTGTTGAGTTGGCATAGGTCGAGATTAAGATTTGTCACTCCGTGTATCGGAGAGGTATCTCTGGGCCCTCTCGGTAATGCACATCACTACAAGCCTTGCAAGCAATGTGACTAATGAGTTAGTTATGGGATGATGCATTACAGAATGAGTAAAGAGACTTGCCGGTCACGATATTGAACTAGGTATGATGATACCGACGATCAAATCTCGGGCAAGTAACATACCAATGACAAAGGGAACAACATATGTTGTATGTGGTTTGACCGATAAAGATCTTCGCAGAATATGTAGGAACCAATATGAGCATCCAGGTGCTGCTATTAGTTATTGACTGGAGATGTGTCTTAGTCATGTCTACTTAGTTCTCTAACCCGTAGGGTCCGCACACTTAACGTTCGATGACGATTTGTATTATGAGTTATGTGATTTGATGACCGAAGTTTGTTCGGAGTCCTGGATGAGATCACGGACATGACGAGGAGTATCAAAATGGTCGACAGGTAAAGATCGATATATTGGAAGGTTATATTCGGACATCAGAATGGTTCTGAAGTGTTTCGGGTATTTTTCGGAGTACCGGGAGGTTACCGGAACCCCCCCGGGGAAGTAGTGGGCCCTAATGGGCTTTAGTGGAAAGGAGAGAAGGGCCTCAAGGGCTGGCTGCCCCCCCATGGCTAGTCCGAATTGTACTAGGAGGGCGGCGCCACCCTCTTTCCTTCTCCCCTCTTCCTCCTTCCCTCCTTCTCCTTGTTGGAATAGGAAAGGCGGGCGGGGGGGAGTGAATCCTACTTGGACCGGGAGTCCAAGTAGGACTCCCCCCTTGGAGCGCCCCCCTTGGGCCGGCCTCCTCTTCCCCCCTCCTTTATATACATGGGAGGGGGCACCCCAAAGGCACACCAAATCTTATCTTAGCCGTGTGCGGTGCCCCCTCCACAGTTACACACATCGGTCATATCGTCATAGTGCTTAGGCGAAGCCCTGCGTCGGTAACTTCATCATCACCGTCGCCACGCCGTCGTGCTGACGGAACTCTCCCTCGTCCTCAACTGGATCAAGATCTCGAGGGATGTCATCATGCTGAACGTGTGCTGAACACGGAGGTGCCGTATGTTCGGTACTTGGATCGGTTGGATCATGAAGACGTTCGACTACATCAACCACGTTACTAAACGCTTCCACTTTCGGTCTACGAGGGTACGTGGACACACTCTCCCCGCTCTTTGTGATGCATCTCCTAGATAGATCTTGCGTGATCGTAGGTAATTTTTTTGAAATACTGCGTTCCCCAACATGTTTGCCCTCTTGGCCCATAAGGTCCATATCTTTTGTCGGGGGTGCCCGAAACCCCTTCCGGTGACCCGATAAGTACCTGGTACCCCCCGAAACACTTCCGGTGTCCGAATACCATCGTCCTATATATCAATCTTTACCTCTCGACCATTTAGAGACTCCTCGTCATGTCCGTGATCTCATGCGAGACTCTGAACAACATTCGGTCACCAAATCACATAACTCATATAGTACTATATCGTCATCGAACGTTAAGCGTGCGGACCCTACAAGTTCGAGAACTATGTAGACATGAACAAGACACCTCTCCAGTCAATAACCAATAGTAGAACCTGGATGCCCATATTAGCTCCTACATATTCTACGATGATCTTTATCGGTCGAACCATTATGACAACATACGTAATTCCCTTTGTCTATCGGTATGTTACTTGGCCAAGATTCGATCGTCGGTATCTTCATACCTAGTTCAATCTCATTTCCGGAAAGTCTCTTTACTCATTCCATAATACATCATCTCGTGATGAACTCCTTAGTCGTTTGCTTGCAAGCTTATGATGTGTATTACCGTGAGGGCCCAGAGATACCTCTCCAATACTCGGAGTGACAAATCCTAATCTCGATCTATGCCAACTCAACAAACACCTTTAGAGATACCTATAGAGAATCTTTATAATCACCTAGTTACTTCCGATGTTTGATAGCACACAAGGCATTCCTCCGATATCCGGGAGTTGCAAAATCTCATAGTCAAAGGAATATGTATTTGACATGGACAAAGCAATAGCAATAAAAATGAACGATCATTATGCTAAGCTAACAGATGGGTCTTGTCCATCACATCATTCTCCTAATGATGTGATCCCGTTATCAAATGACATCACGTGTCCATGGTTAGGAAACCTTAACCATCTTTGATCAACGAGCTAGTCTAGTAGAGGCTCACTAGGGACATAATATTTTTTTATGTATTGACACATGTATTTAGGTTTCCGATCAATACAATTCTAGCATGAATAATAAACCTTTATCATGAATAAGGAAATATAAAATAACAACTTTATTATTGCCTCTATAGCATATTTCCTTCAGTCTCCCACTTGCATTAGAATCAATAATCTAGATCACATCAGCATGTGATTTAACACCCATAGTTCACATCGCCATGTGACCAATACCCAAAGAGCTTACTAGATTAAATAATCTAGTTCACATTGCTATGTGATTAACACCCAAGGAGTACTAAGGTGTGATCATGTTTTTCTTGTGAGAGAAGTTTAGTCATCGGGTATGTCACATTCAGATCCGTATGTATTTTGCAAATTTCTATGTCTACAATGCTCTGCCTGGAGCTACTCTAGCTAATTGCTCCCACTTTCAATATGTATCCAGATTGAGACTCAGAGTCATCTGAATCGGTGTCAAAGCTTGCATCGACGTAACTCTTTATGACGAACTCTTTATCACATCCATAACCGAGAAATATTTCCTTAGTCCTCTAAGGATAATTTTGACCGCTGTCTAGTGATCTACTCCTAGATCACTATTGCACCTCTTTCCAAACTCATGGAAAGGCACATAATAGGTCTGGTACATAGCATGGTATATTTTATAGAACCTATGGTTGAGGCATAGGGAATGACTTTCATTCTCTCTCTATCTTCTGCCGTGGTCGGGTTTTGAGTCTTACTCAACTTCATACCTTGTAACACAGGCAAGAACCCTTTGTTTGACTGATCCATTTTGAACTTCTTCAGAACTTTGTCAAGGTATGTGCTTTGTGAAATTCCTATTAAGCGTCTCGATCTATCCTTATAGATCTTGATGCCCAATATGCAAGTAACTTCACCGAGGTCTTTCGTTGAAAAAAAATCTTATTCAAGTATCCTTTTATGCTATCCATAAATTCTATATCATTTCCAATCAATAATATGTCATCCACATATAATATCAGGAATGCTACAGAGCTCCCACTCACTTTCTTGTAAATACAGGCTTCACCAAAAGTCTGTATAAAACCATATGCTTTGATCACCTCATCAAAGTGTATATTCCAACTCCAAGATGCTTGCACGAGTCCATAGATGGATTGCTGGAGCTTGCACACTTTGTTAGCACCTTTAGGATCGACAAAACCTTCTGGTTGGATCATATACAACTCTTCATTAAGAAGTCCATTAAGGAATGCAATTTTGACGTCCATTTGCGAGATTTCATAATCATAAAATGCGCCAATTGCTAACATGATTTGGACGGACTTAAGCATCGCTACGAGTGATAAAGTCTCATCGTAGTCAACCCCTTGAACTTGTCGAAAACCTTTTGCGACAAATCGAGCTTTATAGACAGTAACATTACCATCAGCATCAGTCTTCTTCTTGAAGATCCATTTATTCTCTATGGCTTTCCGATCATCGGGCAAGTCCACCAAAGTCCACACTTTGTTCTCATACATGGATCCTATCTCAGATTTCATGGCCTCAAGCCATCTCTCGGAATCAGGGCTCATCCTAGCTTCTTCATAGTTCGTAGGTTTGCCTTGGTCTAATAACATGACTTCCAGAATAGGATTACTGTACCACTCTGGTGCAGATCGTGCTCTGGTTTACCTACGAGGTTCGGTAGCAACTTGATCTGAAGTTTCATGATCATTATCATTTGCTTCCTCTCTAGTTGGTGTAGGCATCACGGGAATAGATTTCTCTAATGTGCTACTTTCCAATTTGAGAGAAGGTACAATTACCTCATGAAGTTCTACTTTCCTCCCACTCACTTCTTTCGAGAGAAACTCCTTCTCTAGAAAGGACCCATTCTTAGCAACAAAGATCTTGCCTTCAGATCTGTGGTAGAAGGTGTACCCACTTGCTTCCTTACGGTATCCTATGAAGATCCACTTCTCCGATTTGGGTTCCAGCTTATCTGGCTGAAGTCTTTTGACATAAGCATTACATCCCCAAACTTTAAGAAACGACAACTTAGGTTTCTTGCCAAATCACAGTTCATACGGTGTCGTCTCAACGGATTTAGACGGTGCCCTATTTAATGTGAATGCAACTGTCACTAATGCATAACCCCAAAACGATAGTAGTAAATCGGTAAGAGACATCATAGAATGCACCATATCCAATAAAGTATAGTTGCGACGTTCGGACACACCATTATGATGTGCTGTTCCAGGTGGCGTGAGTTGTGAAACTATTCCACATTGTTTAATGAAGGCCAAACTCATAACTCAAATATTCACATCCGTGATCAGACCGTAGAAACTTTATTTTCTTGTTACGATGATTCTCCACTTCACTATGAAATTCTTTGAACTTTTCAAACGTTTCAGACTTATGTTTCATTAAGTAGATATACCCATATCTACTTAAATCATCTGTGAAGGTCAGAAAATAACAATATCCACCATGTGCCTCAACACTCATCGGACCGCATACATCAGTATGTATTATTTCCAATAAGTCATTGGTTCGCTCTATTGTTCCAGAGAATGGAGTTTTAGTCATCTTGCCCATGAGACATGGTTCACAAGTATCAAATGATTCATAATCAAGTGATTCCAAAAGTCCATCTGCATGGAATTTGTTCATGCGCTTTACACCAATATGACCTAAACGACAGTGCAATAAGTATGTTGCACTATCATTATCAACTTTGCATCTTTTGGAATCAATATTATGAATATTTGTATCACTACGATCGAGAATCAATAAACCATTCACATTGGGTGTATGACCATAGAAGATTTTATTCATGTAAACAGAACAACAATTATTCTCTAACTTAAATGAATAACTGTATTGCAATAAACATGATCTAATCATATTCATGCTCAATGCGAACACCAAATAATATTTATTTAGGTTCAACACTAATCCCGAAGGTAGAGCGAGTGTGCGGTGGTGATCATATCAACCTTGGAATCACTTCCAACACAGATCGTCACCTTGCTTTTAACTTGTTTCTGCAACTCCCCTTTCGAGTTACTAATCTTAGCAACTGAACCGGTATCAAATACCCAGGGGTTTACTACAAACACTAGTAAAATACACATCAATAATATGTATATCAAATATACCTTTTTCACTTTGCCATCCTTCTTAGTGCACCATCATGACTATTTCCTTCGCAGTAGAAGCACTTAGTTTCAGGTTTGGGGTCTAGCTTTGGGCTTCTTCACGGGAGTGGCAACTTGCTTGCCATTCTTCTTGAAGTTCCCTTTCTTTCCCTTGCCCTTTTTGTTGAAACTAGTGTCTTGTTAACCATCAACACTTGATGCTCTTTCTTGACTTCTACCTTCGCCGATTTCAGCATCGCGAAGAGCTTGGGAATCGTTTTTGTCATCTCTTGCATATTATAGTTCATCATGAAGTTCTAGTAGCTTGGTGATAATGACTAGAGAACTCCGTCAATCACTATCTTATCTGGAAGATTAACTCCCACTTGATTCAAGCGATTGTAGTACCCAGATATTCCGAGTACATGCTCACTGGCTGAGCTATATTCTCCTCCGTCTTGTAGGCAAAGTACTTGTCAGAGGTCTCATACCTCTTGACACGGGCATGAATCTGAAATACCAATTTTCAGCTCTTGAAACATCTCATATGCTCAGTGGCGTTCAAAACGTTTTTGAAGTCTCGTTTCTAAGCCGTAAAGCATGGCGCACTAAACTATCAAGTAGTCATCATACCGTGCTTGTCAAACATTCATAACGTCTGTTTTTGCTCCTACAATAGATCTGTCACCTAGCGGTGCATCAAGGACATAATTCTTCTGTGCAGCAATGAGGATAATCCTTAGATCACGGACCCAGTCCGCATCATTGCTACTATAATCTTTCAACTTATTTTTCTCTAGGAACATATCAAAAATAGGGGAGATATATCGTGAGCTATTAATCTATAACACTGCAAATACTATCAGGACTAAGTTCATGATAAATTAAGTTCAATTAATCAAATTACTTAAGAACTCCCACTTAAATAGACATCCCTCAAGTCATCTAAGTGATACACAATCCAAATCAACTAACCCATGTCCGATCATCACGTGAGATGGGGTAGTCATCAATGGCGAACATCTCTAAGTTGATCATATCTACTATATGATTCACGTTCGACCTTTCGGTCTCTAGTGTTCTAAGGCCATGTCTGTACATGCTAGGCTCGTCAAGTTTAACCCAAGTATTCTGCATGTGTAAAACAGTCTTACACCCGTTGTATGTGAACATAGAGTCTATCACACCCGATCATCACGTGGTGTCTCGAAACGATGAACTTTCACAATAGTGCATACTCAGGGAGAACACTATTACCTTGAAATTTAGTGAATGGATCACCTTATAGTGCTACTGTCGTTCTAAGAAAAATAGGATGCATATAAGATAAACATCACATGCAATCAAAATATGTGACATGATATGGCCATCATCATCTTGTGCTTTTGTCTCCATCTCCAAAGCACCGTCATGATTTCCATTATCACCAGCTCGACACCTTGATCTCCATCATTGCGTCATGGTCGTCTCGCCAACTATTGCTTCTACAACTATTGGTAACTCATAGCGATAAAGTAAAGCAATTACATGGCATTTGCATTTCGTACAATAAAGAGACAACCATAAGGCTCCTGTCAGTTGCTTGATATCTTACAAAACATGTTCATCTCATACAATAACATATATCACATCATGTCTTGACCATATCACATCACAACATACCCTACAATAACAAGTTAGACGTCCTCTACTTTGTTGTTGCAAGTTTTACGTGGCTGCTACGGGTTTCTAGCAAGAACCGTTCTTACCTACGGCAAAAACAACAACGGTGAGTCATCAAGTTTGTTGTTTTAACCTTCTTAAAGAACTGGCCATAGTCAAATTCGATTCAACTAAAGTCGGAGAAACAGACACCCGCCAGCCACCTTTATGCAAAACTAGTTGCATGTCAATCGGTGGAACCGGTCTCATGTGCGTGGACATGTTAGGTTGGTCTAGGCCGCTTCATCCCACAATACCGCTGAATCAAAATAAGACATTGGTGGTAAGCAGTATGACTATCACCGCTCACAACTCTTTATGTTCTACTCATGCATATCATCTACGCATAGACCTAGCTCTAATACCACTGTTGGGAATCGTTGCATGGAAAACAAAAAATTTCTACGCACACGCAATGATCTATCCATGTAGATGCATAGCAATGAGGGGGAGAGTGTGTCTACATACCCTTGTAGACCGTAAGTGGAAGCGTTTCACGACGTGGTTGATGTAGTCGAACTTCTTCGCGCTTCAACCAATCAAGTACCGAACGCACGACACCTCCGCGTTCTGCACATGTTCAGCTCGGTGACATCCCTTGCCTTCTTGACCCAGCAAGACATCGAGGTAGTAGATGAGTTTTGTCAGCACGACGGCGTGGTGACGGTGATGGTGAAGTGATCTTCGCAGGGTTTTGCCTAAGCACCACGAGAATATGACCGGGGGTGTAAGCGATGGAGGCGGCGCCGCACACGGCTAGGCAATTGTCTGGGGTGTGCTAGGCACCCCCTCATCATATATATATATATAGGTGGGAGGGATAGGTGAGAGGCCAAGGGGCGCCCCAACTTTGTCGGAGGGGGGAAGGAAAGAAAGGGGGGAGGGAAAGAAAGGAAGGGGGAGAGGGAAGGAAGGGGGAATCCTATTCCACTCTTTCCTTCCCCTTCCCCTCTTCCCTACTCCTCCTAGGCCGGCCCATATGGGGGGTGCACCAGCCCCTTGTGACTAGTGTGTTTCCCCTCTTGGCCCATAAGGCCCATATCTTTTGTCGGGGGTGCCCGGAACCCCTTCCGGTGACCCGATAACTACCCGGTACCCCCTGAAACACTTTTCGTGTCCGAATACCATCGTCATATATATCAATCTTTACCTCTCGACCATTTCGAGACTCCTCGTCATGTCTGTGATCTCATCCGGGACTCCGAACAACATTCGGTCACCAAATCACATAACTCATATAATACTATATTGTCATCAAACGTTAAGCGTGCGAACCCTACGAGTTCGAGAACTATGTAGACACGACTGAGACACCTCTCCGGTCAATAACCAATAGCAGAACCTGGATGCCATATTGTCTCCTACATATTCTACGAACATATTTATCGGTCGAACCGTTATGACAACATACGTAATTCCCTTTGTCTATCGGTATGTTACTTGCCCGAGATTCGATCGTCGGTATCTTCATACCTAGTTCAATCTCATTGACGGCAAGTCTCTTTACTCGTTCTGTAATATATCATCTCATGAATAACTCCTTAGCCGTTTGCTTGCAAGCTTATGATGTGTATTACCGAGAGGGCCCAGAGATACCTCTCCGATACTCGGAGTGACAAATCCTAATCTTGATCTATGCCAACTCAACAAACACCTTCGGAGATACCTGTAGAGCATATTTATAATCACCCAGTAACATTATGATGTTTTATAGCACACAAGGCATTCCTCCGGTATCCGGGAGTTGCATAATCTCATAGTTGAAGGAATATGTATTTGACATGAAGAAAGCAATAGCAATAAAATTGAATGATCATTATGCTAAGCTAACGGATGGGTTTTGTCCATCACATCATTCTCCTAATGATGTGATCCTGTTATCAAGTGATAACACATGTCCATGGTTAGGAAACCTTAACCATCTTTGATCAAAGAGCTAGTCTAGTAGAGGCTCACTAGTGACATATTATTTGTTTATGTATTCACACGTGTATTTAGGTTTCCGATCAATACAATTCTAGCATGAATGATATACCTTTATCGTGAATAAGGAAATATAAAATAAAAACTTTATTATTGCCTATAGGGCATATTTCTTTCACTATTGATTGTGTTTTTTCCTTCATCCTTAGTGGAAACATGCCAATGATTCTTGCCTCAATAGCCCATCATATTTTGCCTTCATGGGAAACACGTCTGTATCACCATAAATTCTCACTATCTAATGCATTTCGAATGTGCTCATCATGATCCTTGGGTGTTCTTTCTTGGTGCCTATGTATTTCACACTGATCCTTCAAATGGTCTTCTCGCCTTCAACGTTCTGAAGTTCTTAGCATAGCTACGCGTATGAGTTGACTAGGTTCTTATAATGGCATCTGAGTGTGGCTCTAGTTTGTTTGTACTTATGTCTTGGCTCTACTATGGGTTGCCTTCTGGGAAGCAAACACATGTTTATGTCGTGGTATCGACTCATTAGGTCTTCCTCCATTGTTGTTTAATCGCCTTTCCAAACTGTGGTGGTCGTCTCATGGGGTGTTGGCTTTTGGGAGGGTTCGGTTGGCTCAGGTTTCCTCCGTCTTTTTCAGTTGTATTCTATCCCTTTGTGTGCATTCTTTTGCTACGATATCCACCCTTTGAATTCTTTTTATTTTCACTATGACTTGTGTGCACTTACCTAGTAATTTATCCCCCTTCAGTCGTCTTGGTGTGTGATAATGGAAAATGTTTAGGTGGGCTTAAGCCCCTCGTAGACCTTTGACCCCACCTAATGGGTAGTATGATAACCAACCTTCTAATTAAAGAAAGTACAACATTTCCTCGATGAGATCAAAACCAAATTGCATTGTCGAATTTATCAAAACACACTTCTTTCAAATGTAGCTTCTCATTTGTTGACCGATTGAACTAAAAGGTCAACATAACATACCATTTGGGGAGTTGTCCCCGTTGGTGGTATTGTCCATTGTTATCAGAAGTTTCTCTACATCACTTGGTACAAAGTTCGGGATTCCACTCGATTGGATGGATGTGAAAGAAAACCAAGTGAGAAAATGGGGGTATTTTCTGTGATGAGTTATGATTAACATGAACCAACATCTATATTTTCGTATATGGATTGATGTTGGCAACGGAGACAGAAACGAGAAGAAAGGATGAAAATGCGGGATTTCTTCATCCCGGTCGCACAAAGCATGCCATTGCCATTTTAAAATACTTGAGTCTACGCAATGCAACACCACCTCTCTTAGAATTGCGTGAGTGTTTCTCTCGAGCCTAACCAAAAGGTGTTCTATATGGCATTAGACCAAAGAATCGTGTATACACCTGAATGCACCCTCACTCAAGGTCATTGAGGGAGTCCTGGATTAGGGGGTCTCCGGATAGCCGGACTATCTCCATTGGCCGGACTGTTAGACTATGAAGATACAAGATTGAAGACTTCGTCTCGTGTCCGAATGGGACTCTACTTGGCGTGGAAGGCAAGCTAGGCAATACGGATATGGATATCTCCTCCTTTATAACCGACCTTGTGTAACCCTAACCCTCTCCGGTGTCTATATAAACCGAAAGGTTTTAGTCTGTAGGACAACAATCACAACATACAATCATACCATAGGCTAGCTTCTAGGGTTTAGCCTCTCTGATCTCGTGGTAGATCTACTCTTGTACTACCCATATCATCAATATTAATCAAGCAGGACGTAGGGTTTTACCTCCATCAAGAGGGCCCGAACCTAGGTAAAACATCGTGTCCCCTGCCTCCTGTTACCATCCGGCCTAGACGCACAGTTCGGGACCCCCTACCCGAGATCCGCCGGTTTTGACACCGACATTGGTGCTTTCATTGAGAGTTCCTCTGTGTCGTCGCCGTTAGGCTTGATGGCTCCTACTATCATCGATAGCGATGCGGTCCAGGGTGAGACTTTTCTCCCCGGACAGATCTTCGTATTCAGCGGCTTTGCACTGTGGGCTAATTCGCTTGGCCTTCTAGAGCAGATTGAAAGCTACGCCCCTGGCCGTCAGGTCAGATTTGGAAGTTTGAACTACACGGCCGACATCCGTGGAGACTTGATCTTCGACAGATTTGAGCCACAGTCGGGCCCGCCGGACTTGCACGATGGGTATGACCTAGCTCTACCGCCGAACAGTACCCCAGAGGCCGCGCCCGCATCAGCTCCGACCCTTAGTTCGGAGCCAACTGCGCCAATCGAGGACGGGTGGTTAGACACCGCCTCAGGGGCTGCAGTCTCAACGGCGATCGAGCCAAACACCAGCATAATCCTCTGCGCAGCCCGTGACTCCAAGGTGCCGGACTATTTTTCTGACTCCGAACCGCCCGCGCCCCTGCCAATCGAATCCGATTGGGCGCCGATCATGGAATTCACCGCCGTGGATATCTTTCAGCACTCGCCCTTCGGCGACATTCTAAATTCACTAAGGTCTCTCTCTTTGTCAGGAGAGCCCTAGCCGGATTATGGCCAACAGGATTGGGACGCGGACGACAAAGAAATTCGACGCCCACCCACCACCCACTTAATAGCCACTGTCGATGACTCAATCGACATGCTCGACTTCGACTCCGAAGACATCGACGGTATGGACGATGATGCGGGAGGCGAAGAGGAACCACCGCCCACAGGGCGCTGGACGTCCACCTCATCATATGACGTATACATGGTGGACACACCAAAAGAAGATGATGACGAGGAACGGAAGGACGCACCGAAGGCTTGTTCCCTTGAGAAGCAGTCAAAACGGCGGCGCAAGCGCCGCCCCAAATCCCGCCTCGGCAGAAATAACGATCATACAGACCCAGCGTTGGAGCAGGGCGAACCACTGCCGGACCACGGCAATACAGAGAATCAAACCGAACAAACTAATTCTGTCAAAGATAATAGTCCGGACGACATAACGCCGGACAGGCACCCGGAGCAGCAGAATGCCCGTCAAAGGCTTGTTGCCACCGTGAGGAGTCTGAAAAAGCAGAAGCAAAGGCTCAAGGCTGCGCAGGACACACTCCAAATCAGATAGAGTAAAGTACTCAACACAGCAGCGAAGTACGGCGACAATCGCCCCACCAAGAGCTACCCAAAGCAGAAGTTGCTACCTGAATTCGATGAGGAGGCCTCAGACCCCCCACAACCAAAAATCAAAATAGCCACCTGGCCGGATAGACGACCTCATGGCCAACATAGAGTGGCAAACAACGCCACTCACAAGCCAATACGCGATCCACGCGAGGGCTCGCACCAAAAGGACGGTGCAACCAGATCCATCTATGGACCACGCAAGCGCGCCCCAGCATACGATGTAACACAACAAACATTCGAACAACGCGGTACACCCAGATACAAGGGTGCCGCACACCCCCTATGTTTCACCGATGAGGTGCTGGACCATGAATTTCCAGAGGGATTCAAACCCATAAACATAGAGGCATACGACGGAACAACAGACCCTGGGGTCCGGATTGAGGACTATATCCTCCATATCCATATGGCTCGAGGAGATGATCTCCATGCCATCAAGTACTTACCCCTCAAGCTCAAAGGGCCAGCTCGTCACTGGCTTAAAAGCCTCCCCGAAAACTCCATTGGAAGCTGGGAAGAGCTCGAAGACGCTTTTCGGGCAAATTTTCAAGGGACTTATGTCCAACCTCCGGACGCGGATGATTTGAGTCATATAACTCAACAGCCCGGAGAGTCAGCCCGAAAGCTTTGGAACAGGTTTCTTACTAAAAAGAACCAAATTGTCGACTGTCCGGACGCCAAAGCCTTGGCAGCTTTTAAGCATAGCGTCCGTGACGAATGGCTTGACAAACACCTCGGCCAAGAAAAGCCGAGAACAATGGCAGCATTAATAAGCCTCATGACCCGCTTTTGCGCGGGTGAGGACAGCTGGCTAGCCAGATGCTGCACCAGCGACCCCAGTACATCTGAAGTTAGAGATGGAAACGGGAAATCACGGCGCAACAGCAATAACAAACGCCGGAATAAAGAAGACAGCACGAAGAGCACAGCAGTAAACGCCGGATTCAAAAGCTCTCGGCCAGGTCAGCAAAAGCCGCCCTCTAAAGGCGCCAGAGACGAACTGTCCAGCCTAAACAAAATTCTGGACCAAATATGTCAGATCCATAGCACCCCTGGTAAACCAGCTAATCATACCCACAGAGAATGTTGGGTCTTCAAGCAGTCCGGCAAGCTCAACGCCGTACACAAGGGGGAGGATACACCAAGCGAAGACGAGGATGAGCCTCTCAAGCAAGACACTGGGGAACAAAAGAAATTTCCACCAGAAGTCAAAACGGTAAACGTGTGACACGTGATCAAGGGGTGAAACAAAACAGCACTCCTAGAAAAATATGCCCAAAGGCATACCACCGCGGAGTCCTGCCACTGGTCGTCTCAACCGATCACTTTCGACCATCGTGATTACTCAGCAAGTATACGGTGTGCAGGATGGGCTGCCCTGGTATTAGACCCAATAATTGACGGATACCACTTCACACGAGTCCTGATGGACGGTGGCAGCAGTTTCAACCTGATATACCAGGATACAATCCGCGAAATGGGGATAGACCCAACGAAAATTTGCCATAGCAATACCACCTTTAAAGGAGTAACACCAGGCCCAGGGGCTCATTGCACAGGCTCCCTGCTACTAAAGGTTATATTCAGCTTCCCCGATAACTTCTGTAGCGAACATTTAACCTTCCATATCGCTCTGTTCCAAAGTGGCTATCAAGCACTACTCGGACGCGAAGCTTTTGCTCGCTTTAATGCAATACCACATTACGCTTCCCTGACGCTCAAGATGCCCGGACCACATGACATCATTACAGTAAATGGAAGTATTAAGCGATCTTTGCACGCCAAGAGAATGCGACTGCCTTGGCAGCCGCACACTAAAAACGGCCTCACCAACTAAAGCATTTGATAGGTCGTCAAGACCACGGACGCGGTTAGACGAGTCCGGCGCTGCTATATGTAATTTGTACCGGATTTATGGCCACACCCCTATTACAAATACAAGGGGCTCAACGCGCGCAGACAAGTGGCACTTTCTACTCATTTTTAGTTCTACATGGTTTCTTTAAAAACTATCTTTTTGCACGACAACTTTTTCACCTAAGTTCCTCTCTTTTACAGATGATCATCGTGCTACACCCATCCAGGATACGACACAACGGAGACACAGGCGCAGACGTGCAGCAGGGACCCGCTCCAAGGATTCTTTTTAGATTAAGACCCTGCGTAAACCTTTTTTACTGTCTCTTGTTGATACACATCCCTCGAATTCTTAGTACAATTAAGAAGGATGCTGACGTCTTGGCATGTGGCCACGTCAGAAGAATGCACGTACCTGGACACAAGGGGCTTCTTACAAAGGGCACTATTTAGGCCCGGTTTATACCATAAAGACCGAATACCTTAGGGAGTGTTCGGCGTCGCGAGTTTGGCCTTATATGCATCAGCTCCGAATCATTGTCTTTGGTCAAATGTTGGGTTTGCCCGGCTCCTATGTTTTGGTGCCTTATGTTCCGCTTTATCGGCTAAGGCAGCACCAGGAGAACTACTGCGATTGTGCCCTGGTTCACCCGGACGAGCACCTCAGTAGAGAAAGCCGAAAACTGACTGTCATGATATAGCGTGAGACTGGTCAACCACTCGATGACCTATCGGAATGTTTGAATTCCTCTGCCTTAACGAAGGGCCATTTTCCGGCTAGGCATGTACGCACCCCGAGATCGGGAGAGTGCGGAGCCACCAGGGGCTATCTAGTAGCCCCACTGTCAAACTCCTATGGCTAAGTGAAAGTGTTAAAGCATTATAGTCCGGTTGCCTCGTTCGCTGCACTATCACCTCCTTAATAGGACCAAGATGTTGGGTTAAGTGTGAACACGCGTTTTTTGCGAGCACCTCCGCATTATATGCGTGGGGGTTGAAGCCGACGACTGCAATCTTTCAGGTTATATACATATATACACAAACGGCCGCACAGGAGGCATCACACTACTTTCCGGCAAAAGTATAAATACAGCCTTACTATATTTCATAAAAACATTGTGTTTACAATGGGAATACATGTCATTCAAACATAATATTCTTTGAGCACTGGGACTCTATCAAACGAGAACCCTCAAGAACCTCTTCAAAATAGTGCTCGGTAGCTACTCGGCCTATGGCCGAATCTTGCGCCGCAACAGTGGTAGCATCCATCTCCGCCCAGTATGCCTTGACACGGGCAAAGGCCATCCGCTAGCCTTCTATGCACGCCGACCTCTTCATCGCGTTGATGCGCGGCACAGCACCAAGGAACTGCTGCACTAAGCTGAAATAGTTGTTCGGCTTCGGCTTCTCCGGCCACAAATGATCTACAACAGACCTCATGGCGAGTCCGGACAACCTATTAAGTTCGGCCCATTCGGTTAGCTGATCAGTCAAGGGAAGCGGACGCTCTGGAACGTTGAATTGTGACCAGAATAGCTTGTCCACTTCACGATCTGATTGATCTTGGAAGTATTCGACCGCATCGACAGCGCTCGCCGCCAAGTCCATATATGCGTCTGCCAAACTCCACAGCCGATCTAGAGGGGCATACCGCGGATCTCCGAACTTCCTCCGCAGCTGAAAGGGCTTCCCAGCCGCAATATCCCCGGCTTCGTGCAGCTCCTCCTTCTTCGCCCTCATAGCAGAGCGACTGTCTTTGGTCGCCATAGTGGCCTTCTCAAGGTCCGCTGCCTTCACTCGGTTTTCTTCTTCAAGGAACTGGCAACGGTCGGCAGTGCCTTTTAATTCTACGGCCATCTTGGCCATCTTTTCTTTGCTTTCGCAATGGGCAGCGTTCTCGGCTCTTAACTCTTCGGCCACCTTCAAAGCAGCCGCATTACTAACCCTCGCTTGTTCCTTGGCTCGGGCGAGTTCCGCCCGAAGGGTCTCCACGGTGGCAGTTCCGTCTGCGGTCACAACATATTAAAGATATTGGCATCATGCTGCTCTTATTGTGTGACATTCACCAGAAAACATTACTTACCCTGTGATTCGTCAAGCCGCTTATTAACAAGCTCGATGTCGGCGTCTGCCGCATCCAGTTGCCGTTTTAATTCGGCAAACTCACTAGTCCGGCTAGCCACCGGAGCTTCCACCACCTGCACATAAAGGCAGTCTGGTTATTGCCTGGGACTATGATCCTCTGTTCGCCGCCGTTCTTGACGACAACCAGAGTCTCAGGGGCTACTATCTGCATAGGGCACACCTAACATGTGCGGTACTATCACATATTATTTCACGTACCTCAAAGCCTGTCACTAGACTCATAAAGGCTTCATGTAATCCGCTTTCGGTGGACGAAATTCTCTCCATCACTGTACCCATCAGCGTACAGTGTTCTTCTGAGATGGCCGCTCGCCCTAACAGCTCCCTCAGAACGTCCGACCGCATACCAGACGGTGCCGAACTCTTTCGTTTGCTCTCTTTGGGAGCCGGACGCTGGGGACTTCGGGAATCTATGGGATTATCTTCTAGCCTCACTGGATCCGGAGAGGCCCTCCGTGACGACACTTCGGGGTCGCCCGCTTCTTGAGCGAAGGAGTCCGGGGGAGGCGTTTCGCTCTCCATCATCTCCGGAAGAAGATGCCCCGAAGACGAGCTCAGCTGAGAAGGGCTAAGACCCGAACTGCAAGATATATGCGGCGGTTATTTTCTCAGAAGAAAGATAGTATACCTTCACTATTAAAGTATTTTTGGATCACTTACGACTCGTTGGAGGGCTGATCCCCCCGTGGACTTTGTGCGGCAAGAGCACCCCCCGAGGCAGGACCCTCTGTTGGAGACTTCTTCTCTCATTTGGAGGCCTCGGCTTCCGGATCCTCGGAAGCAGTCCTCTTCCTCCCCCGGTTATCCTCCTTTAAGGAGGCGCTCATTCCCTCGGTTGGAACTGGCAGCGATGGGGGCCCGCTTCCGCCCATATTATTCCCCCCTGTATCTTCCTTCGAGGGCTCCGGGCAAGGTGTGAGCTCGAGCATCTTTTCCAATACCGGATTTTCCAAACCCTCATGGAGGGGGGCCGAACACCGAATCATCTTCGCCTTTGTTAGCCAGTCCTGGTCAAAGAGCGATCTCTCAGAAATAACTTCATGATGAATAAAAGGCGGTGTGTTCGGTTAGAGGATTTCTTACTTGTTCAGTGGTGCGGTTACTGCTCAGGCCCACATCCTCAGTAGCATCCGGACACTCTATTTGAGGTCTGAAGAATGACTTCTACATCTCCTCGTGCGTCAGGCCGAGGAAACTTTGAATGGCACGCGGTCCTTCTGGGTTGAACTCCCACAAGCGAAGGGGCCGGTGTTTGCAAGGCTAGACTTGACGAACCAGCATAACTTGTATTACCACTACCAAATCAAAATCTCGCTCGAAGAGATCTCGAATGCGGCTTTGCAGTATCGGCACGTCCTTGGCTGGACCCCAGCTCAGACCTTTGCTAATCCATTACATTAGTCGTGGTGGGGGGCCCGAGCGGAAAACGGGGGAAGCCGCCCACTTGGCACTTCTGGGAGCTGTGACGTAAAACCACTCCCGCTGCCATAATTCGGACACCTCTGGAAAGGAACCTTTCGGCCAGGGAGCTCCTGCCATCTTGCCTATTGATGCACCTCCGCACGCTGCATGTTGCCCCTCGATCATCTTCGGCTTCACTTCAAAGGTCTTGAGCCATAGGCCGAAGTGAGGGGTAATGCGGAGGAAGGCCTCACACACGACAATAAATGTCGAGATGTGGAGAAAGGAGTCTGGAGCTAGATCATGGAAATCTAGCCCGTAATAGAACATCAAACCCCAGACGAAGGGATCCAGAGTGAGGCCTAGGCCTCGGAGGAAGTGGGAGATGAACACGACGTTCTCGTTAGGTTCTGGAGTAGGGACGACCTGCCCTCGAGCAGGAAGCCGATGCGAAACCTCAGCGGTCAGGTATCTGGCCTCCCTCAACTTCTTGATGTCCTCTTCCGTCACGAAGGAGGGCATCCATCGGCCTTGAAGGCTGGATCCGGACATGATTGAAGATCCGGAGCACCTAACCTGGGCTTTGGGTGTTGGAACTCGAGGCGGGGGAAGGGTTCGATTGAGCATGAGAGGGGAAAAGCGAAAACCTTGTCCCTTTATAAAGAGGGTGAATATCAAGCATCCTCTCCGTAGCCGTTTAGGACTTGCCTATAATCTAGGAGTCCTAGACATGGTTGGGTTACCCACGACTGCATTAACGAGAATCCCGTAATTGGGGGAACATGATCTCTGCTTTGACAAGACGTGTCAAGAAACCGCCTCGCGTTATGTGCGGGGCTGGTTAAAGGGAACGGTTCGAATAATCACCGGGCCATGACATAACGTCATGCTGCCGAAACAAGCCAGCAAATTAGATCTGCGAAAATATTATTCTCTCTACGGTGGTACGTGGAACTTATTTTGCAGGGTCGGACACTATCCTCATTTTCAAGTTCTTCTGTGATGTATTCGGAGAAGGAACCCGCCTTGCAATGCCGAAGACAATACTGCGCGCCGGACTCATCGTCATTGAAGCCTGGTTCAGGGGCTACTGAGGGAGTCCTGGATTAGGGGGTCTCCGGATAGCCGGACTATCTCCATTGGCCGGACTGTTATACTATGAAGATACAAGATTGAAGACTTCGTCTCGTGTCCGGATGGGACTCTACTTGGCGTGGAAGGCAAGCTAGTCAATAAGGATATGGATATCTCCTCCTTTGTAACCGACCTTGTGTAACCCTAACCCTCTCCGGTGTCTATATAAACTGAAGGGTTTTAGTCCGTAGGACAACAATCACAACGTACAATGATACCATAGGCTAGCTTCTAGGGTTTAGCCTCTCTGATCTCGTGGTAGATCTACTCTTGTACTACCCATATCATCAATATTAATCAAGCAGGACGTAGGGTTTTACCTCCATCAAGAGGACCCGAACCTGGGTAAAACATCGTGTCCCCTGCCTCCTGTTACCATCCGGCCTAGACGCACAGTTCGGGACTCCCTACCCGAGATCCGCCGGTTTTGACACCGACAGTCATCCACCATACCTACAGGTACATGTCACACCATTTCCACATCTAATATTATCACATTGGTACCGAAAATTGCTCTCCTCTAGCCACCACATAATAATATCGATATCCAGCCTCGATAAAATCATTTTAACCATGCACACCATGTGCTAGCAAGGTATATATCATATGTGTTTGCTTTGAGATTCTGATCATAAATTTTCAGCCTAGTATGTATCTATATATTCACTCATTTTTGGACACTTTTAAATTAAATTTTACTAGACCCTAAATCAATAGTTGAAGTTTCAAATCTTTGAAAAAATACAAAGTTTTGGTTTAAGGTGGAAGATTTTTTTTCAAATGTTTGAAGCAAATATTTAAAAGGTACATATTTCAATTAATTTCAAAATACACGTCATTTTAATTATATAATGATTCAGTGCTATTGCATTCCATCTCACAAAACATCGAATGCATTTTCAACATTTCAAGTGAATTTCAATCACCATTCAGTAAGATTTCAATAAATGTTACAAAAGTTTCAAATGCATGTATATTGGATTCAATCAAGATTTAGTTCGTTTCATTCATGAGTCATTACATTAAAATGCATTTTAGGAAAGATATAAATGCATTCCAAATACAATATCAGCTCAAGTTCATTTAATCACAAATTTTATTTATTTCATAATCATTCCTAAGGTATTTT
The DNA here is from genome assembly GCF_056163025.1 of Triticum urartu. Taxonomy (NCBI): domain Eukaryota; kingdom Viridiplantae; phylum Streptophyta; class Magnoliopsida; order Poales; family Poaceae; genus Triticum; species Triticum urartu. Next base: position 77,173,438 of record NC_141874.1, read on the forward strand.
CATCAGCTTCCACAAATGTCACAAACTTGTAATCAAATTCAAATTCAAGAAAATTTCAATTATTATACAGTCATGATTCCAGAATACTTTTGAGAGGCATTTTCACTGGATTTCATATATCATAATTCATAAGTTTACACCCAAACACTAGTTTCAGTTGCAACTGAAAATATTAATCATGGTTAACATGCAACTAAAATTTCAGATTTTTGGATTCCTTTCAGCTCAACTCCTAATATCCATTCTAGAATTGTTTTAGATATATTTAGAGCATTTAATATACATTTTATATCAACTCCATGATGATTTAATACATTTCCCATGCATTTCCAGAGTAGTTTTAGATAGAATTCACGAATCAATTATTTCATTCACATTTCATAATTTTAGATACATTCTACACAATGTATGCCATTTCATACATCTACTAAACTAGATCCACATACATGCATCTCCACATATGTCCCTCCTCTTCATCCAAAACCAAACATTTTGTACTATCATTTCATTTCATTTACCATAAATCGAGAGACTGCATGTGAACTTCACAAACAAAGTAACAATTATGTTTGGTAAATTTGTTTGTGTATATTTCTTACAAAATTCACTCGACTAATATAAGTTTCAAGACATTTCTCACAAAAATTTCAAGCAACAAAGATAGTATCAAATTATCAACAAAAATCAACAAATTTGGATTATGCTTTATTTTGTCTCCTGACCACTGCATATTGATTTGCTCAACTCTCCTCCACAGGAAGAAAGCAAACAAAAAATACAAAGCCACACACTAGTAGTTTGCATGGTATCCCACACTTTGGCTTATTTAATCCATGATAAATCCAATGAGAAATTGGATCCAAGGAAACAAACCACACTGCTTGGACAACCACAAACCATCTTTTACAGAATCCTTGGCTGGATATGTTATTGCCGGCATGAGGGAGACTATGGGATGCAAGGGCTGGATACTATGATTGGGTCATCGAGGAGCGTCACATCCTCCCATGCCCAACCCATCCTTCTTCCTCGTGCAAAGACTTTGCTTTGTCGTGTGTTACTACACCCCCCCCCCCCAGCATGCAAATAAGCATGGTGGGAGTTGCATAGAAAAGAGCTACATCTGCCACCATGTCCTTCAGTGCCACTACCAACACCAAGATCATTCCATTCTCTCTTCTCCTGTTTATGGATTGAGAAAACGAGGGGGTGTGGGGGAAATTCAGTTGCCGAGTATATATTTTTTTATTTGGAAGGTCCCCACACATTGTGTATTCCTCTTAACCCCTTCTTTGTTTGGTTATAATTTTATGCAATAGTATCAGCCACGAATCTCGACAAAGAAACCTACTACGGATTCGTGTTAGCATACACATTATAAAAATAATTCTCAAATGCGCTAGTAACGATAAGCAACCTTCTAACTGAGAAACTGTAGCATCCCGTATATGAGGTCAAACCAACATTGCATTGCTCAGAATAACACATCACTCTTCATTCAAATGTACTCCATTTCATATGTTAGTTAATAGTTCAACATTACATAATGTCTTCTTGGGGAGTTGGTGCCGATGTCCAGGGAGTATTCCAAGTGAGAGCAAGCGAGAAGGTATTAGGGCAAGTGTCCACGGGTATCATAAATTTCTCTACATAATTTGGTATCAATTTTGGGGTTCCACATGATGTCATGGGTGTGAAAAGGCCTAATTGAGAAGGGGGTGCATTTGGTGTTTGCAGTTACGATTAGCACAAATTGGCATCTATATTAAAACTTTACGAATGGAACAAAGGAGATGAGAGAGTGGTGGATTTCAGCAACACTACCGAGCTTACAAAGTATGTATCTGTGCATTTTTTAAAATTTGAGCCCATATCCCGTGGGTTGGCGAGGAGACTTTCTGCCTACTTTCAGACTCCTACAAACAAACACCATATAAGGAAAACCACTACAATATATAGTAAGGTTCACTCGTATTGCTACTAATAACGGTTCAGACTCCTACCCCTATAGGTTCTTCATGACATGTTACTGCCAGGAAACTTTTTGCCTACTTTCCAAATATGTTATGTGGCAGAAAGTAGGGCTTTTATGTCGATGCAACATATCTCGACACTTGATGTAGTGATGTTAGGACTTGACGAAAATCTATCAACAGTAAGTTAGAAATGCATTTATGAGAGTTGCGAATGTTTTTCCAGTATTGAACATTTGAAATACATTCTAGAAACAATTTTAATTCAAATTAATTCAAATTGGTGTCAAAAACTTTATTTATTTAAGAAGCATTCCAGGGTCATTTTCACCGTTTCTAGAAATACCACAATTTTTTGCTCGAATTCAAAATTTAAGCGTATTTCAACAAGTATGCACTCATGATCTGGTCATGATTTCAAAACCATTTCAAGAGATATTTTCACTCGATTTCACCAAATGCATGTTACCATGATTCCTTGTATTTCAAGAAAAATTCACAAAATTTTAAATTTTAAATTTAGGCACCTCTTAGCTCAACTCCATAGATCCATTCTAGAATGATTTTAGACTATTTAGAGCATTTAATATTCATTTTAGATCCATTCAGTTATGATGTATGAAATTTCCAATGCATTTCCATATGAATTTTTTGATAGAATTCAAGAGTAACCTATTTCACTCGCATTTCATTTATTAGGTACATTCTGCATAAATTTTAGTGCCATTTCATATAGGTACTAAACAACGTCCACATACACACATCTCTACATACATCCCTCCTCACTATCGAAAACCGAACAACGGTTATTGGCTTTTTATTTACCTTTTTCAAAATTTCAAAGATACTAGACATGCATTTCACAATAAAACAATAATTACATTTGGTAAAATTATCGGTGTATATTTATCACAAAACTCATTGGACTAATATAAGTTTTAAGACTCACGAAAAGTTGAGGCGGCAAAGACACACTCTCAAATTATCAATAAAATCGACATATTTGGGCGATGTTTCAAATTTGTCCCATGGGAAATACAGATATCGACTTCGTTAACTCTTGTACACATGAAGAAACTAAACAAAAACAAAACACAACATCGCACATGACTTCATGCTATAAAATCCGAGAGAAATTGAATCCAAGGAAAAAGCCCATACTACTTGGTGAACCACACATACATTTTCCGCATCATCCTAATCAGGATATTCTGCTGCCAGTTTAGCAAGGCTTTGAGATGCTGGAACCGGATGTTGTGACTGGACCGTTGTGGAGTGCCGCGTCCTCCTACGCCTAGCCCATCTCGCATCCTTGCGCTGCCATTGAGGTGCACCGCATCATCCTAGGCCCAACCCCGCTCACACCTCCTCGCACTGCCATTGAGGAGTGCTGCATCATATTAAGCTCAGTCCCTCCCACCTCCTCGCGCTACTTTGTGCAATGACACATCATCCTAGGCCCAACCCCTCCCGCTTCCTCGCGCCGCCACCAAACTTCACCATGTGCTACCACACCCCAATCGTGGAAAGCCACACACTGGGGAGTCGTAGAGGAACGAGCCACCGCTTCCATCATGTCTTTAGGTAGCACTGCTCAACACTAAGTTCACACCGTAATATACTCTCTCGTTAATGCATTGAGAAAATGAGGGGTGGGTCCACTAGACGAGTATATATATTTTGCTTTCAATGGGCCCCATGTATTCTAGAACAAATCATTACACCACAATGTCACACATAAATCTCCACAAGGCAAGCTACAACAGATTCATGTTGGTGTACATGTTATTCTTTTCTAAAAAGATCTAGTATTGATAACCAACCACCAAGTTGAGAAACTATAGCACCCTCCCCCCTCACCCCGCCCAAGCAGGTTAAAGACAACATCATGTTGCCCAATTTAGCACAATACTCTTCATTCGAATGTCACATGTGAGTTAACAGGCCAATGTTACACAATATTTTCTTTGTGTGCTGGCACCGATGTCCTGGGAGGCTACCGAGTGAGAGCAAGAGAGAAGGCACCATGGGTAGTGCACATGGCTATCAGAAGTTTCTCCACATCACTTAATATCATGTTCGGGGTTCCACCCAATGTCATTGGTGTGAAAAATCCTAATTGGAAAGGGGGAGGGGGCAATATTTTGTGGCTGGAGTGGGGAAGGTGAAGGAGTTACTACCGGACCTGGCCAAAAGATGTTACACCACACATTGGGCATTCCTATTAACCACCTTATGTATTCCCCAACAAATTACTACACCACAATCTCATGCACAAATCTCCATGAAGCAACCTACGACGAGTTTGTGTTTTCGAACACGTTAGGAACAAAATATCAAAAGGGGTAGTACTAATAGGTATCCCTACCCCAAAGAGGTCAAGGCCAACATTGCATTACCCAATGTAACACAACACTCTTCATTCGAATTTTACCTGTGAGTTAATAGGTCAACAGTACACAATATATCCTTTGGGTGCTGGTGTCAATGTCCGGGGAGGCTTCCGAGTGAGAGCAAGAGAGAAGATATTAGGGATAGTGCTACCAATGGCTACCGGGAGTTTCTGTACATCACTTGGTATAAATTCGAGGGTTCCATCCAATATCATGGGTGTGAAAATCCTAAGTGCGGAAGGGGGGAGGGGCCGTATTTTATGCGTGGAGTTATGACTAGCGCAAACCGACACCTATATTTGTCGTTTGCAAATTGATGTAGTCAGCATGGCCACAATCACCAACAATACGAACAAATAGCAAGGACAGGGGACGACAAATAAGTCTTAGTTAACCGATAGAAGAGGAGACAATGGTGGGTTTCTACAATTGGCCTACCGAGTTTACGCAACATGAAATTGTGCACTTTGTAGCACTTGAGCTCATCTCTTGGGGGACGGCTAGGGAGTATTGTTGAACCTAGCCAAAAGATGTTATTTATGGTCTTAGACAAATGGCTCGTGTAGGCACCCAAACATGCCCTTGCTCGAGATGGCCCACCACACCAAGGGCTACATGAACACCCACCATCTGCACAACCCATCTTATCACATTAGATCCTCCATGCCACCACAAAACGAGATGGATATCCTAGTCCCTCACACAAAGTCTCCTTTCCAAGGGGAGGAAGGGTCAACAATCTAGCTTTTCGTGAGGGAGTCTTGTTGAAGACTCAATGTCCAAATACCCAGACATCTTCATTATCTTTACAACAAACACAAATGTGTACGAGACAAAATAGACAACTCACCCAATGCTAATCACCGCATCCCCTAGAGCTATATATACCCACGGCAACGCAAACACAGATCACACATCTCCATACACCTTAACAATGCATGGTTTGTAGTACCAAATATTCCCCCATCCTCAACATTCATTAACAACCATATCCTAGCTTCATATATTGCCCAGAGCTTTTAGTCTAAATCATCCCATCCTCATCATTCTTTCACGGCCATGCCTTAACTCCATATATTGTCCATAGTTTTTAGTCTAAATCATCCCCCATATCCTCAACATTCTTTCAAAACCATGGCCTAGCAACACATGATGTCCATGAGTTCCTAGTTTTTCATCAGTATTGTTCATCTGTTGGAGAGTTTGTTGTGTTTGATTAAGGATGACAACCATGGAAATGGACATGTATAAAATGGTGGTGCAGGAGAACGGCGAGGTCACATACCAGCTGACCGACCCGACGACATGGGGCGCGTGGGCGCACGAGGGACACCGATTGTGGGCGTCCATGCCAGAAGACTTCTGGCTATACGAGTACAAGGTGCGGATGTGCCCGCAGCCATACAGCCACGACTGGACGGCGTGCCCCTACGCGCACAAGGACGAACGCGCACGCCGCCGCGACCCGCGTCGCTTCAACTACATCTCCATCTCCTGCCCGGAGTACCGCGCCAATGCGCGTGCGCATGCGCAGCTCCGGCTTGCCGGTGCCGGGCACCCGCCGCCGACCTGCGCGCGCGGCCTCAGGTGCCGCTACGCGCATGGCGTATTCGAGCTGTGGCTGCACCCATCCCGGTTCCGCACACGCAAGTGTGATGCAGGCACGCGCTGCCAGCGCCAGATCTGCTTCTTTGCGCACTTCACCCGCGAGCTCAGGGTCGAGGACCCCATCGCCGCCTCCACCGCTGCAGCGGTGCCGTCTTCGTCCTTTGCCATGCCGCGGACGCCACCCCACATCCTCCAGTGCGCTCCTACCACTTCGGTGACGCGTCCGCAGGATGTTCCAGCTCCACAGCTGTTCGACGACATCACCCTGCAGGCCACTCCAAACAGGCTTCGCATGCTGAGCCTATACTATGCCATCACTGGGGACGATGTTTTCTCCTCCCACATCGCCACTGCCACCGCCGCCGCCGTCGCCGCTGCTACGACCACCATGCCGACCATGAGGGTGCCCTTACTGGCGTACAAGGAGGAGGAGGAGGACGCTAAATCCGTCCACTATGCGAACTACGAAGACTCCCTGCTGAACGACTACCCACACCGAGATCTCATCATGGACTTTATGCGCTAGGTATCCGAGGTATGACAAGGAATAAATCTCTGGATGGCAGGCCATGTCAATCCTGGAGCTCACCTGCAAAAAAGAGTCAATCCTAGAGCTAGTGTCATTGTGCGCATGACGGCTGCGACAGCGCGTGCATGCGTGTCTGTTGTGTCCGCGTTCAAGCAGTGGGTCCAAAAAGCCGTGTGCATGGTTCTTATTACATATTTATAATTTGCATGTCATGCATGGGCGCCAAGTGGCGGTAGTCGGTCCCTAGGAACGTCCCTATATGTGTATAGCGTACATGGTCATAAATAAGTGCCGTCTCCATGTGGAGATATATATATCCGATGGAGACTTACAATGCTATTGTTGATTATTGTATTGTTATGTTATTGTTTTATCCGTCAGGCAAATGTGTAATGTTTCGCTAAGCACTTATACAGTGGCGGAGACAAGGGGACCAGCAGGGCCCTGCCCCCCCCCCCCCCCCCCTAATACAACTGATTTAAGCCTAATATACATCTGAACAAGTGATTATTTGCTATGAAAATGGTGTATTATGGTGGGCTGGCCCTCCCTGACGAGGCTCAGCAACACTCGGCCCTCCTCATCCTTTTTTCCTGGCTCCGCCACTGCACTTATATACAATTGTTTTGTCGAACTAGATGCCTCCTCGGTTCCTTTTAGTTTGTCTGATAACTAAGGTGTATTTTTATCTGCATAAGGAATATCATGATGTTAGAAATGTGATTCATACGTGCCGCTTTGTCTGGTTGTGTTATGAGATACTAGCAAAAAGGTCCGTGCGTTGCAACGGGAGAAAAAAAATTCAGTCATATCTTTAGCTGGGTCAGTTGGACAAACTATGTGTGGCCGGTTGGCAGGTTATGACTCGACAATTTTATTTTTCTCCGACCTGGCCCACAGTGCGCCGTCATATGGGCTTCCTCTGTTGGGTCAAAATGGGTGGCAAGTAACGAAACCAAATAGCTTACGTGAAATTAATTAAAGCAGGACCAAACGAAACGGGACGAAACCAAAAATATCACCTCCTTTTAATAGTAGGTATAGATAAGGAGCATGTATATGTTCAAGTGTTGTTATGTTAATAGGCAAAATGCCGGCATGGTTGTAGCCACAATAAGTAAAGACAAAAGAAGTTGGATTTTTTTGTTAGTGGATATACAGCTTGGAGATCACTGCGGTGACATAAATTCTCCGATCCGGTCTGAGGAAGCACCGAGAATACTCAAACAAGAAGCCTTGGCCGCATGTTGCTGCAATCCAAAACCTCTAGTATAGTACTCCCTATTATTGATCTATACGCTTTTACTTTTGTTATCGGCAGATGCTTGAGACAAAGAGTATCGAGGCATGCACTCGTACGGAAATACCATTTTAAACTTGCGTTGAGATTCAGGTCTTTTTTAACGGGGTTATGGAAGCATTTTTCTTTTCTTGGTACATTTTCCTTTTGCTAATTCCAGGAGTACGACTGGATCAACTGGTCTACTTAATTGATGGGGATGCAATCTAAATTGAGGGCATTTCTGATTAAGACTGCAAATTCTGTCTGTTACACACCAGCAAATATGCATATACTAGAGGCTATGTGCGTTTTGTTGCGTTGTTCTTCACTCATGGGATTAATTCTTCTTTCTCTAGTTGATTATTATGGTCGGTTGTTTTATTTTGGTTTTATCTACAGTGGGTTGGCTTTTAATTATTTTTCATTTGTATATCTTGTTGGGTCGTCGTTGTAGACGATATTTGTTTTGAGAGGAGGCTAAAGTTGCTAGGTTTGTCGTGTAGGGTCCTTGCATGTTCGGCCTTAGTGTCAGCCATTGATGGTTGTGTGACTTGGGAGCTCTAACACTCACATGGGACGGCCCATGAAGCTCCCACTCGCTCAACTCGGCTCCTTGCTCCACTCAGTTATTCAGTTTTTATTTTCGTTCACTTCTCTGCTAGCTCATAAGAAAAACCAGCTATCATATATTTTTATTTCAAGAGGTTCATTAAATCAAAGTAAGTTCATGTACCTTAAAAATGTTGTGGATTACAAAAAAACGATTTTTAAAAATGTTCTTGAATTACAAAATATTCGTGGATTTCAAACAATGATCACAAATTCAAAAGCTTCATGAATTAAAAAAATGTTCACAAACTTATGAATTTCAAACAATGAAATACAAAATGCGAACATTTGTTGAAAATCTGAAATGTTCCAAACTTAGGAACATTATGAAAACAGAACCATTTTAAAAAAAATTGAGAACATTTTATGAAAACGCGAACATTTTTTCAAAATTTTGAACATTGTTTTGAAAACACATTTTTTAAACCCCAAACATATTTACAAATTTATGAAGTATTTTGAATTATAATCATTTTGAAAATTTGCGCATTTTGAAAAAATCAACAGAAAAAAGGAAATAAATGAAAAAAAGAAGAAAGAAGCAGAAAAGAGAAAAACAAAAATAAAAAAGAAACAGAAAAGAAAAATGGAAAGATAACTAAATAAAACCAGCCACAAAAAACAGCAGGAAAAAAGAAAACCCGATTCGGGGAACCTTCGAGAAAGTTGCCAAAACCAGGGAAAACCATAGCTACGCTAACCGCTAACGGGCCGGCCAAGATCGCGTCGCTCGCTCTATGCGAACCCTCAACATCTTGATGCAACGTGCGTCATATAGAATTTTCCACTTGCCACAACGCGCGGCAAATAGGAAATTCCGTTTAGGTATATGCGGAACAGGTTTCTAGGCTTTCACGGACCATAATGAGCTAGTTTTGGGCTTGGTGTACATACGCTACGGGTCTATTGCCCGGGCCCTAAGTACATACACATTAGCAGTTAAGTACGTCCATTAGTGTTGCTATGGGTCTCCACTGTAGCAAGAGAAGAAAAAGAAAGACAACATTAGTCATAAGTGTTCCAGAGGCCATGCTAACGGTGCAGCCGAGAATGTCGCCAATGAAGGAGAGGCCACCTCCCCCGATTTTGGCCAGCAGATCCATCCCCGAGTGATGCTCGCCAAGATTCAAGTTTCAGTCCATGTACAAAAAAGTTCACCTCCAGCAAAATAATATCACACGAAGCGACTCTTCAAGGTTCTTCGCTTTTATTCGTTACCAGCCACGAGCACACAGGAAAAACAGAGCCCTTAACTCAATCACATATAACACCAAGATACGTTTCCTGTGATCCACCCAAACGACCATTGCTGTCGTTTTCACGTGTTTCTCTGTCATCTAATCCGTGTTGGCAAACTTAGCAGTTCCCAATGCTTACTACCTCCGTCTCGGTGAATAAGTCATTCGCGTAGTTCTAGGTTGACGATTTAACTATCTAAATATGTATTATATGTGACAAAAAATATGTATTTAGAAACTACATCATTATAGAAATCTAGTGATATACTTTTCATGACATATAACACATATTTAATTCCTTAAATCGATGACCTAGAACTACGCGAATGACTTATTCACCTAGACGGAGGTAGTATTATATTTCCGCGTTTCTCAATCAACAGAAATATGTTAGGCGTTTAGCCTCACGCGCACGCATTGTGTTAGTTAACTAGAGTCCAGAGATGACCCGCACTTCACCGCACGAGTTGGGTTAGTTAACTAGACTCCAAAGGTGACCCGCACTGCGCCACATGCATTGGGTTAGTTAACTAGAGTCCAGAGATGACCTGCACTACACCGCACACGTTCGGTTAGTTAACTAGAGTCCAGAGGTGGCTTGCACTGCACCGCATGTGTTGCGTTAGTTAACTAGAGTCCAGGGTGACCCGCACCACACCACACAAGTAGCCGGAGCGGTTTGCCTCACATCGCACTAGTTGGTTAGTTAACCAGGGATCGATGACCCGCACTACACCGCTCCGCTCCGCACCGCACCGCACGCTCGCGGGCGGCATGCATGGACAGACCGACGAGGGAGCTGGTAGGTTTTGTCCTATTACCGAACCGAAATCTAAGTGACACCACAGCCAGATAGATGGAGGGACGTAATGCAAATCAATTACGAGGATGTCCATTAGTGCTTTAAGAAAAGTAGGTAGGTAGGTTGGCTTGTTGTATATGCAGATTTTGGCTTGAGGTGAGTCGGTTGGTTGGTAGGTATGCATTGTTTATGATCTGTTGTGGAGTGTGTGTTTGTGGTATCCCTATTCTTAGTGCAATTGTATAACATTTGTTAGTATCCACACACACACAAAACGTATTTACATGCCGATTCGTCGGCCGTAGTAAAATAATTTTTTATTTAAAATTGTTTCTTTTTAAGAAGGTATGTGTTTGCTATGTAGATGTTGTTTAAAATTTCATCATGAAAAGACCCTAATAGGAAGGGACTGTGCCCTCTATATGTTCCTGGAGCAAATGAGTATGCACTTCAAGGGGCTCTTCGAGGGAATAGATCGTTCCTCAATAAACTACTCCCAGCGAACGCTCGAAGGGCCCTCCCATGCACATTGCTAACTCCTCTCCTCCTCCTTAACACCCTCTTTTGCCATCTCGCAAAAAACATCCTCTTTTGCCATGGTATCAGAGTGAAATTGCCATGCTATGGTAATATTATCAACATAATTTTTTTACCATGTTACCATGTGTGCAAAGATTGCCATGCTGCAACATAGAAGAACTGTTGTGCTACCTATTCGGTAATTGTCATGTTGGAAAGAAAGAGGATTGCCATGCCAAAAAAATTGAACATCCTACAACAGAAGAAAGTTGCCACAAAATGTCCATGATTTTCTACAACAGAGAAATTGTCATGTTGTTTTTAGGAATTTGCCATGTCGTGCTGCTACACATAGAAATTCCCATGCTTATGTAAAAATAATGTCACAGCTCAAAAAATTGCATCATTTGCTTGGGCGGGGGTGGCGAAGCAAATAGGTGGCCCACGACAATTACTAGTTGTCACGCATTGAGATTCATCCGAGGAAATCATACGCGCCATAAGGACTAACGTTGTTTTCGGCAGAACTACCGTGGTGTTGTTTTTGTGCAGAAATAAAAGTTCTCGGAATTTGAAAAAACTTTTTGATGATTTTTTTGGAAGAAAGGAGAAATAGTGGAGCAAAGAACCACCAGAGGGCGCCCCCTGCTGCTCACAAGACACCAGGGCACGCAGCCCCCGTGGCGCGCCCTCCTAGGTGGTGGGCCCCTTGAGGCCCATCTTCGTGTGATTCCAACGCTGAAAAATCCTATAAATACAGAAACCCCTAGAAATAACTCTGGATCAGAAGTTCCGCCGACACAAGCCTCTTTAGCCATGAAAAACCAATCTAGACCCTGTTTCGGCACCCTGCCGGACGGGGAGATCATCACCGGTGGCCATCTCCATCATCCCGGCGGCCACCATGATGAGGAGGGATTAGTCCACCCTCGGGGCTGAGAGTTTGTACCGGTAACTATGTGTTTAATCTCTCTCTCTCTCATGTTCTTGGTTTGGCACGATCTTGATGTATCGCGAGATTTGTTAATATAGTTGGATCATATCGTGTTTCTCCCTTTATATCGTATACAAACTCTTGGATAGATCGATCGGAAAGGGTAACTTGGTGTTATTTTAGTACGAACTTTTGGATAGATTGATCGGAAAGAGTAGCTTTGAGGTGGTTTCATACCCTACAAACAATTTCGTCTTATGTTCTCCGCTACATAAGAACTTTGGAGTGATTCTTCATTGCACGTTGAGGGATGGTTATATGATCCAATTATATTAGTATTGTTGAGAGATTGCACTAGCGAAAGTAAGGACCCTAGGCCTCATTTTCAAGCACTGCAATACCATTTGTGCTCACTTTTGTTACTTGCTACCTTGCTGTTTTTTATTGTTCCTATTACAAATTCCATATCTACTATCATTACTACACTTGTATCACCATCTCTTCACTGAACTAGTGCACCTATACAATTTACCATTGTATTTGGTATGTTGGGGACACAATAGACTCTTTATTATTTTGGTTACATGGTTGTTTTAAAGAGATCATATTCATCCTACGCCTCCCACGGATTGATAAACCTTAGGTCATCCACTTGAGGGAAATTTGCTACTGTCCTACAAAACTTTACGCTTGGAGGCCCAACACGAGTCTACAGAAACAAGTTGTTTAGTAGACATCACTTCATAGACACCGTCACCCCCAAAAAAACTCGACCCCTACCACCGCTAGAGGAGGCCGAATTTTAGTAGACGACGACAGCATAGAATTTCCAATCAACCTACCGTTGCCTTCCCTGGCCTATTAAGCACATGTCACCTATCCACCTGCCCCCTTGTCGTCTGTCACTCGCCAACATTATTTCTAGTGTTCCCGTTGTGCGTCTCCCCGTGCCTTGGCATCGTTAGTTCTAGGGTTCTTCCTGTCGATGCTTGGTGCATGCCTTATGCAGCATGTTCCAGCTCGCCCGCCTACATCCAGTGCGCAAACGTGTCGTCCTTGTCATTGTCGGTGTTGAGGACGCATTGGGATTCATGCTGATCGCATCTTGGTAGGTAGAAATGCAATGTGGGTGCATTTATCACCAACCTCACATGATGATCTGGCCGTGGCTCGTCTGTTGTGGTGCCGGGTGTGTTTTGAGAGAAATGCTAATTAGGATCCAGTGTATGAACTCACCGCGACAGCGTTAATGCATCCCTTACCTCGATGGAGGCGTGGTCGTAGAGTTGCATATATGTTCCTAGCATTCAGGCAATCAATGTCATGTTCGTGCTCAATACGACTAGGCAAAACCTTGTTCTGACCATGGTGTGATGGGCGTGGTTCCTAGTGAATGCCTTGCAATGGCCACACCCATCACATCAGTTCCCTTCTTGAAGGTGTCGTAAGGGAACATTTTCCCATACCATTGATATGGGTCTGGGTTTTCTCACTCTGCTGGTGGTGACAATAGTGGTCTCTACTTAGCATCACAATGTTATTATTCATACACTCCATCCATTTTGTGGTGCCATCAATGTTAACTCCCCGTTGTTGTGCATGATCAAGTCCCTCCCACGATGGTCCATGTGTTGCGATGAGCATTGTGCTCCCGGCATGGTCTTAGTTGATTTTTTCTCTTGGATAGTGCAAACTGCCAACTCAAATTTGCAAATTTCGCTGGTTGTCCTTGTGGTGGATCTTTCAGTCAAGGATCATGTTTGTCGGTGGCCTCACAACTACAAGGCTCCAATATCATGCCTTTTGTGGTAGAATTTTCCTGTTAATGATGATGTAACTCATTAATTATGTTTGTTCTAGTATGACGCCGTATGGATAAGTGACAAGTATGCATGTGTTGTTATGGTATAAACCGCCGAGTATTAGTATTGTGATGCCCTTCGACAGTGAAGTGGCCCTACTCCATGGTGATGGTCGTTGTGTTTGCTAACTAGCTAGTGCTTTGTGATGGGCACTCACTTCACTCTTTTCTTTTTCTTCTCTGTTGTAATCTTTCAATGCTTGCATTGTATGTGGTCACAACCTATGTATCCTTACCAATGACCTCTTATACATGATGTCAAGACATTGGTCTTGTAACCTTCCTCTTTTGGAATACATTCGAATGGGGAGTCTTTACCCAGTGGCGACAACCTAAAAATGCAAAATTTTGTACTCTAGGAATTCCTGAACTTTCTTTTGTGTGTGTGTATAACTTTTATGAGTTTTCGATCCATGTACTTATATTTTCTTTAGGATGTTAATTTTCTAGAATTCCCCAAAAATCTAGACCCCAGGCTGCCTTGTAGCCCTATCCGCCCTCGGCTGGGTCTTTAGTAGCTCGGTCTTTCCTGGTTGGCTAGCTCTTGTTGTGGTGTTGCAGTAGTGGTGTGACCGACATGTCATGGCTCAGAGGTGGGATGGCATCACCAGGTGAAAAGCATCTGGATGGTGGGGTCATGTTCATCCCTGGAGGCGTTCTTTTGGCATTATCTTTCTTCCACCTCCCATGGCTTGTGCTCCTAGTGAAATCTTAGATGCGACGTTCTCTAGATCTGGCGAGATGATGCATCCGCTTTGTTCTTTCCCCTCTAAGACTTCACCTAAAATCCTGGCCTATAGTGTGCTATTTTGCATCTCGCCTTCTGGCTAACCCTTCAGCTCGGAGCCTTTACAAGACTAGTTGTGGTCATCGTGGCCCGCTCGAGGTCTACCTAGGTGTCATGTGGTGGTGCTGGTTGTGTGTTTCCCTTTGTCCTCGATGGTGACACACCGATGTTGCTTGTGTCACCGGCTCACCGTATTTTGGCTTCGTAGGAAACACGTTTGTTACCATTTTTTCTCGCTATATAACTCTGTGACCGCCAGGCTCCTTGGAGTCCTCTTTCTTGGTGTCTATGTATTTCACCCCAATCATTAAAATTCTCTTCTCTCCTTCAATGTTCTAAAGTTCTTAGAAGAGTTCATTGTATGACTTCTAGCTAGAGGTCCTCGTGGTGGCATCTAAAGTTACGACTTTGGTTGGTTTATGCTCATATCTTGGCTCGACTCTGAGTTTCCTTTGACAACATGGGAGGCATGTATGTGTTTATGTCGTGGTCTCGGCTCATTAGGTCTTTCGCCCTCATCTTTCAATTGCCTTTCCAAACTATGGTGATCATTACATGAGGTGTCGACTTCTGTGAAGGTTCGCTTGGCTCGGTTTGCCACCCTTGTTTTCTTTTTCATTGTGACTTGTGTGCGCTAAACCTATAATTTATCCCCTCCTTCGTCCTTGGTATGCCACAATGGAAGTAGTTTAGGGGGGCTTAAGGCCCCGTAGACCTTTAACACCCCCTCCCAAATGGGTAGTATGATAACCAATCTTCTAGTTAATGAAAGTATATCATTTCCACAATGAGGTCAAAACAAACAATACATTTTAATTTAGTAAAACACTCTTCACTCAAATGTAGTCTATGTCATTTGTTTATCGAGTTAATTAAAAGGTCATCATAACATACCATTTAGGGAGTTGGCCCCAATGGTTGTGGAGGATTCGGGGTGGAATAAAGCAAGGAAGTATCGAGGGTTGTGTCTACATCACTTGATACAAAGTTCAGGGTTCACCTCGATTGAATGGACGTGAAAAACTAAGTGATAAAATGGGGATATTTTGCGCAATGAGTTATGATTATCATGAACCAACATCTATATTTTCGTCTATGGAATGATGTTGTCATCGGGGACAAAAAATGAGCAAATAAATGAGAACAAAGATGAAAAACGAATCCCGGTTGATCAAGGGAGAGGAGATAATGTTGGAATTTTGCACCTACCAGTCAAAGCATGCCTTTATGCATTTTGCAAAACTTGAGCCGACACAACACACCACCACCTTTTAGGATTGTGTGAGTGTTTCTCTCGAGCCTACCCAAAAGGACTTGTGTATACTACCGAATGTGCCCTCGCTCAAGGTCATCCACCACACCTACATGTACATGGAACACCGCCTGTATATCTAATAATATCACATTGGCATTGGAAAATTGCTCCCCTCTACCCACCACAAATTAACACGGATATCAGCCCTGAGAAAATTGTTTTACCATGCACCCCATGTGCCACCAAGGTATCTATCGTATGTGTTTGCTTTGAGATTTTGATATTAACATTTCAGCCCAATATGTATCTATGTATTCACTGCATTCGACACACTTCAAAAGTAAATTTTGATAGACCCTAAATTAAAATTTGAAGTTTCAATTCATCAAAAATTATAGAATTTTGGTTAAAGATGTTAGAATTGTTTTCAATCTTTGATGCAAATCTTCAGAATGTACATATTTCAATTAATTCAAAACACATTTCATTTTAACTATATAATGATTCAATAGGATTTCATTACGTCTCACAAAACTTCAAATGCATTTAGTCATGATTCAGTAAGATTTCAATAAATTTTATAAAAGTTTTAAATGCATGTATAATGGATGCATTCATGATTTAGTTTGTTTCATTCACGAGTCATTAAATTTAAATTCATCTTAGGAAAGATACAAAGGCATTTCTAACATTTGAATATTTCAAATGCATTCCATATACAATTTCAATTGAAGTTCAGACCAACACGGATTTATTCAAAATTCAATCACAAATTTTATTTGTCTCATAATCATTCCAAAGTCATTGCCATCAATTTCCACAAATGTCACAAACTTGTACTCAAATTCAAATTTGAAGCATATTTCATTCATTGTGCATTCATTATACAGTCATGATTTGAGAATGACTTCGAGAGATATTTTCACTTCATTTCACATGTCGCAAGTTTGCACCCATATCACTACTCCCTCGTTTCCAAAATAAGTGTCGTTGTTTTAGTTCAAAGTAGTTTCATATGCATGTTAATCATGATACAATCATGATTCCTTGTATTTCAAATAAAATGTGAAAAATATGATTTTTTATTTTAGACGACATTTAGCTCAACTCCAGATATCCATTGGGGAATGGACTGAGAGACATTTCAAATCGTTTAATGTACATTTTAGAACAATTCCATGAAAATTTATAAATTTCTCATGTGTGTCCAGAGTTGTTTTAGATAAAATTATGAAATCAACTATTTCATAAACATTTCATAATTTCACATACATCCCGCATAAAGTTCAGTGTCATTTCATAGATGTAGTAAACAAGATTCACATACATCCATGTCCACATACGCCCTTCCTCATTATCCAAAACAAGAAAGAGTTTACTATCATTTCATTCGATTTCTCTACTCCTATAAAAGACTCAATTGCTGATGATGGTGTGTCTGCATCCGTCATTTTGACCATCGGATATGCATCTAATGACTCTGAGGTAAGTTGTGGCATTTTTGCAATAAGACCTGACTTCTTTTTCTTCAATTTGCAGAAAAAACCCTTAGTATCTTGAAACCAACCACATTGATCCCTCACCTCATCAAAACAGCCACGAGGAATAGATTTTGAGTGAACCTAATACGAGTATATTTTAGTGATATATATATATATGTGTGTGTGTGTGTGTGTACCAAAACTAGAGTGTTTTTCTTTGAAGTTAGTGAACATGTGTTATTCTAATTTGGATCCGTTGCAATGCACGGGCACATTGCTAGTTTAGCATAAATTGAGAGACACTACATGTGAGCTTCACAAACAAAATAACAATTACTCCCTCCGTCCCACAATGTAAGAACGTTTTTACACTAGTGTCAAAAGCATTCTTATATTGTGGGACAAAGGGAGTACGTTTGATAAAATTGTTTATGTATGTTTCTCACAAAATTCACTCAACAGATATAGATTTCAACATATCTCTCACAAAAGTTGAAGCAACAAAGACACTACCAAATTGTCAAAAAATTAACAAATTTGGAATATGTTGTAGTTTCTCTAACTCCCTTCCACAAGAAGAAAGAAAGCAAAATAAGACCATGCTACACACTACTACTTTGCTGGTATCCCACACTTCGGTATCTTTAATCCATGCTAAATTCAGTGAGAAATCGAATACAAGGAAAAACACACTGCCTGGCAAATCACGAAGCCATCTTATGCATAATTCTTGTCAGGATATGTTGTTCCCAGCATCGGGGAGGCTTTGGGACGAAGGGTACGGATGCTATGACTCAGCCAACAAGGAGAGTTGCATCATCCCATGCCCAACCCTTCCTACTTTCTCGTGCTACCACTTTGCTTTGCACCCCTGGTCATCCAAATAAACACAGTGGGAGTCGTAGAGGAAAGAGCTACAACTGGCACAATAGCCTATTGCAGATTCATGTTTGCATACACGGAAAAAAAACAGAAGAGGTTGTGCTGATAACCAACCTTCTAATTGAGAAACTATACAATCCCCCTATGAGGTCAAAACCAACATGTCATTACTTAGTTTAGCACAAAGTTCTTCATTAAAATTTACTCCATTTCACATGTTAGTTAATATGTCAACATTACATAATTTCCTCTTGGGGAGTTGGCACCGAAGTCTAGGGAGGCTTACAACGTCACGGAGTTCTCCGCAACGGTGCTATATTGGGCACCTGGGAAACTGTAGAGGGCACTCCTCTTTCACCTAGTTTTAGTTTAAACCTCTGTAATCCCATATGTATACAAAATGGACCAATGTAGAAAGTAAGACTTTTATCTGCATTGGCGGGGGGGGGGGGGGGGGGGGGGGGCTAAACCTGGGTACATTGTGTGCTCCCGTTTACATGTGTTCATCTACTCAAATCTTGACGTGACATCCCCACGACTAGAAATCCACGTACTTGATTTAGTAATGTTAGGACCCAATGGAAATTGCTCAACAGTATGTTAGAAATGCATTTCTGAAAGTTGGAAATGCTTTTCCAATATTTGAACATTTCAAATGAATTCTTGCTACTGTCGGGACCCCGATCCTAAGTCACACCGATCTACCATGTAACACATCATATCACTTTGCGGCCTCATGCATGGTATTCCCACGACAATTACCTTACCTTGGCCGGGACCGTTTGCGCCTTTTGGCTCACGTATATGATTGTGTGGCTAGCATCCATATGACAAAGAACTCAGGTCGACATGGATAGTCGTGAACCAAGGTGGCACAGTCTTACAGTGATGCCGTTTGAACTACGTCGGTATTTCCCCAAAGAGGAAGGGATGTGATAACCCACAAGTATAGGGGATCGCAACAGTTTTCGAGGGTAGAGTATTCAACCCAAATTTATAGATTCAACACAAGGGGAGCCAAAGAATATTTGAAGGTATTAGCAGCTCAGTTGTCAATTCAACCACACCTGGAGATTAATTATCTGCAACAACGTGATCAGTAGCCAAGTAATATGATAGTTTTGATAATAGTGACAGCAGTAACAGTAACGGTAACAGTGATAGCAGTAGTTTTGCAGCAAGTGCAATAGTGATGATAGCAGTAGTAACTTAGCAAGAACAATATAAGATAAATTCATAGGCATTGGATCGGTGACTTGTTGGATGATATTCATCATGAGACAGTTATAACCTAGGGCGATATAGCACTAGCTCCAGTTCATCAATATAATGTAGGCATGTATTCCGTAAATAGTCATACATGCTTATGGAAAGAACTTGCATGACATCTTTTGTCCTACCCTCCCGTGGCAGCGGGGTCCTATTGGAAACTGGGGGTATTAAGGCCTCATTTTAATAGAGAACCGGAACAAAGCATTAACACACGGTGAATACATGAACTCCTCAAACTACGGTCATCACCAGGAGTGGTCCGACTATTGTCACTCCGGGGTTGCTGGATCATAACACGTAGTAGGTGACTATAACTTGCAAGATCAGATCTAGAACATGGATATAATGGTGATAACATAAACGGTTCAGATCTAAAATCATGGCACCCGGGCCCAAAGTGACAAGTATTAAGCATGGCAAAGTCATAGCAACATCAATCTTAGAACATAGTGGATACTAGCTAGGGATCAGGCCCTAACAAAACTAACTCGATTACTTGATTAATCTCATCCAACTCCTCACCGACCAGTGAGCCTACAAAGGAATTACTCACTCCCGGTGGGGATAATCATGGAATTGGTGATGGAGAAGGGTTGGTGATGACGAAGAACGAAGATCCCCCACTCCGGAGCCCCAAACGGACTCCAGATTTGGCCTTCCGATGAAGAATAGGAGGTGACGGTGGCTTCGTCTTGTGGATCGTGATAATTCCTTCTTCCTGATTTTTTCTGGAAAAATAGGATTTTATAGCGTCGGTTTTAGGGTTTGCAGGGCCACCAGGTGGGGACAACCCACCTGGGCGCGCCAGGAGGGGGGGCGTGCCCTCGTGGGTTGTGCCCACCCAGGTGCCCCTTCCAATGGATCTTGGCTCCAGAAATTCTTATTTATTGTATAAAGAATCTTTGCAAAGTTTCATTCCTTTCCAAGAACTTTTATTTCTGCACGAAAACAACACCATGGTAGTTCTGCTGAAAACAGCGTCAGTCCGGGGTTAGTTTCATTCAAATAATGCAAATTAGAGTCCAAAACAAGAGGAAAAGCGTTAGGAAAAGTAGATATGTTGGAGACGTTTCAACTCCCCCAAGCTTAAACCTTTTCTTGTCCTCAAGAAATTCAGTTGATAAACTGAAAGTGAAAAGGAAAAACTTTTACGAACTCTTTTGCTCTTGTTTGCATAAATAAGCTTAAACAACACCCAGGTTTTCAGTCAACATTATAACTAACCATGCTGACAATAACTCTTAAAGATTATATTAACTCATATCAATGACATAATCAGCTAGCGAGCAATAATAAGATATCTCAGACAACAACATGTTGTCAAAACAAGCATAATATAATATGACAATAGTGGTATCTCGCTAGCCCTTTCTGAGACCGCAAAACATAAATGCAGAGCACCTCCAAAGTTCAAGCAGCAGCTAAACATTGTAATTCATGGTAGAAAAGATCCAGTCATGATGCACCAAACATTAGCTACAAACAATGCATAAGTCATGACAGTAGTGCTCTCAGGTTCTGGCACTTGTTTTAGAAGGTGATGACAAAACATAAAAGTAAATAGATGGCCCCTTCGCAGAGGGAAGTAGTGATTTGCAGAGGTGCCAGAGCTCATGTTTTTAAAATAGAGGTAAATGATATTTTGAGACATGCACACTTCTCATTTACTTCATGACTATCAGTTATCAATATCTTCCATGCTAAACACGCTAGTGGCGGTTCCCAAGCGATAAAAGTAAAGATTTACTCCCCCTCCACCAACAATCACACTCCACGGCTTGTCCGAAACAATGGGTGTCGTCCAAACCAAAAACAGTCCCGTGGGAGTTTTGTTTAATTATTTGCATTTTTTGAGTTCGGGACTGGGAATCCCTATTACCGCCCTTTTCTCGTGCGATGGAGAGTGAATAAACACTCAGCTTGAGAATAACCCGCTTAGCATGGAAGATACCGACCACCTCCTGTAGTTCCATGAACGATCGAGGCACACAAAAAGGATATTTATTAGAAGTTTTTAGAGGTGGCACATGCAAATTTACTTAGGACGGCAGGGTAATACCGCATATAGGTAGGTATGGTGGACTCATATGGAATAACTTGAGTTCAAGGTTTTTAATGTACAAGAAGAATTCCCACTTAGTACAGGCGAAGGCTAGCAAATAGGTTGAGAAGCGGCCAGCTAGAGAGCAACAACGATCATGAACATGCATTATGCATAAGTAACATTGGACACTAGCATGAGTAGGACACTACTAGAAAAAGGGCTATAGATGGGATTGACACTAATGGCGCACCAGACAAGCGGACTAATGGCGCACCACCTTCTGATACGCCATTAGAGTTGAAACTACTAATGGCGCACCTGGCCCAGGGTGCGCCATTAGTATCAAAATTTTTTTTTGAACTAGTGCGCCTGTCCAAACATACTAATGGCGCATCCAGACACAGTGCGCCATTACTAGTTGTAACTAGTAACGGCGCACCTGTCGGAAAGTGCGCCACTAATGTTGTTTTTTTATTATATTTTTTATTCCTTTTTTTGCAAAACTACTAATGGCGCACTGTTCCACCGTGCGCCATTACTAGTTTAAACTAGTAATGGCGCACTGTGAAACAGTGCGCCATTAGTATGTTTTTTTTTTGCAAAACTACTAATGACGCACCACCAGAAGGTGCGCCATTAGTAACCTGGATTACTAATGGCGCATTTAGAGTTGGTGCGCCATTAGTAAGTGGGCAGCAACAAGATATTTTGGACAGCCTCTCCTACCCACACTCACTTTCTCCCCACTTCATTCTCTCCACCTCCTCCTTGTCTCGGGTGCCTCCTCTTTTTCACCTCATTTCCACCATAGATTCATTCAATTTAAGTGGTTAAATTACCTTGTTTTGATAGGTAAGTAAGGGGGGAAGCTATATTTATGTTGTTCTCCCTACAACAATGTGCACATGCACTTTTTATGGCCTAGCTAGATCTATGTATGTTCGTGGTGTTGCATATGTTTGTGGTGTTGCATATGTGTTTGTGTTTGGAGGTGTACCGGTATTTGAAATGCGATAGTTGCCAATATTTTGCCGGAATGTTGATTCATTTCCGTTTCGGCGAGAATTTTGGCATTAAGCATTCCTTTTTGGTCCTATTTTTAGGGAAAGTCATGCCAAATTTTTTCTTGGTTCTAAAATATCGTTTTGCTCTACCCCGCAGGCGACCATGGTCCGCACGATGACCGAAGGCATCGTGAATAGGTTTTTGAGGTCTGCGAAGGCCGAGATGCTTCAAAAGAACGAGACGGAGATAAGATGTCCGTGTCGAAGATGCAAGCTGAAGAGCCTTATTGCGGATCCGGATTCCGGGCAGGTGCGGGACCACGTGCTCTTGCGTGGTTTCATGGATGGCTATCGGTGGCAAGGTGATGAAGATGACTATGAAGTCGTCCATGGGGGCCGGGAAAGAAATGAGGAAGGGCAGCAAGACAACCACCGCGGCTCAGGCGGGCGAGAAGACGAAGAATCCCCAGGAGATGATCATGACGGTGATGCTGTACACAGTCATCATGTAGAAGATGCAGGACATGATGATGAGGAAGATGCCGGAGCAGACGACGGGCATGATCATGAAGATGATGATGCCGGCGGAGCAGACGACGCTGGACCATCGATGGGCTGGGTGCAGGATCCTCATATTCAAGAGCTGCTTCTCAAGCAGACGGATAGTGCAAGAGCTGCCGCCCGAGAGAAAGCCAAGATGGATCAACTTGAGTTAGACGCGGTTACTCCATTGTATGAAGGATGCAGGCCCGAGGATACCCGCCTGAAAGTAACGCTCATGGCTCTGGAGATGAAGGTAAAACACAAAATGACCGACGCATGCTTCGATGAGAACATGTCATTCTGGCACAAACGTCTTCCCAAGGGGAACAAGTGCCCGACCAGTTTGGAGGAGGCGAAGAAAATCATGTGTCCTCTGGATTTACCGCACGTGAAATACCATGTGTGCATGAACAATTGCATCATTTATCAGGACGAGCACGCGGAGTCTACCATATGTCCGGTGTGCGGCGTCACTCGATACAAGAAGAGGAAGAAAGCTCCTCGAAAAGTGGTGTGGTACTTTCCGATCACTCCTCGTCTGCAGCGGTATTTCGCGGACCCTAAGGTAGCAAAGCTCCTGCGTTGGCACACGGATAGGGAGGAGAAGAAGCGAGAAGATGACGCAAATGATCCGGAGATAGATAAGAAAGACAAGATGCTGAGTCACCCTAAGGATGCGAGCCAGTGGCAAGCATTGAACTTCGAATACCCAGAATTTGGGAAGGATCCAAGGAACATTGTGCTAGGCGCGAGCACCGATGGAGTCAATCCGTTTGGCAGCCAGAGAAGCACACATAGCACCTGGCCTGTGTTTGTGTGGATGTACAACCTTCCCCCCTGGTTGTGCATGAAGAGGAAGTACATTCACATGAGTATGCTAATTGAAGGGCCGAAACAACCAGGGAACGACATCAATCTGTATTTGGGGCTGCTGAAGGAGGAGCTAGACACACTGTGGAAAACGCCGGCCAATACGTGGGACGCTGCAGAGAAAGAATATTTCCCTATGAGAGCCGCACTGCTCATGAGGGTGCACGACTATCTCGGTTACGGATATCTCGCGGGGCAGGTAGTCCACGGATTTTCTGGATGCGTAAGGTGCATGGATGACACAACGTATCGCCAGCTAGATAGAGACCCCGAGTCTTTGAAAACCGTGTTCATGGGACATCGAAGGTGGCTTCGCGACGATGACCCGTGGAGGAAACGCAAGGATCTGTTCGATGGTGAAACCGAACCCCGAAAATGCCCGTGTACGAGGAGCGGCGAGGAAATAGACAAGATGTTGAAAAGTTGGAAAGACTGCCCACTGCCGGGAAAGAAGCAAAAGGCGCCAGAGCCGGGAAAGAAGCGAAAGGCGCCAGAGCCGCTGCTGAAGGTATGGAAAACGAGGTCTGTTTTCTGGGACTTGCCGTACTGGAAGATCCACCGTGTGCCTCACAGCCTTGATGTCATGCATATCACGATGAACGTGTGCGAGAGTCTGCTTGGTACCCTGCTCAACATGCCAGAGAGGACCAAAGATGGGCCAAAAGCAAGGGCAGACTTGAAATCAATGGGCATCAGGCAGGAGCTTCACGCTATATATGATGATGATGATGATGAGGCGAAGCAGGACACAAAAAGTCGTCGCAAAGGCAAAAAGGCCAAGAAGACTGGAAATGACTACCCTCCCGCGTGCTTCACTCTAAGTCAGGAGGAGATCGAGCAGTTTTTCACCTGCCTCCTAGGAGTAAAACTTCCTTACGGTTACGCGGGGAAGATAAGCAGATACCTAGACCCAGCGAAGCAGAAGTTCAGCGGGATGAAGTCTCACGACTGTCACGTGCTGATGACGCAGATACTACCAGTTGCAATCCGTGGGATCATGGATGCGCACATCCGTGAAACGCTATTTGGCCTATGCAACTTTTTCGACGTCATCTCTCGGAAGTCGATTGGCATGAGGCAACTCAGAAGGCTACAGGAAGAGATCGTGGTGATACTATGCGAGCTTGAGATGTACTTCCCGCCCGTGCATCTGCTGGTCCATATAGTGGAGGATATCATCCAACTCGGGCCGACGTTCCTGCACAGCATGATGCCGTTCGAAAGGATGAATGGTGTCATCAAAGGATACGTTCGCAATATGTCACGTCCAGAGGGAAGCATAGCCAGGGGCTTTCTGACCGAAGAGTGCATCTCCTATTGCACGAATTATCTAGGCATCGAGAACCCCGTTGGTCTGCCCGTCAACAGGCACCTCGGCAGGCTCGCTGGATGGGGTCACCGTGAGGGTCGCCGCGAAATGCATGTCGACTTCGAGGGTCGAATCGCCGACTTTGAAAGAGCAAACCTATTCGCGCTACAACACATAGACATGGTCGATCCTTGGGTGGTAGAGCACAAAACCTTTATTAAGAAGACGTACAATGACCGAGCCAACAGAGGACGGACGAAGATATACTCAAAGAGCACAACTCATGTTTCACGCGTTGGTTCAAGAAGAAGCTTCTGTCGTACCCTTTACATGAGGATTCTTCCGCGGAAGAACAACTCATATTTGCCTTGTCACAGGGCACCGAGCACAACCTGATGACCTATGAGGCGTACGATATCAACGGCTACACATTCTACACCGAGGCCAAGGACATGAAGGGCGATGGTTATCAGAACTCCGGGGTAACGATGGAATCCTACACCGGTAACGACAAGGATAGATACTACGGAAAGATCGAGGAGATCTGGGAGCTGAGCTATGCTGGAGAGAAGGTCCCGATGTTCCGTGTCAGATGGGCCAAGAGCATCCTAAAAGAAGACCGGTATTTCACCACCATGGTTATACCCGAAGCCAAATCCAAGACCGCGGGCGCAAACGTCACCGCGAAAAATGAGCCATGGGTACTGGCTTCCCAAGTGGACCAATGCTTCTTCATTACCGACCCGTCAAAGCCCAGTCGTGTTGTCGTGAGGAGAGGCAAAAGGAAGATCATCGGAATGGATGGAGTAGCCAATGAGCATGACTTCGACAAGTACGGCGACCCGAGGATTGAACATGACGACGATGATGAAGTAGCAGCATACACCACAAGAAGAAGCAGGACCACCCTACCTAAAGGACGTCCGTTCCACAGAAGAACTCCATTTGCGAAAAAGAAGGGCAAAAAGATTGTGAACAGATAGCTAGCTAAGATCGATTGTATTTAAATCGTAGCCTTCATTTCTCGATTGTATTTCATGGGCACTTTTTGAACTATCATGAATATTTTTAAATTTCATGGACACTCGATCTCGACCCCCCTCCATCTCGATCGCTATCCCACCTCGCCAGATCCGGTCCCCCTCGCCGCCGAGCACCCCCCGGTCCACCGGCCGCCGCCGCCAATCCGCCGCACCCTCGATTCCCCTACTCAACCGCCGCCGCCGACCCCCCGGACCCCTCCCCTACTCAACCGCCGCCACCGACCCCCCGCACCCCCCGCACCCTCCCCCGCTCCACCGGCATTACTGTTTGATGATATTTAAAAAAAAATATTACTGTCTTATAAAAATAATATTAGTGTTATGATTTAAACAAGTTTGAACATATTTAAACACAAATAAGTATCAAACAGCATTTTAAATGCATAAAAAAATTGTGGAGCCTGGGAATCGAACCCAAGACCTCCTGGTGTGAGAACTGGCTGCTAACCAGTCGAGCTAGTAGAGGGACATGATGTGGATCAGGTCAGGTGGAAGATAACCTATTGGCTCGAGCAGAAATAAAAAAAAATACTAATGGCGCACCAGGGTGAGGTGCGCCATTAGTATGGATGTACTTATGGCGCACCGAGGGGTGGTGCGCCATTAGTTTTGTGCCGCCCCCATCCATATTTCCTCCCCGGCCCAAACCTATCCCCTCTCTCTCCCTCGCCCTCGGCCTCGATCCCCTTCCCCTCTCCTCTCCCGACGCCGCTGCCCCGCCGCCTCGTGCCGGGGTTTCTGATCCACGGGCACCTATGGGACTGGCGGACCGGGTCCCTTCTGGTTCGGCGGGGGGCGGAGGTCGCGCAAAGAGCAGATCGAGGCGAAGCGCGCGAGCGGAGAACTGATCGAGACGAAGCACACGGGCGATTTACCCAGGTTCGGGCCGCACGGATGCATAAAACCCTACTCCTGCTTTGTGGTGTGTATTGATTTCTAGCTCGGGAGCGAGATCGAGCGTGGGTGTATGGAGTTGCTGAACCCCCCTCTGCGTTGCCCCGGGCCTCCTTTTATATGCTCAAGGGGTTACCGACATAGGGCAACGGGAGTTAAGGGTAAAAATGGGAAAGGCACTGCAGTAGGGGCAGCTAGGTGCTGTAGCAGGCACAGCTACCTGCTACAGTGCTATCATACCTAACCCTGACGGCAGGGGACAAGGGCATTAAATGCCCGTCTGTGTCGCCTGAACAGTACCGAAAGGGGCTTGCTAGAGAAGCCACCGTTAGCCACGGTGGCTATCTTGTCAGCGCCTGCTCGCCACCTCGCACCCCTAGCTGTGCGACCTCCTACCACGTGTGCTCGGGGGAGGCCCCCAGAGCAACACATGGTGGTTGTGCTGGGGCGCGGGCTCGGAGAGGCGGTTCCCGCGGCAAACTCCTCGCCGCGGTCGTCGTCTTGTCGTGTCCGGGAGCTCGCCGCTCACCGGGTCTTGCCGGGGCGCGTGGCGCGCCGCGGCAGGTCTTCTGGGAATGCTTTGAGTGGGGCCTCGCCGGGACGCGCGGTGCGTCACGGCAAGTCCCTCGAAAATGCCTCGAGTGGCCTTCCCGGCAAGCTCCTCTTGCCGGGGTCTTGCTTCCTTCCCGGCAAGCTCCTCTTGCCGGGGCCTTGGTTTGAGTACTTTGTTCTTGAATGGTCTTCAAAGTAGCTGTGGAGGGTCTTGGCGGTCGCCCGGCAAGCCTTGCCGCGGGGATGCTGCGACTGCCCGTGCACGAGTTCGGGGTACTGGGGTACCCCTACTCTAGTACACCGACAGGAGCCCCCGGGCCTGGGCCAGACACGGTGCCGAGCGCTGTTGGGCCAGGCCCAAAACAGTGCACGGGCACGCGTGGCCTAGGTCACGCCGAATCTTCCTCCGAATCCGCCGCGCCCTCCCCCCGAACGGCACGCGTTGAATGCGGCGTCGTGGGAGAAGTCGTGGGGGTTCCTTTTCTCGAAATGTGGAACGTCCGCCCCCCTCCCTTTAAAAGCAGGGGAAACAGGGGCAGTTGGCCCATTCGCCCGTTGCCGTTCCCAATCTCAGGAATTTCCGCCGCTCCCTCGCCCTCCCAAAGCTGAGAGAAAGAGAGAGAGCAGCGCTCCGCCCCCCGCCGCCACTAGCACCGCCAGCGCCGTCGACCTTCTCCACCGCTTCCGCCATGGCCCCGAAAGCCGATAAGGGGAAGACCGTGAAGACGACCGAGGCGCAGCGGCTTGCGGCGCTGCGGAAGAAGCGGTCCGTTTTCCCCCCCAGGCTCGGCGCGAAGGAGCTGTGGGAGGACTACTCTCTGTTCTGGTCGGCGGAGACGCGCGCGCATCCGCGCACAAAGGTACTCCCCGCCGCCGCTTGCAAGGAGGTTCCGACTGGATACGCCTTCTTCGCATTGTTCTTCCACTGCGGGCTCTGCCCGCCTTTCTCTGATTTCTTCTGTGACATTATGAACACCTATGGGTTCCACCTCCTCGACTTCACCCCCAATGCCGTCCTGACAATGGCAGTTTTCGCGCATCTGTGCGAAAACTTTGTCGGAGTTCTCCCCAATGTAGCCCTCTTCCGCCATTTCTTCACTCCTCGAGTAGAGAGAGGAGAGCCCCTATCCGGCGGGATCGCCTGGGTCTCGAGGACTGGCAAGAAGGAGACCTATCTGGAGGGGGAGTTCCGCGGCAAGTGGGAGGAGTGGAGGGCTGATTGGTGCTGGATTGTCGAGGAGAGTCCGCAGCCTTTCACCGCCCGGCGCCAAACCCCGGTGGCGCGCGGCGACGACTGGAGCGACTTGGCCCCGGAGGACGACAGGCTGGGAATCGCCGTCACCAGGATCCTGCGCCTCCGGAATGCCGGGCTCACTGTCGGTGCGGTTGGCGCAGATTTCCTCCGCCGCCGCATCGCCCCCCTGCAAGAGCGGGGGAGGCCAACTTGGGAGTTCAAGAACGCGGTAGACATTATGAGGTTGCGGCCGGGCCTCAACTTCAACTTCACAGTTCTGGAGCTCCACGCGATGCTGCAGGAGCTGTTCAGGTACGACCCCCAGCATCCCGAGGTGTTCAGGTTGCCGGGGGGCGTCGTGCCTTTGTGCAACAACTCCGCGCTCGATCGCATCCGTGCAATGATGCCGGAATGCGACTCGCACGGGATTGTGCCAACTTGGCAGGAGCCTGCCGACGAGGTCGTGCAGCACTTTTTCGACAACTTGGTGGAAGTGGCGGTTCGTGCCAACGAGAAGGACGGCCTTACCCGCGACACCACCGATGCGGAGATGGCGCGCATCGCCACCAGGCTGGAGGAGGCGGCAGCAGCCGCAGCCGCGGGCGAGTTTGGGTTCACCGCCGCGGAAGCAGATGCGGCAGAAGTGGTGAGCTGTGGCGAGCAAGGGGGGCCTGTCGGCGAGGAGGGGCTTGCCGGGCAAGACGCCGAGCCGAGCGAGCCTACCCGAGATACGGGCAGCTCGCGGCAAGTCGACTCCTCTTCCTCCCTGCCTCCGGACAGCCCGCCAGTACCAAAGAGGCGCCTCCGCAAGGTTGATGATGTGGCGGAGCGGCAAGCGGGCCAACAGTCGCCACGCCGCGTGACGCGCTCGACCACGGCAAACACCGTTGCCGCGGGAGCGCCTCATGCTACGGCGACAACTGGAGCGGGGTCCAGCCGGATCACCGCTTCGATCCCTGCCGCTTCTCGTGCCGCGCCGACAGTCGGAGCGGGGTCCTCCCAGACCGCCTCTGCTGCTCCCGCTAAACGGCCAAGGGAAGCTTCTCCTCCGCCTCCTCGCTCTGGGAGCGCGCCCGGGTTCGACTTCTCCGCGCTGAGCTCCGACGAGGAAGAAGAGGGAGAGTAAGCTTCTCTTGTTATACTTGCATTTCTTCAGTTCTTGCTGTTGTTCTTGTTTCTCAATTGCTTTTCCCTGAACCTGCTCCTTTCTTCAGGACTCTGGCCCAGAGAGCGGCAAAGAGAGCTAAGGCCCCGGTGGTCATCGTCGAGGGCGAGCCCACTGCGACAACAGGTGGCGCGCCCGAGACGACCTTGCCGGATCTGGCGACTTTCCTCCATGGTAGCCCCCGGCGTAAGTGTGTAAATTATTTTCCGCGGCAAGGCGTGCATGGGTACTTGTCCTTCCTGATATCTGCTTGTTGGCTTATGTAGGAGCAGAGCAGCCCCACCAGGAGCGTCCTGAGACAGCCCCCGGCGCGCCATCTACTACAACTACGCCGCCAAGGGAAATTTCTCCGGCAAGAGATTCTCCGGCGAGGGACTCTCCGGCAAGAGGCGGTTCTCCGGCAAGGGGTGGCTCTCCGCCAAGGGACGGCTCCAGCGTTCCCCCAGCGGCGGAGACCATGGCCACCGAGCCCAGCGCAGGTAATCTTCCTGCCTCAAAGTTTCCCTTGGGTTCTTGATCTTCTTGAGTTCTTGCTGGATTTTGCTTGACTCCTCCCCCCCTTTGCCAGCCGTCAGATCCATCCGCTCCGGAGCATATGGAGACAGAGGTCGCCGCCGACGAAGCTGCCGGCTCTGGAGACGCCGCTGGCGCCGAGGCCGCCAAGGCCGGCGCCGCGGCGGCTGGCGAGGGATCGGGCGATCATACTGACGGCCTAGAGGCCGCAGGAGCGCCAGGCGCTGCACCGACCGCCGACCCGCCCGCCGAGGCCGCAGCGCCAAGCACCGAGGAGCCCCAGCCGGGCGTTTACTTGAAAGCCGGCGAAGGCGTCTTCATCAACCTCCCCTGGGCGTCAAGCTCCAGGGTGCCGGTCGAGGGGGAGGTCTTCGACGGAGAAGTGCTCGCCTCCGCGGGTCTGAAGCTGGTCGACGCGCCGAGCAGCAGTAGCAATGAGCCCGAAGAGGAGCGGCTGCTGCGCAGGTTGATGTCGCTCTACCGCGCGCGACAAGCCAAGCTGGAGTCCCGCGAGGCGCTTGTCGCGAAGGCGGGAGCAGACATTGAGAAGCGCGCAGACGAGCTCGCGGGTTTCCACCGGGAAGCCGTCCGGTCCTTGGCAGAGGAGCGGGAGCAGCTCGCTGAGGCGAAGAAGGCCTTTCTCCTCGAGAAGGCCGAAGCCGAAGAGCTGCAGTGACTTGCCGCCGTGAAGCTAGCCGCGGAAGTGGGCGAGCAGGCGCAGCGGAAGGTTGACCTCGACGCTCACGAGGAGGAGCTTGCCGCGCGCGAGGAGAAGCTGGGCAGAGCCCTCAAGCAAGCGGAGGATGCTGCCGCCGCTGCCGAGGCCGCCAAAAAGGTGCTGGAGATGAAGGTGGTGCAGCTGGAGGCTGACCGCAAAGCATATGGCGAAGAGCTCAGCGCCGCCAAGGACTCCAACACTGCCCTCGAGTCGAGGCTGGTCGCTTTGACCAAGGCACTGGACGGCGCCAAGGAGCGGGAGGCGGCCTTGAAGAAGGAGATCGATGCTGACAAGGCGTTGCTGGAGAGTGCTGCCACCACCCAAAACGCCTTTAGGGATACGGTGGAGCACTGGACAGAGAGCCTCGTGAACGCCGCCGGGGACATCGACAAGGAGCTGGCGCAGCTGGGGGTGGAGGACTTCGGGTACTCCTCCGACGAGAACCTCCAACCTAGCGCCAAGCTCACTATGTTCTTCCAAGGCGTGGCGAAGGCACTCCAGCGGCTCCGAGATGAGATCCCGAAGCGGCTGGCCGACGAGTCGCGCGTGATCTGTGCGGGAGCCCTTCAGAAGGTGTTGATGAAGGTTGCCTTCCGCAATCCAGGCCTCCGCCTCCACAACGTCCTCAGATCCTTGCCGCCTGATATCGATCAGGAAGAGCTCAAGGCCCTTGTCGCACCCATTGTGGACAGGGTGAGCGGGATCAAGCGGGTCGAGGGCGACCGCATCGACTAGGCCGCCGACTCCCTTCTTTCCTTGTCGCTGCCAGCTATGTCATAGAAAACATTTATTAGAGCTGCGACAAGCTGTTTGTAATATAACTTTCTTCTGGGTAGCCATTGCAATGTTATTCCCTTTACTTGACTCCTCCTTTGTATGTTTTTACCCTACGCTTTTAGGGAACTTGCCAGTGCAGGCATCCAGACCGCGAGCACTGAGCACGGAACTGGCGGTGCCGCTACCGGCAAGAAACCTTGTCGCAGCCAGCTGCAGCTCACTTAAGTTGCTGAGCGGGGCTCGAAGCAAAGTAAGGGCGCGGCTAGTGTAGCAACTAGCCGCAGCTAACTTACATTGTTGAGCAAGCTCAAAACAATGCTAGGGCGCGGCTAGTGTAGCAACTAGCCGCAGCTCACCTAATGTTGTTGAGCAAGCTCGAAACAACGCAAGGGCGCAACCAGCTACGAGTTGGCTCCTCCGCGCACAGGTTTCCCATACAAAGTGCAGTCGTTCAAGGGAGATAACTTGAAAATTAAAAAATTTGGCTGCTCAAACTTTGGCAACTTAGCTTTTCTGTCGTTTGCTTCCCGGCAAGGCAAAACTTCTGAACGACGCATGGTCCATACCACCACCTTCTCCTTCCCTCCCCGGCAAACTTGTGTGCGGGGGAGCTTTCCTTTCCTTGTGAGAAAAGAAAGAAGAGAAAATACTGATATGGAGCCTTATGGCTCGTTACTACTTGCCGTGGAGCAGGTGCTGCACAAATGTCAGATCATATATGCCAGAAAATAGAAAGCAAAAAATCGACAAAATGCGCGGAGCACGTGAGCTTTGCTTGTGCACGGGATCTGCGCCCGGCCTCGTACAAAGGATTACATGCAACAGCGGCAAGACTTTGTACAAGAAGTGGTTGCCGGGACGGGGTCCGACAACCGCGCCTTACGGGTAAAACTTACGAAGAGGCTTAATGTTCCAGGAGTTGCTCACTGGAAAGCCGTCTTCGGTCTCAAGGCGGACAGCGCCAGGCCTAGTGACTCGTTTCACCCGGTAAGGGCCTTCCCATTTTGGCGTCGACTTTTGTATGTTTTTACCCTACGCTTTTAGGGAACTTGCCAGTGCAGGCATCTAGACCGCGAGCGCTGAGCGCGGAACTGGCGGTGCCGCTACCGGCAAGAAACCTTGTCGCAGCCAGCTGCAGCTCACTTAAGTTGCTGAGCGGGGCTCGAAGCAAAGTAAGGGCGCGGCTAGTGTAGCAACTAGCCGCAGCTAACTTACGTTGTTGAGCAGGCTCAAAACAATGCAAGGGCGCGGCTAGTGTAGCAACTAGCCGCAGCTCACCTAATGTTGTTGAGCGAGCTCGAAACAACGCAAGCGCGCAGCCAGCTACGAGTTGGCTCCTCCGCGCACAGGTCATCCATACAAAGTGCGGCCGTCCACGGGGGATGGCTTAAAAATTAGAGATCTGGTTGCTCAGGCTTTGGCAACTTATCTGTTCTGGGTGTGTTGACGTGCATGGTGGTCTTGGGCTCCCCGAGATCCACCAGCTCGATCCGGATCCAGCGAGCGCATGGCACCGTGAGTACCATGACGCTACCGGTCCCGCGCCTCCTGAGATGGGCGCGGTGCATGCACGGACGCCGAGGTCTTGGAGTGCGCCCGGTCGTTGCGGGAGCCGGTTGCGCCGCCGATAGGCAGCGCAGCCTTGCCCTGGGACCTGGCGGCACCGCGAGTTCCCTCGTCGACGCATGTTCCTCCGCCGGCGCCTGCCCCACCGGCCATTTGCTCCGGCGGTGGGTGGCTCGGCGCGGACGGAGCAGCTGCCTCTGAAACTTTCTTCTTCGGCGGCATGTTGATGAAGATGGCGAAGATCGAGCTCGCCAGAACGCTGGATCTGATTCACACAACTTCGACGCCCCCTACCTGGCGCGCCAGAGATGCCGGGGTTTCTGATCCACGGGCACCTATGGGACCGGCGGACCGGGTCCCTTTTGGTTCGGCGGGGGGCGGAGGTCGCGCAAAGAGAAGATCGAGGCGAAGCGCGCGAGCGCAGAACTGATCGAGACGAAGCACACGGGCGATTTACCCAGGTTCGGGCCGCACGGATGCGTAAAACCCTACTCCTGCTTTGTGGTGTGTATTGATTTCTAGCTCGGGAGCGAGATCGAGCGTGGGTGTATGGAGTTGCTGAACCCCCCTCTACGTTGCCCCGGGCCTCCTTTTATATGCTCAAGGGGTTACCGACATAGGGCAACGGGAGTTAAGGGTAAAAATGGGAAAGGCACTGCAGTAGGGGCAGCTAGGTGCTGTAGCAGGCACAGCTACCTGCTACAGTGCTATCATACCTAACCCTGACGGCATGGGACAAGGGCATTAAATGGCCGTCTGTGTCGCCTGAACAGTACCGAAAGGGGCTTGCTAGAGAAGCCACCGTTAGCCACGGTGGCTATCTTGTCAGCGCCTGCTCGCCACCTCGCACCCCTAGCTGCGCGACCTCCTACCACGTGTGCTCGGGGGAGGCCCCTAGAGCAACACATGGTGGTTGTGCTGGGGTGCGGGCTCGGAGAGGCGGTTCCCGCGGCAAACTCCTCGCCGCGGTCGTCGTCTTGTCGTGTCCGGGAGCTCGCCGCTCACCGGGTCTTGCCGGGGCGCGTGGCGCGCCACGGCAGGTCTTCTGGGAATGCTTTGAGTGGGGCCTCGCCGGGACGCGCGGTGCGTCACGGCAAGTCCCTCGAAAATGCCTCGAGTGGCCTTCCCGGCAAGCTCCTCTTGCCGGGGTCTTGCTTCCTTCCCGGCAAGCTCCTCTTGCCGGGGCCTTGGTTTGAGTACTTTGTTCTTGAATGGTCTTCAAAGTAGCTGTGGAGGGTCTTGGCGGTCGCCCGGCAAGCCTTGCCGCGGGGAAGCTGCGACTGCCCGTGCACGAGTTCGGGGTACTGGGGTACCCCTACTCTAGTACACCGACACCTCGACGCCGCCCCGATGCCGCCTCGACGCCTTGACGCCGCCTCGACGCCCCGACGCCGCCTTGACGCCTCGCCCGCGCGCGGCGCAACCTCCGCCTTGCCGAGTCCAAAGGTACCCTCTTTCTCCACGCCCCCCGCTCCCCGGACCCTGGCTAGGGTTCTAACTGAACTGCTGGGGGTTTCGCATCTAGCGGCTGGCGGTGCCACGAAGCTGCTCGTGGAGGAGACGTGGCTGGAGGCGCTGTCCGGGGAGCTGCGCAAGCCCTACGCGCTCGACCTCTGCCGCTTCGTCGCCCACGAGCGCCTGCACGCCAAGGTGCCCGTCTACCCGCCTCCCCACCTCATCTTCCACGCGCTCCACACCACCCCCTTCCACAACGTCAAAGCCATCATCATCGGCCAGGTACCCAAATACCAAGCCACTCAAGTCTATGAATCCTGTACTTGTTCACCTGCTGCTTCATTTTCATTGTGAAGAAATGTGTGACAGTTTCACTAACTTAATTTCATTCTGAATAAATTTGTGCCTAGAATTTCTTTTTGTTACAATGCTGCTTGCTGAATGGAGTGATGGCATCAAATTGAAACATGGATAGAAAAAATTGGCAATGCCGTATGCAGAAATGTAAATTGTTGCTTCTGTTCTGCGTATTTATATTATGCTAGAATAACTGATTTGTGGTGACAGTGCTGCCTGCTCTATGGAATAATGACATTATACCGAAATATGGATAGTATAATTTGGCAGTGCCATATGCATCTTCATATTATCATGCGAGAATAACTGGTTTGAGGCTATTTTGTTTGTGTGATCACATTGTGGTGCCTGGCATATTTGCCACAACACTTTGTAGCCGGAAAATATGCCTGTCATATATATGCATTTCATTCAGCTATTAGTTGGTGATCCTATTTTGCTTGCTGTACTTACCATATGGTCTTCATTTGTCTTTGAACCTACTTTGCATCTGTATCATGCACTAAGTTTCTGATTTTAGTGTTTTTAGTCTATTTTAGTGTTGAATGATACTGCTTGGAGATGCATATATTGTTTCACCTCTTCACATGCCAATGTATTTTCCATGTTGTGATGGAGGCCTTTTTTGCCTTGTCCACCCGAGAGGCCCTTTAGTTTGCTGGAATGTCGATTAACTTCCGTTCCGGCAAATTCGGGTACTCCATATGTCCTATTTTCAGCAAAGGTCATGCTGAAATTTTCCGTGAATTTTAGCATGACTTTGCTAAAAATAGGACATATGGGGTACTTGTGACTAATGCATGGGTGTCGACAAACCATTAATTATACAACCTTGGGTTTTAGGGTGCCTCGGTGTCGATAAAAACCGAAATGATGAAAGCTTAGGCTTTTAGGGTGCCTCGGCGTCGAAAAACCCTCAATGATAAAAGCTTAGCTTTTAGGATGCCTCGGTGTCGACAAACCCTAAATGATGAGACCATGATCTTGTTCCTTGACAATAACCAACTTTTTGACCAAACTTTGTTCCTATTTAGAGAGAAACATGGCCAACAACGATGAGGCCGGGGGTTCGGGCGGCAAGGCATTCTGGGAGCTGTCCCAGGAGATGGAGGAACAACCTCACTTGTATGAGGACGCCGCCTTCCCCACCGATCCTGAGACCACTGATGGTGCCACCGAGGATGACCCTACTGATGCCACCACTGATGGTGCCGCCGAGGATGCCACCACTGATGATGGCGGTGCACGCACAGATGGCAGCCAACCGAAGAGGCAACGGAAGGACCGGCGCCCGACCATGCTCCGCACCCTCAAGGAGGAAGTTACTGAAGTGGACTCCGACGGGAATCCAACGCCGCGAGAACGAATAGTCAAGGGGTACTCGCTTCAGCTCAGGTGCATTCTCCGGAGCACCGTCTCGATCAACACCGAGAACCTGAGGCATCCCGACCGAGGGAATTTGTGCAACCTCCTCTTCACGAAGCTGCACGAACGATACAAGTTCCCCGCTGAATTTGAAAACACAAGCCTCAAAGGGAATAAAGTGAACAATGCTGCCCTCACGAAGATGAGCAAGGCCCTGTCTACTTGGAAAAGCAATGTGAAGAGAATGATCGAGAAAGGTGAGAGTTATGAGAAGATCAAGGAGAAAAATCCTTCGATCACCGAAGATGACTACAACGACTTCAAGATCAATTGCTCGAGCACCGCAAACTCCGAATCAAGTCAGTGGGGGAAAGAAATGCGGGAGCTGAACTTAGGGGAACACACACTCGGTCCCGGCGGTTACAGAGTGGCGGAGCCTATATGGGACAAGGAGGAGGCAGACCGTGCCGAGCAAGGCCTACCGCCCCTCTTCGATAAATACAGTGACAAGCAGACCAGGAACTTTGTCAGGGCCCGGTACAAGAAGGACCCGAAAACAAAGGAGCTTACCACGGATCCGAAGACCAGGGCGCTTGAGCTTGTTCTGGTAAGGAATACACCCCCGTGTAATTAGCTCCATATGGTTGCATTCTAATTAATGAAGCCAAATTTCTAAATGGTTCACATTCCTTCCGCAGGCGACTGAAAGCAGTAGCGCGGGGTCGACTAAGAGCAACCCTTGGGACACCACTCTAAATAGGGCGTTGAATGTAATGAAGAACAAGGATAAGCTCAGTAAGCCGACGTCAGCTGGTCGTGTGGCTGGCAAAGGCTTGTCGACAAAATGGTCGTCATACTATAACACTGGTGGGCGAAAGGAGAAAAAGACCAGCTCGGAAAGCCAGGCGCACGAGGTTCAAGAACTCAAGGCACAGGTGGCGCGGATTCCGGAGATTGTCCAAGAGCAAGTGCAACAACAACTCGGAGCGACGATCACCGCCATTGTGCCTACCTTGATCGAGGGGTTGAGTGCGTGGATTGCAGGCGGCCAACAGGGGCCGCCCCCGATTCCTAGCTTCACGGCCAGCAACTCACAGAACGCGATGGCGGGGCCATTGGTGTCTCCGGCGGAGGCGGCATTGGTGTCTCCGATGCCGGCACGGGAGCTTAATGCACCCGGGTGTACGCCGGCCGCCACCTCTGCAGCAAGCGGCCCCTCCGTCAACTGCCCGCCCGCTGTTGGCAGTGCCTCGACATTAGCTGAGCTCGACACCATCATCACGGTAACTAATTAAGCCTCTCTCGGCCGAGGACTTCATCTCCTTGCCTTTGACTGGGCATCCCTGACGCCCTACATGTTTTCGCAGGGCGCCGCCGACGTTTCGTGCACTCTCCTGCACTTCGTGAACAATGAGTTGGTCGATGTCGCCAAGGGAAAAATCGTTCAACCAGGCACCCCCTTGTTCCACGATACCCAGATGCCACCCAACTTGTTTAGGGTTCAACTGGTTCGGGTGCTGCCAGGCTGCGATGAGTTGTTACCTCCGATTTGACCCGTCGGGGCCGACGATGATGACGTGATGACCCTTAGCGCCTTCCTGAGCTGGCCCCTGCTTTGGCCGAAGAGCCAGATTCGTTTGGGGGTGGGGGACACCACCCCAAAGACAACACCGCCAGTCGTGCCGGCGCCAAGTCGGCCCCATGGCAAGACCGCCGCAACGGTGCCGGACATCCCTATGCCACTAGATCCAAACATGCATATGGCATAGGATCAGAACGACGATGACGACAATACATTTGGCAACGTCGATCAGTACTTTGCCGATCATGGGTACGGTGGCGACTTCATGGGACCTCCTTCTGAAGAACCCAACCCAACAAAAGACGTGCGCGATCTAGCTGGTACCGCGGAGAAGCCAAGTTGCAACAGGCGTCGTCTGCAGTTCAGCTCTCAGGAGACGCCTCCAGCTGCCGACTTCACCGAGCCTCAGATAGGCGAGGTGCGAAATATTATCAGCCCCAACACACTCAAGAAGGCGGTCTATGAGCAGAACTTGGTCCCATTACAGGAGAAGAAGAAGGCACGCAAAAGAAAGACTAACAAGGGTGCGGGCCAGCCGGCACCTAGTACGATCCGTGCTCAGGACGGGCCACCTTCACCTGAGGATTTAATGAGGAGGCTGCATGTGGCGGGTAGGCCGATGCTACCGAGAAATATGCTCAATGCTGCAACCGGTGCTATGCGGAGTCTGCATGACAGTGTTCTTTCTTTGGAGAAGCGGCGTCTCAGAGAGAAGGATGTGGCATACCCGGTTTTCGCGGCCAAGGTGCTAGAGGGCAAGGGCTTTGTGGATAACTCCATCGGGGGTACGATCGTCCTGCGGTTTGATGACATCCACGCTATGTTGAACCTTCATCCGCTGCACTACACCTTCGTTCGGCTATTTTTGCTGAGTATGGAGATGCGGATCATTCGCGACAAGACCCCGGACATCGTGATAGTCGACCCCTCTACATGCGTGCCAAGATCTTGGGCAGCGCTGGGGACCGGCAAGTCGCATGTTCTTACCTCGAAGGCGTCATTCTGGCAAACCAAGATAAGGATAACTTCCTCGTGCCTTACTTTCCCGAGTAAGTCCTCCCCTCAACCGCCCCGTAACATATGAATTCTTAGATTTCGATCGTTTTTCTTTTAACATTCCGTGTTTTCTGCTGTGACACACATTGCACGCTCATCCTCCTAAGCCCCAAATATTCCATGGCCACGTATTTCGACCCGGACCGTCATTCGAACGTAGACTACACAAATGTCAAGAAGGTTCTTGATGATGTTCTCCCCGGCTACGCCAAATCTGGAGGCACCTTCACCAGGCCTATTCGTAAGTACGGCAAGCACGTGTTCTCCCACAATACGACGTTCTGCTGCGTCAAGCAGCCGCCTGGCGGTCAGAAGGGTGCCTACTACGCCATCCATCACATGCGAGCGATCGTACGGGACCATCATCAACTTCTGCTACCGAGTAAACTGAAAGATTGGGCCGCGAGCGTGTCGGCAATCCAGGACGCGGACATCAGACAAGAATTCTTTCGCATCCAGTCGGAGTTTGCGGAAATCATCCATCAAGATGTCCTTCGTACCTCGGGGCAGTTCTACCTCAGAAATCAACCGTCCAACAGTGACATCGACACAATGCTACAAATGCAGGCTGACAATGACCGTTATTTCATGACTCCCACGATAGACGGTGGCTTTATCCACGCTCCGGTCCCTTGAGTCGAGTCGAAAGCAGTGATGCTGTGTCTAGTTCTGAAACATCGATTGGCTCATGTTGTAATTAAACTTTAATGAACTTGTAGTATGTCTCTTTCGTTTCAAGAGTCGTTCAACTTAGATGTAATCGATGATATTAATGTCTTGCTTTTCTCTTCCGATCGTTCTGTTGCATACTTATATATTGCTTATGTATTGTCTGTGAATTGGTACTAACGTTTCGTTTGGCTAGTGCATAGCGATGCCGTCGTATGTCGTGTACAAGGGTAAGGTTCCCGGAGTCTACGACGACTGGGAGGAGTGTCGGAGACAGGTTCACCGATTCAGCGGTAACAGTTACAAAGGGTACACCACTAGGGCCGAGGCCGAATCTAGATACGCCCGCTATCTAGCGAGAGAGGGGAGGGAGCGTTGGAGGAACCGGATGAAGATGAGTTTCATCGTGATGATGCTCATCGTGATGACCGCAGCTCTCTTCTATGTGATGGTAGTTTAGATGATCGATATCGACTTGTAATGTGAAGACAAACTCGCTACTCGCGGTCTCGAGACTTGTAATATAATTTTCTATCTTTGTTCGGTCTTTTCAATTCGGAGACTAATATGATGAATTGTATTCGGAGACTAATATGATGAATTGTATTCAGAGACTAATCTTCTATTGTATTCGATGAATCTGTTGTTGATGTGTGCTGTCTATATTTTGTCCAATTATACATTTTGTAACCTGTGCAAAAAACAGAAAATAAAAAAATAAAAAAAACCTAATATACATACTAATGGCGCATCACATCACAGTGCGCCATTAGTATGCCAAAGGATACTAATGGCGCATCATTAAACAGGGCGCCATTAGTATGCCGAAGTTACTAATGGCGCATCTTGTTGTTGTGCACCATTAGTATGCCAAAGCACCTGGGTATACATGGCCCCCTGGGAGGCATACTAATGGTGCACTGTTGTATATACTAATGGCACATCTGAGGTCCGCCATTAGTATACCAGATACTAATGACGCACCAGTGGTGCGCCATTAGTAAAATATACTAATGGCGTGGCACTAATGGCGCACCACTAATGCGCCATTAATGGCCAAATTAGGTGCGCCATTAGTAGGCCTTTTCCTAGTAGTGGGATATGAACACCATGAACGTAAATATCATAGAGGCTATGTTGGTTTTGATTCAACTACATGCATGAACATGTGCCAAGTCAAGCCACTCGAACATTCATAGGAGGATACCATATCATCATACTATATCACAATCATTTTAACGCAATGTTGATATCCAAGATAAATCATTATCCACTCCTAGCTACTTATGCATGGCATGAGAAACTATAATCTCTAATTGTCGTTGCAAACATGTTCAATCATAATGGGTTGAATCATGGATACTAGGTTAAACATATTTACACAAACAGAACAAGTTGAGTTCATACCCGTTTCTCTCTGCCACGGCCAGTTCATCGAACATCATCATTATTGCCTTTCACTTGCACGACCGAACGATATGAAAATAATAATAGTGCAACAGTGCCCGTGGACTAAGCTGGAATCTGCAAATATTTTATTCAACAGGAGAAGACAAGGTAAAATGGGCTCTTTATTAGATCCACAGTTATTCATATGAGAGCCACTCCACATTTTCATCATGGTCTTCTCCTCAGTATGACTCAAATAAAAAGAAAATAAATTCAGAGAAACACACTGAAATATTTTTGGAGTTTTTGGCTTTCTTGAACAAGCAAATAAAAGGGAAAAGGAAAAACGAAAAAAACTATTTACACAGGAAAACTCCCAACAAGAAAAAGAGGAACAAGGAAATCTTTTTTGGGTTTTCTTTTCAATGCTACATCTAAGCATGCATAGAAAGTAAACTAACTACAACTACTTTTTTTGTTTTTCTAAGATTTTTGAAACACACAAGAAGAAAGCAAGAAAATAAAATTAAGCATGGATGATATAATGAAAACACCGACAAATGAAATAAGTGAACATGAATGTAATGTCGGTGGGAAACACGTACTCCCCTAAGCTTAGGCTTTTGGCCTAACTTGGTAATCAATCAGAAGCCTGGGTAGTAGTTGGAGTGGTAGCTCACGGAGGCTCTTGGTGCGGATGCCTCGGCCTGTCGTGCAACCACAACCGCCGCGTTGTGAGCTCGGGCCTCGCTCTCAAGAACAAAATATATTCCACTGCTGTGATGATCAAAGAGAGCAGGCGCAGGCAAATATGTGTGCACAACAGATGTTTGGTTAAACAACAATTTATAGGTGAAATTATGAATATCTCCTTTAAGGATCTTATGATTTTTCATAGCATCAAAGTCGAAATACTGCGTGGGTAGATGGGGTCAAAGGGCAAAGGTGAAGCACATAACTCTCTTGCTAAACGCCTGGCATAAATTCCACAATAGAAGAAGCCACTGTTAGCGTTGTGTTGTAACCTGCGTGCAACAATCACCCCAAGATTATAACTCATATCACTGGTGAGAGCGGTGCAGATGAGGCTCAAGTTTGGAGCACAAAGAGTACTACAATCTTGCTTGCCTACGATACATTTCCCATTAAATAATGCAAAGTATTGAATTGCGGGAAAATGAATGCTCTTTATTCTACCTTGTTTCACTCCCCTAGTCTCACCATAACAAAGACTAGTAAAAAATTGATTGGAACTCAGCTCTTGGTGGTTCATCAAGTGAACCCCAGAATGGAATTTTGCAATGTTGAGCAAATCTCTCTAGTGATATGGTAAATGGATTTTCATAAAGCATAAACGACACCCTAGACTCACGGGGATGGAATTTAAATCCTTTGACAAATGGTTCAGTGAGAATGTGGTGTTGATCGTAGTTATCTGAAATATAAGGACCGAGGTTGGCATTGTGAACATATTGCTCAAATTCCTCCTTAATTCCTACACGCAGCATATGGTTATCGCAAGGCCATAAGCATGTTTTGGTGGCGCCATCTCGTGTGGAACTTTCACTTGGTTCAACATAAGACCGGTGAGGGGAGCTGTCACTAGAAGATGCCCCCGAGGATCTCCTCCTCGAAGAACTCCTTCCAAAAAGGTTCATCATACTCACGTACAATTTTCAAGCAACAATCCCCCGAAACAGTTTCAGAAACGGAGCTTCGAGCAAAGAGATCGAAATCTGTGGGTTTGAGAGCAAGAACACGGGAGAGAGAGAGCAATGGAGAATTTTTTCTGGAGGTAAGTGATGATGTGATGTGAAGGGATAAGTGAGAGGGCCCACGCGGCGACCACAACCCACCAGGGCGCGCCTGGGGGTCCTAGCGTGCCTAGGTGGGTTGTGCCCACCTGGTTCACCTCCCTCTGATATTATTTGCACCAGAAATTCTTAGATATTCAGAAAAAATCGTATTAAATTTTTAGAGCATTCTGAGAACCATTATTTTTGGGTTAATGTAGCGATCCGACCTCAAACGGCCAAATCTCTGTGTATAAGTGTCATCCCTGGATCGGTAATGCTGACACACACAGTACTTCGAAGGATTTATAACAGAGTAGCAATCACACACTTATTACATCAAATGTCTCAAAAGAGAATTTATTATAATAAATATGGCTTAAGGCCATCTAATTACGATAACAGTGGAAGGCTTGGAAGATAAAGTGAGTCCATCAACTCCAACGGCATAGCTGAGTGCACAACAACGACCTAGCGCACCTTACTCTTCGTCTGAAAAGTCTGCAACATGATATGTTGCAGCCCGAAACGGGTCAGCACATGGAATATGCTGGTAAGGTAACACAGTAGAGCAATGAAACAAGTAAAAGCTATCACTACATGCATATATGGCTGGTGGAGGCTCTATGGTTACAATGTTTTTGCGAAAAGCCAATTTTCCCTACAAAAAAGGAATATATTTTATTTAACTATCATGGTAGTTGAAAAACATTGAGAATGGTATAACCCCATCTCAATCCCAACTAAAAGCAATTACCATCCCAACAAATTAATTTAGGGTGATGTGCCGGGGTGCTGATCCACGGGCACCTATGGGACCGGCGGACCGGGTCCCTTTCAGTTCGGCGGGGGCGGAGGTCGCGCAAAGAGCAGATCGAGGCGGAGCACGCGAGCGATTTACCCAGGTTCGGGCCGCACAGATGCGTAAAACCCTACTCCTGCTTTGTGGATTTGTATTGATTTCTAGCTCGGGAGCGCGGAGTGCTACAGTACACACCGGCGGCTAGCAAGACCGAGCGTGGGTGTTCGAACTGGCTAACCCCCTCTCTACATTGCACACGGGCCTCCTTTTAT
The DNA here is from genome assembly GCF_056163025.1 of Triticum urartu. Lineage (NCBI taxonomy): Eukaryota > Viridiplantae > Streptophyta > Magnoliopsida > Poales > Poaceae > Triticum > Triticum urartu. The sequence continues at coordinate 77,217,835 of NC_141874.1, forward strand.
ATGCTCAAGGGGTTACCCACAGGTGGCAACGGAGGTAAAGGGCAAAAATGGAAAAGGTGCTGTGGTAGGTACAGCTACCTGTTACAGTGTATCATACCTAACCCTGGCGGCAGGGGACAAGGGCATTAATTGCCCGTCTGTGTCGCCTAGACAGTACCGAAAGGGACCACTAGGGACGCCACCGTTTGCCACGATGGTTATCTTGTCAGCGCCTGCTTGCCACCTCGCACCCCTAGCTGCACGGCCTCCCACCATGTGTGCTTGGGAGGGTCCTAGAGCGACACGTTGGCAGGTGTGCTGGAGCGCGGGCACGAAGTGGGGGTTTCCCGCAATAAGCTCCTTGCCGCGGTCGTCGTCTTGTCGTGTTCAGGAGCTTGTCGCTCACCGGGCCTTGCCGGGACGCGTGGCGCGTCGCGGCAAGTTTTCTTGGTATGCCTTGGTTGGCCTTCCCGGCAAGCTCCTCTTGCCGGGGTCCTTGGATGCTTTTGCTAGCCTTCCCGGCAAGCTCCTCTTGCCGGGGCCTTGGTTTGAGTACTTTGTTCTTGAATGGTCTTCAATGTAGCCGCGGAGGGTCTTGGCGGCCACCGCGGCAAGCCTTGCCGCGGGATGCTGCGACTGCCCGTGCACAAGTTCGGGATACTAGGGTACCCCTACTCTAGTACACAGACAGGAGCCCCCGGGCCTGGGCCAGACACGGTGCCGAGCGCTGTTGGGCCAGGCCCAAAACAGTGCACGGGCACGCGCGGCCTAGGTCACGCCGCATATCTCTCCGCTTCCACCGCGCACGCCCAGAACGGCACGCGTCAAACGCAGCGTCGTGGGTGACGTGGGAGGCGTGCGCGGGGCTAAGCCCCGCGAGCGTGCGTCAGGCCATGATGAAGGGGACGGTTCACGCCCTCCTCCTTAAACGGAGGTAGGCGTGGGGGCGTGGTGCATTTACTGGACGGGGCCGGTGCGCGGTTTTCGAGGCGTCCACTCCCCGCGATCACGGGGTGGGGCGAGGCCGCCTCATCCGTCGCCTTGGTACTGCATCCCCGCCACGCGGCTCCCATGCGCTTGGGGTCGCGGACGGTGGAAGTGGGAAATTGGGCCATTGCGAGCAGAGGCAGTGGGTTGGCCCTGATTCCCTGCTCTTCCCGTGCCTTGATTCGCTGAGCGGGGCGGCCGAGCCCCCACCTCGCTCCTTTATAAAGAGCGGGAGGGGAGCACAGAAGCCCGCACTCTCTCATCTCCTCCTTTCTTCAGCTTCTGCTCCCCTTTCTCTCATTCCCCATGGAGAAAGGGAACCCTGGCCCTTCATCGGTGGCGGCGAGGGTCGCTGCCAGACAGCGCACCTCTCCCTCTCCCGCGCCCGTGGTGGCAGCGCCAGCCATAAGGGGAAGATGGAGGGGGCGAGGTCATGGACGAGGTCGAGGCGCTCGGGGAAGAGGCGGACGGGGCGGCGCGCCAGCTTCGCCTCCGCCGGCGGTTCCTCTCCCCGCGGCGGTCCATATAGGGGACGACCCTTGCGAGTTCTTCGTCAGGCTACGCCGGGCGCCACGTCGTCGCCTCCGGCTTCCAGCTCCGTTTGCGAGCGTGATGGAGTTGGACCCGCCCGAGACACTGAGGCTGCACATGAGGGGCTGTGGGTTCAGCGGCACGCGAGTCCACGTTGTATTCCCAGCCCCTAATGTGATGTATCTTGATCGAGGGTGGAAGACGTTCGCCCGCATCCACAGCCTGATGGAGGGGTTTACCCTCCATTTTAAGTTGATGGAGGGCGATCTCCTCTCCGTCAAGGTCTTCGGGTGCTTCGGCACTCGGGCGAAGTGCTGCGTGGACAGCTCCTCCGATAGCGAAGGCTCCCCCTCGAGCGAGAGTGACGAGGAGGAGAGCGACAGCGACGATGAGGGTAGCGGGCGGCGGGATGGCGGGTCCGACTAGGTGTCGGGCGCCGCTCCGCGCGGCACCGGTGACCCCATCATCCGTGTCGCCGGCTCCTTGAACTCCCCGGGGGCGTCTCCTTGGGCGGCTGGCATAGGGAGGCTGCGGAAGGGGAAGAGGGCTGGCAACAAGGCCATCAGGTCGGAGTACGAGGGCGTGGTGCCCTCGACAGCATGCTGACGTCCTGCCGCCCCGTCTTCGAGCCCCGCTTCCGGCGCCGCCATCACCGTCCAGCCTTCGGACGGCCCCCGGGATGTTCTCTTGGTGTCTTCTGGCACCCGTAGCTCGCCTAGGCGCCCCTTTTGCCCTTTTCGCCTCCTTGACCTACCTCCTGAAGAGAGGGACAGGAAAGGGATTACGGGCATCTTATCTTTTTAATTTGTAAGCCTTCGGGCCTTAGCTGCATCTAAAACTTGTAATCCTCTCTTTCATGTTTTTCATCCTCTATGCACTGTACCTGAGTGGGATGGTTTTTAATGAAAAGGGGATGCTTTCCGGGTTATTTCTCTCGCGGGTTGAACCCACGCCAAGGAGCAAATCCTTGGTATCCCTCGGACAGACATTTCATCTCCCGGCAACAGGCCCTGCCGCCTTCCCACGTCGCTCGACCTTTCTCACGCCTTTGACGGAGGCGGGAGCGAGGTGGGTGCGGCCTCCTCGTTCCATCCCTTTGCTGCCGCGACTATGACCAAACTTGGCCCCGGGAACGAGCCCCAGGGCCTAGAGTTGAGGGAGCACGGCAGTTTTCGGGAAGAAACGCGGTTTCGCATTCCCCAGTCCATAAGAGGATGCATGATGAGGGATGAAAGACTTATCTGATATCGTAGCCCCCGGCAACTCTGGCTTGCCGTGGATGAACGTTGGCACTCGCAGCTCCCAGCAACACTGGCTTGCCGGGGCCCAGGTGCTGGCGCGCCCTTCTTCTCCTTTTCGTCCTCAAGCAGTCTGGCCAGGATATGCGAGCCCTGCGAACGAAAGAAAAGCAAAGGGACGGACACTCGACCTCTAAGCTAGGGGTTAGCCGCTGTTAGGCACTATCAACCCTAACCAAGGACGAGACTCGACCTAGCATGCATGCTATAACCCCGGGGTGTCAGCGCTTCATTTACTTGTGCTCAGGGTCTGCGCCTGGCTTTGTACAAAGGATTACATGCAACAGCGGCAAGACTTGTACAAAAGGGTGGTTGCCGGACAGGGTCCGACAACCGCGCCTTACGGGTTAAACTTACGAAGATGCTCGATGTTCCAGGAGTTGCTCACTGGTACGCCATCTTCGGTCTCAAGGCGGACAGCGCCAGGCCTTGTGACTCGCTTCACCCGGTAAGGGCCTTCCCACTTCGGCGTCAACTTGTTGGAATTCTTGGCGGACTGAATGCGCCGAAGAACAGGGTCACCTTCCTCGAGACTCCTGGCATTAACTCTGCGGCTATGGTAGCGGCGCAGAGCTTGCTGGTAGCGAGCAGCTCGCACAGCAGCCTGGAGACGGTCTTCCTCAAGGAGCAGCGCGTCATCTTGTCGCAGCCGCTCTTGCTCGAGCTCATCATAAGCGAGCACTCGAGGTGACCCATATACGAGTTTCGTGGGGGTAACTGCCTCTGCTCCATAGACTAGAGCAAAGGGTGTCTGTCCAGTGGCTCGATTTGGCGTCATTCTGATCGACCAAAGAGCCACCGGCAGCTCCTCGATCCAGTTCCTTCCGCACTTGTGCAGCCTGTCGAAAGTTCTGGTCTTGAGCCCGCGCAGCACTTCAGCATTTGCCCTCTCCGCTTGACCTTTGCTTCTCGGGTGAGCAACAGAAGCGAAGCAGATCTTGGCGCCAAGATCTTGGACGTATTGCATGAAGGTGCGGCTCATGAATTGTGTACCGTTGTCGGTGATTATCCTGTTGGGGATCCCGAAGCGGCAAACAATCGACCTGAAGAACTTGACGGCTGACTGTGCGGTCACCTTCCTCACTGGTTCCACTTCCGGCCACTTTGTGAACTTGTCGATTGCGACGTACAAGTACTCAAAGCCCCCGACAGCTCGGGGAAAGGGGCCGAGGATGTCGAGCCCCCAGACCGAAAATGGCCAGGATAAAGGGATCGTCTGGAGAGCTTGAGCTGGCTGGTGTATCTGCTTGGAATGGAACTGGCACGCTTCACACTTGGTTACTTGTGCAGTTGCATCCTAGAGGGTTGTTGGCCAGAAGAAACCTTGCCCGAATGCTTTGCCGACAAGTGCTCTTGCGCCAATGTGGTGACCACATATGCCTCCGTGTATCTCTGCCAACAGCTTTTGTCCGTCTTCCCGGTGAATACACTTCAATTTCACACCGTTGAGTCTTCTTCTGTACAGTGTCTTGTCGACAAACTGGTACATACTTGACTGCCGGGCTACTCTTTCCGCTTCTTCTTGCTCTTCGGGAAGTTCTCCTGTCTGAAGGAAACAGACAATCTGCTACGCCCATGTTGGAGCTTGTGGCTCGACAACAAGGACTAAAGGCAACTCTGCTGCTGCGGGAACATCCGCTTCTATGGAAAGAACCTGCGGCTCTGCCGGAGCTTGACGTTCCCCGACAAGCTTGCCGGGGTGAAACTTGCCGGGAGCTTCTGCTTCAACGGAACAAACCCTAGGGCTTGCCGGAGCATCTTGCTCCTCAGCGCTCTTAGTGTTGTTCTCAGCTGCTGCGGGAACATCCGCTTCTACGGCGAGGAGCTGCACCTCTGCCGGAGCTTGACGTTCCCCGACAAGCTTGCCGGGGCAAAACTCGTCGGGAGCTTCTGCTTCAACGGAACAAACCCTGGGGCTTGCCGGAGCAGACTGCTCCTCAGCGCCTTCGGCGTTGATCTTAGGGACCTTCTTGGCGGCGGCTTCAGGAAGCTCTGCCGGCAAATAGTCTCCTGAAATCAACTTCCTCTTCTTGCTCTGTCCAGTTGATGGCGTTACGGACGGCTGAGTCAGCTTGAGCACAAAGGTCCCTGGTTCCACAGGTAACTTAAGTGTGGCACACTTTGACAGGCCATCAGCAATGGCGTTGTGAGCTCTTGGAACATGCTCCATTTGTAGGCCGTCAAAGCGCTCTTCTAGCTTTCTCACTTCGTCAACGTAAGCTTCCATCAACGGACTCTGATAATTCTTGTTTACTTGGCGGACGACAAGCTGTGAGTCACCCCTGAGAATGAGCTTCTTGATCCCAAGGTCTGCCGCGATCCTGAGACCGGCAAGCAATCCCTCATACTCTGCAGTATTGTTTGTTGCTTGCTCCTTGGGAAAGTGCATCTGGACTACATACTTGAGGTGCTCTCCGGTGGGTGCGATAAGCAGCACACCAGCACCGGCGCCTTGCAGCGAAAAGGCACCATCAAAGTACATCAGCCACTCTTTGCTTGCTTCCTTGTCGGGGATGCTTGTTTCTGGAATTTCTTCATCTGGTGTTGGCGTCCATTCTGCTATAAATTCTGCCAATGCTCTGCTCTGGATAGTTGAAGTGCTTTCAAACTTGAGGCCAAAGCTTGACAGCTCCAGTGCCCACTCAACAATCCTGCCTGTCGCTTCTGGATTCTGCAGTATCCTCTTCAGCGGAAAGCGAGTGACAACTGTGATCTCATGTGCTTGGAAGTAATGGCGCAGCTTTCTCGAGGCCATGAGAAGGCCGAAAAGCAATTTCTGCACACCAGAGTACCTTGACCTAGCCCCCTGCAGAAGGGAACTGACAAAGTAAACTGGGCGCTGCACCATCTTCTTGTGTATCTCGTCGTGTATCTGCGCAGATCCATCTTTGTCGGGACCAGAGCTTGCCGGGGTAGCCCCCTGCTTGTCGCTGGATGCGCTTGCCGCGGTTGCTGGCTCATCATCTGCCTCCCTCTCTGCTACTAACGCAGCACTAACCACTTGATTGGTTGCCGCTATGTACAACAGCAACTTCTCTTGTGGCTTAGGTGCGACAAGTATTGGAGGGGAGGACAGGTATCTCTTCAGGTCTTGTAGCGCAGCCTCCGCTTCCGGAGTCCATTTCATTGGACCTGCCTTTTTCAATAATTTGAAAAACGGCAGGGCGCGTTCAGCAGACCGAGAGATAAACCTGCTAAGAGCAGCCACGCAACCGGCAAGTTTTTGTACATCCTTGACGCGCTTTGGTGCTTCAATCTGCTCAATGGCCTTGATCTTGTCGGGATTGGCTTCAATTCCTCGCTGAGACACGAAGAACCCGAGAAGCTTGCCAGAGGGAACTCCAAACACACACTTCTCTGGGTTGAGCTTGAGGCTGATCTTGCGCAGATTTGCAAAGGTCTCGTCTAGATCTTGAATCAGGGTTGCTCTGTCCTTGCTCTTGACCACTATATCATCCATGTAGGCTTCCACATTTCTGTGTATTTGTGGCTCAAGAGCAACATGGACTACTCTTGCAAACGTCGAACCAGCATTTTTTAATCCGAAAGGCATCCGTACGAAACAGTACGTGCCACATGGAGTAATAAATGCGGTCTTCTCCTCATCCTCTTCTGCCATGAAGATCTGATGATATCCTGAGTATGCATCAAGAAATGAAAGCAAATCACATCCGGCTGTGGAGTCAACAATCTGGTCAATGCGCGGCAAAGGAAATGGGTCTTTGGGACAAGCTTTGTTAACATCGGTGAAATCGATGTAAAGTCTCCATTTCCCGTTTGCCTTGCGCACGACTACAGGATTGGCCAACCACGTGGGATGGAGCACTCCTCTGACAAGGCCTGCTGCTTCCAGTTTCTTGATCTCTTCTGCAATGAATTCTTGGCGCTCCACTGCCTGCTTCCTGACTTTCTGCTTGATGGGCCGTGCATGAGGACAAACGACAAGGTGGTGCTCAATCACTTTCCTGGGAACATCGGGGATGTCAGACGGCTGCCATGCAAACACGTCGACATTCGCCCGCAGGAAAGTAACGAGCGCGCTCTCCTATTTAGGGTTGAGCGTGGCACTGATGGTGAAGGTACCACCAGTGCCGTCCTCCTTGGCGGGTACCTTCTTCGTCTCTGGCGGAGCTGCCATCGTCTTCTTGCACTTGCCGGTGGAGCTCGATGGTGCGTCCTCAACGGCAGCGCAGCACTCCGAAGAGGTGCGCTTGCCGGAGTGGGCATCAGAACTCTTGCTGGACTTGGTCTTCTTCCCCCCGGGAGCTTCAGCGGCAAGTGGATTGCGATCTGCCGTGGCTGTTGCTTCCCGGTAGATCTTGTCGGCACAGATAAGAGCATCCTTCTTGTCGCCAGGGACAGAAATGACGCTTATCGGGCCTGGCATCTTCAGCATGTTATATGCGTAGTGAGAGGCTGCCATGAACTTGGCGAGTGCTGGACGGCCAAGTATCCCATTGTAAGGCAATGGAATATCGGCAACGTCAAATGTGACCCTCTCAGTCCTGAAGTTCAGCTCGCTGCCAAATGTTACTGGCAATGTGACTTTCCCCTTCGGCTTGCTCCTTCCCGGATTGATTCCTTGGAATGTGCCGGTCTCTTCGAGCTCGCTGTCAGGGATTTGGAGTTTCTGGAGCACAGCGGAGGAGATCAGGTTCAAGCCGGCCCCGCTGTCAACTAACATCTTAGTGACCTTGAGGTTGCGGATAGTTGGTGAAACCAACATCGGCAGGCACCCGACCGCAGTTGTGCGATCAGGGTGGTCCTCAATGTCAAAGATGATAGGCGTGCTGGACCACTTCAAAAGCTTGCGTGATTCGACAGGTGGTTCCGCTGCATTGACTTCTCGCGCCCACTGCTTGAGTTGGCGGTGTGAAGTGTGCAGAGAAGCACCGCCGTCAACGCTCAAGACCTCTGTGGCTCTCTGAAACTCCTGCTCACTGGTCTCAACATCATCCATGTCTTCGTCGTCGTCATCTTCATCGTTGTCGCGGCCGCGGGGAGGCCTGTCTCCTTGCCGCTGCTTGGCCTTGCCGCGGCGTCCTCCCGGTCCGGCGCGCTTCTTGCCGGATTCTCCAACACCCCCTTGGGCCCCTCTCCTTGTCTCGCCGCTCGTACTCAGCTTTTTGCTGCTGGACAAGCTGCTCGACTTTCTTGCAGCTCCGGAGGTCATGGCCCTTGGTGCGGTGAATCTTGCAGTATTGGTTGTCGGAGCCGTCCTGCTTGTCGGCGGCCGCCACAGCCTGGCAGTTGGTGCATGCGGCAACCTCCTTGCCGGAGCTACTGACCTTGGCTCGCTTGGTGCCGCCGTCGCTGCCGGACTGCTCAACGACCAGCACCTCTTTGTTCTGCTTCTTCCTGTTGTTGCGCCGCCGGTTTTTCTTTGCCGGGGCGGCATCCTCGCTGTCAGATCCCCCTGCTCTAGTGCTTTCTCCGGGGAATTTCCTCCCTTCCTCAGCGCGTGCACACTTGTCGGCCAGGGCATATAGCTCGCTGACGTCCCGAATCTTGCACATCGCCATCTCCTCCCGCATCCTGCGGTTACGCACGTTCTGATGGAACGCGCTAATTACCGTGGCAGGGTGGATATTTGGGATGTTGTGCTGTACACGGCTGAACCTCTGGATATACTTGCGCAGGGGCTCTCCTTCCTTCTGGACGAGCAGATGAAGATCACTCTCTTGGCCATGAGGTTTGTGGCCGCCTGTGAAGGCGCCGACAAACTGATGGCATAGATCAGCCCAGGAGGACATGGAGTTGTCCGGCAAGTGCATGAGCCAGGACCTGACGTTGGGCTTGAGCACCAACGGGAAGTAGTTGGCAAGGATCTTATCGTCCCGCCCCCCAGCAGCCTGCACCGCGATGGTGTAGATGCTGAGGAACTCCGACGGATGCCACTTGCCGTCGTACTTCTTTGGTACATCTGGTTTGAAATTCTTCGTACTGGGCCACTGGACTTGCCGCAGCTCACGAGTGAACGCAGGGCAACCTACCGCGTACGGCAAGTCGCCTGGTTCCCCTGGCGCATGCATGTCAACAGAGGCCCAGCGCGCTGGTCTGATTGACGCCGCGCTTCTCTCCGGCGCTCGATGCGAGTACGAGCGTCTTCTTGTTGTCGTTCTTGAAGAACTTGGCGCTGATCACGACGAGCTCGCGGATCTGACGACGTGGTGGAGTCGCTGTCGAGGTGGACCCAGCGAGTCGTCGATCTTGGCCTTCGGGGTGGAGAGTGCACAGTAGTTGCACCCCCACCAGTCTTGTCGTCCCTGGCTCGTGCCTGGCTGGCTTGCCGCGGCTGAGACGTGCTCGGCTGCCGTGGAGTGTCGCCGTTGGCGAAGCCGATGAGACTCTGGACAGTGGCTCTCCAGTCGTCGATCTTGTCCGCCGCTGGAGGGTAGTCTAGGAGCAGCTGAGCTCGAGCCAAAGCTTCTGCTGCGGTGGCGGGTGGCGGTGGCGAACGGTGCGAGGAGGGGGATATGCTCGGACTTCTAACCATGTTAGAAGGAGCAGTATCTCGTCCAGGCGACCGTGTCTCGCTCGCGCCAGCAGGTTGACGTGCATGGTGGTCCTGAGCGCTCCGAGATCCACCAGCTCGATCTTGATCTAGCGAACGCATGGTACCGTGAGTACCATGACGCTGCCGGTCCCGCGCCTCCTGAGATGGGCGCGGTGCATGCACGGACACCGAGGTCTTGGAGTGTGCCCGGTCATTGTGGGAGCCGGCTACGCCGCCGATGGGCAGCGCAGCCTTGTCCTGGGACCTGGCAGCACCGTGAGTTCCCTCGTCGATGCGTGTCCTTCCGCCGGTGCCTGCCCCACCAACCGTTTGCTCCGGCGGTGGCTGGCTCGGCGCGGACGGAGCAGCTGCCTCCGAAACTTTCTTCTTCGGCGGCATGTTGATGAAGATGATGAAGATCTAGCTCGCGAGAACGCCGGATCTGGTTCGCACAACTTCGATGCCCCCTACCTGGCGTGCCAGAGATGCCGGGGTTGCTGATCCACGGGCACCTATGGGACCGGCGGACCGGGTCCCTTTCGGTTCGGCGGGGGCGGAGGTCGCGCAAAGAGCAGATCGAGGCGGAGCACGCGAGCGATTTACCCAGGTTCGGGCCGCACGGATGCGTAAAACCCTACTCCTGCTTTGTGGATTTGTATTGATTTCTAGCTCGGGAGCGCGGAGTGCTACAGTACACACCGGCGGCTAGCAAGACCGAGCGTGGGTGTTCGAACTGGCTAACCCCCTCTCTACGTTGCACACGGGCCTCCTTTTATATGCTCAAGGGGTTACCCACAGGTGGCAACGGAGGTAAAGGGAAAAAATGGAAAAGGTGCTGTGGTAGGTACAACTACCTGTTACAGTGTATCATACCTAACCCTGGCGGCAGGGGACAAGGGCATTAATTGCCCGTCTGTGTCGCCTAGACAGTACCGAAAGGGACCGCTAGGGACGCCACCGTTTGCCACGATGGTTATCTTGTCAGCACCTGCTTGCCACCTCGCACCCCTAGCTGCACAGCCTCCCGCCACGTGTGCTTGGGAGGGTCCTAGACCGACATGTTGGCAGGTGTGCTGGAGCGCGGGCACGAAGTGGGGGTTTCCTGCGGTAAGCTCCTTGCCGCGGTCGTCGTCTTGTCGTGTTCGGGAGCTTGTCGCTCACCGGGCCTTGCCGGGACGCGTGGCGCGTCGCGGCAAGTTTTCTTGGTATGCCTTGGTTGGCCTTCCCGGCAAGCTCCTCTTGCCGGGGTCCTTGGATGCTTTTGCTAGCCTTCCCGGCAAGCTCCTCTTGCCGGGGCCTTGGTTTGAGTACTTTGTTCTTGAATGGTCTTCAATGTAGCCGCGGAGGGTCTTGGCAGCCACTGCGGCAAGCCTTGCCGCGGGATGCTGCGACTGCCCGTGCACAAGTTCGGGATACTAGGGTACCCCTACTCTAGTACACCGACATGATGGGATCCACATGATAATCCAAAAACCAGATACTCAAGATGTCCATAACCGGGGACACGGCTAACCATGATTAGTTTGTAGAGGTTTGCGCACTTTTCCCCACGAGACTCGATCTCCTCCATTGGATTTCTCGCACTACAAGGTGTTTGAGAAACGGATGACCGAGACACAGTTTTTCAGAAGCATTAACTCTAACCCCGGGTAGACAGTACCAACCTACATCCCCTACATCTGCTAGCCTACCACTTGAAGAGGTCGTGCAACTTACTCCACTATGCTAGAGCCCATAATAGCTTATGGCTGCACACAGAAGTTTCTAGCATGAATAATCTTATGATCCCTTTGAGCCTGGATGGCGAACCAAAAAAAGGACAGCACTGGTATATCCCCAGGTGCCCGCAACCAATCCACCCAGATGTGTGTTTAAGTAGCCACCTTAAGTAAACCATTAATTAATAATCTCACATCTATCATGGATACACTCAAACCCAATCTACGTCTACGAGCATAGCATGGCAGTATAAACATAACGTACAAATAACTCCCAGGGTTTGATAATAAAAGGGCAATAGGTTCTACCTCATCAACTACTTCCCAAAACCCACATGTTAAGAGATCCTACTCATGCAATGTTTGAGGGTTGTAACTAATGCATAAAAACTGGGTAATAAAGGGGTATGATCAATGTGTTACTTGCCTTGCTGATGATCCGCAAAACCTAGTGACTCGTAGTAGCACACTGCGCACTCCGGTAATTCTTTCGCAAACAAACAATAGCATACATAAGAACTCAAGCAAAGATGCAAGGGTAAAACTTCAAATAAGAAGATCCAAACTGGAGGTTCAACTGAAGAGGTTTGATTTGGAAAAAGAAACGATCGAATCGGAGCTACGGAACTGAAACTACGGTTAAAAGAACTTCCTAGACAAATCTGCTTGAAACCAAATTTTAAATTTGTCAAAACCTTGTTAAAGTTGGTTAAACAGAGAGAGGGGTTCGAGATGAAGATTTTGGCGTTCGGTTCACTGGATTTGGACAAACGGTTAAGAAACGGCGAGGGTTTGAAGTTTAGGGGCTAATCTGCGATAAAAATAATCGCGGATAGGTCCCTGGACGGAAATAAAAATACAAAGAAAGACTAACGAACGAACGTTCGCTGTCTGAACCTAACCGGCGAACAATGTTTGTTAAAACGAACGAACGGACGAACATCCGCTAAATAAATGAACCAACGAAAACCGAGAAAAACGCATCTAGGGTATTTTTAAGAAAAACCGGCGGTTTTACCTAAAAACCAAAAAAACCGGGCGGATCAGATCGGATCGGCGGCGGCTCCGGCGGCGTGTGGCGACTCTGGTGAGGCAGCAGCGGGCGGCGGCCGCGGCTGGCGAGGCGCGGCGCTAGGGTTTCGGCGGCGGCGAGGTTAGGGTTCGGGCGGCGGGCTCTGGTGGGCTCGGGGCGTGGCCTTGGCCGGCTTTTAAAGCCTGGCCAGACGGAGTCCTGCTCGGGCACGACCCGTTAGGTCGGTTTGTTTTTTTAAACGGTTCCACCGAGAAAAATCCTAATTAATAAAATAAAAACCTAAAAATGCCAAACCAAAATTTTACCATCTAAATAAAATATTTAGAACAAAGTGAACATTTTTCTGGCCTAAAAATGCAATTTTGAAAAATGCATATTTTCTAATTCAAATAAAATAGCAATAAAATCCAAATAAAATATTTATTTGATTTTAATATTTTTCCTCCAATATTTCATTTACTTTGAGAAGTCATATTGTCCCCTCTCATATATTTTTAATATGAAATATTTTCGGGGAGAAAAATAATAAAACCAAAATGATCCACTTTTCAATATTTCAGAAAAATTCAAATATGAAAATAATAAAATCTCTACTCTCTCCATGGGTCCTTGAGTTGCTTAAGATTTTAGGATCACAAACCCAAAATGCAAATAAAATATGATATGCACATGATGACCTATTTATAACATTCCAAATTGGAAATTTGGGATGTTACAGTCATTTTTTTAATTGCACGGGAAATTCAGAAAACAGATAAAACATGGCATTTTATTTTATTTAACTAATAAAAATAGAAAACAAAAATTAGGGACAGAAGGTAGTGCTTACTAAATTCATCAACTTCATACCTCTCAAAAATGATCCATTAATAAGGTTGATCAAGTCTTATTAACAACCACTTTCGATTAGCATGAAACCAAAGAACTTTCGTAAATCACTAAGTTACCTCAATGGGGATATGAATGTCCCCAACAATAAGAATTTCATATTTCTTTTTGACAGTAGGTAGAGGTATTTGAAAACTTCCAATAGTGATTGCCGGAGATTTTTCAATAACATTAATACCATTCACTTGGAGTTGTTTCTTCGGAAAGTGCACCGTATGCTCATTACCATTGATGTGAAAAGTGACCTTTCTTTTATTCCAATCGATAACAACCCATGCAGTATTCAAGAAGAGTCTACCAAGGATAATCGACATGTTGTCGTCCTCGGGCATCGCAAGTATAACAAAAGTCAGTCAAAATAGTAACATTGGCAACAACAACGGGTACATCCTCACAAATACCGATAGGTATGGCAGTTGATTTATCCATTTGCAAAGATATTTCAGTTGGTGTGAGTTTATTCAAATCAAGTCTTCTGTATAAAGAGAAAGACATAACACTAACACCAGCTCCTAAATCACATAAAGCATTTTTCACATAATTCTTTTTGATAGAGCAAGGTATAGTTGGTATTCCCGGATCTCCAAGTTTTTTAGGTACTCCATCTTTAAAAGTATAATTAGCAAGCATAGTGGAGATTTCAGCTTCCAGTATTTTTCTTTTATTAGTGATGATGTCTTTCATATACTTTGCATAAGGAGGCATTTTAAGGATATCAGTCAAGCGAGTACGCAAAAAGACTGCCCTCAACATTTCAGCAAAGCGTTCAAATTCTTCATCATCTTTCTTTTTAGTTGACTTAGGTGGAAAGGGCATAGGTTTTCGAACCCACGGTTCTCTTTCTTTACCGTGTTTTCTAGCCACAAAGTCACTTTTATCATACCTCTTATTCTTAGGTTGTGGGTTATCAAGATCAACTGATGGTTCTATCTCAACATCATTTTATGGTTCTTTATTATTTGTTTGAGTATTTTCATGAACCTCATCATTATCTTTTTCATTATCAGAAGGTGAGTGTTCATTACCAGACTGAGTTTCAGCATCAGAGATAGAAGTTCCATTATCATTATCAGGAGGTTTTTCTATTTCAGGTTCACTACAAGCATGCAAAGACCAAAGTCATATCATTTTTCTTCTTCTTTTTCTTTCTAGAAGGACTAGGGGCATCAGTGTTAACTCTTTGTGAATCTTATTCAATTCTTTTTGGGTGTCCCTCGGGATAAAGTGGTTCCTGAGTCATTTTACCTCCTCTAGTTGCTACTCTAATAGCATAGTCATATATATTATTATTCATTTCATCAAGAAATTCTCTTTGAGATTTAGCAACTTGTTCTAGCTGAGTTTGAACCATAGAAGCATGCTCTCCAACACCTCTAACATCATTTGAGATTCTAAATAACAAGTCACTCAAGCAAGCAATCATATCAGAATTGTATTTCAATTGTTTCATAACATTTGCATTGAAGTGATCTTATTTTCTAATGTAATTTTCATACTCATAAAGACATTGGCTAGGGTGCATATTGTGAGGATTATCATTATCATTGAACTTCATTAGAGAATTTACCTCTAACACCTTAGGCAGTGGTGGTGTATTAACCCCATGTATTTCTTCAATAGGAGGTAAATTTTTGACATTCTCAGCTTTAATACCTTTTTCCTTCATAGATTTCTTTGCCTCTTGCATATCTTCGGGACTGAGATATAATATACCCCTATTCTTCGGAGTGGGTTTAACCGGTTGTTCAGGAAGAGTCCAATCATCATAATTTTGAAATATATTATTCAATAATTCTTCAGCTTGCCCAATAGTTCGTTCCCTGAAAACATGTAGCGATCCAACCTCAAATGGTCGAATCTCTGTGCATAAGTGTCATGCTTGGATCGGTAATGCTGACACACACAGTACTTGAAGGATTTATAATAGAGTTGCAATCACACACTTATTACATCGAATATCTCATAAGAGAGTACTTATTACAATAATGTGGCTGAAGGCCATCTAATAAGGTAACAACGGAAGGCTTGGAAGATAAAGCGAGTCCATCAACTCCAACGACATAGCTGAGTGCAAAACAACGACCTAGCACACCTTAATCTTCGTCTGAAAAGTCTGCAAGATAATATGTTGCAGCCTGAAAATGGGTCAGCACATGGAATATGCTGGCAAAATAACACTGTAGAGCAATGAACATGTAACAGCTACAACTATATGCATATTTGGCTGGTGGAGGCTCTATGGTTATTATGTTTTTACGAAAAGCCAATTTTCCCTACAACAAAGGAATATATTTTATTTAACTAAAAAGTTGGTTGATAAACATTGAGAATGGAAACCTCATCTCAATCCCAATTAAAGTAATCATTTAACCCAACAAGTTAATTATATAAAGTGATGAGATCAACATAATAATTCAAGCACCAGATACTTAAGATGTCCATAACCGGGGACACGGCTAATCATGATTAGTTTGTACACTCTGCAAAGGTTTGCACACTTTTCTCCACAAGACTCGATCTCCTTCGTTGGATTTTCTCGCACTACATGGTGTTCGAGAAACGGACGACCGAGGCATACTCTTTCAGAAGCATTAGCGAGAAGCGTCGCAATACACATGGAAATCCTTGCGTATATCCGGAAGAATCAGCACTAGGGGTGTAACCAAACGTTTCTTCAACTCCTGGAAACTGGACTAACATTCATCTGTCGATTTAAACTTGGTGTCCTTCTTCAACAACTCCATCATAGGCTTCGCAATCTTGGAAAAATTCTCAATGAATCTCCGATAATATCCTGCAAGTCCTAGAAAACTATGGATCTCCCAACTGAGGTGGGTGCCAACCACTCAGTTACAGATTGAACCTTGTTGGGGTCTACTGGTATACCTTCTCCTGATATAACATGTCCAAGAAATCCAACTTCCTTCAACCAAAACTCACACTTGCTAAACTAGGCATACAACTGATGTTCCCTGAGCTTCTCGAGAACTAAGCACAAGTGTTCCTTGTGTTCCTCTTCATTCTTCGAGTATACCAAAATATCATCAATGAACACCACTACAAACTTATCCAAAAACTCCATGAACACCTTATTCATCATACTCATGAAGTAGGCAGGGGCGTTAGTCAATCCAAATGACATAACCATGTACTCATATAGCGCGTACCTTGTGGTGAAAGCTGTCTTAGGTATATCCTTTATTCGGATCTTCAACTGGTGGTATCCTGATCGCAGATCGATCTTGGAAAATACTTTTGCTCCTTGCAGCTGGTCAGACAAATCGTTGATCATCGGTAGTGGGTACTTGTTCTTGATTGTTACTTCATTCAATGCACGATAATCAACAACCATTCTCAAAGATCCATCCTTCTTCTCAACCAAAAGCACTGGGGTTCCCCACGGGGATGAACTTCGTCGAATATAACCTTTCTCTAATAACTCCTTAATCTGCTTCTTAATTTCCTTCAGATCATTTGCGGGCATCTAGTATGGCCTCTTTGATATTGGTCCGGTGCCTGGCAAAAATTCTATCAAAAATTCTATGTCCCGATCTGGTGGCATGCCTGGTAGTTCCTCTCGAAATACATCTGGGTAATCCTTCACTACAGGCACTTCCTCCTGAACAACTCCTGAGAGAGAATTTACTTGGGTCCTCCTTGACGAATGTCTAGATACATACTTGATACTTTTTCCCTCCGGGGTGGTGAACAGAATTGACTTACTAGCACAGTCGATGTTTCCTCCATACTTCGATAACCAATCCATGCCTAATATTATATCCAATGCTTGTGACTCCAAAATTATTAGGTCTGAGGGGAAAACATGGCTACCAATGGTCAAGGGTAACTGATCACACCATCGGCTGGCCATATACTCTGCTCCTGGTGAGCTTACTAACATGGGTGACCTAAGGGCTAAGATTGGTAACTTAAACTTGTCCACAAATCCCCTTGATATTTATGAATGTGATGCACCAGTACCGATCACTGCCAGGCTGTTCTTCAATATCCTCCATATTGATGTGGTTCACCTGACCTTTGTTGAAGGGACTGGGCTTCTTCCCAGAGTTTCCATTTCCATTGCCATTCTTAAACTTAGAACATTCGTTGGCATAGAGTCCAGTCTTCCCGCACTTGTAACAGGTAATATGGCCCAGGTCCTTCTTGGCGGGCGTTGTTGGGTTGGGGCGGTTCTGGCTATTGCTTGCTCCATTCCCGTTTCCATTCTTAGGCCCACTGTGGTTATGGGAACTTCCTCCATTGTGAGTATGGCATCCATGGTTATGGGTGTAACCTCCGAGGTTAGGGGTAAAGCAAGGCTTCTGCCAAGCTCCAGAATTGTACTTCCCATGTCCATACTTCCATTTGCGGCTCTCTATCTGCTGCTGTTTGCTTTCAATCATAAGGGCCCAGACTGCCAACTCCTGGTTGTTTGTGAATGTTGACACCATCAACTGCATACTCATCTCATCATTCAGCCATTCCATAAACTTCTCATGTTTTGCGGCATCTGTGGCCACATCATCTGGAGCATAGCGGGCTAACTTGCTAAACTCATCCACGTACTGCCCCACAGTACGGTTTCCCTGGCGTAAGTTGCGGAACTCACGCTTCTTCATATTCATAGCTCCAGTTGAGACATGGGCTGTGCGGAAAGCTTGCTAAAACTGATCCCATGTGACATTTGCTATGGGAAAAGTGGCTGTGTAATTCTCCCACCATGAGGCTGCGAGTCCATCCAGTTGGTGTGCGGCAAAGCGCACCTTCTCCGCATCAGTGCATCCTGTGGTGGTCAACTCCCTTCCAATCCCGCGTTGCCAGTCATCAGCAACAATCGGCTCGGTGCTACTGGAAAACACCGGCGGATTCAACCTCAGAAAACGGGCTAGGTTGTCAACTAGAGGTGGTGGCGGTGGGTTGTTGTTGTTATTGTTGTTGTTGTTGTTGTTGTTGCTGCTGCTGTTGCTGTTGTTGCTGTTTTTGTTTTTGTTGTTGTTGTTGCCTTGGTTCTGGACTAGTAGCTGCATCAAGGCATTCTGCTGTTGGATCAACTAAGTGAGCTCCGATGGGAAGGCGAATCCAGGGTCACGTCTCGGAGGCATCTGATGGGTTTAGAGGGGAGAGATTAGAATAGAGTGAGGTCTAGTGAGAAAACACTACCCATATGCACATGAGACAAACACATTCATAACACACCACTCAATTCAAACAAGGGCATACAATCGATCTAGCTACCGTTACAAAATACTCGGACTACTACTATGTACATGGGGGAATACTTTTGATAATATGGGGGTCATCTAGAAATTTTGATCGGTGGAAGACTCCATGATATCCGCTCCAGCTTCGTCTTCATAATCATCATCACTACTGTCGGGGTCGAAGTCGGTGTCGTCGATGATGATGTAGTCCTTGGGATGGTCTTCATCTCCTCCTGGCGCGGGGTCTCCCATGAATACTCCTAGCTTCCTTGTCGGGTCGTCATTCTTTTCTACTAGCATTGCGATTTCCTCCTCGTATCTATCGCGTGTAGACTTGAGTTCCTCTTCAAGCTCCATGTTCCTAGTCATTAACTTCTTCAGATCTATCATGCTTGCGCACATTTGGTTCTCCTGGCGACAAATGTGCTGATTTAACTCCTGGATGAAGGCTGCAATGGATCTGTTCCTCCTGGTGCTGATCATCTCCCATTGCTCATCTCAGCGCCCACATATTAGGTAGATTGTGTCCTTAAGATCCTTTTTGTAGACTTCGCCGATGCGTCCCATGGCGATGTGGGCTGCCATGCTCTTTCCTAGACTCCAGGTTGGTGCATCAAAGGAAAACTCTATGGGCTCAGTAACCAGCGTGAATGTCCTTCCTAGAATATGAACTCGAATCATCCAATGCTCCTCTTCTGGTAAAGTGGCGGTGTAGGTCCCGGTGAAGCTTGGTATTCCAATGTTCAGGTACCTAGTGACTTCCTTCAAACGTCATCCAAATGGTGTGTCTTCATCCGGTTGAGCAAACTTGTTCCTTGGGTCCGCCATCTATAGAGTGGAAAATGGAGAGGAGTCAGAAATGAGTAGAGAAGATTGACCTATGGCTTATCTTAGTGGTCGCGTCCTACAATCAACGTGTGCTCTGATACCATCTTGTAGCGATCCAACCTCAAACGGTCGAATCTCCGTGCATAAGTGTCATCCCTGGATCGGTAATGCTGACACACACAGTACTTGAAGGATTTATAACAGCGTTGCAATCACACACTTATTAAATCGAATATCTCATAAGAGATTACTTATTACAATAATGTGGCTAAAGGCCATCTAATAAGATAACCGCGGAAGGCTTGGAAGATAAAGCGAGTCCATCAACTCCAACAGCATAGCTGAGTGCAAAACAATGACCTAGCGCACCTTACTCTTCGTCTAAAATGTCTGCAACATAATACGTTGCAGCCCGAAAACGGGTCAACACATGGAATATGCTGGCAAAATAACACTGTAGAGCAATGAACATGTAACAGCTACAACTATATGCATATTTGGCTGGTGGAGGCTCTATGGTTATTATGTTTTTGCGTAAAGCCAATTTTTCCCTACAACAAAGGAATATATTTTATTTAACTACAAAGTTGGTTGATAAACATGGAGAATGGAAACCCCATCTAAATCCCAATTAAAGTAATCATTTAACCCAAAAAGTTAATTAGATAAAGTGATGAGATCAACATAATAATTCAAGCACCAGATACTCAAGATGTCCATAACCGGGGACACGGCTAATCATGATCAGTTTGTACACTCTACAAAGGTTTGCGCATTTTCCCCCACAAGACTCGATCTCCTCCATTGGATTTTCTCGCACTACATGGTGTTTGAGAAATAGATGACCGAGACATAATCTTTCAGAAGCATTAGCCCTTTCGACGGGTAAACCGTACCACCTACATCCCCTACATCTGCTAGTTTACCACTGAAAGAGGTCACACAACCTACTCAAATATGCCAGAGCTCATAATGGCTTGTGGCTGCACACGGATGTTTTCTAGCATGAAATACAATATGATGCCTTTGAGCATGGGTGGTGGACCATAGGATGATCACACATATTCCCCGGGATCTCCTTGGACAGCACTGGATTGCCCCAGGTGCCCACAAACAATCCACCTAGATGTGTGTTAAAGTAGCCACCCTAAGTAAACCCTTAGTTCATAATAGCACTCATAAATTTCATGGATCACTCAAACCAAACCACGTCGACGAGCATAGCATAGCAGTATAAGTATAACGTAAAAGTAACTCCCATGGTTTGATATAAAGGACAATAGGTTCTACCTCATCATTTACTTCCCAATATCCACATGTTATCAATCCTACTCATGCAATGTTTGAGGGTTGAAACTAATGCATAAAACCTGTGTAATAAAGGGGTATGATTGAAGTGTTACTTGCCTTGCTGACGATCTGCAAACCCTAGAGACTCGTAGTAGCACGCTTCGCACTCCGAAACTCTATCACAAACAAACAATAGCATACATAAGCACTCAAGCATAGATGCAAGGGGTAAAACTCGGATGAGAAAGTCCAAATTGAAAGTTCAACTAAATAGCTTCAATTTGCAAAAAGAAACACTCAAATCGGAGCTACGAAACTCAAACTATGATCAAAAGAAGTTCGAATACAAATCTTCTTGCAACCAAATTTTAAATTGTCCAAAATCATGTTCAATTTGGTTAGTTGGAAAGAGGGGTTCGATACGAAGGTTTTGGCGTTGGTTTCACTGGATTTGGACGAACGGTTGCAAAACTGCGAGGGTTTGAAGATCAGGGGCTAATCTGCGATAAAAATAATTGTGGATAGGTCCCTGGCCGAAAATAAAACAGAAAAAGAAAAATCTATCAGACGAACATCCGCTAACAGAGACAAACGAACGAATTCATTCATTATAAGAACTAAACGAACGAATGTTCGCAGAATAGATCTAACCGAAAAAACCCGAGAAAACCCGATCTAAAAAAACCGAAGTAGATCTATGGTTTGCCGAAAAAACACGACGAAAACCCGGAAAAAATTGGTCCGTGGCGGCAGGCTCGGGATCCGGCGATGGCACGGCGCGGAGCAGTGGCGGTGCAGCGCAGAGCTCGAGGTGCGACGGCGGCTAGGGTTTCGCGGGGCACGGCTTGGGCTGGCGGTGGCTTGGGGCTGGCGGCCTTGGGCCTCGCCTTATAAAGGCTGGCGGCGGCGGGGCGGCCTGGGAGTCCCGGCTCCTAGGTCGGTTCGCGTTTTTTTAATAAAATAAATTCCACCGAAGAAAATCCTAAATAAATATAAAAAATTCTAAAAATGCAAAAAAAAATCACCATCTAAATAAAATATTTAGAACAAAGTGAACATTTTTCTGGCCTAAAAATGCAATTTTGAAAAATGCATATTTTTTAATTCAAATAAAATCTCGAATAAAATCCAAATAAAATATTTATTTGATTTTAACATTTTTTCCTCCAGTATTTCTTTTATTTTGGAGAAGTCATTTTATCTCCTCTCTTTTATTTTTATATTGGAAATATTTCGGAGAGAAAAAATATTAAAACCAAAATGATCCTTTTTTTCAAATTTGAGAAAAATTCAAATATGAAAATAAATGAAATCTGCAACTCTCTCCTTGAGTCCTTGAGTTGCTTAAGATTTCTAGGATCAAACCAAAATGCAAATGAAATATGATATGCATATGATGACCTAGGTATAACATCCAAATTAAAAATTGGGATGTTACAAAACACAACCAGCACAACTATCTAGGAAATCCTAAAAGCATCGGTTAGTCCATTATAAAAGATATCAAGTATTTCATTTTTCTTAAGAGGATGATCAGGCAAAGCATTAAGTAACTGGCAAAGCCTCCCCCAAGCTTGTGGGAGACTCTCTTCTTTAATTTGAAAAAAGTTAAATATTTCCTGTAAAGCAGCTTGTTTCTTATGATCAGGGAAATATTTTTCAGAGAAGTAATAAATCATATCCTAGGGATGTACTACGCACACAACCAGGAGCAAGAGTATTGTACCAAGATTTATCATCACCCTTTAATGAGAAAGGAAATAATTTGAGAATAAAGTAATAGCGAGTCTTCTCATCATGAGTAAAAAGGGTGGCTATGTCATTTAACTTAGTAAGATATGCCACAACAGTTTTAGTTTCATAACCATGGAAATGATCAGATTCAACCAAAGTAATTAACTCTGGGTCGACAGAGAATTCATAATCCTTATCATCAATAACGATTGGTGAAGTAGCAAACTAAGGATCATATTTCATTCAAGCATTCAGAGATTTTTCCTTATACTTGCATAATAATTCTCTAGATCATCTCTATCCCTACAAGCAAGAATATCTCTAGTTGTCTCCTCGTTCATAACATAACCTTCTGGTACCTTAGGCAATTCATATCTAGGAAGGCTAGTTCTAGCAGGTGTTTCAGCAGTTCAAGTTTCAAGCTCATCATCAGATTCAACATCATGTTGTATTACTCTAGCAATTTGTTCATCAACAAAGTCACCAAGTGGCACATCATCATCATCAAGCAAGGTACTAGCATCATCATAAGCATTATCCATAGCAGAAGTAGCATCATCAATAACTTGCGACATATCAGAATTGATAACATATGGTGGTGTTGCAAGTTTACTTATAACAGAAGGTGAATCTAAAGCAGAACTGGATGGCAGTTCCTTACTTCCCCTCGTCTTAGAGGGATAAATCTTAATCTTAGCATCCTTCAAATTCTTCATAGTGATCAATTGATAATAATCCCAAGTGACTCAACAAATATAGCTATGCTCCCCGACAACGGCGCCAGAAAAAGGTCTTGATAACCCACAAGTATAGGGGATCGCAACAGTTTTCAAGGGTAGACTATTCAACCCAAATTTATAAATTCGACATAAGGGAGCCAAAGAATATTTGAAGTTATTAGAGCAACTCTAGCAGGCCTCGCAAAATACGTGAAACCGCAAAATTCCGGTGAGTATGTGGGCTCAGCCCAATTTTCCAGCCAGAACAGAGACCGCATACTCGCCTGGCCCGTAAATTTTTTTGCCACGGCCCACAAACCGCACACCCCGACAACTATATCTACGGTTCCGTGACGCGTTTGCGGGTTGAAACCCTATCCCCCACCGCCGCCGAGCCATGCAATTCCCCACCCCTTCTCCACATTTCTCTCCACCAACGACCACCTCCCGCCTCCAGCCGCCATGTGGGGCCCGCATGTGGAGCTCTGGATGCGGCTCCGGCAGCAGATCGGGTGGCGGAAGCGACCCCGAGCGCGAGCGGCGCATCCGGTCAGACGGCGCGAGGAAGTGCGAGGCTCAGAAGTGGACCAACCGCGGCATGTCGCCGCCGACGAGCTTCCGCGTCCGCAAGACGGAGGAGTACGACCATCAGCATGGCCGTACCCCGTCCTCTACTGTGTCCTTCTCCTCCACGGCAAGATCTTCGTACACCGGGAGCTCCTGCTCTTTTGGCACGGGCCTTCTCCACGTGAAGAGGGAGTGGTTGGAGGAGCCGGACGACTTCAAGTTTGTCCCCGTCAAGGAGGAGCCCGAGGAGCCCGCTCCGCTCGGCCGACGTCAATATGGTTGCGGCCGCCATTGCCGAGTGAAGCGTGCGCAGGGAGGCGGAGCGCCGGCGCCATGCCTAGGAGCTCGAAGACCTCCAGTGGCGGCAGGCGGTCGCCACCAACCTCGCCGCCAAGGAGAAGGACGAGGCGTGGCGGCACATCCGCGAGGAGCATAGGGCGAAGTACATCGACCTCTGCAGCTCCGGCAAGGAGGATTGAGCTCCTCCATGGCGTCGTCCATGGCCGCGAGCTCGCCACCGTGAGATCCCTACCCCTCTAGTACTAGTACTGATGTAGTATGTAGTATGAACTAGTGTTTGTAGTGTTTGATCATGTAAAATCTATGTAGTACGTGATGAACTACTCGCGTCCATGAGGTGCAATTTCTCCCGTGAAACTATTTTTTTTCAAATTATGCAGTTTCAGATACGGTTTCTGTACGGCCGCGCTAGTTTTCGACCCGCAAACGAGATCTTTGTGAAACCGCAAATGCGTTTTGCGGGTCGAGATTTTGCGGGGTCTGCTAGAGTTTCTCTTAGCAGCTGAGTTGTCAATTCAACCACACCTGGAGATTAATTATCTGCAGAAACGTGATCAATAGCCAAGTAATATGATAGTTTTGATAATAGTGACAACAGTAACAGTAACGGTAACAGTGATAGCAGTAGTTTTGTAGCAAGTGCAATAGTGACAACAGCAGTAGTAACTTAGCAAGAACAATATAAGATAAATTTGTAGGCATTGGATCGGTGACTTGTTGGATGATATTCATCATGAGACAGTTATAACCTAGGGCGATACTGCACTAGCTCTAGTCCATCAATATAATGTAGGCATGTATTCCGTAAATAGTCATACGTGCTTATGGAAAGAACTTGCATGTCATCTTTTCTCCTACCCTCCCGTGGCAGTGGGGTCCTATTGGAAACTAAGGGATATTAAGGCCTCCTTTTAATAGAGAACCCAAACAAAGCATTAACACATAGTGAATACATCAACTTCACAAACTACGGTCATCACCGGGAGTAGTCCCGACTATTGTCACTCCGGGGTTGCCGGATCATAACACGTAGTAGGTGACTATAACTTGCAAGGTCGGATCTAGAACATGGATATAATGGTGATAACATAAACGGTTCAGATCTGAAATCATGGCACCCGGGCCCAAAGTGACAAGCATTAAGCATTGCAAAGTCATAGCAACATCAATCTTAGAACATAGTGGATACTAGGGATCAGTCCCTAACAAAACTAACTCGATTACATTATGAATCTCATCCAACTCCTCACCGACCAGTGAGCCTACGAAGGAATTACTCACTCTCAGTGGGGAGCATCATGGAATTGGCGATGGAGAAGGGTTGGTGATGACGAAGAACGAAGATCCCCCTCTTCGAAACCCCAAACGGACTCCAGATCTGGCCTCCCGATGAAGAAGAGGAGGTGACGGCGGCTTCGTCTCATGGATCGTGATAATTCTTTCTCCCTGATTTTTTTCTAGAAAAATAGGATTTTATAGCATCGATTTCAGGGTCTGCGGGGCCACCAGGTGGGGACAACCCACCTGGGCGCGCAAGGAGGGGGGCGCGCCCTGGTGGGTTGTGCCCACCCAGGTGCCCCCCTCCGATGGATCTTGGCTCTAGAAATTCTTATTTATTATATAAAAAATCTTCGCAAAGTTTTGTTCAATTCTGAGAACTTTTATTTCTTCACAAAAACAACACCATGGTAGGTCTGCTGAAAACAACGTCATTCTAGATTTAATTTCATCCAAATCATGCAAATTAGAGTCCAAAACAAGAGGAGAAGCGCTAGGAAAAGTAGATATGTTGGAGACGTAGCAGGATGATGCAGCACAGCTACGGTAGGTATTTCCCTCAGTTATGAAACCAAGGTATCAATCCAGTAGGAGAACCAAGCAACACTATGTAAATGGTACATGCACACAAAGAACAAATACTTGCAGCCCGACATGTATAAGGGGTTGCCAATCCCTTCTTCGGGTAACGGCGCCATAAATTGTCAAGTTGACGGGATAAAATTGTGATAGATTGTATAAATAGATCTCGAATAAACGTGAAATAAAATATGCAAATAAAAAGTGCAAGAAGGTATTTTTTCGTTTTTGGAATAATAGATCTGGAAATCAAAGCGAATAAAAATAGATCTCAAAGCAAATATGTAAAGAATAGACCCAGGGGCCGTAGATTTCACTAGTGGCTTCTCTCGAGAAAATAGCATACAGTGGGTAAACAAATTACTATTGGGAAATTGATAGGACTTCAAATAATTATGACGATATCCAGGAAATGATCATTATATAGGCATCACGTCCAAGATTAATAGACCGACTCCTGCCTGCATGGCTGCATCTACTACTATTACTCCACACATCGGCCGCTATCCAGCATGCATCTAGTGTATTAAGTTCATGGAGAATGGAGTAATGCAATAAGAACGATGACATGATGTAGACAAGATCTATTCATGTAGGAATAGACTGCATCTTGTTATCCTTAATAGCAATGATACATATGTGTCATGTCCCCTTCTGTCACTGGGATTGAGCACCATAAGATCGAACCCATCACAAAGCACCTCGTTCCATGGCAAGAAAAATCGATCTAGTTGGCCTAACTAAACCAAAGATTCAAATAATAAATACGAGGCTATAAGCAATCATGCATATAAGATATCAATAGTAAAATAACTTTCATGGATAAAATAGATCTGATCATAAACTCAAAGTTCATTGGATCCCAACAAACACACCGCAAAAAGAGTTACAACAAATAGATCTCCAAGAGACCATTGTATTGAGAATCAAAAGAAAGAGAGGAAGCCATCTAGCTACTAACTACGGACCCGAAGGTCTACAATGAACTACTCACGCATCGTCGGAGAGGCACAAATGAGGATGATGAACCCCTTTGTGATGGTGTCTAGATTGGATCTGGTGTTTCTAGAACTTGCGGCGGCTGGAATTGTGTTTTGTCGAATTCTCTAGGGTTTTTGGATTTTCGGGGTATTTATAGAGCAAAGAGGTGGTGCCAGAGGCGGCCGAGGTAGGCACAACCCACCAGGCCTAGGTGGGTTGTGCTCCCCTCGGAGTCCCCCTCTGGTACTTCTTTGGCCCATCGTGTGTCTTCTGGTCTAGAAAAAATCTCCAAAAAGTTTTGCTGCATTTGGACTCCGTCTGGTATTGATTTTTTGTGAAGTAGAAAATAAGCAAAAAAACAACAATTGGCACTGGGAACTATGTCTATAGGTTAGTCCCAAAAATGATATAAGCTATAAAATGATTGTAAAACATCCTAGAATGATAATATAACAGCATGGAACAATAAAAAATTATAGATACGTTGGAGACGTATCCTACAGGGACAGGCATACGTAACCCAGCAATGAATGTGTCAGTCATCAACGTATGAACCCAAGTCGTAGCAAGCTACAAGGACATAAAGAAACAACACATGAAATTTCCCTAAAGGGACAGACACAGGATCAAAGAAGGATACATGCTGGCCAATCCCAGTGTTCCAGAGCAGTAGCGAACTACTATGGCTCAGTGGAAGTGATACGTCTCCAACGTATCTATAATTTTTTATTGTTCCATGATGTTATATTATCATTCTTGGATGCTTTATAATCATTTTATATCATTTTTTGGTACTAACCTATTGACATAGTGCCAAGTGCCAGTTGTTGTTTTTGCATGTTTTTCACATTGCAGGAAATCAATACCAAACGGAGTCCAAACGCAGCAAACCTTTTTGTGGATTGTTTTTGGAACAGAAGAAATCCAATGGGCCGGAGAAGAACCTAGGGGTGCTCCGAGGGGAGCACAACCCACCAGGGCCCAGGCGCACCCTGGTGGGTTGTGCCCACCTCGGGTGCCCCCCGGACCGCCTCTTTACTCTATAAATACCCCAATATTCCAGAAACCCCACTGACAGAAGGGGATCTGACATGTATGTATCATTTCCATTAAGGATAACAAGATGGGGTCTATTCCTACATGAATAGATCTTGTCTACATCATGTCATCGTTCTTATTGCATTACTCCGTTTCTCCATGAACTTAATACACTAGATGAAATCTGGATAGCGGTCTATGTGTGGAGTAATAGTAGTAGATGCAAGCAGGAGTCAGCCTACTAATCTTGTACGTGATGCCTATATAATAACCATTGCGTGGATATCGTCATGATTATTTGAAGTTCTATCAATTGCCCGACAGTAATTTGTTCACCCACCGTTTGCTATTTTTCTCGAGAGAAGCCACTAGTGAAAACTACGGCCCCCGGGTCTCTTCCTTAATGTATTTGCCTTTGTGATCTATTTTCCGTTTCTTTTATTTTTAGATCTATTAAACCAAAAATAAAAAAATACCTTGCTGCAATTTATTTTATTCGATATCTATTTATCCGATCCATCATATTTTTATCACGTCCGTTTGCCAATTTCTAGCGCCATTACCCGAAAGGGATTGACAACTCCTTTAACACATCAGGTTGTGAGTATTTGTTATTTGTGTGCAGGTGCTGCTTATGTAGTGTTGCTTGGTTCTCCTACTAGTTCGATAACCTTGGTCTCATCATTGAGGGAAATACCTACCGTCGTTGTGCTGCATCATCCCTTCCTCTTTGAGGAAATACCTACGTAGTTCTAGCAGACATTAGGAAGCACTAGGGAGCATTTCCCCATAAGAAAGGCTACCAAAGGCAAACAACTAAGTATCGAACCCCACACATAGCAATACATGTTACACGTACGCATAACAAGCAAGTATCGAACCCCACACATAACCCTCGGGGTGCAGCTCTGGCCCATTGGATTCCTTCTGGTCCATAAAAAATCCACAATTTTTTTTGCGGTGTTTGGACTCAAACAAGCAAAAAACAACAACTGGCACTTGGCATAGAGTCAATAGGTTAGTCCCAAAAATGATATAAAGTTGCTATAAAATGATTGTAAAACATCCAAGAATGATAATATATTGTCATGAATACTTCATAAATTATAGATACGTTGGAGACGTATCAGCATCCCAAAGCTTAATTCCTACTCGTCCTCGAGTAGGTAAATGATAAAAGAAATAATTTATGAAGTGTGAATGCTAGCAAAGTGCACAAGTTTGATCAATGATAATTTCAATCACTTTTCCTAGCATCATAACAGCAATTCTTTCTTATAAAACTTCTCATGTTATAGTAGCAACCAATTCACATGTTAAGGTTCAAACAATGAATTATCTTGAAACTCAAGAACCTATGTTCTTAGTCACCAAGCAATTGCAATTCAACTTATTCAGCAGAGTTTAAGTAAGAGTTCCACATACTCAACCATCATATAGTCTTCTATGATTGCTAACACTCACCGCGTACACATGAGCAAAATGTTTCAACCGGACACATAGAAAGATAGGGGCTTATTGTTTTGCCTCCCAACGTATTCACCTCAAGGGTGATGTAAACAATAATAACTCATGCTACCCATATTCAATTGGACATATGTGCCTAGATCTTTCCTCACCACATGATGCTGGCCAAAAGAGAAAAATAAAAAGGAATAGAGAGAAGAACTTTGACTCTTTGCATAAAAGTAAATACATAGAAGTAAAAGATAGGCCCTTCACAGAGGGAAGCAGAGGTTGCCATGCGCTTATTTGTTTGTATGCTCAATACCTTAGTGCAAAAGAACGTCACGTTATATTGCCCCTTATGATAGCAACCTTTATTATGCAGTCCATCGCTTTTATTGCTTTGCCATCACAAGTTCGTACAACACTCAATTTTAGAAGCAATTTTTATTGCCTTATTGCACCGATGACAACTTACTTGAAAGATCTTGCTCAATCCTTAGGTAGATATGGTGGACTCTTGAAAATAAGATTGGGGTTTAAGGGTTTTTGGATGCGCAAGTAGTATCTCTACTTGGTGCGGAATTTTTGGCTAGCAAAGATGGGGGGCAAGCACCACATGTTGAAGGATCTATGACAATATAACTTCTATGTGAATATGAACAAACATAAACCATTACGTTGTCTTCCTTGTCCAATGTCAACAATTTTTGCATATAATATTTTGATGGGGGCTCACAATCACAAAAGATTTCCATGATAGTGTATTTGCATGTGAAAGTTCTCTTCCTTATACTAATTATTCGTGAATTGCTTGTATGACCAATATTGTGATTGTCAAGCCTCAAAAGATTTCACTTTCTAAACCCAATGTGAAGCTACCACTAGGCATGATATGATTTCAACTTCATGACATTAAATTTATTCAACAATTTACTCATAGGATATAAGTGAAGCACAAGAGCAATTCCATAGAAAAGAGCTTTGTTGGCAGGATGTGAGTGCCACTTACTTAGCCTTCCTGGTAACTATTTGTGGACTCTATCTTATTTAAAAACTTTAATATCTAAGCATTTTATTAAAACAGCAAGCAAAACAAAATAAAATGACAATCCAAGAATAGCACAACTCTCTTGAAGAAGCAAAAACTTAGGCTCAACCGATACTAACCGTTAATTGTTGAACAAGAAAGGTGGGATGCCTACCAGGGCATCCCCAAGCTTAGATGCTTGAGACTTCTTGAAATATTATTTTGGGGTGCCTTGGGCATCCCCAAGCTTGAGCTTTTGTGTCTCCTTAATTCCTCTCATATTGCGGTTTTCCTAAATCTCAAAAACTTCATCCACACAAAACTCAACAAGAACTCGTGAGATAAGTTAGTATAAACCAATGCAAAAACCTTATCATTCTCTACTGTAGCAAATCACTAAAATTATTATTCAACATTGCATACTAAATGCCTCTACATATTTAATACTCCTATCCTCAAATAAGATCATTAAACAAGCAAACATATGCAAACATAACAACAATCTGCCAAAATAGTATAGTCTGTAAAGAATGCAAGAGTATCAATACTTCCCTAAGTCCAAAAGTTATGAAAGTTTACCACACTGTAAAAAAATTTATCAGAGCTCATTTTTCAAAAAGTTTTAACATTTTATCACATTCTGACTTTTCTAGGGAATTTTTGCGACAGCAGTAAACTTTCTGTTTTCAAACAGCAACATGTATACTTGAAAAATAAGCATGACAAAGGCTATCATTGCCACTTTTATTGAAATAAAATATTCAGAACATTATTCTTAATAAAAGCAAGCAAATACTAAAAAAATAAATTGACACTCCAAGCAAAACACATATCATGTGATGAATTAAAACATAGGTCCAAGAGGGGGTGCCTTCCGGGGCATCCCCAAGCTTAGTTTCTTGGACCTTACTTGAATATTTCCTTGGGGTGCCTTTGGCATCCCCAAGCTTAGGTTCTTGCCACTCCTTATTCTCCTCATATCGATATCTCACCCAAAACTTGAAAACTTCAATCACACAAAACTTAACGGAACTTTGTGAGATAGGTTAGTATGATAAAGAGCAAACCATTTCACTTTGGTACTGTCAAAGACAAGATTCATAATTGTTTCCACACAATTCCTACTGTAGCATATAATTTCTACAATTTATATTGAGCAATATAAGCCATAGACACTAGAAAACAAGCAAACTATGCATTGAAAACAGAATCTGTCAAAAACAGAATAGTCTATAGCAATCTGTACTCAAACTATACTTATGCTACTCCAAAAATTACGAAATATTAGGAAAACCTGAGAAATTTGTCTATTAATCTTATGCAAAAAGAATCATCATTTTATCACGCTTCTGTTAAAAACTAGAATTATTTTCGTGAGCACAAATGTTTCTGTTTTTTAGCAAGATCTAAGTAACTATCACCCATCAAGATCCTAAAGGCTTTACTTGGCACTTCATTGAAACAAAAGCAATAAAACATTATTACTACAGTAGCATAATCATGTGAACATACAAAAACAGTAGGTGAAAGTGTTGGGTTGTCTCCCAACAAGCGCTTTTCTTTAGTGCCTTTTAGCTAGGCATGATGATTTCAATGATGCTCGCATAAAAAATAAGAATTGAAACATGAAGAGAGCATCATGAAGCATATGACTAGCACATTTAGGTCTAACACACTTCCTATGCATAGGGATTTTGTGAGCAAACAACTTATGGGAATAAGAATCAACTAGCATAGGAAGGCAAAACAAGTGCAACTTCAAAATAATCAACACATAGAGAAGAAACTTGATATTATTGAGATATGTAAGAGCATAAGTGTAACGCCCCCGGACACACCTGCCATAGGTCGTTTCTCCTAGCGGGATCTAGACTGGCCCCACAGATCAATACTAGTCCTCACTCGTGCGCACCCGGGAGCAACTTCTCGGTCGATCACCCATCCTGAAACTACTCCAAGCTGAGCACCCTTAACTTTGGAGTTCTATCTAAATGGGCTCCCAGAAAAGAAGGAATTCCTTATTGATATGAGTAGTCTATCATCCGTAATAAGCCAGGCTATCACATACATCCCCACTCAGAGGAACTGACGTCCTTGTCAGGCCATAGGAACGTTCCCTCTTGGCACATACGTCTGTGCATCCAGTCCGGCACATGTGCCATGTCGTGTGCCACGATGGGTCACAAACGTCATGCACAACATGATAGTGCACATGTCCGCAAATATCCGTGTAACCATGAGGGTCGGCTCTGATATCAACTTGTAACGCCCCCGGACACACCCGCTGGTGGTCGTTACTCCTGGCGGGTTCTAGACTGGCCCCACAGATCAATACTAGTCTTTTCTGCACACTTTGTCCTCACTCGTGCGCACCCGGGAGGAACTTCCTGGTCAGTCACCCATCTTGAAACTACTCCAAGCTGAGCACGCTTAACTTTGGAGTTCTTTCTGAATGGGCCCCGAAAAATAAGGAATTCCTTATTGATATGAGTAGTCTATCATCCCTAATACGCCAGGCTATCACAATAAGTTCCTTCCTCACAATAATTTTCAGAGGCATCATGGATGGATTCAACAATATAACCATCACATACAACACTCTTTTCATGATGCACAATGTAACATCCCAAATTTTCAATTTGGAATGTTATACATTAGATCATCATTGCATATCATGTTTTATTTTTTTGCATTTTGGTTGATCCTAGAAAATCCTACGCAACTCAAGGACCCATGGAGAGAGTTGGGGATTTCGTTATTTTCATATTTGAGTTTTCTCAAATTTTGAGAATAGGATCATTTGATTTTATTTATTTTATCATCAATTATTTCTATTACAAAAATATGAGAGAGGGAATAAAATGACTTTCCAAAAATAGATAAATATTGAGGATTTAATAATAAAATCAAACAAGATTTTATTTCGGAGTTTTTCGGTGTTTTATTTGAATTTAGGAAAAATGTGCGTTTTTCAAAATTGCATTTAGGCCCCAAATAAATGTTCACTTTGTCGGGCTTGATTTTAGAAGCCCGGGAAAATTTATTTCGGGATTTTGGAGTGCGTTTAGTATTTCTTTTTATTTTTCTTTCGAGCGGAATATTTTTTTAAAAAAAAAGGGAACCGACCTAACCGGGCCGTGTCCGGATAGGACTCTGGCCCGGCAGGCTTTAAAAGCCGGCCCAGCCCCCCCGGGGAGGAACCCTAGCCCCAGCCCCGAGCCGCCCCAGCTGCCAGCGCCGCCGCCCGCCGGAGCCGCCGCCCCACCGCGCCGCCGAGGTTCGCCGCCGCCCCGCCGAGGTTCGCCGCCGCCCCGCCGAGGTTCGCCGCCGCCTCGTAATCCGCGCCGCCCGTTTTTTTAGAAAACCGATTGGCTTTCCGTCTATTTTTTTTGTTTTTTTCGTTTTTGTTTTTTTATTAGATCGGTTTTTTTCTTTCGGTTTAGGTTAAATCGCGAGCGTTCGCTCGTTTGTTCGTCTAAACGAACACGTTCATCGTTTAGATCTGGATAACGAACGTTCGTTCATTAATCTGTTCGTCGTTTTTCTTTTTCTCGCATTAAAATCCGCGATTTTTCTGATCGCGATTAATGATCCGATTTTCGTTTTAGTTTAACTTTTCGCTCGTTTATCGGAATCAGGCGATTCAAGCGCCTAGAGTTTCGTCTCGAAACCCTCTATCCGTTTAACCAACTTAAACAAGATTTTGCTACTGTAAAATTTGCCCTAGATCCAGATTACTAGAACGAAGTTGTTTTCTTTCGCCGTTTGACTTTCGTTGCTTCGTTCGATTTGATTCTTTTGCCAACCGGAGTTCTTAAGTTGAACCTTCTGGTTAGATCTCTTATTTGAGTTTTACCTGTGCATTAGTTGAGTACTTATTGTATGCTTGTTTGTTTGTCTGTGATAGAGTATCCGAAGTGCGCCGCCTGTTACTTCGAATCGCTAGGTTTCCCGGATCATCAGCAAGGCAAGTAACACTTTGATCATACCTTTTCTACTACCCAGTTTTATTGCATTAGATCAATCCTCACACATTGCATGATTAGGATCTAATTAAATTGTGGGATGGGAAGTCGATGAGGTAGTACCTATTACCTGTTTATTATCAAACCTTTGGGAGTTACTTCTACGTCTGCTTATTATGCCATGCTATGCCAGTAGACGTGGATTGGGTGAGTGATATCCATGACAGATGTGAGATTGATAATTAATGGTTTATCTAAGGTGGCAACTTAAACACACATCTGGGTGGATTGAGGCACCTAGGTATTCCAGGACTTGCCTGCTTTCTTTTGGACCGCCACCCAGGCTCAAAGGGATCATGAGACTATTCATACTAGAAACTTCCGTGTGCAGCCACAAGCTATTATGGGCTCTAGCATAGTTGACTAAGTTGTGCGAACTCTTATAGTGGTAGACTAGCAGATGTAGGGGATGTAGGTGGTACGGTCTACCCGATCGTAAGGTGCTAGCGCTTCTGAAAGACTATGTCTCGGTCATCCGTCTTCTCAAACACCATGTAGTGCGAGAAAACAAACGGAGGCGATCGAGTCTTGTGGGGAAAAGTGCACAAACCTCTGCAGAGTGTAACAAACTAATCATGGTTAGCTGTGTCCCCGGTCATGGACATCTTGAGTATCTAGTACTTGGATTATCATGTGAATCTCAACATGTTACTCTAAATTAATTTTGTTGGGTTATGTTTAATGATGATGCTTAATTGGGATTGAGAATGCTGTCAACCATTCTCAATGTTTAACAACCACCTTGATAGTAATTAAAATTTTATTCCTTTGAAGTAGGGAAAAATTGGCTTTACGCAAAACTGTAACCATAGAGCTTTCCACTAGCCAAATATGCATATAGTATAGCTGTTCATTCCATTACTCTCTATGTGTTACCTTGCCAGCATATTCCATGTGCTGACCCGTTTTCGGGCTGCAACGTTAATGTTGCAGACTTTTCAGACGATGATTATGGAGTTTTTAGGTCGTGGTTCTATACTCAGTGATGCCGTTGGAGTTGATGGACTCACTTATCTTCCAAGCCTTCCGCTGTTATCGTTATTAGATGGCCTTAAGCCATATTTATTGTAATAAGTTCTCTTTTGAGACATTCGATGTAATAAGTGTGTGATTGCTACTCTGCTATAAATCCTCTGAGTACTGTGTGGTGTCAGCATTACTGATACAGGGATGACACCGGAGCACAGAGATCAGACTGTTTGAGGTCTGGTCGCTACAGAGATGGTATCAGATTACACGCTGACTGTAGGACACGACCACTAAGCTAAAGACCTAGATCACTACCCACTCTCTTCTCTTCTGACCTCTCATCTTTTCTATTCTTTAGGATGGCGGATGCAAGGAACAATTTTACGCAACCAGATGAAGATGCACCCTTTGGACGCCACTTGAAGGAAGTCACTAGATACCTGAACATAGGAGTACCAAGCTTCACGGGAACCTACAACGCCACTTTACCTGAAGAAGAGCGCTGAATGATTCAAGTTCAAGTTCCAGGAAGGACGTTCATGCCAGTCACTGAGCCCATAGAATTTTCTTTTGATGCACCAACTTGGAGTCTAGGAAAGAGCATGGAAGCTCGCATCACCATGGGACGCATTGGAGAAGTCTACCGCAAGGATCTCAGGAATACTATCTACCAGATTTGTGGGCGCCGAGATGAACACTGGGAGATGATCAGCACCAGGAATGATAGATCAATTGCAGCTTTTATCCAAGAGTTAAACCAGCACATTCGACGACAGGAGAACCAGATGTGCGCCGACATGATAGATCTGAAGAAGGCTAAGACCAGAATCAAGGAACTGGAGGAAGAACTCAAGGCTACACGTGAAGATTATGAAGAGGAAATTGAAGTATTGGTGGATAAGAATACCGACCTAACAAAGAAGATTGGAATATTTATGGGAGGCCCGACGCCAGTAGAGGAAGACGAAGAACCCAAGGAGATCAGCCCGGAAGACTACATCATCATCGACGGCGCCGACTCGGAAGCAGATAGTAGCGATGATGACTATGTTGATGAAGCTGGAGCAGATATTATGGAGTCAACGACCGTAGAATATTTCTAATAGACCACCTCATCAGTAGTAGTAGTCCACCATGTAAATATAGTAGTCCGAGCACTTTTGCGATAGTTAGATCGATTGTATGCCTTTGGTTGATTGATTGAAGTGAATTGTTTGCTTTTGCCTCATGTGCATATGGGTAGTGTTTTCTCTTTGGACCCTCTCTATTCTTATATCTTATCTTTTCTAAACCCTCAGATGCCTCCGAGACGTGACCCCGGATTTGCCTTTCCATCGGAGCTCACCCAGTTGATCCAGCAGCAGAACACATTGATGCAGTTGCTAATCCAGAATCAGAATCAGCGGAACAACAACAACAACCCACCACCACCACCACCTATTGACCACTTAGCCCGTTTTCTTAGGCTGAATCCGCCGGTGTTTTCCAGTAGCACCGAGCTGATAGTAGCAGATGATTGGCTCCGCAAGACAGCTAGGGAGTTGACCACAGCAGGATGCATAGATGCGGAGAAGGTGAAGTTTGCCGCACAGCAGTTAGAAGGACCCGCAGCATCATGGTGGGAGAATTTCACAGACACTTTCCCAGTCGACACTGTCACATGGGACCAGTTTCAGCAGGCTTTCCATACTGCCCGTGTTTCAGCAGGAGCTATGGCCATGAAGAAGCGTGAGTTTCGCAACCTGCGCCAAGGAGGAAGGACAGTTGGCCAGTATGTGGAGGAATTTAGTAAGTTAGCACGTTATGCCCCAGATGACGTCGCTACGGATGCAGCTAAGCAAGAGAAGTTTCTGGAAGGACTGAATGATGAGTTGAGCATGCAGTTGATGGTAGCAACCTTCAACAACTACCAGGAGTTGGTAGATCGTGCTCTTATGATTGAAGGGAAGCAGCAGCAAATTGAGAATCGCAAGAGGAAGTATGGACAAGGAAGTACAATTCAGGACCTCAGCAGAAGCCACATTTTACCGCTAGACTGGGAGGACATTTTCAGCATACCCATGGGGGAGGTAGCTCGCACAATCACAATGGCACTAAGAATGGTAATGGCAATGGAGGAAGCAACGGCCAGAACCGCACCAACCCATCAACCCCAGCCAAGAAGGACTTGAGCCAAGTCATTTGCTATAAGTGTTCGAAGCCAGGACATTATGCAAATGAATGTCCTGAAGGCCAAAATGGCAATGGAAGTTCTGGGAAGAAGCCGAACCCTTTCAACAGGGGACAGGTGAACCACGTTAGCGTGGAGGAGGTTGAAGCTCAGCCCGATGCAGTAATAGGTAAGTTTTTGGTTAAGTCATTTACTGCACTCGTTCTTTTGATACTGGAGCATCGCATTCATACATCTCAAGGGGATTTGTGGATAAGTATAACCTACCAACCCAAGCCCTTAGGTCACCCATGTTAGTAACCTCGCCAGGAGTAGAGTATGTGGCTAGTCTATGGTGTGATCGGTTACCATTAAGGATTGGTAACTATGTTTTTCCCTCAGACCTAGTAGTATTGGAATCTCAAGGATTGGATGTGATATTAGGCATGGATTGGTTATCAAAGTATGAAGGGAATATTGAGTGTGCTAGTAAGTCAATTTTTCTTACCACACCAGAAGGGAGAAGGATCAAGTATGTATCCCGGCATGTGCCAAAGAGGACCCAAGTAAATTGCCTAACAGGAGTTGTGCAGGAGGAAGTACCAGTGGTAAGGGATTTCCCTGATGTATTTCCAGAAGAGTTGCCAGGCATGCCACCGGATAGAGATATTGAGTTTTTGATTGAACTATTGCCAGGCACTGGGCCAATATCAAAGAGACCATATAGGATGCCAGCAAAGGATTTGGTGGAAATTACGAAGCAGATTAAGGAGTTACTGGATAAGGGATATATTCGCCCAAGTTCTTCGCCTTGGGGATCGCCAGTACTTCTAGTGGAGAAGAAGGATGGATCATTAAGGATGGTTGTTGATTATCGAGGATTGAATGAAGTAACCATCAAAAACAAGTACCCCCTACTGATGATCAATGATCTGTTTGATCGATTGCAAGGAGCTAAGGTATTTTCCAAGATCGATCTGCGATCAGGATACCACCAGTTGAAGATTCGAGAACAGGATATTCCGAAGACAGCTTTTACCACCAGGTATGGGCTGTATGAGTATACCGTTATGTCATTTGGACTAACTAATGCGCCTGCCTATTTTATGAACATGATGAACAAAGTGTTTATGGAGTTTTTGGATAAGTTCCTCATAGTGTTCATTGATGATATCCTGGTGTATTCGAAGAATGAACATGAGCATAAGGAGCATTTGCGTTTGGTACATGGAAAGCTCAGAGAACACCAATTATATGCCAAGTTCAGCAAATGTGAGTTTTGGTTGAAGTAAGTAGGATTCCTCGAACACGTTATATCCGGAGAAGGTATAGCAGTAGATCCCGCTAAAGTTGAAACCATGACCAAGTGGGAAGCCCAAACAACAGTTGGAGAGATCCGAAGTTTTCTTGGACTCGCAGGATACTACCGGAGGTTTATTGAGAATTTCTCAAAGATTGCAAAGCCTATGACAGAGTTGTTGAAGAAAGATACCAAGTTCATATGGACGGAGGAGTGTGAGGCTAGTTTTCAGGAGTTGAAGAAACGCTTCGTTACCTCACCAGTGTTGATTTTGCCAGACCAGACCAAAGATTATGAGGTGTATTGTGACGCTTCACGTCGAGGACTTGGAGCAGTGCTTATGCAGGAAGGGAGAGTTGTTTCATATGCCTCAAGACAACTGAAGCCCCATGAGTTGAATTATGCCACGCATGATTTGGAGTTAGCAGCCGTAGTGCATGCATTGAAGACATGGAGACATTTCCTCATTGGAAACCATTGTGAGGTGTACACGGATCATAAGAGTTTGAAGTACATTTTCACACAGAAGGAGTTGAATCTCAGACAAAGGAGATGTTGGAGCTTATCAAAGATTATGATATGAAATTGCACTATCACCCCGGAAAGGCTAATGTAGTAGCTGACGCATTAAGCCGTAAGAGCCATGTCAATACGTTAATGATGGGAGGGATACCCAAGGAGTTAGCAGAAAATCTTCGTGAACTATGTGTGGAAATAGTTCCAAGAGGCTATGTAGCAGCACTAGAGATTCAGTCAACTTTGATGGATAGAATCAGAGAAGCTCAGAAAACTGACAAAGAGATTGCCGCTATAAAGGAGAAACTGAGCAAAGGAAAAGCTAAAGGATTTTGTGAGGATGAGCACGATACCCTATGGTTTGAAGGCCATGTTTACATGCCCAATAACCCGGAGATCAGGAAGCTGATTTTGCAAGAGGCACACGATTCACCGTATTCCATTCACCCAGGAAATACCAAGATGTATTTGGATTTGAAGGATATTTTCTGGTGGACGGGAATGAAGAAGGATATTGCGGAGTATGTAGCAGTTTGTGATGTATGCCAGAGAGTAAAGGCAGAGCATCAGAAGCCAACAGGATTGTTACAACCATTGCCGATACCCGACTGGAAGTGGGATAAGTTAGGCATGGATTTTATCATGGGATTGCCCAGGACTCGTTCAGGCTATGACTCAATTTGGGTTGTAGTTGATCGATTGACGAAAGTAGCTCATTTCATCCTAGTAAAGACCACTTACACAAGTGCTAAGTTGGCAAAGATATACATGACCAGAATAGTATGTCTGCATGGAGTTCCGAGGAGTATCGTATCAGATAGAGGAACCCAGTTTACCTCAAAGTTCTGGAAGCAGTTGCATGAAACTTGGGTACCAGGCTAGAATTCAGTACAGATTTTCATCCATAGACAAATGGACAGACCGAGAGAGTAAATCAGATTTTGGAGGATATGCTGAGAGCTTGTGTGCTAGATTACGGATCTAGTTGGGACGATAATTTGCCATATGCAGAGTTCTCTTACAACAACAGTTATCAAACCAGTCTAAAGATGGCCCCTTTCGAAGCTTTGTACGGAAGGAGGTGCAGGACACCGCTGTCGTGGGACGAAGTCGGAGACCGCCAGTTATTTGGACTTGACTTGATTAAAGAGTCTGAACAGAAGGTGAAATTGATTCGCGATAGGCTCAAGATAGCCCAGTCCAGACAGAAGAGTTATGCAGATTCTAAACGCAAGGAGACAGTTTACGAAGTTGGAGATAGAGCTTATCTTCGAGTATCTCCACTTCAGGGAACAAAGCGTTTTGGAGTTAAAGGGAAGTTAGCGCCACGATTTGTAGGACCATATCGAGTTTTGGAACGTATGGGAGAAGTGGCCTACAAGTTGGAATTGCCCGAAGGATTGTCAGGAGTACATGATGTGTTCCATGTTTCTCAGTTAAAGAAGTGTCACACAGAGATGGCTGACGTACCGTTGAGAGATACAGTGCCTTTGGAAACTATTCAGTTGGATAACGATTTAACCTACGAGGAGAAACCAGTTAAGATCCTCGAGTTTGCCAACCGAGTTACTCGCAGCAAGGTTATCAAGTTTTGCAAGGTTTATTGGAGCCACCACACGGAGGATGAAGCCACC
Source organism: Triticum urartu (assembly GCF_056163025.1). Taxonomy (NCBI): domain Eukaryota; kingdom Viridiplantae; phylum Streptophyta; class Magnoliopsida; order Poales; family Poaceae; genus Triticum; species Triticum urartu. Next base: position 77,258,349 of record NC_141874.1, read on the forward strand.
TGGGAGCGAGAGGAAGATTTGCTCAAAGACCACCCTCACCTATTTTCTAGCCAACCCGAATCTCGAGGGCGAGATTCATCTTAAGGGGGGTAGGTTTGTAACATCGCAAATTTTCAATTTGGAATGTTATACATTAGATCATCATTGCATATCATGTTTTATTTTTTTTGCATTTTGGTTGATCCTAGAAAATCCTACGCAACTCAAGGACCCATGGAGAGAGTTGGGGATTTCGTTATTTTCATATTTGAGTTTTCTCAAATTTTGAGAATAGGATCATTTGATTTTATTTATTTTATCATCAATTATTTTTATTACAAAAATATGAGAGAGGGAATAAAATGACTTTCCCAAAATAGAGAAATATTGAGGATTTAATAATACAATCAAACAAGATTTTATTTCGGAGTTTTTCGGTGTTTTATTTGAATTTAGGAAAAAAGTGCGTTTTTCAAAATTGCATTTAGGCCCCCAAATAAATGTTCACTTTGTCGGGCTTGATTTTAGAAGCCCGGGAAAATTTATTTCGGGATTTTTGGAGTCCGTTTAGTATTTCTTTTTATTTTTCTTCTGAGCGGAATATTTTTTTTAAAAAAAAGGGACCCGACCTAACCGGGCCGTGTCCGGATAGGACTCTGGCCCGGCAGGCTTTAAAAGTCGGCCCAGCCCCCCCGGGGAGGAACCCTAGCCCCAGCCCCGAGCCGCCCCAGCCGCCAACGCCGCCACCGCCGCTCGCGCCGCACCGCCGCCCGCCGAAGCCGCCGCCCCGCCGAGGTTCGCCGCTGCCTCGTAATCCGTGCCCCCATTTGTTTAGAAAACCGATTGGTTTTCCATCGGTTTTTTTCGGTTTTTTTTAGTTTTTGTTTTTTTATTAGATCGGTTTTTTTCTTTCGGTTTAGGTTAAATCGCGAGCGTTCCCTCGTTTGTTCGTTTAAACGAACACGTTCATCGTTTAGATCTGGATAACGAACGTTCGTTCGTTAATCCGTTCATCGTTTTTCTTTTTCTTGGATTAAAATCCGTGATTTTTCTGATCGCGATTCCTGATCCGATTTTCGTTTTAATTTAACTTTTCGCTCGTTTATCGAAATCAGGCAATTCAAGCCCCTAGAGTTTCGTCTCGAAACCCTCTATCCGTTTAACCAACTTAAACAAGATTTTGCTACTATAAAATTTGCCTTAGATCCAGATTACTAGAACGAAGTTGTTTTCTTTCGCCGTTTGACTTTCGTTGCTTCGTTCGATTTGATTCTTTTGCCAACCGGAGTTCTTAAGTTGAACCTTCTGGTTAGATCTCTTATTTGAGTTTTACCTGTGCATTAGTTGAGTACTTATTGTATGCTTGTTTGTTTGTCTGCGATAGAGTATCCGGAGTGCGCCGCCTGTTACTTCGAATCGCTAGGTTTCCCGGATCATCAGCAAGGCAAGTAACACTTTGATCATACCTTTTCTACTACCCAGTTTTATTGCATTAGATCAATCCTCACACATTGCATGATTAGGATCTAATTAAATTGTGGGATGGGAAGTAGATGAGGTAGTACCTATTACCTGTTTATTATCAAACCTTTGGGAGTTACTTCTACGTCTGCTTATTATGCCATGCTATGCCACTAGACGTGGATTGGGTGAGTGATATCCATGACAGATGTGAGATTGATAATTAATGGATTATCTAAGGTGGCAACTTAAACACACATCTGGGTGGATTGAGGCACCTGGGTATTCCAGGACTTGCCTGCTTTCTTTTGGACCGCCACCCAGGCTCAAAGGGATCATGAGACTATTCATACTAGAAACTTCCGTGTGCAGCCACAAGCTATTATGGGCTCTAGCATAGTTGACTAAGTTGTGCGAACTCTTATAGTGGTAGACTAGCAGATGTAGGGGATGTAGGTGGTACGGTCTACCCGATCGTAAGGTGCTAGCGCTTCTGAAAGACTATGTCTCGGTCATCCGTCTTCTCAAACACCATGTAGTGCGAGAAAACAAACGGAGGCGATCGACTCTTGTGGGGAAAAGTGCGCAAACCTCTGCAGAGTGTAACAAACTAATCATGGTTAGCCGTGTCCCCGGTTATGGACATCTTGAGTATCTAGTACTTGGATTATCGTGTGAATCTCAACATGTTACTCTAAATTAATTTTGTTGGGTTATGTTTAATGATGATGCTTAATTGGGATTGAGAATGCTGTCAACCATTCTCAATGTTTAACAACCACCTTGATAGTAATTAAAATTTTATTCCTTTGAAGTAGGGAAAAATTGGCTTTACACAAAACTGTAACCATAGAGCTTTCCACCAGCCAAATATGCATATAGTATAGCTGTTCATTCCATTACTCTCTATGTGTTACCTTGCCAGCATATTCCATGTGCTGACCCATTTTCGGGCTGCAACGTTAATGTTGCAGACTTTTTAGACGACGATTAAGGAGTTTTTAGGTCGTGGTTCTATACTCAGTGATGCCGTTGGAGTTGATGGACTCACTTATCTTCCAAGCCTTCCGCTGTTATCGTTATTAGATGGCCTTAAGCCATATTTATTGTAATAAGTTCTCTTTTGAGATATTCGATGTAATAAGTGTGTGATTGCTACTTTGCTATAAATCCTCCGAGTACTGTGTGGTGTCAGCATTACTGATCCAGGGATGACACCGGAGCACAGAGATCAGACTGTTTGAGGTCTGTTCGCTACACACAAGCATAGGATATTTATCACTCTTTATGGCATAAGTCTCATCATAATAATCATCATAGGTAGCAACCTCATTGTCATAATCAATTGAAACCTCTTCCAAAATAGTGGATGCATCACTAAATAAAGTCATGACCTCTCCAAATCCACTTTCATCAATATTTTAATAAGATTCAACACCCTCCAAAATAGTGGGATCACTACTACCTAAAGTTAACACTCTTCCAAACCCGCTTTCATCAATGTAATCATCATAAATAGGAGGGATGCTATCATCATAATAAATTTTCTTATCGAAAGTAGAAGGAATCAAAGGATCATATTAACTAAGCAAAGCATCCCCAAGCTTAGGAAAAGCATTATTTCCAGCAAATAAATCTTCAAACATGTCATACTCATTAAACATAGCACCCCCAAGCTTGTGGTTTTGCATATCATCACAATCATTCTTATCAATAGCATGAATGGCACCAATACTATAGCAAACTTTATTATCACAATCTTCTAAGCAAGTGCTAAAAGGATTTTCAAGATCATAAGGAATATGACTGTATTCCCAATCATAATCATCACAACAAGCAACAGGCATAACAAAATCATCTTCAATATCATCATTCTCCATCAACATATTTGATTCACTTTCATGAGGCACGATGGTGATGGGAGCAACATTATTTGGGAGAGATACCTTTTTACCTCTTTTCTTTCTTCTTTTCTTCTTCTTCTTCTTCACCAGACCATGTGTGGGTTTAATTAATTCTTTCAATCTCCTTGTTGAAGAGAGTGATTGGATAGGAAGCTCCTCCTTGTTGCCTGATTCATCATAATAAACACTAGGAGGGTATTGGGAAATATTTTCCCTTTCATTAGTACTCTTTTCATATTCTATTTGTTTTCTTGTCTTTAGATAGTTGGCAATATAAGGATTCTCAATGTAATTTACCATAAAAAACATATAAATTTCTTCTAGATCAAAACCAAGAAATCTCTCGGGATTTGGAAAACCCTTAGTTATATGTTTCATTTCTTCATACCCCAAAAGAAGGCTCTTTATGATGCTCAAGGGTAATCAAGTTATCACAAGTTCTGGACACGATTTGATCATGAAACAATTTGCATTGGAGATTTAAATGACCACGTTCATTGAAAAGTTCACAAGGATGGCGAAAAAATTACATCTTTCAGCACAATCATCTAGCCTCTCTTGCAACCTTTTTGTTTCTAAATATTTATGCTTCTTACAAAATCTATCTTCCCTTTTTTGTGTACAAAGGCACTCCCAATTCACTCCGCAAAAAGTGACATGCTTATAAGAAACATTTCTGTCATGACTTGTGCAATCATCATTAGCATTTTGGATATTCAAAGAATTTATACTAATAACATTGCAATCATGCTCATCATTTAAATATTTTGTGCCAAACATTTTATTGACTTCTTCTAATAATTGAGCACAATTTTCTGAACCATCATTTTCAAGAAAGATATTATAAAGAAGATCAATAACATGATGCAACCTAAATTCCATTTTTTGTAGTTTTCTTTTTATAAACCAAACTAGTGATAAAACAAGAAACTAAAATATTCGATTGCAAGATCTAAAGATATACCTTCAAGCACTCACCTCCCTGTCAACGGCACTAGAAAAGAGCTTGATGTCTACTACGCAAATTTATTCTTGTAGACACGTGTTGGGCCTCCAAGCGCATGGTTTTGTAGGATAGTAGCAATTTTCCCTCAAGTGGATGACCTAAGGTTTATCAATCTGTGAGAGGTGTAGGATGAAGGTGGTCTCCCTCAAACGACCATGCAACCAAACACAAGAAATCTCTTGTGTCCCCAACACACCCAAGACAATGGCAAATTGTATAGGTGCACTAGTTCGGCGAAGAGATGGTGATAAAAGTGTAATATTGATGGTAGAAATATATTCTTATAATCTGAATAAATAAAAACAGCAAGGTAGCAAATAGTAAACGGGCACAAAAACGGTATTTCAATGCTTAAAAACAAGGCCTAGGGTCTGTACTTTCACTAGTGCAATTTCTCAATAGTGCTAACATAGTTGGATGATATGATTATCCCTCAAAGTGTAGCAAAGAATCACTCCCGAGTTCTTAATAGCGGAGAACAAAATACATTAATTGTTTGTAGGGTACGAAACCACCTTAAAGCTATTCTTTCCGTTCGATCTATTCAAGAGTTCATACTAAAATAACACAAAGCTATTGTTTCTGTTCGATCTATCATAGAGTTCGTACCAGAATAACATCAAAGAAAATTCATATTCATAATACTCAATCCACACAAAGAACTATAAGGAGACCCCAAAGTTTCTATCGGAGAAAAGATAATAAAAACATGCATCAACTCCTATGCATAGATTACCCCAATATCACCATGGGAATCCGCAAGTTGAATGCCGTAACGTATATCAAGTGAATCAATAAGATACTCCATTGTCACCTCAAGTATTCATACCGCAAGACATACATCATGTGTTCTCAAATCTGAACATTCAATCCATCAAGACAAAACTTCAAAGTGTAAAGATTCAATTCATCACAACAAGGGTATAGAGGGGAGAAACATCATATGATCCAACTATATTAACAAAGCCCATGATATAGATCACGAGAGAGAAAGAGAGAGATTAATCACATAGCTACTGGTACAAACCCTCAGCCACGAGGGTGGACTACTCCCTCCTCATCATGGTGGCCGCCGGGATGATGAAGATGGCCACATGAGATGATTCCCCCCTCCGGTAGGGTGCCGGAACGGGTCTAGATTGGTTTTCTGTGGCTACGGAGCCCTGCGGCAGCGGAACTTATGATCTAGGTTAACCCCGAGGGGTTTCGAATTATTTGGGAATTTATAGTGCAAATAAGGGGTATGGGAGGCCATTGAGGTGGGCACAACCCACCTGGGTGCGCCCTGGTGGGTTGTGCCCCCCTCGGGGCACCCCCCAGGTGCAGCTCTGGCCTATTGGGTTCCTTCTAGTCCATAAAAAATCCACAAAAAGTTTCACGGTGTTTGGATTCCGTTTGATATTGATTTTCTGTGATGTAAAAAACAAGCAAAAAACAGCAACTGGCACTTGGCACTGGGTCAATACGTTAGTCCCAAAAATGATATAAAGTTGCTATAAAATGATTGTAAAACATCCAAGAATGATAATATATTGGCATGAATACTTCATAAATTATAGATACATTGGAGACGTATCAGTGGGACACCATGTAGTGACACTATTCGAGAAATATATAAGTCAGCGAGCTGACTAGAAGTGATACTCTCTCAAACAGGTAGGAAGTGAGCCACTATGGAAAGACAATCAATGACTATAAAGATAGCAGTATTCCCTCTCTTGGTCCTAGGAAAGTCGGTGATGAAGTTCATACCAAATTTATCCCATTTCCACTCAGGAATAGCTAAAGGCTGAAGGATGCCAGCATGCCTCTGATGTTCTACCTTAACACGGCGACAAACGTCACAGTTAGCAATGAACTTGGTGATTTCTCTCTTCATCCCAGTCCACCAAAACCTCTGGCGTAGGTCCTGATACATCTTAGTACTACCGGGATGAATCATGAGAGGAGATACATGAGCCTCCTTAAGGATCAGTTGTCGAAGATGTTGCTTTTTGGGAACCACTAGGCGATTGTCGAAGAAAACAACACCTCGATCATCTATAGAGAAAATACCATCAATTCCCTTGGAAATGTTTCTCTTGATCCGGGTAATCCCCATATCGTGCTTCTAGGCTTCTATGATCGGTCCACAAGAGTAGGTTTCACCACCAAGGTAGAAAGCAATCCTTGAGGAGCAATGTGAAGGTTAAGCCTACAAAATTCCTCATGGAGAAGTGGTTGAGTGATACATCTCCGTCGTATATACTTTTCCAAACACTTTTGCCCTTGTTTTGGACTCTAACTTGCATGATTTGAATGAAACTAACCCGGACTGACGCTGTTTTCAGCAGAATTGCATGGTGTTATTTATGTGCAGAAACAAAAGTTCTCGGAATGACCTGAAACTTCACGGAACGTCTATTTGGAAATAATAAAAAATCCTTGCAAAAGATGAAGACCAGGGGGCCCACACCCTAGCCACGAGGGTGGGGGTGCGCCCCACTACCTCATGGGCCCCTTGGAGCTCCTCTGACCTCAACTCCAACTCAATATATTTGCTTTCGGGGAGAAAAAAATCAAGGAGAAGGATTCATCGTGTTTTACGATATGGAGCCACCGCCAAACCCTAAAACCTCTCGGGAGGGCTCATCTGGAGTCCGTTCGGGGCTCCGAAGAGGGGAATCCGTCGCCATCGTCATCATCAACCATCCTCCATCACCAATTTCATGATGCTCACCTCCGTGCGTGAGTAATTCCATCGCAGGCTTGCTGGACGGTGATGGGTTGGATGAGATTTATCATGTAATCGAGTTAGTTTTGTTAGGGTTTGATCCCTAGTATCCACTATGTTCTGAGATTGATGTTACTATGACTTTGCTATGCTTAATACTTGTCACTAGGGCCCGAGTGCCATGATTTCAGATCTGAACCTATTATGTTTTCATCAATATATGAGAGTTCTTGATCCTATCTTGCAAGTCTATAGTCGCCTACTATGTGTTTTGATCCGGGAACCCCGAAGTGAAAATAATCAGGACCACTCCCGGTGCTGACCGTAGTTTGAGGAGTTCATGTATTCATTATGTGTTAATGCTTTGGTCCGGTACTCAATTAAAACGAGGCCTTAATATCCCTTAATTTCCACTAGGACCCCGCTGCCACGGGAGTGTAGGACAAAAGATGTCATGCAAGTTCTTTTCCATAAGCACGTATGACTATATTCGAAATACATGCCTACATTACATTGATGAATTGGAGCTAGTTCTGTGTCACCCTAGGATATGACTGTTACATGATGAACCGCATCCTGCATAATTCTCTATCACCAATCCATTGCCTATGAACTTTCCATATATTGTTCATCGTTTATTTACTTTTCCGTTGGTATTGCTATCATCACTACAAAATACCAAAAACATTGCTTTTGCTATCATTACCTTTTGCTACCATTACCACTACTATCATATTACTTTGCTACTAAACACTTTGTTGCAGATATTAAGTTTCCAGGTGTGGTTGAATTGACAACTCAGCTGCTAATACTTGATAATATTCTTTGGCTCCCCTTGTGTCGAATCAATAAATTTGGGTTGAATACTCTACCCTCGAAAACTGTTGCGATCCCCTATACTTGTGGGTTATCAAAACTATTTTCTGCCGCCGTTGCCGGGGAGCATAGCTCTATTCTTTGAGTCACTTGGGATTTATATCTACTTATCATTATGAAGAACCTGAGAGATCCAAAAACCAAGATTTATCCTTCAACTACAAGGGGAGGTAAGGAACTGCCATCTAGCTCTGCACTTGATTCACCTTCTGTTTTGAGTAAGCTTGCGACACCTAAACCTGCTTCTGCTATTCATTCTGATATGTCGCATGTTATTGATGATGCCACTTCTGCTATGCATGATACTTACGATGAAACTACTTCTATGCTTGATACTACTATGCCACTTGGTGAATTTCTTGATGAACAACTTGCTAGGTCTAGAGAGAATGAAAATATTGAAACTGATAATATTGATGAAAGTGATGATGAAGACTCTTCCCCTAATAAATATGAATCACCTGTTATTCCCGAGGGTTATGTTTTTGAAAAAGAAGCTGCTCTAGCTATTTTAGCTTGCAAAGATAGATACGAGCTCAAGAGGTTATTAGCTAAATGGAAGCAGCAATCTCTTAATGCTAGAATGAAACCAGACCCTACTTTTGCTACTTCACATATCTGTGTTACTGATAAGGATTATGAATTCTCTGTTGATCATGATATAATTACTTTGGTTGAATCTGATCCTTTTCATGGCTATGAATCTGAAACTGTTGTGGCACATCTTACTAAATTAAATGATATAGCTACCCTGTTCACTAATGATGAGAGAACTCGTTACTTTTATATCCTTAAAATATTTCTATTCTCATTAAAGGGTGATGCTAAGATATGATTTAATTCTCTTGATCCTGGTTGTGTGCGTAGTCCCCAGGATATGATTTATTACTTCTATGCTAAATATTTCCCTGCTCATAAGAAACAAGCTGCTTTAAGGGATATATACAACTTTGTGCAAATTGAAGAAGAGAGTCTCCCACAAGCTTGGGGGAGGCTTCTCAAGTTACTTAATGCTTTGCCTGATCATCCTCTTAAGAAAAATGAAATACTTGATATCTTTTATAATGGACTAACCCATGCTTCCAGAGATTACCTGGATAGTTGTGCTGGTTCTGCTTTCAGGGAAAGAACACCAGATGAAGCTGAAATTCTATTGAATAATATGTTGACAAATGAAAATAATTGGACACTTCCTGAGCCAGTTCCTGAGCCTATTCCTAAACCAACTCCAAAGAAAAGAGGTGTTCTATTTCTTAGTCCTGAAGATATGCAAGAGGCAAAGAAATCCATGAAAGAAAAAGGTATTAAAGCTGAAGATGTTAAGAATTTACCTCCTATTAAAGAAATACATAGTCGAAATTTACCGCCTGTTAAAGAAACATATGATCTTAATCCATTACCTACTGAAGAAATACATGGTCTTGATAACCCGACACAGGTAGTAAAGGTAAATTCTCTCTATAAATATGATAAAGCTGAAATCCCATTTACTAAGTTTGCTAGCCCATGCTTGGATGAGTTTGATAAATTTATTGCTAAGCAACAAGATTTTAACGCTTATTTTGGTAGACAATTGAAATACAATTCAAATATGCTTGAACACTTGGGTGATTATATGGCTAATGTCAAAGGTGAACTTAAACTTATTAGTAAACATGCTTCTATGGTTACCACTCAAGTAGAACAAGTACTTAAGGCTCGAAATGATTTGCTCAATGAATTGAATAGTAAGAATAATGATTTTGTTGTTAGAGTGGCTACTAGAACTGGCAAAATGACTCAGGATCCTCTGTATCCTGAAGGCCACCCTAAGAGAATTGAGCAAGATTCTCAGAGAAATAATATACATGCACCTAGTCCTTCTAAAAGGAAGAAAAAGAAAAATGATATGACTTTGCATGCTTATAGTGAACCTGTTATTGATACAACTGAGAGTCCAAATGATATTTCTATTTCTGATGCTGAAACACAATCTAGTAATGAACCTGAAACTAGTGATAATGTTAATGATAAGGTTCATGATGATGCTCAACCTAGCAATGATAATGATATAGAAATTGAACCTGATGTTGATCTTGATAACCCACAATCAAAGAATCAACGTTATGATAAGAAAGACTTTGCTACTAGGAAACATGGTAAAGAAAGAGAACCATGGGTTCAGAAACCCATGCCTTTTCCTCCCAAACCATCCAAGAAAAAGGATGATGAGGATTTTGAGCGGTTTGCTGAAATGATTAGACCTATCTTTTTGCGTATGCGATTAACTGATATGCTTAAAATGAATCCTTATGCTAAGTATATGAAAGATATTGTTACTAACAAAAGAAATATTGAAGCTGAAATTTCCACCATGCTTGCTAATTATACTTTTAAAGGTGGAATGCCAGAGAAACTTGGAGATCCAGGAGTACCCACTATACCATGCTCCATTAAAAGAAACTATGTTAAAACTGCTTTATGTGATCTTGGAGCCGGTGTTAGTGTTATGCCTCTCTCTTTATATCGTAGACTTGATTTGAATAAGTTGACACCTACTAAAATATCTTTGCAAACGGATAATAAATCAACTGCTATACCTGTCGGTATTTGTGAGGATGTGCCTGTTGTAGTTGCAAACGTTACTATTTTAACGGACTTTGTTATTCTTGATATTCCCGAGGACGATAGTATGTCTATTATTCTTGGAAGACCCTTTTTGAATACTACAGGGGCTGTTATTGATTGCACTAAAGGCAATGTCACTTTTCATGTCAATGGTAATGAGCATACGGTACACTTTCCGAGGAAACAACCTCAAGTTCATAGTATCAACTCTATTGGAAAAATTCCATCGATTATTATTGTAGGTTTTGAATTTCCTCTACTTACTGTCAAAAAGAAATATGATATTCTTATTATTGGGGATGTGCATATCCCCGTTGAGGTAACATAGTGTTATTCGAAATTTCTCCGGTTCCATGTTATTCGGAATGAGTTTGTTAACAAGACTTGATCAAACTTGTTAGTGGATTCCTTTTGATGAGCATGAGATGGATGAAACTAGAAGGCACAACCTTCTGTACCCTCCTTTTACTTTCTGTTATTTATATTAAATAAAATAAAAATAGTATTTTTCTGTCTATTATCTGAATTATCCGTGCAATATAAAAATACCCCGAAAATAAAAGTTCTCCAAATGCCCTAAAATTTAAATATGATTTTTTCTGGAATATTTGAGAATACTTGGCACTAAGAACACAGCTGGAGGGGCATCCACCTGGCCACGAGGGTGGAGGGCGCGCCCTACCCCCTGGGTGCGCCCCCTGCCTCGTGGGCCCACGGTGGCCCTCCTCCACTTATTCCTGCACCCACACACTTCTTCTTCCTCCCACAAACACGAATATCCAGCTCAAGCACGAGTTCTAGCTCATTTTGCTGCGATTTTCGATCTCCTTGCTCAAAGCACCTCTCACAAAACTGCTTGGGGAGATTGTTCCTTGGTATGTGACTCCTCCATTGGTCCAATTAGTTTTTGTTCTAGTGCTTTATTCATTGCAAAATTGTGCTGCCTAGGTGACCCTGTTCTTTAGCTTGCATGTCAAATTTATGCGGTTCCAAGTAGTTTTGATGCATGATATAGGCTCTAGGCACTTGTAGGAGTAGTTGCTATCAATTTTGTTGAATTTGGTTTACTTTTTTACTTGAAGTTACTAAAAATTTCAGAATTTTTTCAGAGGAAGAAATATGCTTAGGAAAATGTACCAAGGTGGTTTTGAAGGAAGCAAGGACCCAGGCTTGCAATGCGTGATGTTGATGAAGAGCCACCAAGAGACGCTCCAGTGCGTCCTTGTGAATAGCCTTCGGAAAACTTTATGGATCGAGCAGGAATTAAGGAAGAATTTAATGCATATTTGCGTAACGCTGATCTTCTGAGCTTCAAGGAAGAAAAGTGCCGCCCGTACCACTATCTCACTAGTTCCTTTGTGAGGAGGTTTGAATTTTCATCTTCACATAATTCTCCAACTGTCCTGTTTGATCTTTATGAAAAATCATACACTATGGACTTAGAGGATTTTACCACTGCTTGCAAACTTCCACAATGGGGTAGTGTCAGGGAACCTCACAAATCTGAATTTAGAGATTTTCTTGCTATTATAACTGTGGAGGAATCTAGAGATATAACACAAACTACCATAGGGAGCATTCACTTTCCTGCTATACATTATTTTGCTCTCTTCATAGGTAGATGCAATAATGGTAAAGATGAGGCATGTCACATGTGTGTTCCTGACCTCAGTATTCTTAGGAGTGCTGTGTTAGGAGATAAATCTTATAATTTGGGAGCCATTGTTGCACATAGGTTGCATCTTAATAGATTTAATGGAGATTTCTTTGGTGGAATTTATGCAACCTGTGTAACGCCCTCGATGCGGCTATATCTCCCACGTGTCGAAGCACGACTTAGAGGCATAACCGCATTGAAAGCAATGTCGCAACTGAGGTAATATTCACACAACCCATGTAATACGTAAGGGACAAAGATACATAGTTGTTACAATCGCCACTTCACAACAATTACATGAATAAAGCATTACATCATCCAGATACAATCAAGGTCCAACTATGGAACCAAAATAAAAGAAGACTACCCCAAATGCTACACAGATCCCCGATCGTCCCGACTGGGCTCCACTACTGATCAACTAGAACGAAACAACACAAAGGACAAGATCTTCATCGAGCTCCTCCTGAGCTTGGTTGCATCACCTGCTCGGTAACATCGGCACCTGCAAACTGGTTTTGGAAGTATCTGTGAGTCACGGGGACTCAGCAATCTCACACCCTCGTGATCAAGACTATTTAAGCTTATAGGTACGGTAAAAGGTATGAGGTGGAGCTGCAGCAAGCGACTAGCATGTATGGTGGCTAATTTATTCGCAAAAGAGAGCGAGAAGAGAAGGCAAAAGCACGGTCGAACAACTATGATCAAGAAGTGATCCTAGAACAACCTACGTCAAGCATAACTCCAACACCGTGTTCACTTCCCGGACTCCGCCGGAAAGAGACCATCATGGTTACACACGCGGTTGATATTTTTTTAATTAAGATAAACTTCAGGTTTTCAACAACCGGACATTAACAAATTCCCATCTGCCCATAACCGCGGGCACGACTTTCGAAAGTTCAAATCCCTGCAGGGGTGTCCCAACTTAGCCCATCACAAGCTCTCACGGTCAACGAAGGATATTCCTTCTAGCGGGAAGACCCGATCAGACTCGGAATCCCGGTTACAAGACATTTTGACAATGGTAAAACAAGACCAGCAAAGCCACCCAGATGTGCCGACAAATCCCGATAGGAGCTGCACATATCTCGTTCTTAGGGCACACCGGATAGGTCAAGCTACGAGTAAAACCATCCCTCGAGTTGCCCCGAGGTGGCCCCGCAGGCTGCCCATTTCGGTCCAACACTCAGAGGAGCACTGGCCTAGGGGGGTTAAAATAAAGATGACCCTCGGGCTGGCCGACCCAAGGGAAAGAAAAGGCTAGGTGGCAAATGGTAAAACCAATGTTGGGCCTTGCTGGAGGAGTTTTATTCAAGGCGAACTATCAAGGGGTTCCCATTATAACCCAACCGCGTAACGAACGCAAAATCCGGGAACATAACACCGATATGACGGAAACTAGGGCGGCAAGAGTGGAACAAAATACCAGGCAAAAGGCCGAGCCTTCCACCCTTTACCAAGTATATAGATGCATTAATTAAATAAGAGATATTGTGATATCCCAACAAGTAAACAATGTTCCAACAAGGAACAACATCTCCATGTTCCAACAAGGAACAAACTTCAATCTTCACCTGCAACTAACAACGCTATAAGAGGGGCTGAGCAAAGCGGTAACATAGCCAAACAACAGTTTGCTAGGACAAGGTGGATTAGAGGCTTGGTTCAACAATATGGGAGGCATGATAAGCAAGTGATAGGTATCGCAACATAGGCATAGCAAAAGATCGAGCAACTAGCAAGCAAAGATAGAAGTGATTTCGAGGGTATGGTCATCTTGCCTGAAATCCCGCAAGGAAGAAGAACGAGTCCATAAAGAAGATAAACGGACGTAGTCGAACGGATCCTCACAAATGCAACGTTACCGGATTGTAGAGAAGAAGTACACCGGAAAGAAAGCAAACAACATAGTGAACAATCATCACATAAGCATGGCACGATGCGCAAACAGGTATGATACATGTCCGGTTTAATGAGGCATGGCATGGCAAAATGCACAAACAATTCTACAAATTAAGTGGAGCTCAACATGCAAATCCGTTGCATATTGACGAAACACCACATCAAGTTATTTAGTTCGATCTCGTTTATGTACCCAACAATATTAAATGTTGTTAAACATGGCAAGAGGGTGAAGCAAAGTAAAACTACCTATCTATTCAAGTTTAAATGAGGCCGGAAGCAACGAACAACAATTCCGGTAAATCACCATATGCATATATTGGTTTGGTACCGATCTGCCCTAAACACAATTTTAGAGTTATTAAACATGCAAAGTAAAGCCACCATGTTAAACTAGGCATTTTTTCTACCCCATTTACATATAAAGATTATTAAAATCTGAGTTACAGTTATTTAGTTATGAATTAAATCATTTTTAACATGGCATAGGAGCAAATTTAGTCAAACAACATTTTAAGCATTTTAAACATGGGTGAAAGTTGCATATTATGAAACTAGACAAAATTCTAAGCATTTTACATATATAGTTTGTGTAATTTGGATGCATGCATATTTAGTTATTAGCAATTCAAAATGATGGCATTCCTGTAATTATGCATGCAGTGGAAAATAACTAGATCCACAGGCAGGAAAAAAACAAGCATGGGCCCGAAGCATTAGAGTGCTGCAGACAGAAGTGGAATCAGGCCCAAGTGTGTGTGTGTGTGCAAAAGAAAAGAAAAAGAGGGCAAAATTGGGGCGCCAGGGACTCGAACCCGCAACCTCTCGGTTGAGAACCAAGGGCACTAGCCACCGTGCTAGTATGTTGATTGTGGTACAAAGGGGGATCGGCTGCAGATGAACCTATTGTTCTGTGGCGAAGGCCGGGGCTTTCTTCTATATGGCGGACGACTGATTCTCATCGGCGACAAGAACAAGCAGCAGCGACTGCTGCGGCTACCATGCGCGGGTGGGGCTGCGGAAAAGGCTTGCGGTGGCCGCGGTGGAATGTGCGCATGATGTGTGTGCTATGTAGGAAGGGCGCATGGGTGTGAGGAGCTCGAGTACCTCAACCATGGCGTACAGGATGCAGTCGATAGATGCAATCGGGGCAAGGCGAGGCCCTTGCACGTGCACTCGCGTGTGGGGGTGTGTACGTGTGTGGAGCAGGCGCGCAGTGAGCGAGCGTCTCGGGTGCGAGGGAACTCGAGGTCGAGCAGAAGCTCGTCTCGGGCATGCGGCATGGCGATGATCAGGCGAGGCATGCGGGTGATCAAACATCAAGAGGAAGGAACGGAGAGGAAGGGGCGTTACCCAGCTCACCATATGACACGACGAGGTCGACGGATACAACCGGAGACGACGGGAGGGAGCTCTGAACCTTGTCGAAATTCTGACCGTGAAGGAAGTGGAAGCAGAGGAGGGAGACGACGTGGCCGATGGCGTGAAGGCGAGATGGTGTTCGATCCGTGACGTAGAGGAAGCAGGGGAAGAAGACCGCGACGGGGCGCTGGACTTGGCGATCCGGCTCGTGGAGGTCGCTCCAGAGGAAGAAGAAGGCCACCACGACGTGGACGACACCGGGCTCGAGCTCGGCTTGGCTCGACCGGCCATGGCGACGGCGACGGCAGGGAGGCGCGTTGGGGAGGCTCCCGCCCAACTAACTGTGGGGATCGGTCGAGGAGGGTGACGGGGTGCAGGACGACATCTCGAAGACGAGCTTGAGGCCCTCCGGCCGCGAGAACGACGACGGGCATCGGCGGTTTATTTCTCTGCTCTCGGTGGTGCTCTCTGATCTTGAAGAAGAAGGGAAAACAGAGTGGAGGAAGAGAGATGGCGGCGCGAGGAGGGAAGGAGGAGGGAGGAGGAAACCCTAGGGGTCGCTGCGGGGCTTTATAGGGGCGCAGGCAGGCGCTAGCCTCAACGTCCGTGAGCCTCATGCTCACGGCGCTGCTGCTGCTGTACTCTGGAGGAAGGAGACGCCGTGAGGGAGGGAGCAGGTGGCCGTTCGGATCGGCTGGGCCGGGGAAAGAAAGTCCCAGGTGGGCTACGGATGGAATTGAGGCCTTCCTTCCTTTCTTTTATTCTCCCTAAAATAATTAGACATCTCCAAGATTGAAAAGGCCAGGGGTTTTGGGAAGGAAATCACAGGGATAAAGATATATATGCAGTCCTGGATTTATGCAGTATTTGAATAAATTGTTTTGGCCATTTTTAAAGGTATACAAATAATTCAAGTTTGAATTTAATTAAAACTTGAGCCATTTTTGAACCCAACCAAAACAACTCCAAAATGAATGAAATTTGATAGAGAGGTATAAGGCATGGATCAAGATTTACCGAAAATAAGTGAACATTTTACTGGGACAGGAAAATGCCACTTACAATAAATGTGTGAGAATGGAAAAGAAGAAGCTAGTCATGCGGTGTTGCACTTGATGATGGTTTAGATGGAAGGGCAAGATGGAACAGAAAAGAAAATGAGGAGAAGGAGTTCATAAATATAACAAGCCCACCACAAATATACTCACGATAGATATCCAAACCACAATGATGATCATGATGCAAATGCAACATAAATGACAAAGGCAACATCACATCATGAAGCATATTAAAAGGCAAGGAGGCACAATGTAATATAATAAAAGATGAACATGGAGCAAGGAGCAAGACAACAAAGGCACTCATCATGAACATGGCAACAACATAGGAAAAAGAAACATGCAAAACAATTATGATAATGCACAAACATAATGATCACACGACAATAACTAAAATAAAGGAAGGCATCTGGAGCATCGGACTTGGGGCGTTACAACTCTCCTCCACTAACAAGAGATCTCGTCCCGAGATCTTAGGAACAAGACAGGGGAGAAAGAGGATGAGGTGAACCAAGAACGCAAGAGGGAAAAATGAACAAAGTTGAGAGCACTCCGGTAGAAAAGAGGAATGACAATTGCGACGGGAATCAAAAGCTCAATGAAGAAGGTAGACTCTGAAAGCACTCCGGTTAGAAAAAGCTAGAAAAAAGGAATAATAACAAAGGAATTGGGATAGCATCCCATTTGGACATGGAATGGAATGGAATAGAACATGAACCACACAAGATGGTATGACACTTGACGAGATTAACAACACAATGCCTCCGGAAGAATTGAAAGAGATGACTGAAAAGAACGAATAAGAAAATGACATCTTCTATCACAATTGGGTTTCAAAAGCATCCTCGAGGAAGGAAAAATAAGCTTGTTGTGGACTTATGGAAAACATCTCGAAATTTTGAGGTGATAACCGACCACAAACAAAAAAGAATGAATAGTTGAGAAGAAAGAAGAAATGAAAAACTCCACTTCAAAAGAATATGGAGAATTAATTGCACTTCGAGACGTAAGAGGATAGATACTAGAACTCCTTGAACAAGAATCTTGATGAACACTTGAGGATTGAATTAAATCATGACGAACCACCGTAAAGAACTCCGGTAACCAAAGGATTATGAGATAAAATTGAAGGATGAAAGAGATAAGATTAAAGCCTTGCGATGATTTAGATGGGGCTTCGCGTCGAGACAAGCGAGAAGCTTGGAACTCCGGGAGGGAAAAGATGAACAACTTGGAATCAAGAGATTATTCGTCAAGAACAATCTTCGAAAAGAAGAGATAATTCAACTTGATGAAAGAAGAATAAGAATTATGTTATGCTCATCCTTCACCAATTAAATTGATGAGAAACCATGGATTGCATACAACTTATCCACGTTAAAAGGATTAAGGGGGGATATAGTCTCCAACTTGGGAAGGTCTTCAAGAGCCACCGGTAGGATTAAAAAGAACGAATGAATTGATATGATGAGAACGGAAAAGGAATCTTCAACGAACCACCGTGAAAATGTAAATGAACGAAGAGAAGAGAATGAATCGCTGGAAAGAATTAGAAAAAGAACGAAGATACTTGAGTAAATCAAGATGCATGAGAACGAAGAGATCGTGCACTGATTAAAGCTTGAACGAAGCACCGGTACAACTATGGAACGAACGAAGCTGAAAACTTGGAACGAAGAAATATTCCAAAAGATGGCCTCCGGATACTCGAGAGAGAACGCAACTCCTGAAATACTCCAGATGGATGAAAAGAGTTGCACGACTGGAAACAATTTGATAGGATAACATCGAGCTAGCACCGCGAATCTCCGGTAGAACGGACAAGATTTAGAGGAAAAACTCTTCTTTGGTCTTCACATGATGACGAGAAACACCATTAAAATTTTTGAGATGCTCCGGGAGAATGAAAAGAGGAAAGATTGCCCCGAACATAAAAGAATTTGGAAGCTATCTTGGAGAAGGCATCTGACTGATGGAATCCATACTTACGTCAAACTTCGAAAAGAATTTGAGAATAACTCCGGGAAACTTAGAAGAGTCAGGTAAGATCCTGGGAAAAGACCTGTGGGTTAGGACCCACTCAATAGATACACCGTTGAAAGATTTGGAGGAGAAATTGCACCGGTTGAATTAAATGGCTTGAATGGGATAATAACCTCGAAATAGGTTGAACGGATCTTGGATGACAAGACGAGCCTTCTGAGATATCTTCAGGGCACCGGAACAAATGAATAGCAAGAAATGAATGATTATGAGGTACACCGGCATGAGAAAACATTGAAATACGGAAAAGAATATGATCAACACCGAAAGCTTGAATTGAAACCACTGGAGAAGAATTAGAATGGGTAAAGATGTACTTGAGGTTCCGTTAGGATCTTCATGAAAATCACCGGGTAAGAACATGAAGGAAAAGAATGGAGAGACTTCACATGAATAAAAAGATACTTGATTAAGAAATCTGAGTCCTTGAAGAAACAAGGGTGGGAGGACGGGAAA
The DNA here is from genome assembly GCF_056163025.1 of Triticum urartu. Classification (NCBI taxonomy): domain Eukaryota; kingdom Viridiplantae; phylum Streptophyta; class Magnoliopsida; order Poales; family Poaceae; genus Triticum; species Triticum urartu. Next base: position 77,277,376 of record NC_141874.1, read on the forward strand.
AACAAAGGCAACTTGGAGACGGATGAAGCAAACACTGTTCAGAAGAAACTGATACTTGATCTTACGGATGTTGAAATGATCGGATCCACTTAAAGAGAAGCACACCGGTGAAAAGGATTGACATGACAAATTCGATGATCGAGAAGGATTAGTATTCACATAGAAATATGAGAACACCGCTTAGGAAAAGTATGGAATCAACACTTGACTTCGAAGCAACTCGAATACCACAACTCAAAAGAAAACAAAGGATTGGCTTGTAGAATAAGCCGGAACAAACATATGATAGAGATTTCGTCCGAAGTTTTCGTGGTGGGGCCTACACGGGCTCGATCGTATAGCACCATCATGTACAAGGCAGTGCACATGACATACGAAGCGTCCCCGAGTCGGCATAGCCAAGGACTCTTTAAGACACAACGAGACCACTGTAAAACCAACCGTGAATAGGCGGACCACTAGACGTCGAACCCCAATTTCATATCATACATCCGTCGGAAAGAAAACCTAAGAGCTACTTGAATTCCCACTTATAAACTCCCGAAATTTTCCGGTTATGCAATCAGGTGTTGGGGATACAGGGGAAGCATAATATCTCACCCAAACTAACAAATCCTACATCCAGCTGTATCCATCCTTCAACACATAACCAAGAAACCTTTGGAAATCGTCTACCTCAACCTTCGAAAAGCATCTGTTATACGAGTTATGGCAATACTCCCGAACTCCCGCCCCAGTACTGGGTGGCGTCGAGGTTATCTCACCAACAACTGCATAAAAGAGATTTTTTATGTCGGCAAAACTAATCTCAGGTATTCTAGAACTGCAACGATAAAATTGTGACGACAACACCCCGGAGCTCAACTCCCCGGGACACTGCCACAACCCCTAAATGTTAGGAGGCACCAAGAACAATGTTCTCGTCACAAAACCATCGGAACGATTCCAAGATACCCGCGTGATCCTAAAAATTTTTTAGTGAAATTTGAGAAGAGAAGAGTCAAAACTCTACGTCAGGATGCCTCACTAGAGCGACGAAGGGACTGAGGAGTAAAAAGAATTCCTAACTCTCCGATATATATAATCCTAAATGACTCAAAACATTTCTAGACTCAATAACGCCAGCGATTCGATCAAGTAGGGGGCTCCTAAGGTCGGGGAAGGCTCTGATACCAACTTATAACGCCCTCGATGCGGCTATATCTCCCACGTGTCGAAGCACGACTTAGAGGCATAACCGCATTGAAAGCAATGTCGCAACTGAGGTAATCTTCACACAACCCATGTAATACATAAGGGACAGAGATACATAGTTGTCTTACAATCGCCACTTCACAACAATTACATGAATAAAGCATTACATCATCCAGATACAATCAAGGTCTGACTACGGTACCAAAATAAAAGAAGACTACCCCAAATGCTACACAGATCCCCGATCGTCCCGACTGGGCTCCACTACTGATCAACTAGAACGAAACAACACAAAGGACAAGATCTTCATCGAGCTCCTCCTGAGCTTGGTTGCATCACCTGCTCGGTAACATCGGCACCTGCAAACTGGTTTTGGAAGTATCTGTGAGTCACGGGGACTCAGCAATCTCACACCCTTGCGATCAAGACTATTTAAGCTTATAGGTACGGTAAAAGGTATGAGGTGGAGCTGCAGCAAGCGACTAGCATATATGGTGGCTAATTTATTCGCAAAAGAGAGCGAGAAGAGAAGGCAAAAGCAGGGTCGAACAACTATGATCAAGAAGTGATCCTACAACAACCTACGTCAAGCATAACTCCAACACCGTGTTCACTTCTCGGACTCCGCCGGAAAGAGACCATCACGGTTACACACGCGGTTGATGTTTTTTTAATTAAGATAAATTTCAGGTTTTCTACAACCGGACATTAACAAATTCCCATCTGCCCATAACCGCGGGTACGACTTTCGAAAGTTCAAATCCCTGCAGGGGTGTCCCAACTTAGCCCATCACAAGCTCTCACGGTCAACGAAGGATATTCCTTCTAGCGGGAAGACCCGATCAGACTCGGAATCCCGGTTACAAGACATTTCGACAATGGTAAAACAAGACCAGCAAAGCCACCCAGATGTGCCGACAAATCCCGATAGGAGCTGCACATATCTTGTTCTCAGGGCACACCGGATAGGTCAAGCTACGAGTAAAACCAGCCCTCGAGTTGCCCCGAGGTGGCCCCGCAGGCTGCCCATTTCGAACCAACACTCAAAGGAGCACTGGCCCAGGGGGGTTAAAATAAAGATGACCCTCGGGCTGGCCGACCCAAGGGAAAGAAAAGGCTAGGTGGCAAATGGTAAAACCAATGTTGGGCCTTGCTGGAGGAGTTTTATTCAAGGCGAACTGTCAAGGGGTTCCCATTATAACCCAACCGCGTAAGGAACACAAAATCCGGGAACATAACACCGATATGACGGAAGCTAGGGCGGCAAGAGTGGAACAAAACACCAGGCAAAAGGCCGAGCCTTCCACCCTTTACCAAGTATATAGATGCATTAATTAAATAAGAGATATTGTGATATCCCAACAAGTAAACAATGTTCCAACAAGGAACAACATCTCCATGTTCCAACAAGGAACAAACTTCAATCTTCACCTGCAACTAACAACGCTATAAGAGGGGCTGAGCAAAGTGATAACATAGCCAAACAACGGTTTGCTAGGACAAGGTGGGTTAGAGGCTTGGTTCAACAACATGGGAGGCATGATAAGCAAGTGGTAGGTATCGCAGGATAGGCATAGCAAAAGAGCGAGCAACTAGCAAGCAAAGATAGAAGTGATTTCGAGGGTATGGTCATCTTGCCTGAAATCCCGCAAGGAAGAAGAACGAGTCCATGAAGAAGATAAACGGACGTAGTCGAACGGATCCTCACAAACGCAAGGTTACCGGATTGCAGTGAAGAAGTACACCGGAAAGAAAGCAAACAACATAGTGAACAATCATCACATAAGCATGGCCCGATGCGCAAACAAGTATGATGCATGTCCGGTTTAATGAGGCATGGCATGGCAAAATGCACAAACAATCCTACAAATTAAGTGGAGCTCAACATGCAACTCTGTTGCATATTGACGAAACACCACATCAAGTTATTTAGTTCGATCTCGTTTATGTACCCAACAATATTAAATGTTGTTAAACATGGCAAGAGGGTGAAGCAAAGTAAAACTACCTATCTAGTCAAGTTTAAATGAGGCCGGAAGCAACGAACAACAATTCCTGTAAATCCCCATATGCATATATTGGTTTGGTACCGATCTGCCCTAAACACAATTTTAGAGTTATTAAACATGCAAAGTAAAGCCACCATGTTAAACTAGCATTTTTTTCTACCCCATTTACATATAAAGATTATTAAAATCCGAGTTACGGTTATTTAGTTATGAATTAAATTATTTTTAACATGGCATAGGAGCAAATTTTGTCAAACAACATTTTAAGCATTTTTAACATGGGTGAAAGTTGCATATTATGAAACTAGACAAAATTCTAAGCATTTTACATATATAGTTTGTGTAATTTAGATGCATGCATATTTAGTTATTAGCAATTCAAAATGATGGCATTCCTGTGATTATGCATGCAGTGGAAAATAACTAAATCCACAGGCAGGAAAAAAAACAAGCATGGGCCCGAAGCATTAGAGTGCTGCGGCCAGAAGTGGAATCGGGCCCAAGTGTGCGTGTGTGCAAAAGAAAAGAAAAACAGGGCAAATTTGGGGCGCCTGGGACTTGAACCCGCAACCTCTTGATTGAGAACCGAGGGCACTAGCCACTGTGCTAGTATGGTGATTGTGGTATAGAAGGGGATCGGCTGCAGATGAACCTATTGTTCTATGGCGAAGGACGGGGCTTTCTTCTACATGGCAGACGACTGATTCTCGTCGGCGACAGGAACAAGCAGCGGCGACTACTGCGGCTACCATGCGCAGGCGGGGCTGCGGAAAAGGCTTGCGGTGGCCGCGGTGGAATGTGCGCATGATGTGTGTGCTATGCAGGAAGGGCGCATGGGTGTGAGGAGCTCGAGTACCTCAACCATGGCGTACAGGATGCAGTCGATAGATGCAATCGGGGCAAGGCGAGGCCCTTGCACGTGCACTCGCGTGTGGGGGTGTGTGCGTGTGTGGAGCAGGCGTGCAGTGAGCGAGCGTCTCGGGTGCGAGGGAACTCGAGGTCGAGCAGCAGCTCGTCTCGGGCGCGCGGCATGGCGATGATCAGGCGAGGCATGCGGCTGATCAAACATCGAGAGGAAGGAACGGAGAGGAAGGGGCGTTACCCAGCTCACCATATGACACGACGAGGTCGACGGATACAACCGGAGACGACGGGAGGGAGCTCTGAACCTTGTCGAAATTCTGACCGTGAAGGAAGTGGAAGCAGAGGAGGGAGACGACGTGGCCGATGGCGTGAAGGCGAGATGGTGTTCGATCCGTGACGTAGAGGAAGCAGGGGAAGAAGACCGCGACGGGGTGCTGGACTTGGCGATCCGGCTCGTGGAGGTCGCTCCAGAGGAAGAAGAAGGCCACCACGACGTGGACGACACCGGGCTCGAGCTCGGCTTGGCTCGACCAGCCATGGTGACGGTGATGGCAGGGAGGCGCGTTGGGGAGGCTCCCGCCCAACTAACTGTGGGGATCGGTCGAGGAGGGTGACGGGGTGCAGGACGACATCTCGAAGACGAGCTTGAGGCCCTCCGGCCGCGAGAACGACGACAGGCATCGATGGTTTATTTCTCTGCTCTTGGTGGTGCTCTCTGATCTTGAAGAAGAAGGGAAAACAGAGGGGAGGAAGAGAGATGGCGGCGCGAGGAGGGAAGGAGGAGGGAGGAGGAAACCCTATGGGTCGCTGTGGGGCTTTATAGGGGCGCAGGCAAGCGCTAGCCTCGACGTCCGTGAGCCTCCTGCTCACGGCGCTGCTGCTGCTGTACTCTGGAGGAAGGAGACGCCGTGAGGGAGGGAGCAGGTGGCCATTCGGCTCGGCTGGGCCGGGGAAAGAAAGGCCCAGGTGGGCTACATATGGAATTGAGGCCTTCCATCCTTTCTTTTATTCTGCCTAAAATAATTAGACATCTCCAAGATTGAAAAGGCCAGGGGTTTTGGGAAGGAAACTCACAGGGATAAAGATATATATGCAGTCCTGGATTTATGCAGTATTTGAATAAATTGTTTTGGCCATTTTTAAAGGTATAAAAATAATTCAAGTTTGAATTTAATTCTAACTTGAGCCATTTTTGAACCCAACCAAAACAACTCCAAAATGAATGAAATTTGACAGAGAGGTATAAGGCATGGAGCAAGATTTACCGAAAATAAGTGAACATTATACTGGGACAGGAAAATGCCACTTACAATAAATGTGTGAGAATTGAAAAGAAGAAGCTAGTCATGCGGTGTTGCACTTGATGATGGTTTAGATGGAAGGGCAAGATGGAACAACAAAGAAGATGAGGAGAAGGAGTTCATAAATATAACAAGCCCACCACAAATATACACACGATAGATATCCAAACCACAATGATGATCATGATGCAAATGCAACATAAATGACAAAGGCAACATCACATCATGAAGCATATTAAAAGGCAAGGAGGCACAATGTAATATAATAAAACAATGTAATATAATAAAAGATGAACATGGAGCAAGGAGCAAGACAACAAAGGCACTCATCATGAACATGGCAACAACATAGGAAAAAGAAATATGCAAAACAATTATGATAATGCACAAACATAATGATCACACGACAATAACTAAAATAAAGGAATGCATCTGGAGCATCGGACTCGGGGCGTTACAACCCGCATAGCTAATTTTCTTGGTATAGCCATACGTAAAGATGATATTGAGTTGGCTCCTGCTTATTTGGATTATGAGGCTATGGTTCACCACCAGTTTGTCGAGAGGAATGAATCACCTCTCCAGTATCGCTTAATCTTTGACAGACGTCATGCTGTCCGTATTACTCTCCCTACTCCTGCATTCTTTGATTATCATGCGAAAGGAAGATATGTTATTACCAGAGAGGAGGCAGATGAGTATGAGAGGAGGGCGAAGGCCGCTCGTCGCCGCGCTGCAGCTCAGGAGGCAATAGCCGCTGCATCTCAGTACGACCCCAACTATTTATTGGATATCCGCCAGGCCAGCCGTGGCCATAGACCAACTTAGGCCAAAAGCCTAAGCTTGGGGGAGTACATATTTCCCACCGACATTACATTCATGTTCACACACTCATTGCTAGATGTCGGTGCTCATACTTTTTCATTGTATCATCCATGCTAGTTTATTTTCCTTTTTATGCTTTCTTCTTGTGTGTTTAATAAACCTTAAGAAAAAAACCAAAAAAAATTAGTTGTAGCTTTTAATTAGTTTACTTTCCATGCTTGTACTAGTAATTACAAAGAAAACCCAAAAAGATTTCATGTTCTTCTTTTGCTTGTTGGGAGCTTTCCCGTGTAAATAGTTTCATTTCTTTTCTTTTCTTTGGGGGTCGATAGGAGAAGACCATAATTAAATTGTTGAAGTGACTCTTATATGCATCATTGTTGATCTGACAAAAGAGCCCATATTGCCTTGTCTTCTCCTGTTTATTGAATGCTTGCAGATTCCAGCTTAATCCAATGCACGTGCACTCTTCTTATCATTCACATAGTTCGGTCGTGCAAGTGAAAGGCAATTATGACAATATATGATGGACTGATTGAGATGAGAAAAGCTGGTATGAGCTCGACCTCTCTTGTTTTTATAAATATGATTAGTTCATCGTTCCTGATTCAGCCTATTATGAATAAACATGTTTGCAATGACAACTAGAGATCATAGTTTCTTGTGCCATGCTTGATTAGCTAAGAGCTTATAATGGTTTACCTTGCGTGCCAACATGCTATTAAAATGGTTGTGATGTGGTATGATAGGGTGGTATCCTCCTATGAATGATTTAAGTGACTTGACTTGGCGCATGTTCACGCATGTAGTTGAAACAAAATCAACATAGCCTTCACGATATTTATGTTCATGGTGGATTATATCCTACTCATGCTTTGTGACGCCCTCGATTCAATCGTACACTAATCATACACGCAAATGTGTACGATCAAGATCAAGGACTCACGGGAAGATATCACAACACAACTCTAGACACAAATTAAAATAATACAAGCTTTATATTACAAGGCAGGGGCCTCGAGAGCTCGAATACATAAGCTCGAAAACACAAGAGTCAGCGGAAGCAACAATATCTGAGTACAGACATAAGTTAGACAAGTTTTGCCGTAAGAAGGCTAGCACAAAAGCAACATTGATCGAAAAGACAAGGCCTCCTGCCTGGGAGCCTCCTAACTACTCCAAGTCATCAGTGGTCTTCACGTAGTAGTAGGCATACTCCGGGTAGTAGTAGTCATCAGTGGCGTCGTCGGGCTCCTGGGATCCATCATCTGGTCGCAACAATCGGGTATGGGGGAAAAAGAAGTAGCAAAGCAACCGTGAGTACTCATCCAAAGTACTCGCAAAACTTACATCAGATCTAAACTAAATATGCATCTGTATCAAATGAATGGGTTGTATCTGTGGACTAAACTGTAGAATGCTAGAAGGGAAGGGGACAACCTAGCCTATCGAAGACTAGCATCTTCTGGAAATCACCATCTTGCAGCAACAGGAGGGAGTAGAGTAACATAAAGTAAAGTAGCAGTAGTGTTATCAACCTCGGCCAAAGATCCTTTCTTGACTCCCTGCGAGAAAGCAATCCCAGAGCCATACTATCCAGTTATCATCACAATCCAATTCTCATCAGCATCCAGTTCTCATCACAAGTATCCAGTTCTAGTTGTATCGATCAGGATACAACTCCAAGTGTCCGTTACCGTAGGACAGGCTATCGAAAGATGCTTTCTTCCCTGCAGGGGTGCACCAACTTACCCACCACGCTCGATTAACTCTGGTCGGACACACTTTCCTGGGTCATGCCCGGCCTCGGCCAAACAATACGCCGCAACCCGACCTAGACTTAATAGAGAGGCCAGCACGCTGGACTAAACCTATGCCCCCAGGGGTCATGGGCCATCTCCCCGGGAACTCCTGCACGTTGCGAACGCGGCCGGTGAGCACCTCCTTCAACAAGGTAGGTGCTTTCCAGTCCAAACCGGCGCGCGCCGCTCAGTCGCTGATGTCTATTAAGCTTCGGCTGATGCATACGACGCAGAACGCCCATACTATGCCCACGTGATGGTTAGTGCTATTAGGCCAGTGGCCCCTCGGATCAAATATCCAAATCATAGTGGATTAGGAACGCACGGTAACAAGCAGAGACTCACGATCGATGTTACCCTGTCACCCCATCTCGAGTACTTGCGACAAGGGCTAAGAATGCCTGGCCATGCCTCGTAGGTATCTCGCGGGCACCTTCCAGGTCAACCCGACTCCACATCACTCGCAATTAACCTCGCGCGGGTACCCCTCAGGGTCGACCCGTCTTTAGTAACATGGCTCAGTGTAAAGTCATAGTAACCATAGTAACTGTGTGTATAACACCAAGGGGAAAACCCGAGGAATCACCCCCGGTGAATCCCACTCGATGTTATCGTCAAGGTGAACGTAAGAGGATCCACCATCGAGGTTCACACTTGAGGGGTTGCACGACAGAGCGGTAACATAAGTGGTTAAGGAGGAAATCACCCTCGATGACCTCGACCGTATAGCTACACTATAGAGATCTCATCAGGAGTGATGTATGAGGTTCACCCTCGGCACTCGATAGTAACTCTATAGTGTCGTACAACTAGGGGGGGTGATGTGCGGTGTCGGGGCCTGGACGTCGATCACGTTGATCGAGTCATCGAACATAAAGCGAGGCAACTGGGACAAGGTGGGGGTCACTGATGGATCACTAACCAACCTATACTAAGTAGTTTAGGATAAGTAGGTAAGGTATGAAAGCAGGTAACAACAACAGGCTATGCATCAGAGTAGGATCATACAGAAAGCAGTAGCAGTTCTAATGCAAGCATGAGAGGAAAGAAATGGGCGATATCGGAATGCTCAAGGGGGGTTTGCTTGCCTGGTTGCTCTGGCAAGAGAGAGGGGTCGTCAACTCCGTAGTCGTACTAGGTAGCAACGGCGTCGGTCTCGGTGTCTAGCGAGAGAAGAGGGGGAAGAAACAATAAATATAATGAAAACAAATGCATGACGATGCATGACATGACAAAGCATGATGCTAGGTGTGCCCTAACGCGGTACGAGGTGGAACCGGTGAAGGGGGAAACATCCGGGAATTTATCCCCAGTGTTTTGCATTTTGGACAGACGAAACAGAGGGGGAAAGTTGCGTGTTCGTTATGCTAGGGATGTGTGGCGGATGAACGGGCTACGTATCCGGATTCGTCTCGTCGTTCTGAGCAACTTTCATGTACAAAGTTTTTCCATCCGAGCTACGGATTATTTTATATGAATTTTTAAAGATTAAAGCATAGTCTGAAATTATTTAAATTAACATAAAAGGAATTATGACATCAGCATGACGTCATCATGATGTCAGCAGTCAACAGAGTTGACCAAAGTCAACCCTGACGTGTGGGGCCGTTCTGTCATTGTCTAACAACTAATTAACAGTTTTAATTAACTAATAAAGTTAATTAGGTACTAAACATAGTTAATTAAGTTAATTAAATACCTAATTATTTATTTATTTATTTAACTAATTACTTATTATTATTTTTATTTTTATAAAATACATTTTTTAAAACGTTTTGGGGGCGGGCCCCACTGTCATAGGCCCAGGGGCCAGCAGACGTGTGGTTAGCGGGCGGAACGGTTGCGGGCGGGGCGTAGCCCGCCCGGGCGTGGGGCGAGGCCACCGGGCGGCAGGGAAGCCCGGCGAGGGGAAGGGGCGGCCAGAGGCGCGGTCCTGGGCGACGACGAGCGCAGACGCGGCCGGTGGGGGCGCGGGCGCTGCGGCATGGGGTAGCGGGGAGCTAGGCGGCGACGCGAGCGGCACCAGCAACAAGGGGCAGCAGCGATGTTGGCGAGCACGGGAAAAGCGCGACCGCAGGACGCAGCGGCGGCAAGGCCATGCACGGGCGCACGCGCGCGAGGGACGGGAAGGAGGAGGACCGGGGTCCTCACCGTTCGTTGGAAGGAAGGGGGCGTTGAGGCGCGACGACGGCCGTTGAGGAGGAGGACTAGGACGATCCGGGGAGGGGGGAGGTCTAGCGACAGCGTGGCGTCGGTTGGCGGCGTCCTGGTGCCTGCGAGGGGGCTCTGAGCGGCGGCGGCGTTCCTGTGATGGGGGGTTCTGCGCGTCGAGGCGGTGGCGTCGTCGGGCGCCGCAGCTGGGGGCGGCGCCGGGGTGGGCACCGGCGGCAGGGCGCGAGGTGGCGCGGTCGGCACCGAGGCGAGGTCGCCAAGCGACGGCGCGTCCAGATCGAGGGAGAGGGGGCGCCACGGCGAGGTCTGGCGTGGTGGTGACGGTTGGCGGGGCGGGGGTGATGGTGAGCTGTGATGCGGCGACGGGGGCGCTCGATCCCGATCTGGATCGTGAGGAGCGAGGGAGAGAGAGATCGAGGGGGAGTGGGGGGTTATGCGGGTGGTGGGCTAGGGTTCGGAGTGGATCGGGAGGGGGATTAAGGGGAGGCGGCTGGGCCGACCAGCTGAGTTGGGCCGGTTGGCTCGGGTGGGCCGAAGCCCAAGGGGAGGCCAGGGGCTGTAGCCCTGTTTCTCTCCGTTTGTTTTTGTTTTAACTTTTTTTTAGCTTTTGCAATTTTCTTTTAGTCACTAATGACCTTGCAAAAATGTTGGTCCACCACCAATATTAACAATTGATTATTTGCCACAAGATGGACATTTTAGATTTCATGTCTGACAAAAAGAAATTTTGACTTTAGATTGGATTTGAATTTGAATGGTGATTTGGATAAAGTGAAGATTAGCAACAGTAACCTAATGACATGGCACCGTTAACAGGTGATTACTGTAGCATGACACTGGGGGTGTTACAAATCTCCTCCACTACAAGAATTCTCGTCCCGAGATTTAAGTGCGGAAGTAAAGAGTAACTTCGAAAGAACTGACCCTTATAGGGTTAATTATCTGGTGAACAATTCAGGGAATGTGGCAGAAGTGTCTCTCGAGTTGAAACTTAAGAAAACATCGAGAGCAAAATATGAAGGTACAATAGGCAGTTTCAAGCGAATGGACAAACGATCGATACCTGAACAGAGTGTGAGAAGGGGGTTCAAAGCATCGGGAATAGATCATCTCTCGGAAGGTGGCTCGTGACATGATACGATGCCAAGCATGAGGAATAACCTTAGAAACAGGGGGTACAGGAGAGTCAGGTTTCGATCCTATGGAACTGTGGGTTATGGGCCCACCATGTGGGTTAAAAGTAGGAAGGGTGTTGGCATCTTGCACGGTCATGATAGCAAGGCAGGTCAGAGTGTATCCTGTCAGTTATGTCGGCAACAATGTCGGTACCAAGGGCGAGGGATGAAGAGAACCATTTTCCTGCTCGTTGAACGAGGCGGGCCATTAGGCAATGTTCTCGTCCATCTGTGGCTACCGGGATGTCATCAACAATAGTAACAGGGTCTTACTGATAGAGTGATACAACGAGGTGCTTACCTAAGCAGGAAATTATCTTTACTGAGATAAGTTAGTTTACCGGAAAGGTTAAACAGAAGAATGGAAAGGAAAATGTGTTTAAACACATATTTCAGGGGTATATCCTTCCCAAGGACAAGCAGAGCATGATATCCATGATAGGATAGAAGTATAAAACCATTTCGGTAAGGGGAAGGGAAATTCATGACATTACCCATACAACGGTGTTTGGATTGTAGATCAAGAAACATTCGACAATGTGCTCCCAATGTTCTTGTTGATATCTGGAATACCTCAGTCATGCTTCGAGGTAGCATTAACATGGTGTTCCAAGTAGGGGTTGGAGTTGAAGATCACAAGAAATACTCAAGGAACAATTGCAGGAATGGCAAGGAGCTCAAGGTATAACCAATACATGATCAAACATGTCTTGGAAAGAAGACAAGGGGGTTGTCGATGATAACTCAAATCATCGAAGGTCAAGGATGGTTTTCTCACCATGAATTCAATTGTCATCTCAACATAATTCAAAATGTTGATGCTGATCACGACACATTCGTCGCGAGGCTCTATGAAGATGCCATCGAGAGGTGATGTCATCAAGCAACACGAAGGATGGAGTGAAAGGCAATTGGAACCACAGATACGACTCAAGCTCCAAATTAAGCTTGTTGTTCGATGTGAAATGATAAGATGAAGAAGATCGACGTAAGATTAGCTCATCGTCGGAAGTTGCTCCGGGCATAAGGATCAGGTAGCACAGTTAAAAAAAAGTTGAGATGATAATAATATAGCCGATCAGGCTAGGAATGATGTGATGGGGTATAAGTCTTCCCAGTATCAAGTACTAGGTGTAATGCCGGAAGGAAAATTGGAGTAGAGGTTGGACGGGGGAATGATTTGTAGAGGATAGGTAATTGTAACTTACCCAGTAAATGGGATCAAGGAGGAAATATGGTCGGGACCATAACTGTAGGGGATCCAATTTACGGTACCGGGAGAATATTCAGCAGATTAAATATCCTTGCAAGAAGCTTTCATGATAAGTCCCACACCGTGTCCGTGGGCATGAACACACGGTTCAGGGTGGACTCCCACTTCTAAAATGCATAACCTTTCATTTTACTTCTCGCTCTTGATGAAGTTGTAGTATTGAAATTTTATCTGACGAAAAGCCAGTAGAGTATAACCCGCATAACTTTCGAGTTCACACTGATTAGGGAAGGCATAGGTTCAACCCATCGGGCATCTTAGCAACCTATATCATGAATTCCAAGAATAAATAACACAAGCTTGGTAGTAGAGTATGCTTGAGAAAGCAGAGGATACTATTTTCCAAAAGCATTATGTATCCGAGGAAAGGCTCACAAGCTTATTGAATATGCAGGACGTTGTCGGATAAAATCCGAAAAAGGGGGGTTTGCTGGTCCACAAGGGATCTGATGTGAGCATCAGTACTCAACAAGAGGGAGAAAGAATGCAAGGACATCAGATTATAGAAACAACTGACTAACTCAAGCTCAATTGCAAAGGATTTATGAGTACCATGACAAGGGATCAGAAGCAATGCTCTGATTAGGGATGGATAGTTAGAATAGCCTTAGGGGTACAATCGATGGCGATTTGATTAATCGAGATTCAGCACATGTTAAAATGACGTCTGAGCCGGAAGGATGAATTCTAGGACCTGATTGAGGGTTGCGAGCATTTGCAACATATTGTATCAACGGACTCAAAATGATAATGAAAAAGGCTCTCAATAAGATTACTAGACTTATGGTATTAACCATAATGCCAGCAAGCAGGAAATTCAAGAACAATAGGCTGTTGAGGATTTTCACAAGAACGAATGGTATTATGAAGACTTTTGTGAAGTACAAGAATCAACCGAGGGTGAGCGGATACTCAATAGGTGCACAAATTTATCCGTAGGGGTATTCAGATGACAAGGAACTGCAAGGCAGTAAGCTCAAAGGATTCTCGGGAAAGGGGAGCAGTTCAGGGCATCTTGTAATAACAAGATCAATGGGATAGAATGTAAGATTGGTAAGTGTGGGTAGTTATCCATAAGGATATTTCGGTGGTAGGGAATTGCAAAGGCAACATGCACAAAGTCTCGAGAGAAAATCATCGAGTATCTTTGGAATCTTCTGATGCAGCAGGCGATCATCTTAAATAAGGGCCTCTCCGGGCGGATGTGGTCACGAGATCCTAATGTCCGAGTTAGTAAAACCATTTAACCCGAATAGAAGAGAGATTAGGGTCCCAGAGTATAGACGAGGAGTAAAAGATCGTAATACCACCCATATGGCGACGTGGGCCCATAAGGCACACAGCCATGTTAGTGATAGTTTTGCAATGTCTAGACTCGACTTCGGCCAAGGAGTGTGGAAGGGGGATTCCTACAGGCAGTTGGCTCTAATACCAACTTGTGACGCCCTCGATTCAATCGTACACTAATCATACACGCAAATGTGTACGATCAAGATCAAGGACTCACGGGAAGATATCACAACACAACTCTAGACACAAATTAAAATAATACAAGCTTTATATTACAAGCCAGGGGCCTCGAGAGCTCGAATACATAAGCTCGAAAACACAAGAGTCAGCGGAAGCAACAATATCTGAGTACAGACATAAGTTAGACAAGTTTTGCCTTAAGAAGGCTAGCACAAAAGCAACATTGATCGAAAAGACAAGGCCTCCTGCCTGGGAGCCTCCTAACTACTCCAAGTCGTCAGCGGTCTTCACGTAGTAGTAGGCATACTCCGGGTAGTAGTAGTCATCAGTGGCGTCGTCGGGCTCCTGGGATCCATCATCTGGTCGCAACAATCGGGTATGGGGAAAAAGAAGTAGCAAAGCAACCGTGAGTACTCATCCAAAGTACTCGCAAGACTTACATCAGATCTAAACTAAATATGCATCTGTATCAAATGAATGGTTTGTATCTATGGACTAAACTGCAGAATGCCAGAAGGGAAGGGGACAGCCTAGCCTATCAAAGACTAGCATCTTCTGGAAACCACCATCTTGCAGCAACAGTAGGGAGTAGAGTAACATAAAGTAAAGTAGCAGTAGTGTTATCAACCTCGGCCAGAGATCCTTTCTCGACTCCCTGCGAGAAAGCAATCCCAGAGCCATACTATCCAGTTATCATCACAATCCAATTCTCATCAGCATCCAGTTCTCATCACAAGTATCCAGTTCTAGTTCTATCGATCGGGATACAACTCCAAGTGTCCGTTACCGTAGGACAGGCTATCGATAGATGTCTTCTTCCCTACAGGGGTGCACCAACTTACCCACCACGCTCGATTAACTCCGGCCGGACACACTTTTATGGGTCATGCCCGGCCTCGGCCAAACAATACGCTGCAACCCGACCTAGGCTTAATAGAGAGGCCAGCACGCCGGACTAAACCTATGCCCCCAGGGGTCATGGGCATCTCCCTGGGAACTCCTGCACGTTGCGAACGCGGCCGGTGAGCAGACCTAGCTACCTCCTTCAACAAGGTAGGTGCTTTCCAGGCCAACCCGGCGCGCGCCGCTCAGTCGCTGACGTCTATTAAGCTTCGGCTGGTGGATACGACGCAGAATGCCCATACTATGCCCACGTGATGGTTAGTGCTATCAGGCCAGAGGCCCCTTGGATCAAATATCCAAATCGTAGTGGATTAGGAACGCGCGGTAATGAGCAGAGACTCACGATTGATGTGACCCGTCACCCCGTCTCGAGTACTTGCGACAAGGGCTAAGAATGCCCGGCCATGCCTCATAGGTATCTCACGGGCACCTTCCAGGTCAACCCGACTCCACATCACTCGCAATTAAGCTCGCGCGGGTACCCCTCAGGGTTGACCCGTCTTTAGTAACATGGCTCAGTGTAAAGTCATAGTAACCATAGTAACTGTGTGTCTAACACCAAGGGGAAAAGCCGAGGAATCACCCCCGGTGAATCCCACTCGATGTTATCATCAAGGTGAACGTAAGAGGATCCACCATCGAGGTTCACACTTGAGGGGTTACACGACAGAGCGGTAACGGAAGTGGTTAAGGAGGAAATCACCCTCGATGACCTCGACCGTATAGCAACACTACAGAGATCTCATCAGGAGTGATGTATGAGGTTCACCCTCGGCACTCGATAGTAACTCTGTAGTGTCGTACAACTAGGGGGGTGATGTGCGGTGTCGGGGCCTGGATGTCGATCACGTTGATCGAGTCATCGAACATAAAGCAAGGCAACTGGGACAAGGTGGGGGTCACTGATGGATCACTAACCAACCTATACTAAGTAGTTTAGAATAAGCAGGTAAGGTATGAAAGCAGGTAACAACAACAGGCTATGCATCAGAGTAGGATCATACAGAAAGCTGTAGCAGTTCTAATGCAAGCATATGAGGAAATAAATGGGCGATATCGGAATGCTCAAGGGGGGTTTGCTTGCCTGGTTGCTCTGGCAAGAGAGAGGGGTCGTCAACTCCGTAGTCGTACTGGGTAGCAGCAGCGTCGGTCTCGGTGTCTAGCAAGAGAAGAGGGGGAAGAAACAATAAATATAATGCAAACAAATGCATGACGATGCATGACATGACAAAGCGTGATGCTAGGTGTGCCCTAACGCGGTACGAGGTGGTACCGGTGAAGGGGGAAAACATCCGGGAAATTATCCCCGATGTTTCGCGTTTTCGGACAGACGAACCGGAGGGGGAAAGTTGCGTGTTCTTTATGGTAGGGATGTGTGGCGGACGAACGGGCTGCGTATCCGGATTCGTCTCGTCGTTCTAAGCAACTTTCATGTACAAAGTTTTTCCAGCCGAGCTACGAATTATTTTATATGAATTTTTAAAGATTAAAGCATAGTCTGAAATTATTTAAATTAACATAAAAGGAATTATGACATCTGCATGACGTCATCATGACATCAGCAGTCAACAGAGTTGACCAAAGTCAACCCTGACGTGTGGGGCCGTTCTGTCATTGTCTAAGAACTAATTAACAGTTTTAATTAACTAATCAAGTTAATTAGGTACTAAACATAGTTAATTAAGTTAATTAAATACCTATTTATTTATTTAACTAATTACTTTTTATTATTTTTATTATTTTAAAATACATTTTTTAAAACGTTTTGGGGGCGGGCCCCACTGTCATAGGCCCAGGGGCCAGCAGACGTGTGGTTAGCGGGCGGAACGGTTGCGGGCGGGGCGTAGCCCGCCCGGGCGTGGGGCGAGGCCACCGGGCGTCAGGGAAGCCCGGCGAGGGGAAGGGGCGGCCAGAGGCGCGGCCCTGGGCGACGACGAGCGCAGACGCGGCCGGTGGGGGCGCGGGCGCTGCGGCGCGGGGTAGCAGGGAGCTAGGCGGCGACGCGAGCGGCAGCAGCAACAAGGGGCGGCAGCGATGTTGGCGAGCACGGGAAAAGCGCGGCGCAGGACGCAGCGGCGGCACGGCCATGCGCGGGCGCACGCGCACGAGGGACGGGAAGGAGGAGGACCGGGGTCCTCACCGTCCGTTGGAGGGAAGGGGGGCGTCGAGGCGCGACGGCGACCGTTGAGGGGGAGGACGGGGACGATCCGGCGAGGGGGGGGAGGTCCGGCGACAGCGTGGCGTCGGTTGGCGGCGTCCTGGTGCCTGCGAGGGGGCTCCGAGCAGCGGCGGCGTTCCTGTGATGGGGGGTTCTGCGCGTCGAGGCGGTGGCGTCGTCGGGCGCCGCAGCTGGGGGCGGCGCCGGGGTGGGCACCGGCGGCAGGGCGCGAGGCGGCGCGGTCGGCACTGAGGCGAGGTCGCCATGCGACGGCGCGTCCAGATCGAGGGAGAGGGGGCGCCGCGGCGAGGTCTGGCGCGGTGGTGACGGTTGGCGGGGCGCGGGCGATGGTGAGCTGCGATGCGGCGACGGGGGCGCTCGATTCCGATCTGGATCGTGAGGAGCGAGGGAGAGAGAGATCGACGGGGAGTGGGGGGTTATGCGGGTGGTGGGCTAGGGTTCGGAGTGGATCGGGAGGGGGGTTAAGGGGAGGCGGCTGGGCCGACCAGCTGAGTTGGGCCGGTTGGCTCGTGTGGGCCGAAGCCCAAGGGGAGGCCATGGGCTGTAGCCCCGTTTCTCTCCTTTTGTTTTTGTTTTAACTTTTTTTTCAGCTTTTGCAATTTTCTTTTAGTCACTAATGACCTTGCAAAAATGTTGGTCCACCACCAATATTAACAATTGATTATTTGCCACAATATGGACATTTTAGATTTCATGTCTGACAAAAAGAATTTTTGACTTTAGATTGGATTTGAATTTGAATGGTGATTTGTATCAAGTGAGGATTAGCAAGAGTAACCTAATGACATGGCACCATTAACAGGTGATTACTGTAGCATGACACAGGGGGTGTTACATGCTTTCATTCGGTGTTGATTAATTTTAATGCATGTTCATGACTATTGTCAATCTCAAGCTGGTCGCTTCCTAGTCTTTTTCTAGCCTTCTCCTGTACTAATCTGGAATACTGCTTGTGCATCCAACTCCATAAACCCCAAAGTTATTCCATATGAGTTCACCATACCTACCTATATACGGTATCTACGTGCCGTTCCAAGTAAATTTGTATGTGCCAAACTCTAAACCTTCAAATAAATATCCTGTTTTGTATTCTCGAATAGCTCATGTATCAATTAGGGCTGTCCGTATCTTCCATGTTAGGCGGGCTATTCTCAAGAGGAGTGGACTCCGCTCCTCACTCAAGAGAAAGTGGCTGGTCACCGGGATGCCCAGTCCCATGCTTTATGCAAATCAAATCAAAATAATTGCAAACAAAACTCCCCCTGGGACTCTTGTTAGTTGGAGGCACTCGTTGTTTCGAGCAAGCCATGGATTGATGCTTGTTGGTGGAGGGGAGTATAAACTTTACCATTCTGTTTGGGAACCGCCTATAATGTGTGTAGCATGGAAGATATCGCCATCTCTTGGTTGTTATGTTGACAATGAAAGTATACCGCTCAAAATATTATTCACCTCTATTTCAAAACCGAGCTCTGGCACCTCTACAAATCCCTGCTTCCCTCTGCGAAGGGCCTATCTATTTACTTTCATGTTGAGTCATCATCCTCTTATTAAAAAGCACCAGTTGGAGAGCACCGCTGTCATTTGCATTCATTACTGTTAGTTTACATTGAGTATGACTTGACTGGATCTCTTTTACCATGAATTACAATGTCTAGTCAGTCCTTGGTCTTTAAAGGTGCTCTGCATTTATGTTTTGCGGTCTCAGAAAGGGCTAGCGAGATACCATCTTGTTATATCATATCACGATTGTTTTGAGAAAGTGTTGTCATCCGAGATTTACATATTTACAACAACAAGAGCAAACAGAGTTTGTAAAAGTTTTTCTTTATCACTTTCAGTTTGTCAACTGAATTGCTTGAGGACAAGCAAAGGTTTAACCTTGGGGGAGTTGATACGTCTCCGTCGTATCTACTTTTCCAAACACTTTTGCCCTTGTTTTGGACTCTAACTTGCATGATTTGAATGAAACTAACCCGGACTGATGTTGTTTTCAGCAGAATTGCCATGGTGTTATTTATGTGCAGAAACAAAAGTTCTCGGAATGACCTGAAACATCACAGAACGTCTATTTGGAAATAATAAAAAATCCTTGCAGAAGATGAAGACCAAGGGGCCCACACCCTAGCCACGAGGGTGGGGGCGCGCCCCCTACCTCGTGGGCCCCCTGGAGCTCCTCCGACCTCAACCCCAACTCTATATATTTGCTTTCGGGGAGAAAAAACTAGGGAGAAGGATTCATCGCATTTAACGATACGGAGCTGCCGCCAAGCCCTAAAACCTCTCAGGAGGGTTGATCTGGAGTCCGTTCGGGGCTCCGGAGAGGGGAATCCGTCGCCGTCGTCATCGTCAACCATCCTCCATCACCAATTTCATGATGCTCACCTCCGTGCGTGAGTAATTCCATCGTAGGCTTGCTGGACGGTGATGGGTTAGATGAGATTCATCATGTAATCGAGTTAGTTTTGTTAGGGTTTGATCCCTAGTATCCACTATGTTCTGAGATTGATGTTGCTATGACTTTTCTATGCATAATGCTTGTCACTAGGGCCCGGGTGCCATGAATTTAGATCTGAACCTATTGTGTTTTCATCAATATATGAGAGTTCTTGATCCTATCTTGCAAGTCTATAGTCACCTACTATGTGTTATGATCCGGCAACCCCGAAGTGACAATAATTGGGACCACTCCCGGTGATGACCGTAGTTTGACGAGTTCATGTATTCATTATGTGTTAATACTTTGGTCCGATACTCTATTAAAAGGAGGCCTTAATATCCCTTAGTTTCCGCTAGGACCCCGTTGCCGGAGGGTAGGACAAAAGATGTCATGCAAGTTCTTTTCCATAAGCATGTATGACTATATTTGGAATACATGCCTACATTACATTGATGAATTGGAGCTAGTTCTGTGTCACCCTAGGATATGACTGTTACATGATGAACCGCATCCGGCATAATTCTCTATCACCGATCCATTGCCTACGAGCTTTCCATATATTGTTCTTCGCTTATTTACTTTTCCGTTGCTATTTCTATCATCACTACAAAATACCAAAAACATTGCTTTTGCTATCATTACCTTTTGCTACCATTACCACTACTATCATATTACTTTGCTACTAAACACTTTGTTGCAGATATTAAGTTTCCAGGTGTGGTTGAATTGACAACTCAGCTGCTAATACTTGAGAATATTAATTCTTTGGCTCCCCTTGTGTTGAATCAATAAATTTGGGTTGAATATTCTACCTTCAAAAACTGTTGCGATCCCCTATACTTGTGGGTTATCATTGAGCCTGTTGAAACATGAGATTGTTGCAATAGGACTTACGACTTAGTGCATCAGCCATGACATTGGCTTTGCCTGGGGTGTAAGTAATACCTAAGTCATAATACGAGATCAACTCCAACCAACGTCTTTGCCTAAGGTTCAAATCTGGTTGGGTGAAGATATACTTGACACTCTGGTGATCGGTGTAAATCTCGCAACGCTTACCAAGAAGGTAATGTCACCATGTCTTAAGCGCATAGACTATGGCTGCAAGCTCTAGATGTGTAGGATAGTTCTCCTCATGTGGATGCAACTGTCGAGATGCATAGGCAATCACATGATGATCTTGCATAAGGATGCAACCTAGTCCCTATCGTGAGGCATCACAATAGATAACAAAGTCCTTAGTGAAATCCGGTGGCACAAGTATGGGAGAAGAAGTCAGGTGTCTTTTCAGTTCCTGGAAATTGTGCTCACACTATGGGGACAACTCAAACTTTTTATCTTTCTTGAGAAGTTCCATGAGAGGTTTGGCTACTTTGGAGAAGTTCTCAACAAAGTGGCGACAATAACTTGCTAGACCAAGCAAACTACTACCTTGCTTATCTGACTCAGGTGGAGTCCAATAAAGGACGACCTGCACTCTCTTGGGGTTGATAGCAATGCCCTTACCAGATATCATGTGGCTTAGATAGGTCACTTCTGGCAACCCAAAATTTGCACTTGGAGAACTTGTCATAAAGGCGATGCTCTCTGAGTTTCTCTAACACAAGTCTGAGATGTTCGACATGCTCTTCCTCGTTCTTCGAGTAAATAAGAATATTGTCGAGGTAAACCACGACGAACTTATCTAAGTACGCCATGAAGATCGAGTTCATCAAGCGGGAGAATGTGGCTGGAGCATTGGTTAGACCGAAGGACATAACGGTGTACTCGTACTACCCATAACGAGTGAGAAAAGACTTCTTAGGAATGTCCCCGTTTCTGATCTTGATTTGGTGGTAGCCTAACCTCAAATCCATCTTGGAAAAGACTGCGGATCCAGCGAGATGATCATACAGGTCGCTGATCCTGGGGAGCGGATACTTGTTCTTTATCGTGACCAAATTAACGAGATGGTAATATACAACCATCCGATCCGTACCATCCTTTTTCTTGATGAAGAGGACAGGACAAGCCCAAGGAGAAGAACTAGGATGGATGGAACCCTTTTGCAAGGATTCATCGAGTTGTTTCTTAATCTCAGCTAGTTCTAAGGGTGCCATGATACATCTCTAACGTATCTAATTTTCCTAACGCTTTTCCTATTGTTTTGGACTCTAATTTGCATGATTTGAATGAAACTAACCTCGGACTAACGCTATTTTCAGCAGAACTACCATGGTGTCATTTTTGTGCAGAAATAAAAGTTCTCGAAATGCAACGAAACTTTGCGAGGATTTTTTTATACAATGAAAGAGAATTTCTGGAGCCAAGAGACACCTAAGGGGGGCACCTAGGTGGGCACAACCCACCAGGGCATGCCTGCCCCCTCCCCCAGGGGCGCCCAGGTGGGTTGTCCCCACCTGCTGGTCCCGCAGACCCTGAAACCTATGCTATAAAATCCTATTTTTCCAAAAAAAATCAGGGAAAAAGAATTACCGCGATCCACGAGATGGAGCCGCAATCACCTCCTATTCTTCATCAGGAGGCCAGATCTGGAGTGCGTTTGGGGCTCCGGAGAGGGGGATTTTCGTTCTTCGTCACCACCAACCCTTCTCCACCGCCATTTCAATGATGCTCCCCACCGGGAGTGAGTAATTCCTTCATAGGCTTGCTGGTCGGTGAGGAGTTGGATGAGATTCATCATGTAATCTAGTTAGTTTTGTTAGGGCTTGATCCCTAGTATCCACTATGTTCTGAGATTGATGTTGCTATGACTTTGCCATGCTTAATGGTTGTCACTTTGGGCCCGGGTGCCATGATTTCAGATCTGAACCGTTTATGTTATCACCATTATATCCATATTCTAGATCAGATGTTGCAAGTTATAGTCACCTACTACGTGTTATGATCCGGCAACCCCGGACTGACAATAGTCGGGACCACTCCTGGTGATGATTGTAGTTTGAGGAGTTCATGTATTCACCGTGTGTTAATGCTTTGTTCCGGTTCTCTATTAAAAGGAGGCCTTAATATCCTTTAGTTTCCAATTGGACCCCGCTGCCACGGGAGGGTAGGACAAAAGATGTCATGCAAGTTCTTTTCATAAGCATGTATGCCTATTTATGGAATACATGCCTACATTATATTTATGAACTGGAGCTAGTGCCGTATCGCCCTAGGTTATGACTGTCACATGGTGAATATCATCCAACAAATCGCCGGTCCAATGCCTATGAATTTATATCATATTGTTTCTGCTAAGTTACTACTGCTATCGTTAATGTTGCACTTGCTACAAAATTATTGCTATCACTATTGCCGTTACTATTGCTGTTGTCACTACTATCAAAACTATCATATTACTGTGCTACTGATCACGTTGCTGCAGATAATTAATCTCCAGGTATGGTTGAATTGACAACTTAGCTGCTAATACTTGCAGATATTCTTTGGCTCCCCTTATGTCGAATCTATAAATTTGGGTTGAATACTCTACCCCCGAAAACTGTTGCGATCCCCTATACTTGTGGGTTATCAAGCCATCTTGTAAGGACTCTTAGAAATTGGGGCAGTTCCTGGGATAAGATCTATGACAAACTATACATCTCTGTCAGGTGGAATGCCTGGCAGTTCCTCTGGAAAGACATCCGGAAAGTCACGGACTGCCAGGATATCTTTAAGGTCTGCGAGAAGGCTGGCATTAAGGGAATAGAGTTGACGCTTTGCAACTCTAGTTTAAACAGTGACTATCTTGCCAGATGGGTGTGTGATACGTCACCAACGTATCTATGATTTTTTTATTGTTCCATGCTATTATATTATCTGTTTTGGATGTTTAATGGGCTTTAATATGCACTCTTATATTATTTTTGTGACTACCTATTAACCGGAGGCCAAATGCCAGTTTTTTTGCCTAATTTAGTGTTTCACAGAAAAGGAATATCAAACGGAACGAAACCTTCGCGGGGATCTTTCTTGGAACAAACGCAAACCAGGAGACTTGGTGTGGAAGTCTGGAACTCCGTGAAGCTTCCATGAGGCAGGAGGGCGCGCCCAGGGGGGTAGGCGCGCCCCACCCTTGTGGGCCCCACGGAGCTCCACCGACGTACTTCTTTCACCTATATATACTCTTATACCCTAAAAACATCAGGGGGAGCCACGAAACCACTTTTCCACCGCCGCAACCTTCTATACCCGTGAGATCCCATCTGGGGCCTTTTCCGGCGATCTGCCGGAGGGGGATTCGATCACGAAGGGCTTCTACATCAACACCATAGCCTCTCCGATGATGTGTGAGTAGTTTACCATAGACCTTCGGGTCCATAGTTATTAGCTAGATGGATTCTTCTCTCTCTTCGGTTCTCAATACAAAGTTCCCCTCGATGTTCTTGGAGATCTATTCGATGGAATACTTTTTGCGGTGTGTTTGCCGAGATCCGATGAATTGTGGATTTATGATCAAGTTTATCTATGAACAATATTTGGTTCTTCTCTGAATTCTTATATGCATGATTTGATATCTTTGCAAGTCTCTTCGAATTGTCAGTTTAGTTTGGCCTACTAGATTGATCTTTCTTGCAATGGGAGAAGTGCTTAGCTTTGGGTTCAATCTTGCGGTATCCTTTCCCAGTGACAGTAGGGGCAGCAAGGCACGTATTGTATTGTTGCCATCGAGCATAAAAAGATGGGGTTTATACCATATTGCTTGAGTTTATCCCTCTACATCATGTCGTCTTGCCTAAAGCATTACTCTGTTCTTATGAACTTAATACTCTAGATGCATGCTGGATAGCGGTCGATGTGTGGAGTAATAGTAGCAGATGCAGAATCGTTTCGGTCTACTTAACACGGACGTGAAGCCTATATTTCATAATCATTGCCTAGATATTCTCATAACTATGCGCTCTTCTATCAATTGCTCGGCAGTAATTTGTTCACCCACTGTAATACTTGCTATCATGAGAGAAGCCACTAGTGAAACCTATGGCCCCCGGGTCTCTTCCTTATTATATTCAATCTCTTTATTTACAACGCATATCGTTTACTATTTTTCAATCTGTACTTTCCAATATATACAACAAAAATACCAAAAATATTAATCTTATTATCTTTATCAGATCTCACTTTCGTAAGTGACCATGAAGGGATTGACAACCCCTTTATCGCATTGGTTGCGAGGTTCTTGATTGTTTGTGCAGGTACTAGGTGACTTGCGTGTTATCTCCTACTGGATTGATACCTTGGTTTTAAAAAACTGAGGGAAATACTTACGCTACTTGGCTGCATCACCCTTTCCTCTTCAAGGGAAAACCAACGAATGCTCAAGAGGTAACAAGAAGGATTTTTGGCGCCGTTGTCGGGGAGATCTACGCTCAAGTCAAGACATACCAAGTACCCGTCATAAACTCTTCTCCCTCGCATTACATTATTTGCCATTCGCCTCTTGTTTTCCTCTCCCCCACTTCTAAAACGATTTTTGAAAACCTTTGCCTTTCCTTCGCCCTTCTTCCGTTCGTCCTTCTATTTGCTCGTGTTACCATGTGCCTTCTATTAGCTTGCATCTTCGCTTGCTAAATATCTATTGTTATGAATCCTCATCCTCTTGCTAATCTTTTAAAAAAATCCAATTATGATGAACCAATTGCTAGTGAGTTGAGTGCACTAGATTATCTTTATGAGGTTTTGCTTGAAATTCGCGAATCTGAAAATTGTGATGAAGTGTTGAAAGAAGAAAATTATAAAGTGATTCACAATAGATCTTTGAATAAAAAGCATGATTGCAATGATGTTATTATAAATTCTATTAACATCAATTGTGCTAATAATATGCAAAACCCTAAGCTTGGGGATGCTAGTTTTGCTATGACTACTATTTATTGCAATGATCATGATTGGGGTGATTCTTCTTTTGATCTTGAAAATTTATTTAAGCCCCATGATGAATATGAGATTGATAACAGTGTTTGCAATATTATTGAAAGTGGGTTTGGAAGAGTGTCAACTCTAGATCCCACATATTTGGAGAATGTTCAATCTTATTTTTTTTATAAAAGTGGGTTTGGAGTGGTCATGACTTTAGTTAACGTTAATCCCACTACTTTAGAAGAGTGTCAACTTTGCATGCATGTGGATCGTGTTAAAAATATTTTATGTGATAGCTATTTTGTTGAATTTTCTTATGATCCCACATGTAATTATTATGAGAGAGGAAAATATGATTGTAGAAATTTTCGTGTTACTAAATTACCTCTCGTTACGTTGAGATTGCTATTGTTTCTTTCCGCTTCCTTGCATATGCTAGTTTTGCTTGCTATGATAATTTGTTTGCCTATAAGATGCCTATGCATAGGAAGTATGTTAGACTTAGATGTGTTTGTCACGTGTTTCATGATGCTCTCTTTGTGCTTCAATTCTTGTCTTTCATGTGAGCATCATTAAAATTATTAATGCCTTGCTAGGGGCGTTATACGATAGCGCTTGTTGGGAGGCAACCCAATTTTATTTTTGTTCTTTAATTTTTGTTCCTGTTTAGTAATAAATAATTTATCTAGCCTCTGTTATGATTGTTTTTTTTATGTTTTAATTAGTGTTTGTGCCAAGTAAAGCCTTTAGGATCTTCTTGGGTGATTGTTGTTTGATCTTGCTGATAAAAACAGAAAGTATGCGCTCACGAAAATAATTTTCATTTTTTACCAGAGAGCGATAAAATACCAATTCCAACTGAAGTAGATCAATATACAAATTATTTAGGTCTTTCTAATTGTTCAGAAATTTTGGAGTTACAGAAGTAATCGAAAACTCCAGATTTCTACAGACTGTTCTGTTTTGACAGATTCTATTTTTCATGTGTTGTTTGCTTATTTTGATGAAACTATGGCTAGTATCGGGGGGTATGAACCATAGATAAGTTGGAATACAGTAGGTTTAACACCAATATAAATAAAGAATGAGTTAATTACAATACATTAAAGTGGTAGTTCATTTTCTTATACTAATGGAGCTCATGAGATTTTCTGTTGAGTTTTGTGTTGTGAAGTTTTCAAGTTTTTGGGTAAAGATTTGATGGATTTTGGAACAAGGAGTGGCAAGAGCCTAAGATTGGGATGCCCAAGGCACCCCAAGGTAAAATTCAAGGACAACCAAAAGCCTAAGCTTGGGATGCCCCGGAAGGCATCCCCTCTTTCGTCTTCATCTATCGGTAGCTTTGGTTGAGGCTATATTTTTATTCACCACATGATATGTGTTTTCCTTGGAGAGTCTTGTATGATTTGAGTCTTTGATTATTAGCTTACCACAATCATCCTTGCTGTACACACCTTTTGGGAGAGACACACATGTATCGGAATTTATTAGAATACTCTATGTGCTTCACTTATATCTTTTGAGCTAGATAATTTTGCTCTAGTGCTTCACTTATATCTTTTTAGAGCATGGTGGTGGCTTTATTTTATAGAAATTATTGATCTCTCATGCTTCACTTATATTATTTTGAGATTATTTTAGAACATCATGGTAATTTTCTTTGGTTATAAAATTAGTGCTAATATGATGGGCATCCAAGATAGGTATAATAAAAACTTCCAAATAGAGTGCATTAAGCATTATGAGAAGTTTGATACTTGATAATTGTTTTGAGATATAAATATGGTGATATTAGAGTCGTGCTAATTGATTAATTGTGAAATTGAGAAATACTTGTGTTGAGGTTTGCATGTCCTGTAGCATGCACGTATGGTAACCGTTGTGTGACAAATTTGAAGCATGAGGTGTTTTTTGATTGCCTTCCTTATGAGTGGTGGTCAGGGACGAGCGATGGTCATTTCCTACCAATCTATACCTCTAGGAGCATGCGCGTAGTGCTTGGTTTTGATGACTTGTAGATTTTTGCAATAAGTATCTGAGTTCTTTATGACTAACGCTGAGTTCATGGATTATACGCACTCTCACCCTCCCACCATTGCTAGCCTCTCTTGTACCGCGCAACTTTCGCCGGTACCATAAGCCCATCATTTGCCTTCCTCAAAACAGCCACCATACCTAACTATTATGACATTTCCATAGCCATTCTGAGATATATTGCCATGCAACTTTCCACCGTTCCATTTATTATGACACGCTTCATCATAGTCATATTGCTTTGCATGATCATATAGTTGACATTGTATTTGTGGCATGGCCACCTTTCATAATTTTTATACATGTCACTCTTGATTCATTGCACATCCCGGTACACCGCCGAAGGCATTCACATAGAGTCATATTTTGTTCTAAGTATCGAGTTGTAATTCTTGAGTTGTAAGTAAATAAAAGTGTGATTATCTTCATTATTAGAGCATTGTCCCATGTGAGGAAAGGATGATAGAGACTATGATTCCCCCACAAGTCGGGATGAGACTCCGGACGAAAAATAAAAAGAAAAAAAGAGGCCAAAAAAAGGAGAAGGCCCAAACAAACAAAAATAATAAATGAGAGAAAAAGAGAGAAGGGGCAATGTTACTATCCTTTTTCCACACTTGTGCTTCAAAGTAGCACCATGATCTTCATGATAGAGAGTCTCTTATGTTGTCACTTTCATATACTAGTGGGAATTATTCATTATAGAACTTGGCTTCTATATTCCAATGATGGGCTTCCTCAAATTGCCCTAGGTCTTCGTGAGCAAGCAAGTTGGATGCACACCCACTTAGTTTCTTTTGTTGAGCTTTCATACACTTATAGCTCTAGTGCATCCGTTGCATGGCAATCCCTACTCACTCACATTGATATTTATTGATGGGCATCTCCATAGCCCATTGATACGCCTAGTTGATGTGAGACTATCTTCCTCCTTTTTGTCTTCTCCACAACCACCATTCTATTCCACCCATAGTGCTATGTCCATGGCTCGCGCTCATATATTGCGTAAAAGTTGAAAAAGTTTGAAAAGTCTAAGTATGAAACAATTGCTTGGCTTGTCATCGGGGTTGTGCATGATGGGAGCATTTTGTGTGATGGAGATGAAGCATGGCCAAACTATATGATTTTGTAGGGATGAGCTTCCTTTAGCTATGTTATTTTGAGAAGACATAATTGCTTGGTTAGTATGCTTGAAGTATTATTGTTTTTATGTCAATACTAAACTATTGTCTTGAATCTTTCGGATCTGAACATTCATGCCACAATAAAGGAAATTACATTGAAAATTATGTTAGGTAGCATTCCAGATCAAAATTTTTGTTTTTATCATTTACCTACTCAAGGACGAGCAATAATTAAGCTTGGGAATGCTTGATACGTCTCAAACCTATCTATAATTTTTTATTGTTCCATGCTATTATATTATCTATTTTGGATGTTTAATGGGCTTTAATATGCATTTTTATATTATTTTTGGGACTAACCTATTAACCGGAGGCCCAGTGCCAGTTTTTGTTTTTGCCTATTTTAGTGTTTCACAGAAAAGGAATATCAAACGGAATCCAAACGGAACAAAACCTTCACGAGGATCTTTCTTGGAACAAACGCAAACCAGGAGACTTGGAGTGGAAGTATGGAACTCCGTGAAGCTTCCACAAGGCAGGAGGGCGCGCCCAGGGGGGTAGACACGCCCCCACCCTCGTGGGCCCCACGGAGCTCCACCGACATACTTCTTTCACCTATATATACTCTTATACCCTAAAAACATCAGGGGGAGCCACAAAACCACTTTTCCACCGCCGCAACCTTCTGTACCCGTGAGATCCCATATGGGGCCATTTCCGGCGATTTGCCGGAGGGGGATTCGATCACAAAGGGCTTCTACATCAACACCATAGCCTCTCCGATGATGTGTGAGTAGTTTACCATAGACCTTCGGGTCCATAGTTATTAGCTAGATGGCTTCTTCTCTCTCTTTGGTTCTCAATACAAAGTTCTGCTCGATGTTCTTGGAGTTCTATTCGATGTAATACTTTTTGCGATATGTTTGCCGAGATCCGATGAATTGTGGATTTATGGTCAAGTTTATCTATGAACAATATTTGGTTCTTCTCTGAATTCTTATATGCATGATTTGATATCTCTGCAAGTCTCTTGGAATTATTGATTTAGTTTGGCCTACTAGATTGATCTTTCTTGAAATGGGAGAAGTGCTTAGCTTTGGGTTCAATCTTGCGGTGTCCATTCCCAGTGACAGTAGGGACAGCAAGGCACGTATTGTATTGTTGCCATCAAGGATAAAAAGATGGGGTTTATACCATATTGCTTGAGTTTATCCCTCTACATCATGTCATCTTGCCTAAAGCATTACTCTGTTCTTATGAACTTAATACTCTGGATGCATGCTGGATAGCGATCGATGTGTGGAGTAATAGTAGTAGATGCAGAATCGTTTTGGTCTACCTAACACGGACGTGATGCCTATATTTCATAATCATTGCCTAGATATTCTCATAACTATGCGCTCTTCTATCAATTGCTCGACAGTAATTTGTTCACCCACCGTAATACTTGCTATCATGAGAGAAGCCGCTAGTGAAACCTATGGCCCCCCGGTTTCTTCCTTATTATATTGCATCTCTTTATTTACAACACATCTTGTTTAGTATTTTGCAATCTTTACTTTCCAATCTATACAACAAAAATACCAAAAATATTTATCTTATTATCTTTATCAGATCTCACCACTGTAAGTGACGGTGAAGGGATTGACAACCCCTTTATCGCGTTGGTTGCGAGGTTCTTGATTGTTTGTGCAGGTACTAGGTGACTTGCATGTTATCTCCTACTAGATTGATACCTTGGTTCTCAAAAACTCAGGGAAATACTTACGCTACTTTGCTGCATCACCCTTTCCTCTTCAAGGGAAAACCAACACATGCTCAAGAGGTATCAAGAAGGATTTCTGGTGCCGTTGCCGGGGAGATCTACGCTCAAGTCAAGACATACCAAGTACCCATCATAAACTCTTCTCCTTCGCATTACATTATTTTCCATTTGCCTCTCGTTTTCCTCTCCCCCACTTCTAAAACGATTTTCAAAAACCTTTGCCTTTTCTTCGCCCTTCTTCCATTTGCCCTTCTGTTTGCTCATGTTACCATGTGCCTTCTATTAGCTTGCATCTTCGCTTGCTAAATATCTATTGTCATGAATCCTCATCCTCTTGCTAATCTTTTTAAAAGATCCAATTAGGATATAGCAATTGCTAGTGAGTTGAGTGCACTAGATTATCTTTATGAGGTTTTGCTTGAAATTCATGAATCTAAAAATTGTGATGAAGTGTTGATAGAAGAAAATTATAAAGTGATTCACAATAGATCTTTCAATAAAAAGCATGATTGCAATGATGTTATTATAGATTCTATTAACATCAATTGTGCTAATAATATGCAAAACCCTAAGCTTGGGGATGCTAGTTTAGCTATGACTACTATTTGTTGCAATGATCATGATTGGGGTGATTCTTCTTTTGATCTTGAAAATTTATTTAAGCCCCATGATGAATATGAGATTGATAATAGTGTTTGCAATATTATTGAAAGTGGGTTTGGAAGAGTGTCAACTTTAGATCCCACATATTTGGAGAATGTTCAATCTTATGATTTTTTTTATAAAAGTGTGTTTGGAGAGGTCATGACTTTAGTTAATGTTAATCCCACTATTTTGGAAGAGTGTCAACTTTGCATGCATGTGGATCATGTTAAAAATATTTTATGTGATAGCTATTTTGTTGAATTTGCTTATGATCCCACATGTAATTATTATGAGAGAGGAAAATATGATTGTAGAAATTTTCATGTTACTAAATTACCTCTCGTTACGTTGAGATTGCTATTGTTTCCTTCCGCTTCCTTGCATATGCTAGTTTTTGCTTGCTATGATAATTTGTTTGCCTATAAGATGCCTATGCATAGGAACTATGTTAGACTTAGATGTGTTTGTCACGCGTTTCATGCTGCTCTCTTTGTGCTTCAATTCTTGTGTTTCATGTGAGCATAGACCTAGCTCTGATGCCACTGTTGGGGAACGTAGTAATAATTCAAAATATTCCTACGTGTCACAAGATCAATCTAGGAGATGCTAGCAATGAGAGAGAGGGAGTGCATCTCCATACCCTTGAAGATCGCTAAGCGGAAGCATTGCAAGAACGCGGTTGATGGAGTCGTACTCGCGGCGATTCAAATCGCGGAAGATTCGATCAAGCGCCCAACGGACAGCGCATCCACGTTCAACACACGTACAGCCCAGGGACCTCTCCTCCTTGATCCAGCAAGGGGAGAGGATATGTTGAGGGAGAACTCCGGTAGCACGACGGCGTGGTGGTGGTGGAGCTCGTGGTTCTCCGGCAGAGCTTCGCTAAGCACTACGGAGGAGGAGGAGGTTTCGGAGGAGGGAGGGGCTGCGCCAGGGAAGGGGTGCGGATGCCCTCCCATCCCCTCTATTTATAGGGTGAAAGGGCGAGGGGGTCGGCCCCCTAGATGCATCTAGAGGGGGGGGGCAGTTGAGGGAGTCTTGGACTAAGGGGTCCTCGGGGGTCCGGCCTGTTGGACATGGGCCGGACTATTGGGCCATGAAGATACCAGATAGAAGACTTTCTCCCGTGTCCGGAAAGGACTCTCCTTTGCCTGGATGGCAAGCTTGGCGTCTAGATATACTATTTCCTATCTATGTAACCAACTTTCTATAACCCTAGTCCCCTCCGGTGACTATATAAACCGGAGGGCTTAGTCCGTAGGAGGGCATACTCATAATCAGATAGGCTAGACTTCTAGGGTTTTAGCCATTATGATCTCGTGGTAGATCAACTCTTGTAACCCCCATACTCATCAATATTAATCTAGCAGGATGTAGGGTTTTACCTCCATTGAGAGGGCCCGACTCTGGGTAAACATTGTGTCCCCTGTCTCCTGTTACCATCAACCTCAGACACACAGTTCGGGATCCCCTACCCGAGATCCGCCGGTTTTGACACCGACATGGGTGCTTTCATTGAGAGTTCCACTGTGACTTTGAAGTTAGGGTTGATGGCTCGCCTTGTGATCCAGGACAACATCATCGCCGATGGAGCCCTGGCCTCAGGCCAAACCCTCTGGCTGGGTGGCTTTATCATGACCGTCTGTTCGGCTGGGGAGTCGTCGATGACTTCTCGGGTCATCAAAAACCGCCTCCGAGTTGACTCCGAATACTCCAAACAGATGGATCCGACGGAATTATCGTCCTTGAACGAACTCCTGGATCGCATCGCAGCTTTGGGTCGCTACATACTATGGTCGGATTGGGCTTAAACCCGATCAGAGAGAAATCAAATCTCCGTCGATCACCCATCAGATAGCGGTAGTGGAGGAGCAAAACAACAACTCTCCCTCTATACTGAGGACGAACTATGTTCGGATCTCCGAGCTCGAAGAGCCGGATACCTACCCACAGAATGACACACCTTGTCCTCCGAACTTGGAATCAGACGGTAGACCTGAAAAATCGGTCGATCTCCCGGAGCCCGACCTATTAAGCTCGGAAGTTTCTCAGACTCCAGATCCGAAATTGGTTCAGGGTTCGGATTTAAATCCACCCACCCACCTAGATATACGCGATATCACATATCTACGACAGCTGTTGGGGATATTACTACTTGAGGTAAACCGGCCTTATGTAGCGGGTTGACTCTTTGAAGATTAGAAGCCCATGAAGAGGTAAAGATGATGGCGCTTTACGGAGGGCCCAAAGGCGGGTTACAGCTTGTAAATGTAAACTGGCCTAGTCATGTAACTTGTATAGTAAGATAGAGAGAGAGAGAGAGGACGAACCGAATACGTTTATGATCCGGCTTCGGGACTCTGTAGCCCGGAGGACGTCAACCTATGTGTATAAAGGGACAACCCGGCTGCGGTTTAGAGACATAAAACAACAAATCGAGAGCCAGACAAAGCGGATTCGCTCCCTGGCCTTCGAAACCCTAGCAATACCAATCACAACTAGACGTAGGCTTTTACCTTCATCGAAGGGGCCGAACTAGTATAAACTCGCGTGTCCCCTTGTACGGTTTAACCCCTTTAAGATAACCCGTTGCGATGGCTCCACGACTAAGTCCTTTCATGAGGACATCTTCCGTGACAAACCCACGACAGTTGACGCCCACCGTGGGGCTATCGCACGATGGTTTTGAGTTCTTGAAGGGCAGCTTCGAGTGACTTAAGGGATATGCTGTGGGCCAGATGACGGAGAGTTGTCGCGGCAAGCTCTACATCAACAATAAAGGATGGGGTCCCGACGCCGATTCAATCGAATACGGGTACCGGGTCCCCTTTGGTGGGATTCACGTCTTCATCGGCAAGATCGGCGAACCGGCCCCCGAGCTAGACATCTGCACCGACATCATCGAAACGGCTCGGCGTGCAAGTTCTTCACCGGTTCAGCCCGAGGCAAGGCATGTTTTCATAGGTGTCATCCATGGATCAGGGTACGAGGATGGACCGCTGTCCGATGGAGAAACCGTAGTCTGCTCTGATGATGAGTCTTCTGGAGAGACCGAATCGCTTTACCGGTTGCAGGACGGCCGGATTGAGGGAGGATCTGAGGGCAACAGTATTCCGGATTCCCCCGGTCTACCAAACCGGGCCGCCATCTTCATGGCCGGCACACAATCGGTGCCTCATTCATCTACCGCCGCAGCAATGCTCTCCGGTTCAACGACGGCCACACCAGCAGGGGCAGGAAGCTCGGTGCCACCTCCGGCCCAAGTCTTGTCTGACTTGTTCAACGCTCTGGCAACATTTATGTCCGCGGAGGTGGACATAGCAACCAGGGATCAGCATAATGCGGAGATTGTAAAAGTGAAAGATCAGATAGCCCAGGCTAAAGCGGACCTGGCAGCAGAGAATGCCAGGATGGCTATGGAGCGGGCCAAGTTGGAAGCACAGGCCTACCAGATTAGACTGGATCAGAATGCTTTAGAGGAAGTCATGAGAAGAAGGTATCAATCACGTCTCTCGTCGGTTTATGAGCCGCAGAATCTTTTCAACACGCCAGGTGCAGGAGCTGGTAACCAACCCACGCTAAACCGAGCGGGGGCGCCGGGAGCAGGAGCGCTAGTTCAGCCACGCACGACGGACTTGCCTCGCCAGAACAACGTTGTGCCATCAACGCCGCCTGGGCATTATTCCAATCCATTGGACAACATTGTGGCCGCCGCTTCACGCCTGGCGGCCCTCCCAACCGACGGCGAGTCACTGGTTGCAGTGGAAGCGCGTCGGGCCAGGGATCTCCTTCAAACAGCACTA
The DNA here is from genome assembly GCF_056163025.1 of Triticum urartu. Classification (NCBI taxonomy): domain Eukaryota; kingdom Viridiplantae; phylum Streptophyta; class Magnoliopsida; order Poales; family Poaceae; genus Triticum; species Triticum urartu. The sequence goes on from NC_141874.1 coordinate 77,312,195, forward strand.
AATCAACAGCAAGCATATTCACACAGCCGTGAGAGGATTCATTCCACTCCCCGTCCAAGCCGGAGTTATAGCAGACATGTGGAGGATGAACCGGCCGTGTCCAGTAGTGCACGTTGCCGAAATTCGCCACGAGGGAACAACCCGACTGGGGGAGGCGCTAATGCGCAAGATGTTGTGGACCATGGCCGCGCACGTCGAGAGGCCGAGTTGACAGCTCGACACAGAGCACGGCAGCATACTCCGGTTCACCCCACGGCCTCCGTGGAGCCAGGGGTGATGTTCAGTTCCTTAGGGGTACCGTGTTTAACTCCTGCTTTGCGTAATGTGAGACTGCCCAAGGATTTCAAGGGACCTCGTAAGGTACCAAATTACACCGCCGATTTGTAGCCAGAGGCATGGGTGGAGAGCTATGAAATGGCAATGGAGATGTTAGATGTGGATGAGGCGGTGTGTGCTAAATATTTCACCATGATATTGGAAGGAACAGCTCGCACTTGGTTGAAGAGCTTGCCGACCAACTCTGTTGAAGCATGGGCCGAATTGAAGCACCGGTTTATCCAGAACTTCAAGGATACGTGTAAGCAGCCAATGTCAATTGTAGATCTGGCCGCTTGTGTCCAAGCGGAAGGGGAGTCCACGACCCATTGGGTCAAACGGGTCTCGGCGATTTTGCATTCATCAGATCATATCAATGCAGACACCGCAGTGTTAACGTTAGAGGGAAATTGCCGTTTCAAACCGTTAAAACAGAAGTTGGGAAGGCTCAAACGTCACTGCAACGACATGTCAACACTCATGGCCGCTTTGGTTAAATATGCCGATTCAGATAATACCAAGGATCCGGATTCAGAGGAGGACAAACCGGAGAAAGGTAAGAAGAACAGCAATGCCAAAGGCCAACAACATAATCCGGTAGGACATGGAAACGCTGGTAAGCACAAGGCCGGTAGTAGCTTGGACTTTGTCGCAAATACCAATGCGTAGGAGAATGGCCAGCGCCGTAAAGGCAAGTAGCCCCAGAGGGGTGGAGGTCCAGGCAACAATTTGGAGCGTTTGTTAAATCAGCCCTGTCCAAAGCACGGATCGAAGGAGAAACCAGCATCACATCTCTGGAAAGATTGTTATATCATGCGGGATTTAAAGAATTCCAATATGTTCCAATATGACAACGGCCCGCCCGGCGGTTCAGGAGGAGGTTTCCATGGGCCGGGTTACGGAGGTGGTGGTTCCGGTTCAGGGTTTCCAGGCAACCAAATCGGACACGTCAACCAAGGACACCAAGACAACCAGGGAGGCTACAACCATCAGGGGAGTCAGCAGCAGCAGCAGTCGGGTTATCAGAGCAATCCCAAACAGCTGAACAACGGGCAATACCATGTCTTCACTACTAGTTTGTGCAAACGTGATCAGAAGCTTCACAAAAGGGCAGTCAACTCTGTTGAGCCGGCGGTACCGCAGTATTTACGCAGGTCTGAGCAACCTATTTTGTGGAGTAGAGATGATCACCCGCCCCGGGTTGATAATCCAGGTCATTTGGCCTTGGTGGTAGCCCCTCAAGTCGGGGGATACAAGTTCACTAAAGTGCTCATGGATGGGGGAAGTAGTATCAATATTTTGTATTATGATATGTTCCGCCGTATGGGGTTGACAGATAAGGATCTAAACCGTCAAATACGGTCTTTCATGGTGTGGTGCCTTGTAAGTCTGCATATCCTGTTGGTAAGATAGCTTTAAAGGTAGCTTTTGGAGATGACTGCGATTCAAGGTCAGAAACTTTGACATTTGAGGTGGTAAAGATCAAAAGTCCGTACCATGCCTTGTTTGGGCGGCCGGTTTATGCTAATTTTATGGCAAGGCCTGTTGGGGAACATAGTAATTTCAAAATTTTCCTACGCACACGCAAGATCATGGTGATGCATAGCAACGAGAGGGGAGAGTGTAGTCTACGTACCCTCCTAGACCGACAGCGGAAGTGTTATGACAACGCGGTTGATGTATTCGAACGTCTTCACGGCCCGACCGATCAAGCACCGAAAATACGGCACCTCCGAGTTCTAGCACACGTTCAGCTCGATGAAAATCCCCGGACTCCGATCCAGCAAAGTGTCGGGGAAGAGTTCCGTCAGCACGACAGCGTGGTGACGATCTTGATGTTCTACCGTCGCAGGGCTTCGCCTAAGCACCGCTACAATATTATTGAGGAGTATGGTGGAGGGGGGTGTGACGCCCCCGATTTAATCGTACACTAATCATACACGCAAACGTGTACGGTCAAGATCAGGGACTCACGGGAAGATATCACAACACAACTCTACAAATAAAATAAGTCATACAAGCATCATATTACAAGCCAGGGGCCTCGAGGGCTCGAATACAAGAGCTCGATCATAGACGAGTCAGCGGAAGCAACAATATCTGAGTACAGACATAAGTTAAACAAGTTTGCCTTAAGAAGGCTAGCACAAACGGGGATACAGATCGAAAGAGGCGCAGGCCTCCTGCCTGGGATCCTCCTAACTACTCCTGGTCGTCGTCAGCGGGCATCATGTAGTAGTAGGCACCTCCGGTGTAGTAGGAGTCGTCGTCGACGGTGGCGTCTGGCTCTTGGGCTCCAACATCTGGTTGCGACAACCAGGTAGAAGGGATAGGGGAAAAGAGGGAGAAAGCAACCGTGAGTACTCATCCAAAGTACTCGCAAGCAAGGAGCTACACTACATATGTATGCATTGGTATCAACTGGAATAAGGCTATCATATGTGGACTGAACTGCAGAATGCCGGAATAAGAGGGGGGTAGCTAGTCCCTTCAAAGACTACGCTTCTGGCAGCCTCCGTCTTGCAGCATGTAGAAGAGAGTAGACTGAAGTCCTCCAAGTAGCATCGCATAGCATAATCCTAACCGATGATCCTCCCCTCGTCGCCCTGTGAGAGAGCGATCACCGGTTGTATCTGGCACTTGGAAGGGTGTGTTTTATTTAGTATCCGGTTCTAGTTGTCATAAGGTCAAGGTACAACTCCAAGTCGTCCTGTTACCGAAGATCACGGCTATTCGAATAGATTAACTTCCCTGCAGGGGTGCACCACATTCCCCAACACGCTCGATCCCATTTGGCCGGACACACTTTCCTGGGTCATGCCCGGCCTCGGAAGATCAACACGTCGCAGCCCCACCTAGGCACAACAGAGAGGTCAGCACGCCGGTCTAAACCTATGCGCACAGGGGTCTGGGCCCATCGCCCTTAGCACACCTGCACGTTGCATACGCGGCCGAAAGCAGACCTAGCCTAGTGGCGTTCCAGTCCAATCCGGCGCGCGCCACTCAGTCGCTGACGTCACGAAGGCTTCGGCTGATACCACGACGCCGGGATACCCATAACTACTCCCGCGTAGATGGTTAGTGCGTATAGACCAAATGGCCAGACTCAGATCAAATACCCAGATCTCGTTAAGCGTGTTAAGTATCCGCGAACGCCGACCAGGGCCAGGCCCACCTCTCTCCTAGGTGGTCGGAACCTGCCCTGTCGCTCTGCCTCAAAGATCCACTCGCGGGTGCTCCTCAAGCCGACCCGTCTTTAATCACCACATGTATCATGTATAAAGTAAATAGTATATACCCGTGATCACCTCTCGAGTGATCACGGCCCGATAGTATAGCACAGCAAACGGATAAGAATGTAGGGCCACAGATGGAAATACTAGCATCCTATACTAAGCAAGTAGGATTGCAGGTAAAGGTATCAACAGTAGTAGCAAGGACAGGCTATGCATCAGGATAGGAATAACGAAAATAGTAACATGCTACACTATTCTAATGCAAGCAGTATAGAGAAGAGTAGGCGATATCTGGTGATCAAAAGGGGGGGGGCTTGCCTGGTTGCTCTGGCAAGAGAGAGGGATCGTCAACTCCGTAGTCGTACTGGGTAGCAGCGGCGTCGGTCTCGGTGTCTATCAAGAGAAGAGGGGGGAGAAACAATAAATATATAAGCAAGCATATGCATAGTGATGCATGACATGACAAGTAACAACGTTAGAGGTGCCCTAACGCGGTATTAGGTGATACCGGTGAAGGAGGATAACATCCGGGAAAGTATCCCCGGTGTTTCGCGTTTTCGGACAGATGAACCGGAGGTGAAATGTTACAGGTTCACTATGCTAGGGACGCGTGGCGGGCGAACGGGCTGCGTATCCGAATTCGTCTTGTCGTTCTGAGCAACTTTCATGTACAAAGTTTTTCCATCCGGGCTACGGTTTATTTTATATTGATTTTAAAAGATTTAAATCATTTTCATGATTTATTTAATTATTTTAATACAACATTATCCAGAACAGTGCTTGCTGACGTCATCATGACGTCAGCATGACGTCAGCAGTCAACAGAGGTGTTGACTGGTCAACTGACGTGTGGGACCCACTGGTCATTGACTGTTTAGCCTAATAAGTGTTTAACTAAACTAACTACTGTTTAATTAAACTAATTAGTTAGTTAGGTTAATCTAATTATGATTAATTCCTTAATTAATTAATTAATTATTATTATTATTATTATTATTTTTATTATATTTTTTAATTATTTTCTTCTTTTTTTTAATTAAAACGTTCTGGGGCGGTGGGGCCCCTTGTCAAAAGGCCCATAGGCCTATCGGGTCGGGCGTGCAAGCGACGGGCGCCACCCGAATGGGCACGCGCCCATGGGCGGGCAGATCCGGCGCAGCGCCGGAGCAGGGGGAGGCCGGTGGACACGGCCTCGGCCAGGGAAGGCGCGGTCCTGGCGTGGGGAGCGGCACAGCAGCGGTAACGGGGCGGCCTGCGGCAGCGGGAGAGGCCATGGCGAGCAGCACCAGCAGTGCGGCTCGGAGGGGGGGATGGGAGTAGGGCGACGCGCGGGCGGCGCAATGCGAGCGAGCAGCGCCGCGGCAGAGCGAGGCGGGGCTCGGGCGCACATGCGCGGGGCCACGTCGGGCGCGGCGAGGCCAAGAGGGCGCGGGCCGGCGCGGGGGCACGCGCGAGCGGTGCGGCGGGCGAGCAGGGAGGCGCGGGCGCGCGCCTGGGCGCAGGGGGACGTCGGCGCGAGGCAGACGGCGGGGGGGGGGGGGGCAGCGGGGAGCGCGGTCACGGCGAGCACGCATCGGGCGCGACCAAGTGCGGGACAGAGAGGAGGGGAGGCTTGCCGGAGCGCGGGTGAGCAGGGAGGAGGAGGAGAGGTGCTCACGGGGATGGGCGCGTAGGGTCTAGGCAGGGGGGATTGAGGAGGAGGGCGGAGACGACGGCGTCGAGGAGGCAGTCCGGCGACGCGGTCCGGGGCGGCGTGGTCTCCAGGCGGCAACGGGCGACGGCGTCGGGCACCGAGTGAGGGAGAAGGGGATCGGGCTCCTCCCGATCCAGATCCAGCGCGAGGGGGTGGGGGAGAGCGAGTGGGGAGTGGGGGTGGTGGCCGTTAGGGTTTCCTCCTGGTGGGGGGTTATGGAGGGGAGGTAGCGGGCCGGCCGGCTAGGCCTGGGGTTGGCCCAGTTGGGCCACGGCCCAGGGAGGGGGGGGGGGCTTTATCTTTCTTTTCTTTTTCTTTTGTTTTCCCCTTCTGTATTTTCTTTTATTATTTCTTTCCTGTTTAATTCATCTAAAAGTATTTAGGCATTTTATAAAAAGGTGTTTACTTCACCATAATTACCGATGCAATATTAGACATAGCCCGAACATTTTATTTTAATATTTGAAAACTTTTGACGTTTGACTTATTTAGGATTTAAATTTGAAACGGTTTTGAATTAACCCGAGATTAATTACAGTGACAGAGGTGACGTGTCACCATTAACGTGAGATCACTGTAGCATGATTATCCGGGCGTTACAAATCTCCTCCACTACAAGACATCTCGTCCCGAGATTTAGGAGGTAGAAGGAAACAGTGCAGGGTATTCATCGCTAAGACGATCCTCGCGTTCCCAGGTGGCTTCGTCTTCAGAGTGATTCGACCACTGGACCTTGAGGAACTTGATTGCCTTCTGACGGGTGCGGCGTTCAGTTTGGTCGAGAATGCGGACCGGATGCTCTTTATAGGAGAGGTCCTGTTGCAACTCGAGCACTTCATGGTCCACTGCTCGGATTGGGTCCTTGAAGCAGCGTCGAAGTTGCGACACGTGGAACACATCGTGAACCTGAGAAAGGTTTGACGGAAGCTCCAGTTGATATGCCACTTTACCACGCCTTTCGAGAATAGTGAAAGGACCAATATAGCGGGGAGCTAGCTTTCCCTTGATCCCGAAGCGGTGTGCACCCTTCATTGGTGTAACTCAAAGATAAGCCTTTTCGCCAGGTTGGTAGACCATGTCTTGGTGATGACGGTCATACTGACTTTTCTGACGTGACTGAGCAGTCTTGAGATTCTCGCGAATAATGCGAACTTGTTCTTCGGCCTGTTGGATAATATCCGGACCAAAGAGTGGACGCTCCCCAGTTTCTGACCAGTTCAGAGGGGTTCGACACTTTCGTCCATATAGCACTTCGAAGGGGGACATCTTCAGACTAGCTTGATAGCTATTATTATAAGAGAACTCGGCATATGGAAGAGATTCCTCCCATTTCTTGCCGAATGAGATTACACAAGCTCGAAGCATGTCTTCGAGAACTTGGTTGACACGTTCAACCTGTCCTTGCGACTGAGGATGGAACGCAGTACTGAACGACAGATGAGTCCCCATAGCTTCTTGGAAACTCGCCCAAAACCTTGAAGTGAATAAGCTGCCACGGTCTGAACTGATAACCAGTGGGATACCGTGAAGTGAAACAATTCTGGCCATGTAGAGAGTAGCAAGCTGACTAGCAGTGATTGTCTCTTTGACCGCCAGGAAATGGGCAACTTTGGAAAGCCGGTCAATGACGACAAGAATAGCATCATTACCTTTCTGCGATTTGGGAAATCCAGTGACGAAGTCCATCTCAACATGGTCCCATTTCCATTCACGAATAGAGATAGGTTGCAGAGTTCCAGTAGGCCTTTGATGCTCTGCTTTGATTCGGCGACAAACATCACACTCAGCAACATAACGAGCAATGTCCTGCTTCATATTAGACCACCAGAATCTTTGACGAATATCCTGGTACATCTTTGTACTACCAGGATGGATGGACAGAGGCGTATCATGGGCTTCTTGCATAACCCTTTTAGTCTTATCCAGGTTTTTTCTTCGAACATGGTACCACTAGGCGGCCTTTGAAATACAAGGTGCCATCGTCGGCGATTGTGAAGAATGAGGGCTTTCCTTTTTTGAGGTCGCGCTTAATCTTGAGGACTTCATCGTCACATTTCTGTATCCATTTGATGGTGTCCACAAGATCTGGTTTCGCAACCAGGGTATTGAGAGAACCCTTGGAAACAACATGGAGGTTCTGTTTGGGGAAACCTTCGGGAGGGGGAGCGAGTGATCCCGGGGGAACAATATGGAGGTTCAGCCTTCTAAATTCTTCGACAAGCGAGGGCTAAACTTTGTGAACCTAGAGATGGTTGCAGTAAGACTTGCGGCTCAGGGCATCAGCCATTACATTAGCCTTGCCGGGGGTATATGATATATCCACGTCAAAGTCTGCAACAGTCTCCATCCATCTTTGCTGACGTAGGTTCAAATCTGGCTGAGTAAACAGATACTTCAGACTTTGATGGTCGGTGAAGATCTCGCAACGATTACCGAGAAGGTAATGTCGCCACTGCTTCAGTGCATGAATGACAGCAGCAAGCTCGAGGTCGTGAACTGGGTAGTTTTCTTCGTGAGGGTGCAATTGACGAGAGGCATAAGCAATCACTCTGCGCTCTTGCATTAGGACATAGCCTAATCCTTGGCGGGAAGCGTCGCAGTAAATAACGAAGTCCTTCTTAGTATCAGGTGGAGCAAGCACGGGGGCAGAAGTCAACTTGTCTTTGAGCGCCTGGAAACTTTCCTGACACTTGTCTGTCCATTCGAACTTGACACCCTTATGCAACAGATTAGTCAGAGGCCTGGCAATCTTGGAGAAGTTCTTGACGAATCGACGGCAATAGCTGGCGAGACCGAGAAAACTTCGGACTTGCTTGACATTCTTCGGAGGAGTCCAATCGAGAATAGCCTGAACTCGTTCAGGGTTGACGGCAATACCATCCTTGGAGATGACATGCCCAAGATAGGTTACTTCGGGGAGCCAGAATTCACACTTGGAATACTTAGCATACAGTTGATGCTCTCGAAGTTTTTCTAGCACCAGACGAAGATGTCCAGCATGTTCTTCCTCGTTCTTGGAAAATACAAGGATGTCGTCCAGATAAACCATGACGAACTTGTCGAGGTAATCCATGAATATATAGTTCATCAGACGAGAGAAGGTGGCGGGAGCATTCGTTAAGCCGAATGACATGACGGTGTACTCGTATGATCCATACCGAGTCACGAAGGCGGTTTTTGGGATGTCCTCCTCACGAACACGGATCTGGTGGTAACCCAACCTCAAGTCGAGTTTGGAGAACACTGATGAGCCAGCCAGTTGATCATAAAGATCATTGATCCGAGGAAGAGGGTATTTATTCTGAATGGTAGCTTGGTTTATAGGACGGTAGTCGTGGACCAATCGGTTTGTCCCATCCTTCTTCCTAACAAAAAGAGAAGGTGCTCCCCAAGGAGAGCAACTTGGGCGAATGAAACCTTTGACAAGAGATTTGTCAATTTCCTCCTTAAGCTCAATGAGTTCATGCGGCGGCATCTTATAGGGTCGTTTAGCTATAGGGGTGGTGCCGGGTTTCAAGTCGATGATGAACTCGACAGCTCTAGCAGGGGGAATCCCAGGAAGTTCTTCTGGGAAGACGTCTTGGAATTCACGAACGACGGGAATGTTTTCAATGCCCTCGAGTGGCGCAGCGTTCAACGCATTCAAGACATAAAGTCGTGCCTCGGCGTTCTAAACTAGATGAGCTTGGTAAGCTATTATTTCGTCAGAAGGGTGTAGCAGATGGACGACCTTAGTGGCGCAAACTATAGAAGCAGTATGCGCTTTCAACCAATCCATTCCCAGAATGAGGTCGATGTTAGACGACTTCAGGATAATGGGAGAGGCATAGAATTCCAGCCCTTCAATTTCCACGGGGACATCGATGCCAACCAGTGAGGTTTGACATTGTCCCACGGGGGTTTTTACCAATACCGAAGTGTTCATCTCCTCACATTTAACGTCATGCTTGTATGCAAAATCTTCTGACATGAATGAATGCGATGCTCCTGAATCGAATAAAACAGATGCAGGTACTGAGTTTACGAGGAGTGTACCCATCATGGTAGCAGGCTGGTCTTGGGCTTCGTTCAGATCAACATGGTTGGCATGAACGTGACCATAAGACTTGGCATTGTTGTTGCGGGGCTGGTTGTTTCCACGGCCAGTTGCTGGAAGGGCCAGTTGATTCTGTTTCTGGTTGCATTCCCTAGCACGGTGCCCTGGTTGTCCACACCTGAAGCACAAACCATTCTCGGGAGTAGGAACAGGAGCTTGGGGTGGTGGAGCTGGAAGCCTTGGCTGCCTAGTTGGAGCCGTAGGCAGACGAGGTGTAGCATAGGACTGCCTTGGGGCAGGTGCATTCGGCTGGTACATGCTGTTGGGAATCCATATCTTGCGCTTCTGCGAGGACGGGCCCGAAGATGAGCCCGTGTCACGGCTGCGCCTGTGAGAGCTCTGGTATTCCTGTAGACCAGTTTCGACATTGATGGCCTTGTTCACCAAAGTGGTGAAATCAGCAAAGTCATGCACTAGAAGTGCGAGCTTGATGTCAGCTTGAAGGCCATCACGGAACTTCTCCTGTCTGCGTGGATCAGTTGCAATGTCTTCTTCAGCATAGCGGGACAAGTCAAGAAACTCCCGCTGGTAAGCTTCTACAGTTTTGTTGCCTTGGGTGAGGTTGCGGAACTCACGCTTCTTACGGTCCATGACTCCCTGAGGAATGAAGCGAGCACGGAAGGCAGCTTGGAAGTCTGGCCAGGTGATGATTGTTCCAGCTGGCAGAGTACGCCTGTGGCTGTCCCACCATTGAGCCGCGGGTCCTTTCAGGAAGAAGGAAGCAAAGGTGACATAGCTGGCAAGGGCTACATCAGCAGACTCCATCTCATAGGTGATGTCACGGAGCCAGTCATCAGCATCCAGAGGCTGAGTTGAGCTGCGATACACGGTTGGGTTGAGGCGCATGAAATCCTGCAGAGTCACTTGGGTTGGCGGCTGGTTCATATTGGGGCGAGGAAACTGAGCCATAATATTCTCCATGAACTGACGATTCAGCTCAAACTGTTGCATCATCCCAGCCATGTACTCAGGCGGTGGTGGGGCGTTGCCACCACGACCACGACCACATGGTCTAACCATCCTGCTAATATTTAACAGGGGTAGTTCAGCATTGAGGAATTGCAAAACAAGAATCATTCATGATGAAACATGCACAACGAACGTAGCATGATAGATACTACATAGTAGTCGGCATACCTTACAAAAGAGATCATCATAGAGTTCGTTACACGGAGTTCGGTACATAGGCTAAGACATCATAGGCGGCACACAGGCTCGCGGCGAATGCAGCTAACACTAATAAGCAAGTCTACGTCAGTCCCATGCGGTACTGCGGAGGTAGGTGTAGCCCGACAGCTGGTAGTGACGCGAAGGGAAGACCTCCACGCGAGTAGCCTGGGGTCCGCGGATACTCTGGTGCGGAACCCGATGCGCAGGTGGCAGGAGAGGGCCCAATGCAGGAGAGTAGCCTCCCACATCTGGCCAGCCGACGCCCTGGGGCATCACGGTCCAGGCAGGGTAGATCGCAGAACGTGACAGATCACCAGAGCGGACAGAGGGGTGCAACAGCGTCAGAGCACGATACAGGTGCTGGCGGGTGGTGTACAACTCGTGGCGAAGAGCTCGGTTAGCTCTATCCAGCCCATCAGCATGCAGAACCAGGTTCTGATGGTAGAAGGGCTCTCGGGTGACAGTGGAGTAGGCAGCGGTGTAGTATCCCTCCGCACCAACATCGGATGCGATAGCAATGTGCCTAAAGGGGGAGGTATCCAACTCCTGATACTCTCCACGAAGACGTGTCAGAGCAGCATAAGCAGCATCGTGGACCGCCATATCGATAGTCACTCCAACTCCATGAGCAGTGTGCAGCACGGTAGTGGAGTCATACTCTCGAGAGTAGAGGTGGACGATGGCACGGTACTGCTCCTGGTTGAAGTCCTGGTACTCCTCATAGACGGTGTATTCAGGGTGCCAGCGATAACCCAGATAGGTCATCATCTCAACCAACACAGCAGGTGATCCTGAGGCACCAATGGCCGTCGTGTGGCGCACGACCTGCCTCGTGGGTTCCATCTGAAAACAAAGATGTTTTCACAGGAGTCAAATGACAATGTGGATAATGTTCAAGTACTACTCTAAAGAATAACTAGGGCTTATCCAACTTTGGGGTGAATGTCGTAACGGGATCCTAGTGTTAGAGTTAGTAAATTCGTTTAACCCGAGTAGAAGAGAGTTCAGAGTCCCAGAGTAAAGGTCGAGGAGTAAAAGATCCTAGTACCACCCGATGGCGACGTGGGCCCGTAAGGCACACGGCCAAGTTAGTAAAAGTTTTTGCAATGTCTAGACTCGACTTCGGCCAAGGAGTGTGGAAGGGGGGTTCCTACAGGCAGTCGGATCTGATACCAACTTGTGACGCCCCCGATTTAATCATACACTAATCATACACGCAAACGTGTACGATCAAGATCAGGGACTCACGGGAAGATATCACAACACAACTCTACAAATAAAATAAGTCATACAAGCATCATATTACAAGCCAGGGGCCTCGAGGGCTCGAATACAAGAGCTCGATCATAGACGAGTCAGCGGAAGCAACAATATCTGAGTACAGACATAAGTTAAACAAGTTTGCCTTAAGAAGGCTAGCACAAACGGGGATACAGATCGAAAGAGGCGCAGGCCTCCTGCCTGGGATCCTCCTAACTACTCCTGGTCGTCGTCAGCGGGCATCATGTAGTAGTAGGCACCTCCGGTGTAGTAGGAGTCGTCGTCGACGGTGGCGTCTGGCTCTTGGGCTCCAACATCTGGTTGCGACAACCAGGTAGAAGGGATAGGGGAAAAGAGGGAGAAAGCAACCGTGAGTACTCATCCAAAGTACTCGCAAGCAAGGAGCTACACTACATATGTATGCATTGGTATCAACTGGAATAAGGCTATCATATGTGGACTGAACTGCAGAATGCCGGAATAAGAGGGGGGTAGCTAGTCCCTTCAAAGACTACGCTTCTGGCAGCCTCCGTCTTGCAGCATGTAGAAGAGAGTAGACTGAAGTCCTCCAAGTAGCATCGCATAGCATAATCCTAACCGATGATCCTCCCCTCGTCGCCCTGTGAGAGAGCGATCACCGGTTGTATCTGGCACTTGGAAGGGTGTGTTTTATTTAGTATCCGGTTCTAGTTGTCATAAGGTCAAGGTACAACTCCAAGTCGTCCTGTTACCGAAGATCACGGCTATTCGAATAGATTAACTTCCCTGCAGGGGTGCACCACATTCCCCAACACGCTCGATCCCATTTGGCCGGACACACTTTCCTGGGTCATGCCCGGCCTCGGAAGATCAACACGTCGCAACCCCACCTAGGCACAACAGAGAGGTCAGCACGCCGGTCTAAACCTATGCGCACAGGGGTCTGGGCCCATCGCCCTTAGCACACCTGCACGTTGCGTACGCAGCCGAAAGCAGACCTAGCCTAGTGGCGTTCCAGTCCAATCCGGCGCGCGCCACTCAGTCGCTGACGTCACGAAGGCTTCGGCTGATACCACGATGCCGGGATACCCATAACTACTCCCGCGTAGATGGTTAGTGCGTATAGACCAAATGGCCAGACTCAGATCAAATACCCAGATCTCGTTAAGCGTGTTAAGTATCCGCGAACGCCGACCAGGCCCAGGCCCACCTCTCTCCTAGGTGGTCGGAACCTGCCCTGTCGCTCTGCCTCAAAGATCCACTCGTGGGTGCTCCTCAAGCCGACCCGTCTTTAATCACCACATGTATCATGTATAAAGTAAATAGTATATACCCGTGATCACCTCCCGAGTGATCACGGCCCGATAGTATAGCACAACAGACGGACAAGAATGTAGGGCCACAGATGGAAATACTAGCATCCTATACTAAGCAAGTAGGATTGCAGGTAAAGGTATCAACAGTATTAGCAAGGACAGGCTATGCATCAGGATAGGAATAACGAAAACAGTAACATGCTACACTATTCTAATGCAAGCAGTATAGAGAAGAGTAGGCGATATCTGGTGATCAAAAGGGGGGGGGGCTTGCCTGGTTGCTCTGGCAAGAGAGAGGGATCGTCAACTCCGTAGTCGTACTGGGTAGCAGCGGCGTCGGTCTCGGTGTCTATCGAGAGAAGAGGGGGGAGAAACAATAAATATATAAGCAAGCATATGCATAGTGATGCATGACATGACAAGTAACAACGTTAGAGGTGCCCTAACGCGGTATTAGGTGATACCGGTGAAGGGGGATAACATCCGGGAAAGTATCCCTGGTGTTTCGCGTTTTCGGACAGATGAACCGGAGGTGAAATGTTGCAGGTTCACTATGCTAGGGACGCGTGGCGGGCGAACGGGCTGCGTATCCGAATTCGTCTCGTCGTTCTGAGTAACTTTCATGTACAAAGTTTTTCCATCCGGGCTACGGTTTATTTTATATTGATTTTAAAAGATTTAAATCATTTTCAGGATTTATTTAATTATTTTAATACAACATTATCCAGAACAGTGCTTGCTGACGTCATCATGACGTCAGCATGACGTCAGCAGTCAACAGAGGTGTTGACTGGTCAACTGACGTGTGGGACCCACTGGTCATTGACTGTTTAGCCTAATAAGTGTTTAACTAAACTAACTACTATTTAATTAAACTAATTAGTTAGTTAGGTTAATCTAATTATGATTAATTAACTTAACTAATTCCTTAATTAATTAATTAATTATTTTTATTATTATTATATTTTTTAATTCTTTTCTTCTTTTTTTTAATTAAAACGTTCTGGGGCGGTGGGGCCCCTTGTCAAAAGGCCCATAGGCCTATCGGGTCGGGCGTGCAGGCGACGGGCGCCACCCGAATGGGCACACGCCCATGGGAGGGCAGATCCGGCGCAGCGCCGAAGCAGGGGGAGGCCGGTGGCCACGGCCTCGGCCAGGGAAGGCGCGGTCCTGGCGTGGGGAGTGGCACAGCAGCGGTAACGGGGCGGCCTGCGGCAGCGGGAGAGGCCATGGAGAGGAGCACCAGCAGTGCGGCTCAGAGGGGGGATGGGAGTAGGGCGACGCGCGGGCGGCGCAACGCGAGCAAGCAGCGCCGCGGCAGAGCGAGGCGAGGCTCGGGCGCACATGCGCGGGGGCACGTCGGGCGCGGCGAGGCCAAGAGGGCGCGGGCCGGCGCGGGGGCACGCGCGAGTGGTGCGGCGAGCGAGCAGGGAGGCGCGGGCGCGCGCCTGGGCGCAGGGGGACGTCGGCGCGAGGCAGACGGCGGGAGGGGGGCAGCGGGGAGCGCGGTCGCGGCGAGCACGCATCGGGCGCGACCAAGTGCGGGACAGAGAGGAGGGGAGGCTTGCCGGAGCGCGGGTGAGCAGGGAGGAGGAGGAGAGGTGCTCACGGGGATGGGCGCGTAGGGTCTAGGCAGGGGGGATTGAGGAGGAGGGCGGAGACGACGGCGTCGAGGAGGCAGTCCGGCGACGCGGTCCGGGGCGGCGTGGTCTCCAGGCGGCAACGGGCGACGGCGTTGGGCGCCGAGCGAGGGAGAAGGGGATCGGGCTCCTCCCGATCCAGATCCAGCGCGAGGGGGTGGGGGAGAGCGAGTGGGGAGTGGGGGTGGTGGCCGTTAGGGTTTCCTCCTGGTGGGGGGTTATGGAGGGGAGGTAGCGGGCCGGCCGGCTGGGCCTGGGGTTGGCCCAGTTGGGCCACGGCCCAGGGAAGGGGGGGCTTTCTCTTTCTTTTCTTTTTCTTTTGTTTTCCCCTTTTGTATTTTCTTTTATTATTTCTTTCCTGTTTAATTCATCTAAAAGTATTTAGGCATTTTATAAAAAGGTGTTTACTTCACCATAATTACCGATGCAATATTAGACATAGCCCGAACATTTTATTTTAATATTTGAAAACTTTTAACGTTTGACTTATTTAGGATTTAAATTTGAAACGGTTTTGAATTAACCCGAGATTAATTACAGTGACAGAGGTGACGTGTCACCATTAACGTGAGATCACTGTAGCATGATTATCCGGGCGTTACAGGGGGCACCGCACACGGCTAAGATAATGATCACGAAGATCAACTTGTGTGTCTAGAGGTGCCCCCTGCCCCCGTGTATAAAGGAGCAAGGGGGGAGGAGGCCGGCCCTAGGAGGGGCGCGCTAGGAGAGTAGGATTCCTACTCCTAGTTGGAGTAGGTTTCCTCCTTTCCTAGTCCAACTAGGAGAAGGGGGGAAGAGGGGAAGGAAGGGAGAGAGGGGCCGCGCCCCAAACCCCTTGTCCAATTCGGACTGGGCTTGGGAGGGGCGCGCGCCACCTCCTGGTTCTTCCCACTAAGGCCCATTAAGGCCCATTGCTTCTTCCTCGTATTCCCGTAACTCCCCGGTACCTCCGAAAATACCCGAATCACTCGGAACCTTTCCGATGTCCGAATATAGTCGTCCAATATATCGATCTTTTCGAGACTACTCGTCATGTTCCCGATCTCATCCGGGACTCCGAACTCCTTCGGTACATCAAAATCTTATAAACTCACAATATAACTATCATCGAAACCTTAAACATGCCGACCCTACGGGTTCGAGAACAATGTAGACATGACTGAGACACGTCTCCGGTCAATAACCAATAGCGGAACCTGGATGCTCATATTGTCTCCTACATATTCTACGAAGATCTTTATCGGTCAGACCGCATAACAACATACGGTGTTACCTTTGTCATCGGTATGTTACTTGCCTGAGATTCGATCGTCGGTATCTTAATACCTAGTTTAATCTCGTTACCGGCAAGTCTCTTTACTCGTTCCGTAATACATCATCTCACAACTAACTCATTAGTTGCAATGCTTGCAAGGCTTATGTGATGTGCATTACCGAGAGGGCCCAGAGATACCTCTCCGACAATCGGAGTGACAAATCTTAATCTCGAAATACGCCAACCCAACATGTACCTTTGGAGACACCTGTAGAGCTCCTTTATAATCACCCAGTTACGTTGTGACGTTTGGTAGCACACAAAATGTTCCTCCGGCAAACGGGAGTTGCATAATCTCATAGTCATAGGAACATGTATAAGTCATGAAGAAAGCAATAGAAACATACTAAACGATCGAGTGCTAAGCTAATGGAATGGGTCATGTCAATCACATCATAACAACTCTTTTGTTCATGGTTAGGAAACATAACCATCTTCGATTAACGAGCTAGGCAAGTAGAGGCATACTAGTGACACTCTGTTTGTCTATGTATTCACACATGTATTATGTTTCCGGTTAATACAATTCTAGCATGAATAATAAACATTTATCATGATATAAGGAAATAAATAATAACTTTATTATTGCCTCTAGGGCATATTTCCTTCAGTCTCCCACTTGCACTAGAGTCAATAATCTAGTTCGCATCGCCATGTGATTCAACATTAATAGTTCACATCACCATGTGATTAACACCCATAGTTCACATCGTCATGTGACCTATACCCAAAGGGTTTACTAAAGTCAGTAATCTAGTTCACATCATTTATGTGATTAACACCCAAAGAGTATTAAGGTGTGATCATGTTTTGCTTGTGAGATTATTTTAGTCAACGGGTCTATCACATACAGATCCGTAAGTATTTTGCGAATTCTATGTCTACAATGCTCTGCACGGAGCTACTCTAGCTAATTGCTCCCACTTTCAATATGTATCTAGATCGAGACTTAGAGTCATCCAGATCTGTGTCAAAACTTGCATCGACGTAACTTTTTACGACGAACGTTTTTTCACCTCCATAATTGAGAAATATTTCCTTATTCCACTAAGGATAATTTTGACCGCTGTCGAGTGATCTACTCTTAGATCACTATTGTACTCCCTTGCTTAACATAGTGTAGGGTATACAATAGATCTGGTACACAGCATGGCATACTTTATAGAACCTATGGCTGAGGCATAGGGAATGACTTTCATTCTCTTTCTATCTTCTGCCGTGGTTGGGCTTTGAGTCTTACTCAATTTCACACCTTGTAACACAGCCAAGAACTCTTTCTTTGACTGTTCCATTTTTGAACTACTTGAAAATATTGTCAAGGTATGTACTCATTGAAAAAACTTATCAAGCATCTTGATCTATCTATATAGATCTTGATGCTTAATATGTAAGCAGCTTCACCGAGGTCTTTGAAAAAACTTCTTTCAAAACATTCCTTTATGCTTTGCAGAATAATTCTACATTATTTCTGATC
The DNA here is from genome assembly GCF_056163025.1 of Triticum urartu. Lineage (NCBI taxonomy): Eukaryota > Viridiplantae > Streptophyta > Magnoliopsida > Poales > Poaceae > Triticum > Triticum urartu. Next base: position 77,329,692 of record NC_141874.1, read on the forward strand.
AACAATATGTCATTCACATATACTTATCAGAAATGCTGTAGTGCTCCCACTCACTTTCTTGTAAATACAGGCTTCACGGCAAGTCTGTATAAAACTATATGCTTTGATCATCTCACCAAAGCGCATATTCCAACTCCGAGATGCTTGCACCAGTCCATAGATGGATCGTTGGAGCTTGCACATTTTGTTAACACCTTTAGGATTGACAAAACCTTCTGGTTGCATCATATACAATAAATCCATTAAGGAATGCCGTTTTGTTTATCCATTTGCCGGATTTCATAAAATGCGGCAATTGCTAACATGATTCGGACAGACTTAAGCATAGATACGAGTGAGAAACTCTCATCGTAGTCAACACCTTGAACTTGTCAAAAACCTTTTGCGACAATTCTAGCTTTGTAGATAGTAACACTACTATCAGCGTCCGTCTTCCTCTTGAAGATCCATTTAATCTCAATGGTTCGCCGATCATTGGGGAATTCAATCAAAGTCCATACTTTTTCTCATACATGGATCTCATCTCAGATTTCATGGCCTCAAGCCATTTCGCGGAATCTGGGCTGATCATTACTTCCTCATAGTTCGTAGGCTCGTCATGGTCAAGTAACATGACCTCCAGAACTGGATTACCATACCACTCTGGTGTGGATCTCTCTCTGGTTTTACTACGAGGTTCGGTAGTAACTTGATCTGAAGTTACATGATCATCATCACTAGCTTCCTTACTAATCGGTCTAGTAGTCACAGGAACAGATTTCTATGACGAACTACTTTCCAATAAGGGAGCAGGTACAGTTACCTCATCAAGTTCTACTTTCCTCCCATTCACTTCTTTCGAGAGAAACTCCTTCCCTAGAAAGGATCCATTCTCAGCAACGAATGTCTTGCCTTCGGATCTGTGATAGAAGGTGTACCCAACTTTCTCCTTTGGGTATCCTATGAAGACACATTTCTCCGATTTGGGTTTGAGCTTATCAGGATGAAACTTTTTCACATAAGCATCGCAACCCCAAACTTTAAGAAACGACAACTTTGGTTTCTTGTTAAACCACAGTTCATTTAGTGTCGTCTCAACGGATTTAGATGGTGCCCTATTTAACGTGAATGCAGCTGTCTCTAATGCATAACTCAAAACAATAGTGGTAAATCGGTAAGAAACATCATAGATTGCACTATATCCAATAAAGTACGGTTATGACGTTCGGACACACCATTATGCTATGGTGTTCCAGGTGGCATGAGTTTGTGAAACTATTCCACATTGTCTTAATTGAAGACGGAAACTCATAACTCAAATATTCGTCTCTGCGATTAGATCGTAGAAACTTTATTTTCTTGTCACGATGATTTTCCACTTCACTCTGAAATTCTTTGAACTTTTCAAATGTTTCAGACTTATATTTCATCAAGTAGATATACCCATATCTGCTCAAATCATCTGTGAAGGTCAGAAAATAATGATACCCGCCGTGAGCCTTAACACTCATCGGATCGCATACATCAGTATGTATTATTTCCAATAAGTCAGTTGCTCACTCCATTGTTCTAGAGAACGGAGTCTTAGTCATCTTGCCCATGAGGCATGGTTCGCAAGCATCAAGTGATTCCAAAAGTCCATCAGCATGGAGTTTCTTCATGCGCTTTACACCAATATGACCTAAACGGCAGTGCCACAAATAAGTTGCACTATCATTATTAACTTTTCATCTTTTGGCTTCAATATTATGAAAATGTGTATCACTACGATCGAGATCCAATGAACCATTTTCATTGGGTGTGTAACCATATAAGGTTTTATTCTTGTAAACAGAACAACAATTGTTCTCCAACTTAAATGAATAACCATATTGCAATAAACATGATCATATCATATTCATGCTCAACGCAAACACCAAATAACACTTATTTAGGTTCAACACTAATCCCGAAAGTATAGGGAGTGTGCGATGATGATCATATCAATCTTGGAACTACTTCCAACACACCTCGTCACCTCACCCTTAACTAGTCTTTGTTCATTATGCAACTCCCGATTCAAGTTACTAATCATAGTAACTGAACTAGTATCAAATACTGAGGGGTTGCTATAAACACTAGTACACATCAATAACATGTATATCAAATATACTTATGTTCACTTTGCCATCCTTCTTATCCACCAAATACTTGGGGCAGTTCCACTTCCAGTGACCAGTCCCTTTGCAGTAGAAGCACTTAGTCTCAGGCTTAGGATTAGACTTGGGCTTCTTCACTTGAGTAGCAACTTGCTTGCCGTTCTTCTTGAAGTTCCCCTATTTCCCTTTGCCCTTTTCTTGAAACTAGTGGTCTTGTCAACCATCAACACTTGATGCTCTTTCTTGATTTCTACCTTCATCGATTTCATCATCATGAAAAGCTCGGGAGTCATTTTCGTCATCCCTTGCATACTATAGTTCATCAAGAAGTTCTACTAACTTGGTGATGGTGACTAGAGAATTCTGTCAATCACTATCTTATCTGGAAGATTAACTCCCACTTGATTCAAGCGATTGTAGTACCCAGACAATCTGAGCACCTGCTCACTAGTTGAGCGATTCTCCTCCATCTTTTAGCTATAGAACTTGTTGGAAACTTCATATCTCTCAACTCGGGTATTTGCTTGAAATATGAACTTTAACTCCTGGAACATCTCATATGGTCCATGACGTTCAAAACGTCTTTGAAGTCCCGATTCTAAGCCGTTAAGCATGGTGCACTAAACTATCAAGTAGTCATCATATTGAGCTAGCCAAACGTTCATAACGTCTGCATCTGCTCCTACAATAGGTCTGTCACCTAGTGGTGCATCAAGGACATAATTCTTCTGTGAAGCAATGAGGATAAACCTCAGATCACGGATCCAATCCGCATCATTGCTACTAACATCTTTCAACACAATTTTCTCTAGGAACATATCAAAATAAACATATGAAAGCAACAACGCGAGCTATTGATCTACAACATAGATATGCTAATACTACCAGGACTAAGTTCATGATAAATTGAAGTTCAATTAGTCATATTACTTAAGAACTCCCACTTAGATAGACATCCCTCTAATCCTCTAAGTGATCACGTGATCCAAATCAACTAAACCATGTCCGATCATCACGTGAGATGGAGTAGCTTCATTGGTGAACATCACTATGTTGATCATATCTACTATATGATTCACGCTCGACTTTTCGGTCTCCGTGTTTCGAGGCCATATCTGTATATGCTTGGCTCGTCAAGTATAACCTGAGTATTCCGCTCCAAAGTATCGTCATGATTTCCATCGTCACCGGCATGACACCATGATCTCCATCATCTTGATCTATATCAATGTGTCGTTACATGGTCGTCTCGCCAACAATTGCTCTTGCAACTATTGCTATCGCATAGCGATAAAGTAAAGCAATTATTTGGCGCTTGCATCTTATGCAATAGAGAGACAACCATAAGGATTTTGCCAGTTGCCGATAACTTCAACAAAACATGATCATCTCATACAACAACTTATATCTCATCACGTCTTGACCATATCACATCACAACATGCCCTGCAAAAACAAGTTAGACGTCCTCTACTTTGTTGTTGCAAGTTTTACGTGGCTGCTACGGGCTTAGCAAGAAGCAATCTTACCTACGCATCAAAACCACAACGATAGTTTGTCAAGTTGGTGCTGTTTTAACCTTCGCAAGGACCGGGCGTAGCCACACTCGGTTCAACTAAAGTTGGAGAAACTGACACCCGCCAGCCACCTGTGTGCAAAGCACGTCGGTAGAACCAGTCTCGCGTAAGCGTACGCGTAATGTCGGTCCGGGCCGCTTCATCCTACAATACCGCCGAACCAAAGTATGACATGCTGTTAGGCAGTATGACCTATATCGCCCACAACTCACTTGTGTTCTACTCGTGCATATAACATCAACATATAAAACCTAGGCTCGGATGCCACTGTTGGGGAACGTAGTAATTTCAAAATTTTCCTACGCACACGCAAGATCATGGTGATGCATAGCAACGAGAGGGGAGAGTGTAGTCTACGTACCCTCGTAGACCGACAGCGGTAGTGTGATGACAATACGGTTGATGTAGTTGAACGTCTTCACGGCCCGACCGATCAAGCACCGAAACTACGGCACCTCCGAGTTCTAGCACACGTTCAGCTCGATGACGATCCCCGGACTCTGATCCAGCAAAGTGTCGGGGAAGAGTTCCGTCAGCACGACGGCGTGGTGATGATCTTCATGTTCTACCGTCGCAGGGCTTCGCCTAAGCACCACTACAATATTATCAAGGAGTATGGTGGAGGGGGGCACCGCACACAGCTAAGAGAACGACCACGAAGATCAACTTGTGTGTCTAGAGGTGCCCCCCTGCCCCCGTATATAAAGGAGCAAGGGGGGAGGAGGCCGGCCCTAGGAGGGGCGCGCCAGGGGAGTAGGATTCCTACTCCTAGTTGGAGTAGGTTTCCTCCTTTCCTAGTCCAACTAGGAGAAGGGGGGAAAATGGGGGAAGAGGGGAAGGAAGGGAGAGAGGGGCCGCGCCCCAAACCCCTTGTCCAATTCGGACTGGGCTTGGGAGGGGCGCGCGCCACCTCCTGGTTCTTCCCACTAAGGCCCATTAAGGCCCATTGCTTCTTCCTCGTATTCCCGTAACTCCCCGGTACCTCCGAAAATACCCGAATCACTCGGAACCTTTCCGATGTCCGAATATAGTCGTCCAATATATCGATCTTTTCGAGACTACTCGTCATGTTCCCGATCTCATCCGGGACTCCGAACTCCTTCGGTACATCAAAAACTTATAAACTCACAATATAACTATCATCGAAACCTTAAACGTGCCGACCCTACGGGTTCGAGAACAATGTAGACATGACTGAGACACGTCTCCGGTCAATAACCAATAGCGGAACCTGGATGCTCATATTGTCTCCTACATATTCTACGAAGATCTTTATCGGTCAGACCGCATAACAACATACGGTGTTACCTTTGTCATCGGTATGTTACTTGCCTGAGATTCGATCATCGGTATCTTAATACCTAGTTTAATCTCGTTACCGGCAAGTCTCTTTACTCGTTCCATAATACATCATCTCACAACTAACTCATTAGTTGCAATGCTTGCAAGGCTTATGTGATGTGCATTACCGAGAGGGCCCAGAGATACCTCTCCGACAATCGGAGTGACAAATCTTAATCTTGAAATACGCCAACCCAACATGTACCTTTGGAGACACCTGTAGAGCTCCTTTATAATCACCCAGTTACGTTGTGACGTTTGGTAGCACACAAAGTGTTCCTCCGGCAAACGGGAGTTGCATAATCTCATAGTCATAGGAACATGTATAAGTCATGAAGAAAGCAATAGCAACATACTAAACAATCGAGTGCTAAGCTAATGGAATGGGTCATGTCAATCACATCATAACAACTCTTTTGTTCATGGTTAGGAAACATAACCATCTTCGATTAACGAGCTAGCCAAGTAGAGGCATACTAGTGACACTCTGTTTGTCTATGTATTCACACATGTATTATGTTTCCGGTTAATACAATTCTAGCATGAATAATAAACATTTATCATGATATAAGGAAATAAATAATAACTTTATTATTGCCTCTAGGGCATATTTCCTTCAAGGCCATGTTATGTTTATCTACAGCTTAAAATGCCAGGTCATAAAGGGACTATCACAATACATGGAAGTAGAAAGATTGCTTTGGAGTGCGAAGAAGGCGATGCGGCTTATGCAGAGTCGGTTTTTTGTGCCACGGAGGAGGTAAAGTTCTATAAGGAGCAAGTTGATCCGGCAGACATGACCTCTTTAAAAAAGCCAACCACGGAACATGATCCAGCGTTGAAGTTCAAATTGGCTACAGACGTTAAAATGGTTGACTTTGTTCCTGGCGATTCATTCAAACAGTTCAGCATCAGCGCTAACCTGGATCCCAAATAGGAAAGCGCGCTCATCGAGTTCATCCGTGAGAATCGGGACATCTTCGCATGGAAACCTTCTGACATGTCAGGTGTACCAAGGGAACTCGCTGAGCACACACTCAACATTGATCCTAAGTTCAAACCGGTCCGGCAGTTCCTCCGCCGTTTCAACGAAGAGAGACGCAAGGCTATCGATGAAGAGGTAGCCCGTCTGCTGGCTGTTGTGTTTATTGTTGAAGTTTTTCATCCAGAGTGGTTAGCCAATCCGGTGCTGGTTCTGAAGAAAAACGACACTTGGCGCATGTGTGTGGACTACACGGATTTAAACAAAGCTTGCCCTACAGACCCCTTTGCTCTCCCTCGCATTGATCAGATAATTGATGCTACGGCGGGTTGTGACCGTTTGTGTTTTCTGGATGCTTACTCTAGGTATCATCAGATCAAAATGGCGGTTAAGGACCAGGAGAAAACAACCTTCATAACTCCCTTTGGAGCCTTCTGCTATGTTTCTATACCCTTTGAACTCAAGAGTGCCCAGGCCACTTACCAGCGATGTGTTCAGAATTGCTTACATAAACAAATTAGGCGCAATGTTCATGCGTATGTGGATGATATTGTGGTCAAATCCAGAAAGGAGGAGACATTGATAGATGATCTACCGGAAACCTTTGACAATCTCCGGGGTTACAAGATGATGCTCAATCCAGAGAAGTGCGTTTTTGGTGTCCCGACAGGCAAGCTCTTAGGTTTTCTGGTTTCAAACAGAGGCATTGAGGCTAATCCGGAAAAGATTGCAGCAATTACATCCTTGGCTAAACCGGCGTGTATTAACGGTGTTCAACGTTTGGCCGGCCGGATTATAGCCTTGAGCCGGTTTATCAACCGCCTTGGAGAAAAGGCCATCCCTTTATATCAGATGCTCAAGAAAACAGATGACTTTGTCTGGAGTGAGGCAGCGGATAAAGCATTCGAGGATCTGAAGAGGCAGCTAGTTGAACCGCCTGTGCTTGCAACGCCGATCGATAAAGAGCCATTATTATTATATGTGGCTGCTAATGCCCGGGCTGTTAGTGTAGCCATTGTGGTAGAGCGCAAGGAGCCTGGCAAGGAGTATCCGGTTCAACGGCCGGTTTATTATATCAGTGAGGTGCTCATTGAGTCAAAACAAAGGTATCCACATTGGCACAAACTAGTGTATGGGGTGTTTATGGCAAGCCGAAAGCTTAAACACTATTTTCAGGGCCATCCCATCACAGTGGTCAGTTCAGCTCCTCTAGGCAACATCATTCAAAACAGAGAGGCAACTGGCCGGGTTGCCAAGTGGGCTATTGAGCTTGGACCTCATGGGCTCAAATATATACCCCGCACGGCGATCAAGTCCCAGGCACTCGTGGATTTCATCAACAATTGGACGGAGTTACAGGCACCTGAAGAGAAACCAGATAATACATATTGGACTATTCATTTTGATGGGTCCAGACAGTTGGAGGGCTCGGGGGTTGGAGTCGTATTAACTTCCCCACGAGGTGACAAGTTTTGTTATGTCCTCCGTTTAATGTTCCCTTGTACTAACAATGCAGCTGAATATGAGGCTTTACTCCACGGGCTTCGCATGGCTAAAGAGATGAATTTGAGCCGGGTTAAGTGCTTCGGCGATTCAGATCTAGTGGCCCAGCATGTGTTTGGCACTTGGGATTCTAAAGACCCACTCATGGCTGCATATCGGCGAGAGGTAGACGCAGTGGTTGGTCACTTTAAAGGTTATCAGGTGGATCATATAGACCGGCGGAAGAATGAAGCGGCAGACTCTTTAAGTCGTCTTGGTTCCCAATGTAAACCGGTTCCGCCCAATGTCTTTCTTGATGTGTTGCACAATCCGTCAGTCAAAATACCAACTGAAGAAGATTCGGCTATTCCTGATCTGGGGGCTTAGTTGGTGGCAGCTCTGCATGCCATACCGGATTGGACGATCCCATATCTGGATTACATGAACCGGGGCGAGTTACCAGATGAGGAAACGTTGGCCCGACAGATAATCCGGTGTTCCAAATCCATGACCATACTCAACGGGGAGTTACATTGTTACAGTGTATCAGGAGCAATTCAGCGCTGTGTTTCTCCTCAAGAAGGTCATGAGATTTTGCGAGAAATCCATGAAGGGGATTGTGGTCACCACGCCGGTTCAAGGTTGTTGGTTGCCAAAGCTTTTCGCCACGGTTTTTACTGGTTGACGGCGCATGCTGATGCGGAGGATTTAGTCAAGAGATGTGATGGATGTCAAAAATTTGCCCGCCGTGCGCATGTTCCGGCTCAAGAGTTGCAGATGATTCCAATTACGTGGCCGTTTGCAACTTGGGGGCTTGATATGGTTGGACCTTCAAGAGCTCTAAGGAGAAGAAGACCCACCTATTAGTAGTAGTTGATAAATTCACTAAATGGGTGGAGGCAGAGCTAGTCAGCAAGTGTGATGCAGCCACGGCGGTTCAATTCATCAAAAAGGTGATATTCCGGTTTGGTTTTCCACACAGTATTATAATAGATAATGGCACTAATCTGTCAAAAGGGGAGATGGAAGAATTCTGTCAACGTGAGCACATCCGGCTTGATCTAGCATCAGTGGCTCACCTCCAATCTAATGGTCAAGCGTAAAGGGCAAATCAAGAGATTCTAAGGGGTATCAAACCAAGGCTTATGGTTCCCTTAAAGCGGACGCCGGGTTGTTGGGTTGAGGAGTTACCTTCTGTGTTATGGAGTATCAACACCACACCCAATAGGTCTACGGGTTACACACCTTTCTTCATGGTGTATGGAGCGGAGGCAGTTCTTCCTAGTGACATCCGTCACGATTCGCCCCGTGTTGCAGCTTATGTTGAGGCTGATAATGAGAAGGCACGTCAGGATTCTCTGGACCTGTTGGATGAAGAGCGTGATCTTGCAGCAGCATGTTCGACGATTTATCAACAAGATCTTCGACGTTATCACACCCGCCGGGTTAAAACTAGAACCTTTCAAGAAGGTGATTTGGTGCTCCGGCTCATCCAGGATCAGACTGATATGCACAAGTTATCCCCCCCTTGGGAAGGACCTTTTGTGGTCAGCAAAAACCTGCACAACGGATCTTACTACCTCATTGATGTTCGAGAGCATGAAGACTCACGTCAATCGGAGGAGGAGACAAAGTGGCCATGGAACATAGCTCTCCTTCGGCCTTATCATACTCTAAGCCATAGGCTCTTCATTTGTACATATTTATGACAGTGTATATATCATATAATAAGCCAGAGCCTCCATTATAAGCGGGGTATCTGTTCTTTCTTATATCATGTGTGCGCTTTTACACGATGACTAACAAAGCGGAGTCTTTGTTAAACCAGCTTTAGCAGCTGCATGGAGATAAAGAAAATCACTAGGGGGCTTGGTCATGTTTGAACCTCAGCTACACCTCTTGATAGGCATTTTAAGCCATACAAGGAAAATTTGTGGAGCCAAAGAGAGTGTTGTACATAGTGCAGACTCAAACATAGGCACACACTGAGCATCTCTCACAAAGTTACTTGGGGGCTCTTTTTTGCAAAACAACAAAGAGTTTGAAAGGACCCTTGTAATTGGCTATCAAGCCACGGCTTGGAAGCCTGATGTATTCACCTAAAACCCCGGGTTAGCCTGCCTTCATCAAGTAAGCCACTCCTATCCAGGTAATCCTGGTATGACCCATCGAACGTTTGACAAGTCAATCTTTAACAGACCCTGAACTTGTCACAGTTAAAATGATGATTGGTTAATTGGAGGCCCATCTTAAAAGGCTTTGATAAATGGTTCAACTCAGAGGCCTGGCAGCCCATGAAAAGCCTCGATTTGCAGCCTGGCAGCTCGTAAAAAGCCTCGCATATTTTCCTATTTGAATTTTGTTTGTTGAAAATCATAAGTATTTTTTGATAAACCGGCGTCCTTGACCCGGCTTGCTTTCCAACTACCAGTTGTTGGCACATGATCAATTATAAACCGGTGGTCATTGACCTGGTCTGGTTTGACTAAATCACCAGTGTTATAAAGAAAATCCGGTAGTTATACCGGTCCGGTTTGATATATAGACCAGCATTATGAAGATAATATTATCAAATGTATCGGGTTGGTGTTAAATACCTTTGCTGTATACACGTTTGGTCAATCAATGAGGTATGTTCTGTACATTATTTTTTGTACAAACACTTGATTATTCAGCTAAAGTACTATATACTTCTTGGATATTATGACATGTCTAGCGGTAAACTGCTAGACACTTTTAAAATTTTTGGACCCAGGAAGGCAAGTCATCATAGGCTATGCATAAAATGTATCTTGAAGGGCGATACAGATTGTCACAAAGCATTATGAAACATGCTCGATGGCATGGCAGATGAACAAAGTTTCAGCTATCCTATTACATGAAGCTTCAAAGCGGCTCAAACAGTGCCATTGTTTTTCACAGTAGCCATATAAACCGGCGACCGGATCAGGACTCTTCATCACGACGGTTTGATGGTTGCGGATCAGTTGGTGTAGGCACTTCTTCATCCCTCCCCCGCCGCTGGAAATCAGCCGTTGACCAATCAATTCCAGTTAAAGCTTGGAACACTGCTTCCTCATGGATAAGATCAGAAGGGTTAATATCAGGAGCGTAAGTGTGCTTATGAATCGGAGGCACAAGTTCTTCGACTTCCTGGATATCGGCCGGCTGTCTTTTCCCTTCTGCATCATAAAACGGTTGAAAATGGGACAAATCGGTGTCCTTAGCCAATTTGCTGGCCGCATCTGTTTGGTCAGTCACCGAAGATCATCATTGTCAAAGTTTGAACCATCTTCTTTAACGCCTGGATATCCTTTAGTGATATCCTCCGCTTCAAGGTCTGGAATCCAGGCCTTGTCTCGAATAAGGGCGGTTAATGCTCCTGCTCTCGTAGTGGCTCTCTTCAACTCGACAATACGCGCTGGTAACATGCCCAGCTTCTCAAGGGTCTCCTTAATCAAAGTTGGTGCCGGTTTGTTATAAGCCGCCATACTAATGGCTCGCTAAGATCCAGAATATAGCTGCTCAACCAATGTATATGCCGCTTTGAGCTTCATCCGCATATCTGCACCAAGATGAGTGATCTGAGTTCCTACCAAAGATTTTATCAACATTTTGGTCAGTTTTAAGATTCATTGACTGGCACAACATACATAAGCAGACACTTACCAAAGATAGCAGAGGTCATAGAATTGACTTGGCGCTTCAAACTGGCTAGTTCTTCAACCACCGGTTTCAGGGCTTCCTCGGCATCTACAGCTCTTTTGGTTAAATCGGCTTTTTTGGTTTCCCATTCAGCATGATCTTGGTTGAAGGATTCTTTCAGCTTTTCCATTCCGGCCAGGGCCTTGGTCAGCTCCTCTTTGGCTTTTGCAGCTTCGGCTTGTTGGGACTTCACATTTTCTTGCAAATCAGAGTTTTGGGCATCTTTGCTTCTTAGTTCAGCCTACAACATTGAAGGTATATTCAACAAAACAACATATGTATGCACTAAGTATAAAGGATATAACAAGTTATCCACTTCATACTTGGGGGCTAATGCCTATTTGCTCTCAAATACTACACTCTATACAAGTCTCTAGAACAATGCAAGCATTATCCTTGACACTTGGGGGCTAATGTACGTTTGTTCTAAACCGGCGGTGTGGATTACAAACCGGATTAACTTGCCAAGTTAAACTGGCCTTTGGGGGCTATGCTGCAAAAAGTTATCAAACATGAGTCTTATCTACGATGGGATGCTTGAAGTGTTACAAAGATCCAGTTTATGATTAACAATCATAAAACGGCTCTTGGGGGCTACTTGGAATAGTATTTCAGCTATAAATCAATGTACAAGGGAGAAGAATTTACATCATATCGTTCTTTCATCAAATTCACCAAACCGGCTTCATAATCCCGGTTTGAGTGCAGACGGTTCAAGAAGCCGGAATGAAGCTCATCCGCGTTAAGATGAGCATAGTTTGATAAGTCGCTGCTCCATTTACCTTTATCCCTGGCAATCTGCTCTTCTTTGGCACTATGCTGAGCCAAAATGACGGGATGACCAGGAGAGCTATGGCCTATTCCAGTAATAATAACGTCATCACCTTGGCCTTCAAGTTTTTGGTGGATGATGATGGAATTTCAGTGTCTTTCATTGGACTAGCCCGTTTTGGTTCTGCCGGTCCAGTAACAGGGGCGGCAGGCTCAGCATCTGTTGGTTCGTCGGTATGTTGGCCGTCAAGGGGTGGATCATCAAAAGTTGTTTCAGTATGGAGGCCTTCCGGTTCGCCAGTCTGCTCCGGTTCACCTCTTGGTTCTTCTTCTTCGGCGACAGGGTCTTCTGGCAGATTGGTGACCCGAGCTTTCTTGCTGGGTCTGGCTTTGGCCCTGCAAACAGAATAAAAAAGGATTAACATCCTGTTCAAAAGATGTAGGGCGCATTCAAAGGAAAGGTTTTTTCATAACTCACCCGGCCACAGTTTTCAAAGGGGGGAGTTGAGTTGCTGTCGATTCACCAGAAGAGGAAGGAGGTGTCACCTGATAATTTGAATCAGACGGATTAAGAGGCTATCTGAAATAACCTGCCTTGGGGTAAGAATGGTCAGAAGTAGGAGAGACCTCAGACCGGCGCTTCCGAACCGGAGTATCAGGTAAACCGGCAGAGGTGACCTATTGGCCACTATGCCGGGTTGTCCGGCGAGCTTCATGCTGTTGAGTCTTCAAAATAAATGTTGGATCCAAGTGAGCAAGAGGATGAGAAAAGATTACTTTCGGGATTTCTTGGCGAGTTTTTTGTGTTGGCATAGAGTCTGAACCGGAGGAAAGGGTAATTACCTCTACGTCATCAGCCTGACTAGCTTCGGCCTCCTCCTGAGGAAGATCATTGTTAACAAGATGCATAAAAAGAGAGCCAAGTGAGTCAAGTTCTACCTCAACTTCTGGGTCATCAGTATCATCATCAAGCTCCATATTAATCCGGTCAGCCGTTTTCCACTTTGACGTCCGTTTTATGACTTTGGTCTTCGGGCGGGTTGGCTTGACCACTTTGTCTCCAGTTGGCTTTGCCGCTTTCTCTATGGGTTTCCATTTCCAAAAGGGGTCATCACCCTATATATATATATCAAGAAGAAGGGTTACAAATTGTATAAGTTAAAGATATGAGAGATGAAGAGGAAGTATAATACTTACAGCAGGCGGTTTGTTCTTGGCATAGAAGGGACTCAGACCGGTTTGACTACAGACCAGTTCCGATTCATTCAGAATTTTCTTTACACGTTCAGTAACTTCTTCCTCAGATAATTGGATATTGCAGTGGCGTTGAGGATCGTCAAGTTCACCGGTATATTCGCACATTAAGCCAGTGCACCGGCTTAGCGGCAAGATAATCCAGGATATCCAACAGCGCACAAAATCCACGCCTGTTAAACCGTTTACCATAAAGGCCCGGAGCTTGGCGATTTGAGGAGCGTATTTTGCCCTTTCTGAAGAGCTCAGGCATTGTGGCATTGGGTGAGTGTTGGATAGTCTATGATCACGGAAGCCGCGGAGGGGATTTTCATCCTCAGGCGAAGTGTCTCTGCAATAAAACCATGTTTGGTTCCATTCCTTTGGGTGGCTATGATGTTTGGCATGAGGAAATTCCACTTCTTTCCGCTTTTGAATCGAGACACCACCAAGCTCTGTGTTCGGGCCATTTACAAACTCTGTGCGCCGGTTTAAGTGAAAGAAATCCCGGAACAGTTCCGCAGTTGGTTCTTCTTGTAAATAGACTTCACAGAAGACTTGGAAGTTGCATAAGTTGGAGACTGAGTTGGGACCAATATCTTGTGGATGCAGTTGGAAGCTGGCAAGCACATCTCGATAAAATTTTGACCCTGGCGGTTTGAAACCACGGCCTATATGGTCAACAAAGACTACTACCTCGCCTTGCCTTGGGGTTGGAGGATTCTCTGTTCCTAGAACTCACCATTTGATCTCAATTTTCTTAGGCAAAGAGCCGATGCTAACCATCTCATTCAATTGAGCCTCGGTAACCCGGGAACGAGCCCAGTTGTAGGCAGTGAATTGTTTGGCCATTGCAAAGCGAGCAAACTGAAAATGAAAGGCCGGTTTATAAATTACGCATGGTTATACACAAGAGACAAGGGAGTAAGAAACATACTGATATGATAAATGGTACAACCCGAAGACTAGTGTAATGAGAGAAAAAGGTAATGCTAGCACAGGATTGATCAAACACTGTTAAACCGGAGCATAATTATGAAGGTAAAATACTCTTCCGGTTTATCAGAGGGCTAATGTCATAGACTACTTATACAAAGTTAAACCGCTTATATTGGTGCGAGGAGAAACAGATATCACAGTGATGTATAAAACTTTCGGATCTAAAGCTAAGACAGAAAAGCAAAAATAATTGGATCTTGAAGGGGTGCAGAACTGAAGCAATTTTTGACAGACTAGATCAGTTCTTTGCGCATAAAGATTTGTGATGACCATGGTAGGTAAGATACGACAAGAGATGCGTCAAGCATGAAGTGTCCATCTATATATTAAAGGAAGAACAAGGAAGAACAACACTGATGAACTTCGGAAGAACTGCGAAGAATGTCGAAACCCTAGAACAGATCTATGGTGAAAAAAGCAGAGAACTTACCGGAGCTGGTGAGGAAGCGGAAGGGCACCGCAGTATTCTGGTGCATTCAGGGTGATGCAGCGGCCAAGGTCGAAGCAGAGGCGAAGGTCGACGGTGGCGGCGGAGCTCTAGAGGCTGAGCAGCATGAGGAAGACGATGCGAAGAGGCACGGGGGGGGGGGGGGACGGTGAAAATGACCCCTCGGTCCTATTTATAAGGTGAAGTGATAAAATGGCAAGTACGGGAATCGAGGAGCCCAAAAATGGATAAGTTAATAAAGGTGTCGCCTCGATGACTGGATATATATTAAATGAAGGAAATCTCCGACATCAACGGATGGATGACGTCAGGGCGGTTTACCGTAATCTTGAAGTATGACGTCACGGCGGTTTACAAGATCAAAAATGAAGATAAGAGAGAAGATTTTTTCTAAGTGTGGAAGATTGACATGAACCAGTTCAAACCAATCTGGGGCCTAATGTTGGGGATATTACTACTGGAGGTAAACCGGCCTTATGTAGCCGGTTGACTCTTTGAAGATTAGAAGCCCATGAAGAGGTAAATATGATGGCGCTTTACGGAGGGCCCAAAGGCGGGTTACAGCCTGTAAATGTAGACCGGCCTAGTCATGTAACTTGTATAGTAAGATAGAGAGAGAGAGGCCGAACCGGATACGTTTATGATCCGGCTTCGGGACTCTGTAGCCCGGCGGGCGTCAACCTATGTATATAAAGGGACGACCCGGCCGCGGTTTAGAGACAGACAACAACAACTCGAGAGCCAGACAAAGCGGATTCGCTCCCTGGCCTTCGAAACCCTAGCAATACCAATCACAACTAGAAGTAGGCTTTTACCTTCATCGAACGGGCCGAACTAGTATAAACTCCCGTGTCCCCTTGTCCGGTTTAACCCCATTAAGCTAACCTGTTGCGATGGCTCCACGACTAAGTCCTTCCATGAGGACATCTGCCGTGACAAACCCACGACAGCAGCAGTCTTAGGAAACAGTCCATCACTCTTGGGCCAGATTCCTCCTTGTCAAGAACAAGATCAAAGATTGCTGCAATGAAGACGCGATCTCAATATCCCGCAGTAATTGTACGGACGAAGGAATCCTCAATGCTATCAACCGCCGTCATGTATTACACTTCGCCGACTTGGCGACCATAGTACAGAAGTACTGTGCAATGGAAAGCACCTGGAAAACTCAGGTAACTCATTGGGAACTGCCAGTTCCCACTCAACCTTTCATCCGGACAAAAAGGATGCACCCTCACGGGGCGCCCGACACAGCAGTAAAGAAATCCAAACCCATTACGGGGCGCAGAACCGTTCTGGAGGGATGGCTCGATAGGCCGTGAAAAATACACACAACACCGGATAACATACCTACCCACAGCCTTAGAGCATGTTGGATACTCCGGCAAGTGGCCAAGAGCGGCGAGGATATCCTCACCAAAAATACCTTGGAACAACTCCCCCCGGAACACAACGACCGCAGAGTATTGACGGTCTTTGAGACTTTCGCTTCAAACAATCGGCGCAAAAGGGCACTCCGCGATCTCACCAAAGTCTGTCAAGTTGCAACAATAAATCCTTGGAACGACATGGCCATAACTTTCAATGCCAGTGACGAACCAAAATCTCGGTCAGTCCGGGCACTAGCCGCCTTGGTCCTCAATCCAATTGTGGACGGCTTTCAACTCAGCAAGGTACTCATGGACGGTGGCAGCGGATTAATCCTCATTTACGAGGATACGCTCAGTAAAATGGAAATAGACAGGAGCCGTATCGAGCAAAGTAGCACGACCTTCCGAGGAATTATTCCCAGTCAGGAGGCACGATGTGCCGGAAAAATCACACTTGACGTGGTATTCGGCACGCCAGAGAACTATCGGTCCGAAGAGATAACCTTCCAAGTGGCCCCTTTCAATAGTGGATACCACGCCCTGTTGGGGCGAGATGCATTCACACGCTTTCAAGCCATACCTCATTACAGGTATATGAAGCTCAAAATGCCCGGGCCCAACGGTATTATCACTTTCGCTAGTGATCCGAATATAGCCCTCCGCGCCGAAAACAAAAAAGCCTTCCTAGCCCTTGAGGCACTCTCTGAGGCCCTTGCGGCCGAAGAGTTAACTGCGCTGCGCCCGCGCCGAAAACAAAACAGCCTCCCTGGCCCTTGAGGCACTCTTTGAGGCCCTTGCGGCCGAAGAGTTAACTGCGCTGCGCTCAACGGTGGATAGGGACGACATAATCCTCGATAAGCGCTCCAAATCCACCTCCTTTAAACTAGCAGATGACATAATCAAATTTCAGGTCCACCTGACGGACCCAAAGAAGACAGCCTCCATCTGTGTGCAGCTGGACCCAATGGTGGACACCGCACTACGAGCATTCCTACGCGAGAAGTGGGACATATTCGCCTGGCACCCATCTGATATGCCAGGAATCCCATGCAGGTTGGCTGAACACAACCTCAATATGTTGAAGGGATACAAGCCAGTCAAGCAAACACTGCGGCGCTTTTCCGAACCCAAACGACAAGCTATGGGGGAGGAGCTAGCCAAGCTAATTGAGGCCGGATTCATCAAAGAAATAAAACATCCAGACTTGCTAGCAAACCTGGTAATGGTGCCAAAAAAGGATAAATCCTGGCGCTTGTGCGTCGATGTCGGTGTCAAAACCGGCGGATCTCGGGTAGGGGGTCCCGAACTGTGCGTCTAAGGCGGATGGTAAGAGGAGGCAGGGGACACGATGTTTTACCCAGGTTCGGGCCCTCTTAATGGAGGTAAAACCCTACGTCCTGCTCGATTTATTCATGATGATATGGGTATTACAAGAGTAGATCTACCGCGAGATCAAGGAGGCTAAACCCTAGAAGCTAGCCTATGGTATGATTGTTGTTCGTCCTAAGGACTAAAACCCTCCGGTTTATATAGACACCGGAGAGGGCTAGGGTTACACAGAGTCGGTTACAATGGTAGAAGATCTACATATCCGTATCGCCAAGCTTGCCTTCCATGCCAAGGAAAGTCCCTTCTGGACACGGGACAAAGTCTTCAATCTTGTATCTTCATAGTCCAGGAGTCCGGCCGAAGGTATAGTCCGGCTATCCGGACACCCCCTAATCCAGGACTCCCTCAGTAGCCCCTGAACCAGGCTTCAATGATGACGAGTCCGGCGCGCAGATTGTCTTCGACATTGCAAGGCGGGTTCCTCCTCCAAGTACTTCGTAGAAGATTTTGAACACAAAGGTAGTGTCCGGCTCTACAAAATAAGTTTCCACATATTGCCATAGAGAGAATAATATTTACACAAATCTAATCTGCTGACGTATTCTGTAGCGCGACATCACACCACGGCCAAGTCTTTATTCGAATCGTTTTACTGTCCCACCTCAGCACGTTTAGCGAGGCGGTCCTTGGGACATCTTGTCAAAGCAGAGATCGTGTCCCCTTATTCCGGGATTCTCATCAATACGGGCGTGGGTAACCCAACCACGCCATTGATTACGGCGCTTGGGAGATAAGCGAGTTTTACCAGGCTGGTGGGGACGCATAATCGCGTCCGCCCATATAAGGGGATAAGGATCCACCTTTTCATCCATGCCTTCTTCCTCCTTTGCCTATCCATTTTTGCGTACTCAAGCTCCAGTGCCCAAGTCCGCACACCCCACCTCAACCTTCTCCAGCCATGCCTGGAGCGGGAGGCAAGTGGATGATCTCCTCCGTCATGGAGGGACTCATCAAAAAACTGAAGAAGGCTGGATACTTGTCTAACGACATTGCGCACTGGCTTCCCGAAGAGGGGCAGCTCATCCCCACCCCTAGGCCCCATGAGAGGGTGGTGTTCCTCCCCCATTTCCTCCGCAGACTGGGCTTCCCTCTCCACCCATTTGTCCGGGGGCTCATGTTCTACTATGGCCTGGATTTCCATGATCTGGCCCCGAACTTTGTCCTCAGCATCTCGGCGTTTATCGTCGTGTGCGAGGCTTTCCTCCGCATCCGCCCCCATTTCAGCCTATGGCTCAAGACTTTCAATGTCAAGCCGAAGGTGGTGCGCGGCACCTAGGCAGAGTGCGGAGGAGCCATGGTGGGCAAGATGCCCAACGTCCTATGGCTCGAGGGCTCCTTTGTGGAGACCCTAAAGGGGTGGCAATCGGGGTGGTTTTACATCACCGAGCCGCGCGACCCTGAATGGGTCACAGCCCCCGAGATCTGATCCAGACCCCCTACACGGCTCACCTCCTGGAAAGAGACGGGCCTGTCGTGGGGTAAAAAAGGAGAGCTGACCGGACTCCAAACACGCGTCCAAACCCTGGTGGACAAGAAGCTCAAACTTGTCAACATAGTCCAGGTTATGCTCATCCGCCGGATCCTCCCGTGTCAACAACGGGCTTTCAACCTGTGGGAGTTCGACCCAGCGCAACACCGAACTCTGAGCAGGCTCTTCGACACGACGTACGAAGATTCCTGGAAGGTTCTTTTCAAGGGCTCCGAGGCCCCCGCATCCGCTATCGAGGATCGCGGATTCAGCACGTAGCGTCATGCTAGTGCAGTAAGTTGTTTTTACCTTTACAGGGTATTAGTTTTTCATAGTTTGACTCCATGCGGGATCTAAGCTCCCTTACCTTTGACAGGATTGGCCGGAGACGTCCAGACAGATCTACTATCCGGCTTCTTTGCCCGAAGGCCAAGAAGAATGCCACGGGGACTCGAAAGAGTGCCCGACGCCTGGAGGTGTCGGATTCATCATCTGACGACTCCAAGACGCACTCCTCCCGTGAAGACGAGGAGGAGGAAGAAGAGACCTCTCCCCCTCCAGCGGGGGGAGGGAAGAAAAGGAAGGCCGCCCCAACTAGGGAGGCCGAAGGGTCCAAGAAGGGGAAGACCCTTCCTCCGGACTACTCCACCAACGCCGACGACGGCGAAGAGGAGTGGCCGCACAGGGCCAAGCCCCTGGCGAGATCGTAAGTATTCGGACACCAGAGCAATTCATAGTGTTCCTTTCTTGCACAGCTCCTCCTTACGCCGAATATGACTATGCAGCCCGCCCAAGGCCGGGCTCGACGAGTCATCGAGCGGCTCGCTGGATTCGTCGGATGTGAATTCGCTTCCAATGGCTACCTCCCCCGCACTACGGACAACGCCGAGGTGGCGTCCCAACAGGTTCCAAGCCGGGAGGAGGTGGTCCTGGAGGCGCCGCAAGGCGACCTCCGGACTCCAGGCGTAAAGGGGATAGAACCCCCAAGGGCTCCAAGTCCGGACTTGAGCCGAACACCGCGCTAGAACCGTCAATGGTTCTGGACTCCGGTAGGCAGCCTCCTTCCAAGAGGAGCAAGCCTACCGAGCCGGTGACCTCCGTCCAACCGGAGGCACCGGACAATTTGCTGGTGGTGCTTAACGGCGCCTCCATCGACGAGGAGCACCTCACTATTATGAGTGCGGTGATCCAGAAGGTTCAGTCCGCCAAGAGCGGATTGACTGAAGCCTGTGCCAGCCTTCTAACAGGCTTTGAGGTAAGTAAAGAATATGTAAAAATATTACCGCATAGACAGTAGCCCCTGATGCTCTGTTCGGCATTCGGAAAGAAAAGCCGAATAGAGGATCTAATAACATTCGCAGGGTCTAACATAATCAAGTCAATATGCGTATGCAGGCTTCACTGCTGGCCTCCTCCGCACTGACTGCGGAGGTGGATACGCTGAAGCAAAACCTCGCGTGGTCCGAGAACGAGCTCGGCCATGCCAAGAGGCAACTCGAGGAGAAGGAAGGTAAGTAATACCTTGCGCAAGTATATAGAGAAGACGTGGTTGCAAAAAATGATAGGATCAATGTGCTATTATAGGGGCCACGACCGAGGTGGCAACCCTTAAGAAAGCACTGTCCGAGGCCGAAAACAGAGTGGCCGCGGAGCGCACAGAGAGAGGGAAGCAGGAGGTGCAGGTGGAGGAGGCGCAGAAAGAGCTCCAGGCTCTCGTGAAAAACACGAGAGTTTGGAGCTTGACTCAAAGACGCAAGCGTCCGAGCTTGCGGCAGCCCTTGAAAGCGCGAAGTCTGCCAAGGCCGATGCCCAGAAAGCCCTCCAAGAAATTGAAGCGATGAAGAAGATAGCGGCGGGTAAGGCATTCATTATGCAAAGCAAGCACATGAAAGTGAATTACTTGTTACTTACCCGAGTCTAGAGCTCTCCGGGACCATTCGCAGATTTGCCCCGAAGTGCGTATGATGGCGCCGCCTATTACCGAGCCGAGGAGGGGAGCTCGACGGAGAAGGTGTTCTGGTCTTAGTATGCTGAGGCCGGACACCTGGTGCCTTTGAGCGACCAGCTGAAGCAAATGGTCGAGCTCCACAAGGTGGCCGAACAGACCATAAAGGGCCTCATAGTTTGGCTTTGGCCTGGAGAGGCTCTGCCTGGTTGCTACTTCAGGCTGGTGAGGCGGCTGGTGGATGCCTGTCCACGGTTTGAAGTAATCAAGCGCTCCGTCTGCATCGAAGGTGCCCGTAGGGCGCTTGCCCGTGCTAAAGTGCACTAGGGCAAGATGGATGCGGAGAAACTGGTGAAGGACGGGCCGCCGCCGGGCAAGGAGCATCGCGTCCCGGAAGCGTATTATGAGGGCGTCCTAAAGGGTGCCCGCCTTATAGCGGATGAATGCTCCAAAGATTTAATTTTTGAGTAAACTCGCATTTGTGATCCTGTACACTGAAAACTTGTTCATATGCGCTAAGCAACGCTTTTGAATTTAAAATATTACCTTTTGTGCGGCAGTTTATCAAATTTGAGAGATGGCGAGTCGTCGGCTTCTGCCCCCATGCCATGAGTGCTGGGGTGTTCGGGATAAACATGAGCGCTCTTTTTCCCATTCTTGGGTCCTTCGAGGGAGGCGCTCAACACAACGAACAAGGTAATTGAACTATAATGCTTGAACACTCTCACTTAGCCATAGAATTCTATAATTTTAAATTTCGGCGAAGCCCCTAGTGTTCGGAAGACCGAGTTTGAGGCGCTATCCACGCCTAGGCCAGACAAAGCCGACTCCTCACTCTAAGCAACATAAGTCTTTAGGGACTCCAAAACCTCTCGAACAGCAACCAGCTCTCGCCTCATCATGACGGTCAGTTTTAGCTTTCTCTACTGAGGTGCTTAGCCCACCTCAACTGGGGCACAATCGTAGTAGTTCTCCTAGTGCTACCTTAGCCAATATAACGGAACGTAAGGTACCAAAACATAGGAGCCGGGCAAACCCAACTATTGACCCAAGACATGATTCGGAGCCGATGCATATAATGCTATAAGTTCGGGGTGCCGCACTTGTGAAAGTGTTCGGACTTCTCACACCGTATTGTGGGGTACTTAAGCCCCTGGCGTATTGGCCGTACCAAAGTGTACGGGTGCAACATGTCATTAATGAACATATATTCGTAAAAAAGAGTAATGCAATAATAGACGGAAGCTATGCATTGTTTATTTAAAAAAGCTGCGATCAAAGCAGAACGATACAAATAGTGCAATAAGCAAAAGATGGGACTATTTAACATGTCCTTTCCAGGGGCGAGCTGCAGAATGGTATGTGAAACAGGTATACTGCTCGTTATAGAGACCACCTTAGAGTTCCATAGTGCGGCTTCCCTGGTTGTATCGTTTGTGCGGCAATTGTACTGCCGGACAAGCCTTCCGAAGAATGGAGTCCTGAAAATAAGAGAAAATTAAGAAATCGGCAGCCCCTAGTGCGGTTTAGGCCACGTTTCGGGCGTGCCATGATGGTGCCCCTCCCCCTGTGCCCATGGTATTTCCAGAGCGTAGTCATGTACGCGCAACACTGGTTTCGCAAGTTCGCGAGGGCTGGGGTTGGGGCTGCATTGCTACGCTTGCTCGAAACGTGCCAGGCAGTCTTGTTGTAGGTTACTCCGGGCGCGCATGATGGTGTCCAGACGTTTAATGGTCGGACTGGAGAATTGCCTTGAGAGGCTGCTTTGTACTTCCGCTGCGATAGCCGCCGTATGCTCCTCCGTTCGGAGAGAGCGTTCGGTGTTTCCATTAACCGTGATGACTCCTCGAGGGCCTGGAATCTTGAGCTTGAGGTATGCGTAGTGCGGCACCGCATTGAACTTGGCAAATGCGGTTCGCCCGAGCAGTGCGTGATAGCCACTACAGAACGGGACTATGTCGAAGATTAACTCCTCGCTTCGGAAATTATCCGGAGATCCGAAGACCACTTCAAGTGTAACTGAGCCTGTACAGTTGGCCTCTACACCTGGTATGACGCCTTTGAAGGTCGTTTTAGTGGGTTTAATCCTCGAGGGATCGATGCCCATTTTCCGCACTTAATCCTAGTAAAGCAAGTTCAGGCTGCTGCCGCCGTCCATAAAGACTCTAGTGAGGTGAAATCCGTCAATAATTGGGTCTAGAACCAATGCGGCGAATCCGCCATGACGGATGCTAGTGGGGTGGTCCCTTCGATCAAAAGTGATCGGGCAGGAAGACCATGGGTTGAACTTTGGGGCGACTGGCTCCATCGCGTATACGTCCCTTAGCGCACGCTTCCGCTCCCTCTTGGCGACGTGGGTTGCGTATATCATGTTCACCGTCCGCACTTGTGGGGGAAAACCTTTCTGTCCACTGTTGTTCGGCGGCCGGGGCTCCTCCTCGTCATCGCTATGCAACCCCTTGTCTCTGCTTTCGGCATTTAACTTGCCTGCCTGCTTGAACACCCAACAATCCCTGTTGGTGTGATTGGCTGGTTTTTCGGGGGTGCCATGTATCTGGCATGAGCGGTCGAGTATTCGGTCCAAACTGGACGGGCACGGAGTATTCCTTTTGAATGGCTTTTTCCGTTGACCGGGTTTAGAGCCTCTGAATCCGGCATTAACTACCGTATCCTCAGTATTGTCGCCGTTAATGCGGCGCTTTTGCTTGTTGCGACACGACCTGCCACTGCTGTCCTAGGTATCCGAATTACCAGGGCTCTTGGTCATGTTATTGCTGCGAGCTAGCCAGCTGTCTTCTCCCACGCAAAAGCGGGTCATAAGTGTCGTGAGGGCTGCCATAGATTTAGGCTTTTCCTGTCCTAGGTGCCGTGCAAGCCACTCGTCGCGGATGTTATGCTTGAAGGCTTCTAGGGCCTCTGCGTCCGGACAGTCGACGATTTGATTTTTCTTGGTTAGGAACCGTGTCCAGAATTGTCTGGCCGATTCCTCTGGCTGCTGAATTATGTGGCTAAGGTCACCGGCGTCTGGTGGTCGCACATAAGTGCCCTGGAAATTGTCAAGGAATGCGGTTTCCAGGTCCTCCCAACAACCAATTGATTCTGCGGGCAAGCTGTTAAGCCAATGCCGAGCTGGTCCTTTAAGCTTGAGTGGGAGGTATTTGATGGCGTGTAGGTCATCACCACGGGCTATGTGGATATGAAGGAGATAGTCCTCGATCCATACCGCAGGATCTGTTGTGCCATCGTATGATTCGATGTTCACGGGTTTGAAACCCTTCGGGATTTGATGATCCATTACTTCATCTGTGAAGCATAGTGGGTGTGCGGCGCCTCTGTATTGAGCTATATCACGATGCAGCTCAAACGAGCTTTGTCTACTGTGTTCGGCCCGGCCAGATTTACTGTATTTGGAGTGACGATTACCGTCTCGTGCCGTGGGGCGCCCACGCGATCCGTAGATCGATCTTGTTTGCCTTGCCTAGTCCTCCAATATATCTCGCAGGTCTAGCGTGTTTTCCCGTGCCTTGGTATTTTTTGAGCGGCGCCGGGGTGCGGCTTGAGTGGAGGGCCGAGAGGCTTCTCTGTCGCGGCCACGGGGTGGCCGGTCGGCCGCATCATGCGCTGGTGATGTAGGTTTAGGTGCTTCCTCCTCTAATTGGGGTAGCAACCTGCGCTTTGGGTAGCTCTTGGAGGGGCGTTCGAATTCATACTCTTCGGCCGCAAGGACTTCAGTCCATCTGTCGGCTAGCAAATCTTGATCAGCTCTAAGCTGTTGCTGTTTTTTCTTGAGGCTGTTCGCCGTGGCCATAAGCCTGCGTTTGAAACGCTCTTGTTTGACGGGATCCTCCGGCACGACAAACTCATCGTCATCGAGGCTTGCCTCGTCTTCGGAGGGAGGCATATAATTATCGTCCTCGACCTCTATGTCTGTTGCTCTCTCATGAGGGCTGGCTTCTCCATCCTCCTGTGCTTGCTGGAGGTGGTTGTCTTCGGCACTGTACTGGGTGTTATTATCTCCCGTGCCGGAATCACCATTTTTGCTTTGGCGGGATTTAGAGCGGCGCCACTGACACCGGCGCTTAGGCTGCTTCTTGGAGGGGTCATCCTCCACTGTTCCATCGCCATTGCCTTCTTGTGGGGTGTCCACCATGTATATATCATACGACGAGGTGGCTTTCTAGTGCCCTATAGGCGCTGGTTCTTGATCGTCTCCTGCATCGGCGTCCATACCGTCGATGTCTTCATAGTCGAAGTCGAGCATGTCGGTTAAATCATCGACATTGGCTACGAAGTGGGTGGTGGGTGGGCTTTGAATTTCTTCATCATCCGCATCCCAACCTTGCTGACCATAGTCCGGCCAGGGCTCTCCTGATAAAGAGAGAGACTTTAGTGAATTCAGAATATCGCCGAAGGGCGAGTGCTGAAAGACGTCCGCGGCGGTGAACTCCATGATCGGCCCCCAATCGGGTTCGATCGGTAGGGGCGCAGAGGGCTCGGAGTCTGGAGAGGAGTCTGGATCCTTGGAGTCACGGGCTCCGCAGAGAATAGGGCTGGTGTTCGGCTCGATCGCCGTAGATATTGCAACCCCCGAGGCGGTGTCCAACCACCCATCCTCGATTGGCGCGCATGGCTCCGAATTAAGGGTCGGAGCTGATGCGGGTGCGGCCTCCAGGGCACTGTTCGACGGCAGAGCTAGATCGTGCCCATCGTGACAGTGCGGCGCGCTCGGCTGCGGCTCGAATCCGTCGAAGATCAAGTCTTCGCGGAGGTCGGCCGTGTAGCTCAAACTTCCAAATCTGACCTGATGGCCAGGGGCTTAGCTTTCGATCTGCTCCAGATGACCAAGCGAATTGGCCCGCAGTGCAAAGCCGCCGAATACGAGATCTGTCCGGGGAGAAAGGTCTCACCCAGGATCGCATCGCTGTTGATGATCGGAGAAGCCATCGGGCCTAAAAGTGACGACACAGAGGAACTCTCAATGAAAGCACCAATGTCGGTGTCAAAACCGGCGGATCTCGGGTAGGGGGTCCTGAACTGTGCGTCTAAGGCGGATGGTAACAGGAGGCAGGGGACATGATGTTTTACCCAGGTTCGGGCCCTCTTGATGGAGGTAAAACTCTACGTCCTGCTCGATTTATTCTTGATGATATGGGTATTACAAGAGTAGATCTACCGTGAGATCAAGGAGGCTAAACCCTAGAAGCTAGCCTATGGTATGATTGTTGTTCGTCCTATGGACTAAAACCCTCTGGTTTATATAGACACCGGAGAGGGCTAGGGTTACACCGAGTCGGTTACAATGGTAGGAGATCTACATATCCGTATCGCCAAGCTTGCCTTCCACGCCAAGGAAAGTCCCTTCCGGACACGGGACAAAGTCTTCAATCTTGTATCTTCATAGTCCAGGAGTCCGGCCGAAGGTATAGTCCGGCTATCCGGACACCCCCTAATCCAGGACTCCCTCAGTCGATTTCAAAGACCTCAACAAAGCTTGCCCTAAGGATCCATTCCCCCTCCCCTGCATCGATCAAATTATTGATGCCACTGCGGGACACGACTCATTGTGTTTCCTCGACGCGTATTCCGGATACCATCAAATTAAAATGAAGGAATCCGAGCAAGCCACAACGACATTTATTACCCCATACGGGCCTTTCTGCTTCAACACTATGCCCTTTGGGCTCAAAAACATCGGCGCCACCTACCAATGCATGATCCAAACATGCATGGAGAAACAAATCGGCAAGACAGTTGAAGCATATGTGGACGACGTTGTCGTCAAGACTAAGCACGTCGAGTCATTAATCGATGACTTACGTCTCACATTCGACAATCTCCGAACATATGACATTAAGCTCAATCTGGAAAAATGTGTTTTCGGCGTCCCCTCTGGGAAACTACTGGGCTTCATTGTTTCCAGTAGAGGAATCGAGGCAAATCCAGGCAAAATCCGAGCTTTATCGCAATTGGCTACACCAACAGACCTTAAAAAGGTCCAAAAACTAGCTGGATGCGTGGCAGCTTTAAGCCGCTTTATCTCCAGACTAGGAGAAAAAGCATTGCCACTTTATCAACTTCTCCGACGCACCTATCACTTCAAGTGGACAGATGTAGCAATGGCCAGATTGGAAGAAATAAAGGCTCTTTAAGCAAGCAACCCAATCCTAGTTGTGCCAAGCGTCGGCGAACCAATGTTATTATACATGTCCGCAACACGCCAGGTGGTAAGCGCAGTACTCTTCATCGAACGTGAGGAGGACGGACACAAATTCCCACCCCAGAAGCTAGTATACTACGTATCCACTGTCCTAACTCCATGCTAGTCCCGGTACCCTCATTATCAAAAGATAGCGTACATGGTCTTCATGGCATACCGAAAGCTACAACACTATTTCCACTGAACGACATAATAAACAATCGCGGTGCCATGGGACGGATTGCCAAGTGGGCCATTGAGCTCCTTCCATTTGATATAACATATAAGCCACACCGGGCTATCAAATCCCAAGTATTGGCAGACTTCGTCGCCGAATGGACAGGAGCCGAACTCCCTAAAGAGTACGACACATATTCCAACTGGGTCATGCACTTCGATGGTTCCAAAATGCTGGCGGGCTTAGGGGTGGGCATTGTCTTAACATCCAACACTGGAGATACAGTTCAATACGTACCCCAAATATTATACACAGATTCCAATAATGCAGCCGAATACGAGGCCTTATTGCATGGTCTTCTGATAGCTATCTCCATGTGAATTCAACGCCTGGAAGTGCGTGGGGACTCGAACCTCGCGATATCTCAAATAAATGGAGATTTTGATACCAAGGATCCGAAGATGGTAGCTTACCGTAATGCTGTTCTCAAAATGTCGGTTGGGTTCGAGGGACTCGAGTTTCACCATGTTGTCAGGACCCCGATTCTAAGTCACACCGATCTAGCCTGTAACACCTCATATCACTTTGAGACCTCACGCACGGTATTCCCACGGGTGTCGCCTTACCATGGCCTGGGACTGTTTGCGCCTTTTGGCTCACGTATATGATAGTGTCACTAGCATCCATATGACAGAGAACCCGGGCCGACATGACTAGTCGTGAACCCAAAGTGGCACTAACTTACGGGGACAGGCATACATGAATTAACATCGAGCATGTCGGTCAACAGCGTGTGAATCCGGGCTGTGGCAACTGGGCTAACAGGACTCCGGGAACCCGGGCTGTAGCAGGCTAGCAGGACTCCAAATGTCACCGCGTGACATTTCCCCGAAGGGACAGACACAGGAACGAAGTGAATCACATGCCGACCAGTCTAAGTGTTCCGAAGTAGTAGTGCGGGGCTAGCAGGACTCCGATGAACCAGGCTGTAGTGGACTACTATGGCTCATGGAAGCACAAGACTACATTTCCCCATAAGAGAGGCTACCAAGGATAAACAACTAGGTTGTCGGATCCCACACATACCAAGCATTTCAATCATACACACAATATGCTCAATATGTGCAATACAACATGGCATCACAACAAGACCCTACGACTTAGAGTATTTTATCATTAGGCTCCGAAGAGCCAGATAAAACAAACATGGGTCTCATGACCCAACATTCAGAGCATACAAGTGAAAGCACATGCTGAAGCTTAACATGTCTGAGTACAGACTTCTACAAATGAAAAAGGCTGAGAAGCGTGACTATCTACCAGATCCTGCCGAGGGCACAAGATCGTAGCTGAGGTATCGAGCTAAAAGTCGAAGTCCACATGGAACTACTAGCGAGACTGAAGTCTCTCCGCAAAAACATAAATTAAGCAAATGTGATTACAAATGTACCCAGCAAGACTTACATCAGAACTAGCTACATATGCATTGGTAGCAACAAAGGGGGTGGTGGAGTTTAACTGCAGCAAGCCAGCTTTAACTCAGTGGCTAACCTGAACTACGACTGCAAGTAACTCTTTTGAGGTGGCACACATGAGTCCACAAATTCACCATACCAATACACCACTATGGATCCGCTCCCGTCTCCCTGCGATAATGCCATCCATAGCACTCACACTTATCTTGCGCATTTTAGAGTATCCACTTTCACTTGTCTATGAACTATGCAAGGGGTCCAAGTTTCCATATCCGAGGAATCCGGCTATTCGAATAGATAATGATAACCCTGTAGGGGTGTACTTCTTCACACACGCTCTCGCCACTTACCACCATGTACACGTCATGTATCTCGGCAACCTTCAAGCGGAAGCCTGTTGTGGGAGTCGGCCATGACTGGACTAACCGCACAAGTCTCTCGTCCAGGTTTATCGAGGATATTGGAATCTTGTACATGAACTAGTATTCTCACATCAACTCCTTTTCCCTTGAACAAATCAATCAGTGGCTTGGTGTGCTAGGAACACATATGGAGTGGAGGCGGCCAACCTATCAAACCATAGAGCACTTCGCACATGCATGACTAACTTGGGATGATTCCAGAGGAGGCAAAAATAGACTTTCTTGAATTCACGGCGGCAACTTGCATCAAATGCACATGAATTAGAGGCAGTCACTTCTTCCATCCAAACACATGCTTCATGAGCTAGCATGAAGAAATGCCTTCAAAAGTTTCCAACACTAGCTTAATGTTCAACATGAATCATGGAGGAGAGAAAGACGTTGTCGATGGGCTCAACAACAATTTATCAAGATTTCCATAAGATGGGGTTACATGGTTATGTGAACAAGATGATAGCACTGATCAGGCCAAAATATGTAATGATGTATGCTCTAGGGATCAACCACAAGTAAGACAACATTACGACATTGTTGGTACTGATTTGATTTGGTGATAGCCCATACTCAAATCAAAGTTTTGATAAGACAATAGGTCCAACAACTGATCACAGGGACCAATCGATGAAGATATCATCTTTCTATAACTAACACACAAACACATCGATATCCTGTTGGAACGAACTAGGTTAGGCAAGCTTTTATCTTCCAACTCTCCAAGTTGTTGTTTGGCTTAACCAACTAGCTCAGGGGTATCCAACACAGATTCTTAGAGAAGGAGTGTGTCGGTGTCAAAACCGGCGGATCTCGGGTAGGGGGTCCCGAACTATGCGTCTAGGCCGGATGGTAACAGGAGGCAAGGGACACGAAGTTTTACCCTGGTTCGGGCCCTCTCGATGGAGGTAAAACCCTACGTCCTGCTTGATTAATATTGATGATATGGGTAGTACAAGAGTAGATCTACCACGAGATCGGAGAGGCTAAACCCTAGAAGCTAGCCTATGGTATGATTGTTGTTGGGTATGTTGTCCTATGGACTAAAACCCTCCTGTTTATATAGACACCGGAGAGGGTTAGGGTTACACAAAGTTGGTTACAATGGTAGGAGATCTACATATCCGTATCGCCAAGCTTGCCTTCCACGCCAAAGATAGTCCGTTCCGGACATGGGACGAAGTCTTCAATCTCGTATCTTCATAGTCCAGGAATCCGGCTGAAGGTATAGTCCGGCCATCCGAACATCCCCTAATCCAGGACTCCCTCAGTAGCCCCTGAACCAGGCTTCAATGACGACGAGTCCGGCACGCAGATTGTCTTCGGCATTGCAAGGCGGGTTCCTCCTCCAAGTACTTCATAGAAGATTTTGAACACAAAGATAGTGTCCGGCTCTGCAAAATAAGTTTCCACATATTGCCATAGAGAGAATAATATTTACACAAATCTAATCTGCTGACGTATTCCGTAGTTTGACACACCATGGCCAAGCCTTTATCCGAGTCGTTTCATTATCCCACCTCAGCGCGTCATGCGAGGCGGTTTCCTTGGCACGTCTTGTTAAAGCATAGATCATGTCCCTTTATTCCGGGATTCTCATCAATACGGCGTGGGTAACCCAACCGCTTCTAGGACTCCTAGATTATAGGCAAGTCCAAACGGACACGGAGAGGATGCTTGATATTCACCCTCTTTATAAAGGGACAAGGCTTTTATTTTTCCCTCCCGTGCTCAATCGAATCCTTCCCCCACCTCAAGCTCAAACGCCCAAAGTTCAGGTCAGGTGCTCCGAACCTTCAGTCATGTCCGGATCTAGCCTTCAAGGCCGATGGGTGCCTTCCTCCGTCACGGAAGAAGACATCAAAAAGTTGAGGGAGGCCAGATATCTGACCGCCGAGATTTTGCATCGGCTGCCTCCCCGAGGGCAGGCCGTCTCCACTCCCGAACCCAACGAGAACGTCGTGTTCGTCTCCCACTTCCTCCGAGGTCTAGGCCTTGCTCTGGATCCTTTCGTTAGGGGTTTGATGTTTTATTACGGGCTAGACTTCCATGATCTAGCTCCGGACTCCTTTCTTCATATCATGACATTTATTGTCGTGTGCGAGGCCTTCCTCCGGGTTACCCCTCACTTTGGCCTATGGCTCAAGACCTTTGAAGTGAAGCCGAAGATGATCGAGGGGCAACTTGCAGCGTGTGGAGGTGCCTCAATATGCAAGATGACGGGAGCTTCGTGGCCCAAAGGTTCCATCCCAGAGGTGTCTGAATTGTGGCAACATGAGTGGTTCTACATCACGGCTCCTAGAAGTGCCAAGTGGGCGGCCGCCCCTGTTTTCCGCTCGGTCCCTCCACCACAACTGATGTCATGGATCAGCAGAGGTCTGAGCTGGGGTCCAGTCAAGGATGTGCCTCTACTGCAAAGCCGCATTCGAGATCTCTTCAATGGAGATTCCAGTTTGGTTGCGGTAATACAAGTTATGCTGGTTCGTCAGGTCCAGCCTTGTAAACGCCGGCCTCTTCGCCTGTGGGAGTTCAATCCCGAGGGACCGCGTGTCATTCAAAATTTGCTCGGCCTGATGCACGAGGAGATGTAGAAGTCATTCTTCGGACCTCAGGTGGAGTGTCCGGAAATCATCGAGGACGTGGGCCTGAGTAGTAACCGCGCCGCCGAACAGGTAAGGCATCTTCCGGCCGAACATACTATCTCTCCTTTGTTACGAAGTTATTTCTGAGAGTTCACTTTTTGATAAGGACTGACTAACAAAGGCGAAGTCAATTCGGTGTTCGGCCCCCCTCCCTGAGGGTTTGGAAAATCCGGTATTGGAAAAGATGCTCCAGACCGCACCTTGCCCGGAGCCCTTGAAGGAAGATACTGTGGAGGATAATGCGGGCGGACGCGGGCCCCCAACGCTGCCCATTCTAGCCGAGGGAGCGAGCGTCTCCATGAAGGAAGACGACCAGAAGAGGAAAAGGACTGCGCCCGGGGATTCGGAAGCCGAAGCTTCCAAACGGGAGAAGAAGTCTCCCACAGAGGGTCCTACCTTGGGGGGCGGTGTTGCCGCACAAAGTCCGCGGGGGGATCAATTCTCCCGCGAGTCGTAAGTGACCCGAAATACTTTAATAGTACAGATATGCCATCTTTTTCTTCTGAGAAAATAACCACCGCATATATTTTTGCAGTTCGGGCCTTAGCCCCTCTCAAATGAGCTCGTCTTCAGGGGATCTTCTTCCAGAGATGATTGAGGGAGTCCTGGATTAGGGGGTGTCCGGATGGCCGGACTATACCTTTAGCCGGACTCCAGGACTATGAAGATACAAGATTGAAGACTTCGTCCCGTGTCCGGAAGGGACTTTCCTTGGCGTGGAAGGCAAGCTTGGCGATACGGATATTCAGAAATTCCTCAGCCTCTGAGCCTCAGACGGGGTGAGGCTTCAGATTTAACTCCAGCCACCCACCCCAACATAAGCGATCTATCCAAAATCAGGCAAGAGCCCGACGAAACAGTACATCATTACTGGGCTAGATTCCTCCTAGTTAAGAACAGGCTAAGGGACTTCCGCGAGGAAGACGCAATCTTAATCTTCTGCAATAATTGCACGGACAAGGGAATACTCAACGCCATAAGTCACCGTGATATCACACACTTCGCTGACTTGGCGTCCGTTGTACAAAAGAATTATGCAATGGAAAGCGCCTGGAAAACCAAAATAAAATTTTGGGACAATCCGGCCCTAAATACAAACCCGGTTCGAAATAAAAGGGTGCAGCATAACCAGACACCCAGGTCAAACACCAAAAAGCAAAAACCCTCTATAGGGCATGGAATCGTACTGGAAGGATGGCTTAACGGACCCTGTAAAATTCACAGTACAGAGGTCGCCACACCAACTCACAGCCTTAGAGCATGTTGGATACTTCGGCAGGTGGCCAAAATTGGCGAAAACCTCCTAATTCCGGAGGCCACAGAAAGCCACCCCAGAGACACCCATACGGTATTAACAGTCTTCGAGACATTCGCATCAAATAATATGCGAAAAAGGACACTCCGCAGCCTTGCCGAAGTCTACCAAGTAGCAACAATAAACCCATGGAGTGACACGGCTATTACCTTTAACGCCAGTGATGAACCTAAATTCCGAACAGCCCGAGCACCAGCCGCATTGGTCCTCAGCCCAATAGTGGATGGCTTTCGTCTTACCAAGGTACTCATGGACGGCGGCAGCGGATTGAACCTCATTTACGAAGAAACCCTTCAAAAAATGGAAATAGACTGGAACTGCATTGAGCGAAGCAGCACAACCTTTAGAGGAATAATCCCCAGTCGGGAAGCGCGCTGTAGAGGAAAAATCACACTAGATGTGGTGTTTGGCACGTCGGATAATTACAGGTCCGAAGAGATCACGTTCCATGTGGGTCCATTCAGCAGCGGTTATCACGCTCTGCTAGGGCGGGACGCATTTACAATCTTCCAAGCAATACCCCATTACGGGTACATGAAGCTCAAAATGCCCGGGCCTAACGGGATCATCACTCTCGCTAGTGATCCGGACATAGCACTCCGTGCCGAAAACAAGACAGCCGCACTGGCCCTCGAGGCACTATCCGAAGCCCTAGCGGCTGAGGAACTAACTACGCTGCGCTCTACGGTGAATAGGGACGATGTGGTACTCGACAAAAGATCCAAGTCCACCTCCTTCAAACCGGCGGACAAAATAGTCAAATTCCTAGTCCATCCAACGGACCCAAATAAAACAGCTTCCATCGGGGCACAGTTAAACCCTGATGTAGACGCCGCACTACGAGAGTTCCTACGAGAAAACTGGGACATTTTTGCCTGGCACCCTTCAGACATGCCAGGAATCCCACGCAGGCTGGCTGAGCACAGCTTAAATATCCAAACATGATTCAAACCTGTCAAACAGGGTCTTCGGCGTTTTTCCGAACCTAAGAGACAGGCTATGGGAGAGGAGCTAGCAAAGCTATTGGAGGCCAGATTCATCAGAGATATAAAACATCCGGACTGGCTAGCAAACCTGGTGATGGTACCAAAGAAGGACAAATCCTCGCACCTGTGCATTGATTTTAAAGACCTTAACAAGGCTTGCCCAAAGGAGCCCTTCCCCCTCCCCCGCATCGATCAAATTATCGATGCTACCACAGGACACGATTCGTTGTGTCTCCTCGACGCATATTCCGGTTACCATCAAATCAAGATGGCAGAATCTGACCAATCCGCAATGGCATTTATCACACCATACGGCCCATTCTGCTTCAACACAATGCCCTTCGGGCTCAAAAACGCCGGCGCAACATATCAGCGCATGATTCAGACATGTCTGGCAAGCCAGATCGGCAAAACAGTGGAGGCATATGTAGATGATGTGGTCGTCAAAACAAGACATGTCGAATCTCTAGTAGACGACTTGAGGCTCACATTTGATAACCTCCGAACATAAGACATCAAGCTCAACCCGGAAAAATGCGTTTTCGGCGTTCCAGCCGGAAAGCTCTTGGGCTTCATTGTATCCGGTAGAGGAATCGAAGCAAATCCAGCCAAGATCCGAGCTCTATCGCAACTGGATATCCCAAAGGACCTCAAACAAATACAAAAGTTAACCGAATGCGTGGCGGCTCTAAGCCGCTTTATCTCCAGCTTGGCAGAAAAGGCCCTACCCCTTTACCGCCACTTCCGGACACTTCGAATGGACGGATGCAGCCACGGCCAGACTCGAGGAGATAAAATCCATACTTGCAACAAACCCAGTCCTGGCCGCGCCAAATATCGGCGAACCAATGCTATTATACATTGCAGCAACACATCAGGTTGTAAGCGCAGTGCTCATCGTCGAACGAGAAGCGGATGGACACATATTCCCCCTTCAAAAGCCGGTCTATTATGTGTCCACTGTCCTCACTCCTTGCAAATCACGGTACCCGCATTATCAAAAGATCGAGTACGCGGTATTCATGGCATCCCGGAAGCTACGACACTACTTTGAAGAGTGTTCAATAAC
The DNA here is from genome assembly GCF_056163025.1 of Triticum urartu. Taxonomy (NCBI): domain Eukaryota; kingdom Viridiplantae; phylum Streptophyta; class Magnoliopsida; order Poales; family Poaceae; genus Triticum; species Triticum urartu. Next base: position 77,364,792 of record NC_141874.1, read on the forward strand.
AGTAGCCTCAGAAGTACCACTTAACGATATTATAAACAACCGTAACGCAACAGGCCGGATTGCAAAATGGGCCATTGAGCTCCTCCCGTTCGACATAACTTATAAGCCACGACGAGCCATCAAGTCGTAAGTCTTGGCCGACTTCATCGCAGAATGGACGGAGGCCGAACTCCCTAAAGAGTACGACACATATTCAAATTGGATCATGCATTTCGACAGCTCCAAGATGTTGGCCGGACTGGGGGCTGGCGTCGTTTTGACGTCCCCCACAGGAGACACAATTCAATACATACTCCAGATTATGTACACGGACTCCAACAACGCAGCCGAATATGAGGCCCTTTTACATGGTCTCCGGATGGCAGTATCCATGGGCGTTCAACGCCTAGAGGTGCGCGGGGACTCGAACCTCGCAATATCCCAAATAAATGGAGACTTCGATGCCAAGGATCCAAAAATGGAAGCTTACCGCAACGCCGTCCTAAAAATGTCAGCTCGGTTCGAGGGGCTTGAATTTCACCATATATCCCGGGAAAATAATCAGGCGGCAGATGTCCTGGCACGCATCGGCGCAAAACGCGATGTAGTCCACCCCAACATCTTCTTGGAAAGGCTGTTCAAGCCATCCGTAGTATGGGAAGGGGAGCCGAACAATAACACCCCGGACCCAACCGCACTGCCCGACACCGAACATTCTGACACAATCGGAGGCTCTGCCAATGAAATAACACCTTCAGCCCACGTAATAATTGCCGTCATCGCCCCGTGGACAGAACCATTCCTCGCCTACCTCACTAGGCAGGAACTCCCCGAGGACCAAAATGAGGCACGCTGCATAGTGCGGCGATCCAAAGCCTAGAGAGTCCACGAGGGAGAGCTTTATAAGAAAAGCACTACCGAAGTCCTTCAAAGGTGTATCTCCAAAGAGGAGGGGCGGAACCTCCTGGCTGAAATTCATGCCGGACTGGGCGGTCAACACGCTGCAGCTCGGTTCCTTGTAAGCAAGGCCTTCCGTACAGGCTTTTATTGGCCGACAGCCCGGGCAGACGCTCAGGACTTAGTCCAACGATGCACCGGTTGCCAACTCTTTGCAAACCAAAGCCATATGCCACGCACTGCCCTCCGAACTATCCCCATTACTTGGCCCTTCATGGTCTGGGGGCTTGATATGGTTGGACCCCTTAAAGGCGACACCCACAAGCAAAAATACTTACTGGTCATGGTGGATAAATTCACCAAATGGATAGAAGCCAAGCCTATTAAGACGGCCGAATCCAGACTTGTGATAGACTTTATATCCGGGGTCGTACACCGTTACGGCGTTCCCCACAGCATCATCACTGATAACGACACGAACTTCACGGCCGACAAGGTAAAACTCTGGTGCAAAAACATGGGCATCAAGCTCGACTATGCTTCCTTCTATCACCCACAAACTAACGACCAGGTCGAACGTGCAAATGGTCTTATCATGAGCAGCATTAAACCCAGATTAGTGCGGTCCCTCAAGGAATCTAACACGCACTGGGTAGAGGAGCTCGACTCTGTACTCTGGGGGCTGCGGACCACGCCGAATCGCACCACCGGATACACACCATTCTTTATGGTGTATGGCGCAGAGGCAGTTTTGCCCTACGACATAATTCATGATTCACCTCGAGTGCACATGTACGAAGAAAGAGAAGCCGAGCTCGATTGGCAGGACAGCTTAGACGCATTGGAGGAGGAGCGTGATGTGGCAAAAGCCCGTTCCGCATTCTATCAACAGCAGGCTCGAAGATACCAAAGCAGAGAAGTACGGGCCAAAAATTACAACATTGGCGAATTAGTTCTACGACTACCGGACAAGAAAAAGGACAAACTCAAGCCCAAGTGGGAAGGTCCCTTCATAATTGACCAAGTCCTGACTAGTGGAGCGTACCGCCTGCAAGATGCATCGGATAACCGACTCGAGCCGAACCCATGGAACGCAGCCAGTCTCTGAAGATTCTATGCCTAGCGCCGGACTCTATGTTCGTCTCCTTCCTCTGTCCATTTTTTATATATTTTCTGTCTTGCATTTCTCTTCTTCTTCTCTCTCTCTCTCTCTTATAGCCCTTAAAGGCTCATAAAGTGACGCGCCATCCATGCTCATTAAACCCGGGGGCTTCTTTAAACAGAAGCTTATTCATACGGGCTTCATGCCCAACACATGCGTCACGCTTTCGCATGTACCTTTTATTCACCATTATATTCATCGATATGACTTAAGTTTTGGCCAAGCTGGGTTGCCTGGCTCCTGTGCTTACCCCTACGTTCCCGATTGTTCGGCTAGGTGGTAAAGGGAGCACCTCTGCGATTGTTACTGCCGGGTCAGCCGGACGTGTACCTCACACTGGGTGTAGCCGAAAGCTAGCATTCTTAAGGGAATATTCGGTCGGTGAACTAAAGATGATCTTTTTTATTTTTATCTATACGCCCCTAGATGTTTTTCCTGCGTTTCTTTTCACAGCATGGACATGCACCTTAGGGCATGCCTCCCAAGGAAAGGAACCCCTGACGGAACTATACTCCCTGGAAGATGTTTCTTACTAACCATGTAATATAACATAACTAGTCGGGCACTTGTCTGTTCACGCACTAATGACCCCTACGCCTGGTCTCCATGCATTCCCCGGTTCCTATATAACCACATGGGAATTCGGACACACTCTGGACCGTCAGGTCCCGAGGCTGAAGCGAAAAGGTCGGCCATGACAAATGATCTACAATCCGGCTAGAAGGCATTATAAATGTCAACTAAATTACATAGTCATATTGACTGATCGTATTCCTCTTCAATACCATCTAACAGGCTGCCTAATTTATAGTCCTGCTGGGAATACTTTGCGGCCAACTCTACTTGGCCGTATACTAAGCTTACAGGGATCTCCTTCCCATCGGGCCCTATAGGACTGACCTCGGCCATGTGGTTGGGGTTAGCCTTTGCGTACCGTGTCTTCACCATGGCCCAGGCCTCCCTAGCGCCTTGACGGCAGGCTGATATCTTCCACAATCGGAAGCGCCGCCATGCTCCTTTTAGCTTCTCCGCAAGCTCTCCAAGACCTTCGGGCATGGAGACGGATGGCCACAGGGCCTAGGGTGACGCCTCGCATCGCCTGCCGAACTCGATCGAGCAGTTGCGAGAGCTCGGGAAGAAGGTCACCCGTAGAACCGGGCATCTCCTCTACAGGACGGCCTATTAGCTCACCTACAGACATTGCTCTGTTAGTCGACTTCCCTGCCGAACTTTCTTTCAAAAGGTTCGTTCAAGCACTTACTAAATATGCTGCGCCGAAACCGCTGATTCTCCTTCACGGAGTCTGACAGCTGGGCACGAACATCTTTCAGCTCGACGCCTAGCTTGGTGTTGGCATCTCGGAGATCGTTCTTCTCCCCCATCACCTTTAACAGCACCCTCTCACCAGCCTTTAGCTGGCGTAGGAGGTGTTGCCTTTTCGGATCCAATCCGGCGCCATCTGCAATTTCATTTGTCACATTCGCACCAAAGCCGTGCTTCGCAAAATACTTATCTTTCGAAGTGTATATTACCAGAGGGGGCCTCCTTAGGCTCCCCTGCCGCGGCTAGTGCGGCCTCAAGTTGGGCTTTGCACTCTTCCAGCTCCTTGGACAGTAGGGAATTCTTTTCTGTAAGAACCTGCATAACAAATGATCCTTAAATCAGTTATTTTAACTATTTCAAGTCTCAGGGGCTACTGGTATATATATAATTACCAAAATTTTCTTACCCGTGTGTCTTTTACATATCGCTCCGTGGCTCTGGTTAGACCATTTTGAGCGGCATGGAGGTATGCATCTCCCGACTTAAAGGCATCTAACGCCTCTTGGGAGAAACAAGCGTCGCGAAGAATTGTCCGGTGACGCCTGTGGTTCATGGCGCTCTCCACCTCAGAGTTGGTGGCAGACAACCTGTCCGCATCCTCCGTCGGAGGAGCGTCCGGTGCACGCCTTGTGTTCGGCCCCGCTTCCGGGCCAGGCTTTGGAGCCTGGCTGGTGGAGGCGCGATTGGTGGTCTCTCCGAATATAGTTCGGCGAGGTCTCTTTGTCCTGAAGAGGGCACAAGTGTTAATATGCCCTGAAGGTACGACACCTGGGATAAGGGGGTGCGCCATACCTTTGCGTTGACGCCCCGGTCCAGACTGCACCTCTTTTCTGCCCACGGGGCCCTGCGGCCCCTCGTTAGCTTGTCGCCGCAGGTTCGGCCTCCCATTTCTGGGAGGCCGGGATTAGCCCTGGATAATCGTCCATAATGGCCACCAGGGCATTGTCCTTGCTCAATTGATGGAACACTCCATCAATCAGATCCACCGAAAGCTCCGGATCCTCTTGCGAGTCCTGGTCGAGGGACCGTCCTGGGTCCTCGGGTTGTGGAGGAGGGCTGTTTATTTCTTTAAACAGCCTGGCGCAGTTCCTGCGTCGAATTCACTAAGATTAAATATTTAACAATGGGGATATAAAACGTATGGGCAAGATGTGATCACTCACCCAACTTGGAGGATTGTACATGGAAAATCCACCCTTTGGGTCTACGCGGAGAAAATCCTCCTCTTCTCCCTTGTACAAAGCGGATAAGGTCTTTATTAGAGCCGCAGCCGAATCCGGCCCCTTACGGCCGTAGCGGGTGGTGTCGTCCTCCCCGTTTAAATCCCACATGGGGTGGCCTCTATACTGTAGCGGTTGCACCCTCGCATGATGCATGCGTCCATGACCCCGATCATGGTTAGTCCGGAATGAGCTAACAATCTTATCTGGCCCATCATGTAAACAACGTCCCTGTCACTTTCCCTCTGAGGGCTCCGTGGGCGCCAGCTTAGGCGCTTCTTTAAGGGAGCATTGTTGAATTCAGGGAGGCCGATCCGGACAGGATCCGGCAGCAGGACGTCTTCTATGTAAAACCATTCCGAGGGCCAGTCTTCGGACGCCTTCTTTGGGGTTCCGGACAGATAGCCGGTCCCGTGATGCGCCATACTTCGGCTCCGCCCACTTGATACATAGACCCCTTCTTGGAATGGGGCACGAGGCAAAATAACTCCCTCCACAGTCCGAAATGAGCTTCAACACCCAAGAACAGCTCGTAGAGGGCTACAAAGCCCGCGATATGCAATACTGAGGTAGGCGTGAGATGATGTAGCTGGAGGCCATAGAACTCCAGCAGCCCCTGGAGAAATGGATGTATTGGAAATCCGAGCCCCCTTATTAAATAAGGGACGAGGCACACCCACTCTCCTCTGGAGGGATTAGGGGCGCTCTCCGCTTGCTCTCCGCCATTATAGACGGCAAGAACGGCTCGAACCGGGATCATATAGGCCGGGGGGAGAAATCCCTTGGTCTGGAGTGTCACTAACTCGCTATGCGGGATGGAGCATCTTTCCCAATATCCAGGCTTAGGGCTGGAAGGGCGGGAGGAGGAGTCGCGACGGCTGGCCATGGTGGAATGGATCTTTGTCGAAGGCGCTCTAATGAACACTCGCGAAGGGGGAAGGTGTGGTTTGGATCTAAATCCTCGTCTCCTTAAATAGGTCAGGTTGTTTACGCGGCTAGGGGTGTGAATGTAAAAACACTCAGACCTTTCATATTCGTTTGACACATGGGGAGAGGCCATTATTGGGCGCAGAAGCCAAGGAACGCAACATCTACAAGAAACCGGACTTTATTCAACAGGTACATGGAATTTGGAGGAGAACCCGCCTTGCAATGCCGAAGACAATCTGTGCGCCGGACTCATCGTCATTGAAGCCTGTTTCGGGGGATACTGAGGGGGTCCTGGATTAGGGGGTGTCCGGATGGCCGGACTATACCTTCAGCCGGACTCCAGGACTATGAAGATACAAGATTGAAGACTTCGTCCCGTGTCCGGAAGGGACTTTCCTTGGCGTGGAAGGTGTGACACCCCAAAAATTTGGCCTTGTTTTAATGAATTAAAATTTTGCCAGGAATTAAAACTTTGAATTTCTGAGCTCCATTTTGATTTTTTTAAATCATTTCCTTCCCTGTTATGATGAGTTTTTCCCAAGGAGAAAACTTTTCAAATATGTTATTGGACTTGTTTAACCTCTCAAGAAAAACTTTTCTTTTATCAGTATAACTAATTAAATAATTAAGTTGCTGGATCTTTACTTTCTTGAAAATGGTTTTTCAAGGTTAAATGGCCATATTTGAACTACAACCATTTGATAAATTCACTTAAAATTTCAACCAAAATTTGGAGATGTCATGTGATGTTTTTAAATCACTTTTATGCAAAAATATATTTTATTCATGAAATATTTTGAGCTCTACACTCAATTTTTCTTCTCTGGTCCAGAGTGCAACTTTGCACTACAACTCATTTAAATAATTATTTCTAGCCTTCACCAAAATTATGGGATGTTGGTAGTAGCATATGATTCAACTTTATGCAAAAACCTAGTGCTGTTCTTTGAAAATTTTGAGTGAATCAACCTCATCTTCATTCTGGACCAACTGGATGGTTTGTACAGCAACCATATTTTTGCTTGCTCTTTAACCCTTGATTCTTTATCCTACTTGTAGTCCTCCATGTTAAACCCTTAAGTCCAGGAGCATGCACCCTTTGGATCATTTTTGGTTCATGAAATAATGTCATTTATTTCCTGTCCAGAATTGAAATTCTGCTAAACTTGCACTAACAAGTTTCTACTTTTGGCAAACTAACCTCACCACCCTCTTGTACATCTAAAGAGACCCCAACCTGGAAGTTTTGGCTACCCCAAGAGATGCCTAGGTGCATGTGGCATTCTATCGAGCACCCTGTAGGCATGACCAGTTTTGACATGAGTTTTGGCATTGCACTGTGAGCTTGCACCTCTGATCAAACTAGCATGTCCACTAGACTCCCAGTTGCTCCTAACCTCGATCTGGTAAACCCCAACCTCACCTGCGACCTGTAGCATGCCGCGGCATTGTGTCGAGCATCTCCCGTGCGTGCACTGGACGCGCCCAGAGCGCGCGTATTGCACGATGCCGCGCCCGAGCCGACACGCTAGCCCCCTGGCTTTGGCCCACACGGCAGCACCTCGCCACGCACTCCCCGCCTCGCAGCATCGCGCCAAGCCACCCTGGCACGCTACAGCGCCGCCGCCAGGGCATTCTTGGTGGCACACCGGCGTCCGCAGTGGCTCCAGCCACGGGCAGCGCCGCCCGAGCCCCTCCCGCTCGCCACCTGGCCCCTGGAGCAGCGCGAGCTCATCCGCAGCCATGTCCACTAGCGCTCGTCGCCGCCACGATGCCCTGCAGCTACAGAAAGACGGTCGCCGACGAGCTCATCCGCGGCCGCCGCTGAACCGCCTCGACTCGCCTATATAAGGAGCCCCGAGCTCATCTCCGCACGCAGGCAGTCCCAAGCCACCTCCCGAGGACCCCCTTTGGCAGCCAATCGACCCGGGGAGGCCTCCTTCCTCATCTCCGGTGACTGCAGCCGCCGCCACTGCCCAGGCCCTGCCGATGCCTCCAGAGCCTCCCCCTCTCCGTCTCTTCGCCAGAAACCTCCTCATCCTCCCGTGAACCCTTCCCCCTACCCGATTTTGATCGGGAACCACCGCCGCCTCAAAACCACTTTACCACCGAAGCTTCCCTCCGCCGCGGAGCTCGCCGCCGGCGATTTCCTCCACCTCCGACGACCCTACGACTACCGGAGTGACCACCTCGGCCCCCTGAATCCGCTGGTGGCCTCAGCTTTCCGAACGGAGCCACTGTTCGCCGGCGATGATCGCCGGAGCCCCGCTCCACTCGGGCAGAGGAGGGAGACGACGCGGGCGACTGGTCAAACCTGACCAGTGGGCCAGGCGGGCCCACCGTCAGAGACCCAGCGCCGGTCCACGTGGTTAAGTGGAGGCGTAAAGGGCGCAAATACGTTTTCTCTGCACCGAAAGCGTAATCTCGTTTGAAACGTTTTCCTTTTCCTGATTTTATTAAAAACAGATTTTGACCACAGCTTTGACTGTCTATAACTTTTTAAATATAACTCCAAATGAATTGATTCTTTTTCCTACCTTCCTCAAATTTGGTCTAGTTTATTTTAAGATTTATTTGAAAAATTTCCAAACAACTTTTTTGTACTGTTTTTGAAATGTGTGTTAATTCAAATATATTTTAAATAGGATTTTTGGAGAGAGAGAAGAAACTTTCAAAAGTTTTGGAGAGCACCTCACCCCTCCACAACTTAAAGGCAAGCATTCTGAACCCTGGCATAATGTTTTTGGTGTGATATTTGACACGTTTATAACACCACCTTATTTCAGAGGTCTTGTTATTTCATGTGACATGATCATTTGCATGGAAGCATATTAGTGATTTCCTTGCTGTTGGAAATGAATATTATTGTGATGGTAATCATCCTCATGTGCCTAGCATGCATGCCGGAAAGGAATCCGGGAAAGCCTCGGCCTTGGGTAGGCGTGAGCTTGTCGCCGGTCCCCGTCGGGACGGTTATGTCCGGTATGACATGGTAAGGCATATTGAGTGATGATTTTGTGATTGAAATATATTTGTTACATGTCATGCAAGGAACTTATAAACCTCCTGAGTCGACCGTAGACCGAGTCTTGTTTCCAGTAACCCCCATACTTGCTATGTACTACCACTTGTCCCTGCCGCAGGTAGGGTATGGTTCAGTAAGTCGTCAACCCCTTTCAAGCACACACCGTACAGAGAGGCCATGGTGGAAGATATCGGTTGTAGCCGGTAGGCATGCCACCTGGTCCGGGGGCATGGGTGTTTCCGGTTGGGACCGAGAGGGGAGGCCACCCCTTAGAGCGCGCGATATAAATTTGATCCCATGCTACGCGAGGTTGTAGCCTCCCCACTTAGAGTTTGCTTGACAGGTGCCGTGGGTGATTCCAGACACCGATGAGTTGAGCTGGTGTGTGCAAGTTAGGCGTGTCTTCTACTAAAAGGCCGTAGACGGAATTAGTCCCGATGGACTAAAGGAATCCGTTACTCGTGGGTAAAGAGTACACCCTCTGCAGAGATTAAACCTATTCGAATAGCCGTGTCCATGGTTAAGGATTATAGTCTGGGATGGGTCAAGTGTTGGTCTTAGTGTCGGTCTTCGGAGGAGAGATTGTTAAACCAGAACTTGGACCGTGACTTGTGACTTGTGAAGATTATGATTATTATCTTGTGATGGACTAACCCGTTGCATTATTCGTATTGTTGAGTATCCCTGGGACGGTTCTACCTCCTGGATATTCATTGTGATTATTTATCTTGTAAGCCCTTTATGTGGTGTCGCTCAGACGCCCGACTGTGGCATTTATTTTAAAGCCCTTTATGTGGTGTCGCTCAGACGCCCGACTGTGGCATTTCTTTTAAAGCCCTTTATGTGGTGTCGCTCAGACGCCCGACTGTGGCATTTCTTTTAAAGCCCTTTATGTGGTGTCGCTCAGACGCCCGACTGTGGCATTTCTTTTTAAGCCCTTTATGTGGTGTCGCTTGATGCCCGACCGCGGCATTTTGTTCTCTCTCTGTTATTGCTTATTCATGTTGCATATAAATAACCTGCTTGCATGCATAAAAGACATTTTTATTTGTGACTGACGATGTGATCATAAAATTTTTCCGTGCATGATTATCAATTATATTATACCTGTGTTCCTAATGTTTGCGAGTACATTCAAAGTACTCACTGGCTTGTCCCTGGCTATTGTCTTGGCCAGATTGTTTGCTTGGAGAGGAGCGTGGCGATGACAGCCTCGAGACCTAAGCAACGGTGATAGCAGCCTCGCGAAGATAGGAGTTAACCTGGTCAGCTGTTCCCGTGGGAAATGGAGTCCCATAGACACTGATGTCTCACAAACCGCTTCCGCCATCAACCACTAGAAACCCAATTGTTGTACTCACAGGCCAGAATGGTCTTATACTACACATTTTGTGCTTTTGCTTGGAATTTCTGTATCCAGTTTGAGCCTCATCAGCAAACAGTAATCCTGGGGCTGATGAGCACGACGGTCTTTTCTGGAAATTTATGTCTGGAAAAACCCAGTCGTGACAGACTTGGTATCAGAGCCAGGCTGACCATTGGCTAATCCTATCTTAGCCGGGTCAATAAACCTAGGTAAACCAACCCACCAAACCATAACCAAACCCCAGCCAAGCTTCTCGTGCAAGATAGCCACACAGTGACCCAACACTTTTTGGCAGTCGGTGCCCAACCTATCAACCTAACCTGTCGCTCATGCGCCAGAGACCGGCCCCTAAATAGTCCTTTCTCGCAAGCATGCGAAGGAAGACTCCGTCCCCTTTTTCCTATAAAAAGGGGCACGCTAGCCCCAACACAGCACAGCACAGCCTCTACCCCAAACCAAGCTACAATGCCTGGCCCTGTCGTGCACAATGAGACCACAGCAACCAACCTTGGAGGTTTTGTGACCATACTCGCAAACCTCACCCGTCGTGCCTATGCGTTAGAAGAGCCCCCAGAATATGTTGTATACCAAGGACCCATGAGCGGTGAGAGCCGTCAATTCTGGGCCACTGTACACATCTACGGTAGGGGTCTAGAGCCCGAGCGCCCCTACAGGTTCACCGGAAGGACAACTTCCTTTGAGCTTCAAGCCATCCAACTAGCTGCTCGAGAGGCTATAGTTCATCTCCGGCACTTGTCGCCCAGGGTTAACTGTCGCTCGTTCCACTACTACCCCAGACGTGAAGGGTATGGTAGACCACCCCAAGTTGTCAACGGAGATCACGAGACGGATCCTGCATTGTTGCACCTAGTGCGCTATGTAAGTGCACTAGAGGAACTGTGCGATCAAATCACTATTGATCTAATCGCAGCTCGTGGAGAGCTGGTTCGTCGAGCCCCGGCGAGAGGAGAGAACGAGCCCAACACTGACAACCCAGTCGTGCTGTTTGGACACCCGATCGAGTCCCTGAGGACTGCCCCAGCCATCGGCCAAGGTGCTGCGATAACCCCAGAAGTGCTTCGTCGCATATTGGGAGCACACTCCAACGGGGTTGTGACCAACAATCCCCGAGATGGTCATCATCGCTACCCCGAGCCTGCAGCCCCTCAGACCACTCCAGTTAATTCAGACGACGAGACCCGTGGAGGAGCCTCAAGGCACGCCCGCTTGGATGTAAACGAGGTAGACTAAGTCACCCGAGTTGTATCGAGTCCCAGTGTACCCTCGCTTTGTAATCGTGTGGCCTTGTTTTTAAACGCCGCCTGTTGTCGTGCCTCTGTTTTAAATAGTATCCTTGTCTGGATACGCCAGTATGCAGTATAAGATTTCTATCCTGGACACAGTTACCAAAAACCACCCCGTCAACAACCAAGGATGGAAATAGCAGGTCACGTCAGAACAAACATAAGTGCCGCATTAACAGCAAAAATACCGAGGATACGTCAGTCAATGCCGGATTCAAAGGCTCTAAACCCGGTCAGCGGAAAAAGCCATTCAAACAAAGTACACCGGGTCCGTCCAGCTTGGACCGTATACTCGATCGCTCATGTCAAATACACGGCACCCTAGACAAGCCATCCAATCACACCAATAGGGATTGTTGGGTGTTCAAGCAGGCCGGCAAGTTAATTGCCGAAAACAAGGACAAGGGGCCGCATAGCGATGATGAGGAGGAGCCCCGGCAGCCACACACCGGAGGACAGAAGAGGTTTCCCCCGCAAGTGCGGACGGTGAACATGATATACGCAACCCACATCCCCA